>NC_088684.1:3107846-3723415 GCF_028017835.1 Emys orbicularis | reverse complement strand
ACAATAATGATAATAAGTAAATAAAAAGATTTTGGGGTCTGTTCAAAAGCATCTGGCGATCCAGATTTAGCTCGGGGTCTGCCTACTGCCTACTTCTGCAATAGTAGCTTTCCCCAGCTGCTTGGGGATATTCCTCCAAAACTTGTCTTTGGCTGTGTCTATATTGGGACTTCAGGGAAGTTTTTCATCATTACTCTAGCACTAGCAGGAGAGCTAGAAACATAGAGAATCATAGAACTGGAAGGGACCTCGAGAGGTCATCTAGACCAGCTGTGGGAATTTTTATCCTTCTCAGAGCTGGTCTGCAGCACAGAGTGGTGTGGACCAGAGGGCCCATCTACCCTAGCATTCCTTCCATCGCTCGCAATAGTGAAAACAAGAATGGAAAAATGTAGGGAAGACAAGATGTGAGTGAGAGAGCATCAAGTAATCTCAGTTCAGCAACCCGGAGATAGCATACTGTGGAATCTTACCTCCGCTGTAGCATGGTTTGTCTGTCTCAGGGGGATTGATGTATGTGAAATGTTAAAGCTACCACTGAGACACCTGAGTCTAATTAGCAACCTGCATTCTTGATACAGATGCTTGTAATGGGACGTTCTCATTAGTCTAAACGTATGTATTCCCCTTGGATGCATTTTGCAGAACAGCAAAAATATGTTTTCCAAATTTTCTATACCTAGAGCATCAGTTTATACAGGCAAACTCTCACGACATTACATCATCAGGTGTGGGTAATGACAGACTGCTGATTGACTGAACTCTACTACATACTACAACTGTGACGTACTGCAGAAATAGTCACATCTGTTCTAAAGCATAGTTAGACACTTCAGCTTGACTTGGTCTTAAGACCAGGACTTGTGGAATCTGACACAAGGTTTTTATAGCACCCAAAAGAGCTTTACAGAACATATCAAAAGGCCAGGATCCTGCCCAAACATGTTATCTAGATTTACACAACACACCAAGCGAGGATAGCAAGAAAAGAGGGGAATTGGGAAGTCAGTTGTTTGGCTACCGGTGTGCCAAGACAACTGCTTACCATGCTCGCCAATGTTGTCTGACTGTTTACGTGTGCTCCCCTCATCCGTCTGTATCCATCTGTTGGTACTTGTCTTGTCTTATCCTTAGATTGTAAGATCTTTGAGGCAGGGACTACCTTTTTGTTCTGCATTTGTACAATGCCTTGCACATGGGGGGCTGGTCCAGGACTGGGGTTCCTAGGTGCTACGATAACACAAATAATAGTAGAGCAAATGTGGCAATAATATGATCACTGGCCTACTCAGTTAAGGAGTGTACACATCTTGATGGCTTTGTAAAAGAGTTTTAGTGCCTTATGTAAGAAATAAGTTATATCAAAATAAACACAGATAATGTAATATGTTGCATCAACACAGCACCTTCCACACTAACCCTCAACCGTCCTGGGGAAGTAGATAGGTAGGTATGATCATTCCCTTCTAGGACAAGAAAACTGAAGCAGAAAAAGATATGACCTTGGGTGAGTCATTTCACAAGCTAGTGTCAGAGCCAGGACTTGAACCTAGGTCTTCTGACTTCAGGTTGCACGCTACAGCTCACTCTGCTGCCCAAGACCTCACAAGTGCAAGAAAGATAAAAGGAAGTGTAGGTCCTCGACTTAGCAGGGAAGGCGACCTAATAACTAATGATATCAAGAAGGCTGAACAGTTTCATGCCTATTTTGCTCCATTCTTTGCTAAAAAGCATGGTAAACAGTTGTCTGAGTAAATGTGGGGAAGCTATAGATATATTTTGATTTCAATAAGGCTTTTGACACAGTCTCACAGGCAAACTAAGGAAATGTGATCTAGATGAAATTACTTAAGTTGAGTGCACAACTTGTCTTTATAACAGAGCAATCATCAATGATTCGCTGTCAAACCGGCGGGGGACATATCTTCTTGGTTCCTGCAGGGTGGGGTCTGTCCTGGGTTTGGTACTATTAATATTTTCATTAATGACTTGGATAACACAGTGGAGAGTATGCTTATAAAATTTGCGGATGACATCAGGGTCGGAGGGATTGAAGCACGCTGGAGGACAGGATTAGAATTCAAAATGACCTTGACAAATTGGAGAATTGGTCTGAAATCAACAAGATGAATTCAATAAAGTGCAAGGTACTGCACATAGGATGGAAACATCAAATGCACAATTACAAAATGCAGAATAACTGGCTAGGTGGTAGCACTGCTGAAAAGGACCTGGGGTTACAGAGAATTACTAATTCAGTATGAGCCAACAATGTGATGCAGTTGCGAAAAAGGTTAATATCAATCTGAGGTGCATTAACAGTAGACCTCAGCCAGACTACTTTGTTCAATTTTGAGTGCCATGCTTTCGGAAAGAGGTGGATAAATTAGACAGTCCAGAGAAGAGCAACAAAAATGATAAAAGGTTTAGAAAAATCTGATCTACGAGGAAAGGTTAAAAAAACTGGGTATGTTCAGCCTTGAGAAGTGAATACTGAGGGGGGGATCTGATAACAGTCTTCAAATATGTTAAGGCTCTGTTATAAAGAGGATGGTAGTCAATTTTTCTCCATGCCACTGACGGTAGGATGAGAAGTAATTGGTTTAATCTTCAGCAAGGGAGATTTGGGTTAGATATTAGGGAGAAAAAAAACATTCTAACTATAAGGATAGTTAAGCACTGGACTGGGCTTTCAAGTGAGGTTTTGGGATCCCCATCTTTGGAGGTTTTTAAGCACAGGGTGGACAAACACCTGTCCAGGATGATCTAGGTGTACCTGATCCTGCCTCAGCACAGGAGGCTGAAATAGATGACCTCTCCTTCCCAGGGCTCCATGCCTCCACTCTCGTCATTATGGCAAAGAATAGCTCAGAAGCCCATGTGCTTTTATATTGACATTGATGGAGTGTTAGGCCTTGTCTACATGATGAGTTGCGCTAGTTTAATTTCAGATGTGATTTCAAACTGATTTAGTTCAACCAGTGCTGAAGTCTGTGTGGATGCTCTTATTCTGGTTTAAAGCAGGTTAAAGGTTTAGCATAAGTCCATGTAGGGGTTAATGCATTTTAACTTCACACTTTTAGTAAATTCTTCTTAACTTTCTTGAGCATCCCCATGTAGACAAGCAGTTAGTGTGAGAGCCCGGCTGAATGACAGCTCTGGCAAATGCAGGGTTAGATTTCCCATGCAAACTCACATTATTTTTAAAGCCCATGTGCAATGGTCCAATTGACTTTTTTTCACATTGAATTCTGGACCATGCAGCCTTCCGGCAGGTCGATGTAGTTAGGAACTTTGTTGCCTGATCACCAAGGAAGCCTACAACATCATCTGTGTAAAGTATTTTAGGGCGTGCATCAGCTTGGTAATTACAAATTCAAAACCTAACCTTCCCCACAAAGTGAGTTATTAAAAGCACAGCAAGAAAAAAACAAGTGCCTCCAAAAATAGCGCGCCACCTTCCCTGCACATTCTATGCACCGGGCTGTGTGGGTGAGATAAATACTTGTATTGTTAATGAGTCGTGCATGTGCCTCAAAGAGAGAATGGGTACCTAAGGCTTCTAGCTTCATACATCATACCACTATCCGTAATATGCACTGCCTGCCCCAAGGGCTGCTTATGTTTATCTGCTGAGAATTCACACTAATCCTCTCTCCAAGTAACTAATGGGCTACTGGGCCCCCAAATGATTAGTCTCGTAATGGAAGCTCATGTTCCAAACCAATTTCCAAGTGTATTTTTATGGTGGCCATTGAGCTAAATGCCCAGCTGGGTTTTATAACGTTTAGGAATTACAGCAGATGCCATTAAAAACCCAACATTTGCCATTCAGCACTGCCAGCATGACATTGGATTGTTTATATCTTACCATACATACAGCACACGCCATTGCAAGCACAACACTGGTACCACACAACAGGAACAGTACACTGCAAGGAGTGGGAAGAGCATTGGAAGCAGAAGGAGAAGCAGCAGGACATCCAGGATCGGGGTGTGGGTGGAGCTGTGGGAGAGGGAGGAGGATTTCAATAGTTGCATTTTAGATAGAGTGGGGCAGGAAAGGCAAGATGGCATGAAGAGTGGACAGGGGGCTTTAAAGGAAGCTACAGTCTTCTGAGCAATCACATGGTCACAGTGCTTCCCACCATGCCTGAGGGGCAAATTCCCTCTGAAACTGTGGTCTTGTATTATGTCTGTCTTCTGCTGGCTCAGGCCATGATTTAACAGTCTGAGACCTCAGGGCTGCCCAAATAGCACAAGAGATCACAAACCAGCTCCACTTTCCATCAACCTGGTGTTGGTAATTAGGGAGAACACGGATGTCTCATATGCCAACTAACTGTTCCATCACATATAGCAGAGCTGTCCTAATAACACAGGGAAAGTGTTTGAAAGAAACTGGTTTCAGTGGTAGCTATGTTAGTCTGTATCAGCAAAAAAAAAAACAAGGAGTCCTTGTGGCACCTTAGAGACTAACAAATTTATTTGGGCATAAGCTTTCGTGGGCTAAAACCCATTTCATCAGATGTATGAATAAAAGATAGCAGGAGCAGGTATAAATACATGAAAGGATGTGGGTTGTTTTACCAAGTGTTAAGTCAGTCTAACGAGATAAATCAATTAACAGCAGGATACCAAGGGAGGAGAAATAACTTTTGAAGGAGTAGGAGAGTGGCCCATTATAGATAGTTGACAAGAAGATGTGAGTAACAATAGGGAGAAATTAGTATTGGGGAAACTGGTTTAGGGAGCCCACCACGTTGACTGAAACTCCTGCATTGCTGATGTAGCAATGAAGTCTCTTTCCAGGCAGCAACAGTTACTGACCAGCAGCAAACCCAGAAATATTTTTAACTTCCTTTCATTAGAGATTCTTGCAAATGTTAGCTAAGCCTTTAGACTATACTAAAGCAGTTGCATTGCTTTGACTAAACTTAAAATTGATCTAGTTAAACCAATGTAATCTCCTAATTTAGATACACAACTGGTTTAACCCTTGCTTAAATCAGTTTGGCATGCATCCACAACTTACTGAATTAAACTAACCAATTTATGCAAGTGTCTTGTACATAGCGCATCTATGTTGGGAGATAAAATTGATTTATCTAAATCAGTGCAAAGTTTAATTTATTTAAACCAATGCAACTTTTCTAGTATAGACAAGGCTTAAGTTTCACAGTGACTGCCATGGCACTTGGGGTTCTCCCATGGTTGTAGTTAATCACCTCTCCGAGAGGCATCAACCTAGTGCTGGCTACACGGGGGTGGGGGGACAGTGTTGGGAGAGGGCGTGTGTTAGATCGCCTTAACTGCATCACTCAGGGATGTAGATCTGTCACACCTCTGAACGACATCGCTGGGTTGACCTAACTTTTTAGTGTAAACCTGGCCTATTCGCTTATTTTAAAGAATGGGGCTGGGAACTAGACACTGAGAAGGGAAGTGACTTGCTCAAAAGTCACGCAGCACATCAGTGGCAAAGCCAGAAATAGAATCAGTTGTCCCAATGTCTAATCCCCTGTTCTAGCCACTGGACAGCACTGCCTCCCACTGTCCCTAAAAAAGGATTACAGATGGTTTTCTATTCTAAGGCTGTTTGCATAACTAAATCAAACTTTATTTTGACCTGACAAATAATACTAACATATTTCCTTGAGCATTTAAAGTTTTTTTTTTTTTTTTTTAAACTTGACATTTTTTATTCATCTCATATGGGAAATATATTTTCCCTCTCTAAACCCCTCCGAGATCTGTGTGGAATTTTCAAAGAGTTCATCACTTATCGTGCTGCTCATCCTGTCACAGCTTGGACTCCAGTACATAACAGGTATGGCTGGAAGGTAGTCAGAGAATGGAAATGAATTAAAAAAAAACCCCACCATTACCCTGTGATGGGTTGGATCACAGAAACCCCCTTGGGAGCTGCCACCTGACGTACCAAGACTACCCCTGCTTCTGTTTTCCCTGCCAGCTCAGGACTCCAGCACCCCATCTTGCTGAGCCAGACACTCCCGTCTGCTCCAACACAGACCCAGGGTCTGAATAACTTGCCCCAAAGCTGCAATTTACCTGAAAATAGCTCACAGAAGTGTGCTTGTCTTTAGCACTCAGATGCCCAACTCCCAATGGGGTCTAAACCCAAATAAATCCGTTTTACCCTGTATAAAGCTTATACAGGGTAAACTCATAAATTGTTCGGCCTCTATAACACTGATAGAGAGATATGCACAGTTGTTTGCTCCCCCAGGTATTAATACATATTCTGAGTTAATTACTAAGTAGAAAGTGATTTTATTAAATACAGAAAGTAGGATTTAAGTGGTTCCAAGTAGTAACAGACAGAACAAAGTAAGTCACCAAGTAAAATAAAATAAAATGCGCAAATCTATGTCTAATCAAACTAAATACAGATAAGTTCCTCACCAGTTCCAGAATGCTCCCTTTTACAGGCTAATCTCCTTTTAGCCTGGGTCCAGCAATCACTCACACCCCCTGTAGTTACTGTCGTTTGTTCCAGTTCCCTTCAAGTATCCTGGGGGGATGGAGAGGCTCCTTCCTTAGCCAGCTGAAGACCCAATGGAGGGGTCTCCCACGGGTTTAAATAGACTCTCTCTTGTGGGTGGAGACCCCCCTCCTCCCTCCTATGCAAAGTCCAGCTCCAAGATGGAGTTCCGGAGTCACCTGGGCAATTCACATGTCCCAGATAATCTCACCCTCAGAGATGCTTCAGTAAGCTTTTTCTCAGACTGGACACCTTCCAGGCCTGGGCACAATTCTTTCCCCTGGTACAGCTCTTGTTGCAGCTCAGGTGATAGCTAGGGGATTCTTCATGATGGCTCCTTGTTCTCTTCCACCCCTTTATATATCTTTTGCATAAGGCGGGAACCCTTTGTCCCTCTGGGTTTCCACCCCCCCTCCCCCGGAAAAGCACCAGGTTAAAGATGGATTCCAGGTCAGGTGACATGATCACATGTCACTGAAAGACTTCATTAGTCACTTGCCAGCACACACATATACAGGAAGACTAACAGGTAAACACAGCCATCTGCAGACAATAGTCCTGTTAATGGGAGTCATCAAGATTCCAAACCACTATTAATGGCCCACACTTTGCATAATTACAATAGGCCAGGGGTAAGCAACCTATGGCACGTGTGCCAAAGGCAGCACGCAAGCTGATTTTCAGTGGCACTCACACTGCCCGGGTCCTGGCCACCGGTCCGGGGGGCTCTGCATTTTAATTTAATTTTAAATGAAGCTTTTAAAACATTTTAAAAACCTTATTTACTTTACATACAGCAATAGTTTAGTTATATATTAAAGACCTACAGAAAGAGACCTTCTAAAAAGGTTAAAATGTATGACTGGCACGCGAAACCTTAAATTAGAGTGAATAAATGAAGACTCGGCACACCACTTCTGAAAGGCTGCTGACCCCTGCAATAGGCCCTCAGAGTTATTTCATATTTCTAGTTTTAGATACAAGAGTGGTACATTTATACAAATAGGATGATCACACTCAGTAGATTATAAGCTTTGTAATGATACCTTACAAGAGACCTTTTGCATGAAGCATATTCCAGATAAGTGAATATAATGTATCATATTTTTATAAAACTATTCCAGTTACATTATATTCACTTTTTATTATGTTTTTATAAAACCATATAGACTGCACAACGTCACACCCTCCTCCTGAACTTACGGCCAGAGACTTGGACACTGCGGAGGCAGTATATCTAAAATTTGTTTTTGGGCTCCCCTATGGGGCAGACACTCCTGTGTCCCCCAAAAGGAAAGAGACCCTGATCCAGCTGTAGGCTTACAGCTGCCAGCTATGAGAGACGTTTCACTGGCCAGCAAAATCCCCCCCGCCCCCCCTTCACTCAGGTTGGGTTTGCTTCCAGCTAGAGTCCTTGGGGTTTGTTCCCACCGCAGCAGTCACCAGGACCCCAACTTTCAGCTCCAGGATACATGTCTCTGTGCACCTCTTCCACTCCATTACAGCCAGGTCATGCTTCTGGGTCTTACTTACTTTGTCTCTTAAGTCCAGGCTGGTGGGCAGCCTTTTCTTTTTCCAGGTCAGCCTCTTCCCAGGCAAATTGTACATCAATTTCCATTTGTCTTCCCTTGAGACCATCACTAGATGAGCTGGGATACCACAGAGAACACCCTCCTGCCAGAACAGGCACCCCTCCACTCCTGTCTTGCTAGGTTAGACACTCCAGTCAGCTTCAGCACAGACAGAGGTTGGGCCACACCCATCTGCAGTTCACTGAAACTGAGATGCACTCAGCTCAGGGGCTTCTTAGTTAACAGAGACATTCCCAGCGCCCAGTGTTCAGTCTTTCTGGGCAATTTGCAACTTGTGTAGTTTTAGCTTCTTTTGATCTTCAGTCTTACTTATTTTGCTTCCTTTTCTGTCCCTACTTCCCTTTCCCAAAATAAGCAAACAGAAAATAACAAACCAGTAACCACTTTGTCTGTTCTCCAGCCACCACACTTAAAACTCACTTAAAATCACTACCAGTATCTCAAAGCAATCAGCTGTGCACAGATCCTGCTCGACTACGCCACTGTGACGATGCTGGTTCTGGCGGGACCCAACTGAGAGTGCCAATTCAGGACAAATTGCTCAAACAGGGCAGTTACAGCCCAAGGCTGGGGTTTTTCTACCTCTAAGGCAAACCAAACCAGCCAGACAGTGAAGACTTTGGTTTCACCCCACTGGCTCACCACAAGTCACACAAACAATTCCCTTAGACACTCCAGTTTCCCAGTATCACCACCAGTGCCACTCGTTATGGGGACAAATGGTTATGAAAACCAATACCCCAGTAAAAGAAAAAAGGTTCTCCTGATCCCAAAGGACCAAGCCCCAGACCTAGGTCAATATACAAATCGGATCTCAACCACAAATCACGCTGTTGCCAATCCTTTAGAATCTAAAATCGAAAGGTTTATTCATAAAAGGAAAACGATAGAGATGAGAGTTAGAATTGGTTAAATGGAATCAATTACATACAGTAATGGCAAAGTTCTTGGTTCAGGCTTGCAGCAGCGATAGAATAAACTGCAGGTTCAAATCAAGTCTCTGGAATACATCCCCCGCTGGGATGGGTCCTCAGTCCTTTGTTCAAAGCTTCAGTTTGTAGCAAAGTCCCTCCAGAGGTAAGAAGCAGGATTGAAGACAAAATGGAGATGAGGCATCGGCCCTTTTATAGTCTTTTCCAGGTGTAAGAACACCTCTTTGTTCTTACTGTGGAAAATTACAGCAAAATGGAGTCTGGAGTCACATGGGCAAGTTCCTGCATACTTTGCTGAGTTACAAGGCGTATCTGCCTTCTCTACATGGGTCAATTGTATAGCTGATGGTCCTTAATGGGCCATCAAGCAGGCCAGGTAGAGCTAACACCAACTTGTCTGGGATGTCTCCCAGAAGCATAGCATAAGTTTGAAATACAGACAGTACAGAGCCAATATTCATAACTTCAACTACAAAATTGCTACACACATATAGACAACATAATCATAACTAGTAAACCATAACCTTGTCTTAGACACCTCATTTGACCCCCTTTATAGAAGATTTGGTGTCACTACAGGACCTTAGTTGCAACCATGTTCTATATGGTCCCAGATTGTATCAATAACGTCACATACCCCAAGCCAGACTAGAAAACTGGTTTAAAACACCATTTTAAAGTATTCTTCCTACACAGTGTATATCCTAAAGAGGAAAGATGAGGCAAGGCACAGCTGATGGTTAAAAAATGCCTCAGGCAATCACAAGAAGGGGGAAAAACAAACAAACACACACATGCACCCCTCCCCACCCCCACCCCCTGCAGAAATCAGTTAAAATAAAGTCTTCCAAGTAGGTAAATACTCTGAAGTCAAGTATCTGCATTATGTCAAAAGAATTGCAAAATGGGTCTTTTGTGAGACACAATGAAGCAATTAACTTGGGGGACGTGCTGGGAATGCAAGCACAGAATTCATCAGCACCTGCAGAAAGAATAAAACACAGTCCTGTTTCACTAATGGGTGACAAATGGTGTGCTATGAGATCAGGGGCCAGCAGCCTGCAGGGCATGGCAAGCTAGGAGGAAAGGCTTTTGCAGTAGCTGTGATGTGCGACATTCCATTTTATTTCAATGATGGACGGAGCCTAGCTTTTAGTCATGCTTCTAGAGCTGCTGCTGGACTGGAATGTACATTACATATGACTGAGCTATATCCCACCATGCACACGGAGCGCAACACAGGCACAACATGAGACAGCAGCAGCAGTTAAGCTTCTCAAGGACTACGGCTACTCTCCGGCAACTCTTTCAACGCCGTTTTCTCTGGGCTCTTGGTTCAGGCAGTATTTCAAAATGCGTAGACATTCTCTCCAGATTGAAATCCAGTCTCTAGGTCCGTGCACACCATTGTGCCTTGGCTGAGGTATATCAGCCGGACCTCATGCTGACACTGTACTCTCCCAAGACTAACTCAGGACTTGCATATAGCATTTTCTTAATCCTCACTGATGTATTTTGTTGGAAGCCCAATCCCTGCCCTGGTCCAGCAAAGAAACCGATTCTCCATGCATCAGCCTAGAGGAGTGAACATAAGCCCTGTACTGAATTGCTTTATTACCTGAGTTTATATTAACAGGGTCAGCAGAGGCACTTGTGAGCTCATTATTTCTCTCAATTAGGTATCAACAGAAAGGCAGATAACTTGACCAGTTACAGTGGCAACTGAGGCTTTGTCTTCACTACCCGCCGATCCGGCGGGTAGCAATCGGTTTTTCGGGGATCGACTTACCGCGTCTAGTGAAGACGCGGTAAAATCGATCCCTGATCGCTCTGCCGTCGACTCCGGAAATCCACCTCGGCAGGAGGCGGCAGCGGAGTCGGCGGCAGCGTGGCAGCGGTCGACTTTCCCGCGTCCTCACCGCTAGGTAAGCCGACCTAAAATACGCAACTTCAGGTACGGTATTCACGTAGCTGAAGTTGCGTATCTTAGGTCGGACCCCCGCTGCAGTGTAGACCTAGCCTTACTATAAGCAGCTAATAACCTGGGGAGTCAATAAAACCTCCTTAAAACCCACATTTACAGCAACACAACACAAACGGATACACATTCCTCAGTTCCTTCTCTTCAGCTTAACCTGGGATCTACATCACCTTCCTAGGACAACCATCACCAAGGTTAGAGAGCCCTCTAACTACTCACTCAACCAGGGCTGTTCTCTCCCTCTAAAAAGTAGAGGTCTCACCTTCCGTTGCTCCCTGCGGAACCAGTTTCAGTTGTATTAAATTTCTCATTGACGTTTGTTTAAACACAAAAAACCCATGCCAGATTCCAACATGTGCTCACAATCAATTGGGTTTTTTAATCCTTTCCTTTTGAATATATAAACAGTTGTTAGATTTTATTCCCCTCTGACAGGTGTTGAGTAGAACGACCTGTCAGATTATCAAATAGCTGTGCTCATTATATCCCTATTTCACATCTGACTGTTCCACAGTAACCCGAAAGGATTTGTTGAGTATGTTTTTCCCCCATCCTTGTTTATGCAGAGTAACAAGAGAGTGGTGGTTTTGGGGGGCTTTCTTTCTAAAAGGAAGACTGAAGCCAGAAGAACATTGAAATGGAAGATCAGAGAGAACAAGGGGAGAGAAGGAAATAGATCCATCTCTCCAAGGGTTTTAGGCCCGGTCTACACCTAAAACTTAGATCAACCTAGCTATGCCACTCAGGTATGTGAAAAATTCATACCCCCTGACAGAAGTAGTTAAGCCAACCTAAGCCCCAGTGTAGACACTGCTAGGTTGACAGAAGAATTCCTCCTTCATCGTTGTAGTAAGTGTCTAAACTACAGCAGCACCTGTAGTGTGGACATACCCTTACATGGCTGCCCATCAGTACAGGAACATACCGAACAGAGAGTGGACAGAGTGAAGCTTCCGGTGAGACAGGAGCAGCACGTACCCTGACACAAAAATCCCCTGCTCCAAAGGGCATTATGACCACCACTACAGAAAGCCCCTCGTCCACATTTAAGTCAATACTGTGCTTCATACCAGAAGATAGAGGGTTATTTGGGAGCTTGCTCATAAGATAGAAGAGAACCAGTTTTGCAGGAGAGACAGCTCCCTCAGACAATAACCCCCCTGCGAGTTCTGTGTAGCAGGCAGTCCGCTTTCTCCCCTGGAAGAGAGAGGCAAGGGAGAAACTCAGGACCTGAAAAATTATTGTCTTCAGAGAGCTCTGCTTTAATTACACTTTAGAAAAGCAATTGCCATCCTGCCTTGGTGCTCCCAGATTAAATCAGCTACCACTGCTTCAGCATGAGGGACCACTAGTTCCAATTAGTGTCTCTCTCAGAGACTCCAGATTAATGAGGGTGACATGCTTTGGGGGTTCACCCAGACCGGCACAAGGCTGTGTCACTGCCTGCCCTGTAACCCTGTGTTCTTCTGTGCTATCTTGCTTCGGCTCAGAGCCCTGAAACCAGCCTCTTGCTTACAACACAATGACCTCACTCTGGCTTTCACCAGTGAGGTTATTTCTTGCTGGTTGACACCAACAGCCCTTCCAGCCAGGAGTCTCCCCAGCACTGTCTCCTCTGCAGTACTCAGCCTCTCTCACTGTAGCACCCACAAACCTTATCCAGGCTGCTGCTCCTTTAAAGAGACAGTACACAGTATCAGCCCATTAGTTTGGCTGAAGAGGTTACCCTTCCCTTTGAACTACTGCATTGAGATGGTTGTACAATAAAACAAGATTAAGTTTGTTAGCAAAGAACAGAAATGTAAGTGATACCAAGTAGAAGGAATTGAGATAAAATTGTTACAAACAAAAGTAAAAACACGTTTCTAGGACTCAAACCTAACAAGCTAGAGTCTTGGTCTTGCCTATATTCAGGTTTCCAGAGACTTTCATCCCCATGTTTGAAAGGTTCCACTTTTCTCAGATGTACAAGAGCTCTAGCCTCTTGTATCTGCCCAGTAATGGAGACCAAAATGGCTCCATCCAGACTTAGATCTTCCAAAGTTAAATGACCTTGCTTCAGGAGGCAGAAAGGTTTCCTGGAGCTGCAGCTTCCATCCCCTGTCAAGATTGTTAAGTGGCCGTCCTCCACACTGGTTTGCCTAATGGCTTTGTCTACTTTCAGAGTAAGTACTTTCCTTGTCTCTTCTTGCTCAGCTTACAAGGGAGGCACATTCAAGCAGACAGAACCACATTCCTTTGTCTAGGATGGGGTGACTTAAGCCCTGTCTGCCAAACACCACTTAAGAACTTATTTCCAGCACATAGTTATAATATTTCATACATCACCTGTGCATACACCACACCATAACATTAATGATCAGCATGTTGCCAGTTCACATATGACACCTTACATGACCCCTTTTAGATACAGATTATGCCAACAGTGAGTTGGGAGACTGAGCTGGTCAGGTCAGCTGAGGCTGTCAGCTACCTACCAGAGAACCCCATGCTCTCTGGCATTGGGGTGCTCTTAGGGTCAAAGTGGGTCTGAGAATTATTCAGAAATTGTGGTTATGGTCTCATGAAACTGCTGCAAGAGGACGGAGCTGTGGGTTTGTGTCAATGATTTGATACACAATTTAAAAGAAGTTATTCAGCTGTGACTGATTCAGCTATTCGAAGAAGGGTTGTCTGAAAGCTGCCTGACCCGCTCTGAGTAAGGGGGGGAACAGAGGAGCTAAAGGGAGTTTTAAATTGCCTTTGTATCAATCTTCTGACTGTCATTTCTGGAGCACGTTGTGACCCACTGGACACTTTCAACTCTCCCTTTGCATCTCACTTGTACTGCATGAGATAAAAGAATCCAGCAGGTCACAAAGCACTGCTGAAAAGGCAGTCACCAAAAGTGGGAGATGGGAAGTAGGAGTGGAGTCAGGAACAGACACACATATAGCATTTTACATCCTCAAAGCACAGGGCAAATGTTAACCAGCACCAGCCCTGGGAGGCAGGCCTCATCCCTGCTTCACCAATAGGAAAAGCCCTGGAGAATATCGATGACTTGCTCAGGCTCACATAAGAAGTCCGTGGCATAGCTAGGAACAGAACTCAAGTTCCTGGATCCCAGTTCTATAGTCAGCCCACTAGGCCACCTTGCCTTTAATAAAGCAGAAGTGCTAAGGCTCAGGAAATTAAAGAAAAGAAAGGGCGGCCAAAGAACTTCAGTAATATATTCCACATCATACCAGAAGAGTTTCAATAATCTTCCTTCCACACTTCTATCTTGTGTCTGATGAAGTGGGCATTCACCCACGAAAGCTTATGCTCCAATACTTCTGTTAGTCTTAAAGGTGCCACAGGACCCTCTGTTACTTCTATTTTGGGCATTTATCTGGCATGGATCGCTGTAGTATCCAAGCTCACGTCATTTCTCTCCCCCTGTATGAAGCGTTGTCCATGCTGGAAGCTGGATAATGTGCTACACACAAATAATTTTAATAATTTTTAAATGAAAAAAAAAGATCTTTATTTAAAAGCCCTCCAGACTGGTCTATTAGAACCTGGCTTGGATTGCTGAAGGCACCTGGACCAATGCACTCAAGCCATCTGTTAATGCCACACTAAAACTTAAGGGAGGGGGTCAGGCCGGCCGGCACAGCACGGGCTGGTCCGGGAGCTGGGCTGGCTGGCTGGTGTAACTGGGGTGGATCACAGTGGACCAAAGGCAAATCAACCAACCCAAGCATTTTGGGTGATGGCAGCATTCCAGAATGCCTGTCTCAGTCTCATGACTGTGGGCCAGTAGCCTGCGTGTGTATTAACTAAATGGAGCCAGTGGAGCGAAGTTCACGTGCACTCTGTCTTGCCAAGCAGCAGCTACAGTGCTGGGTAGAAGGAAGCAGTTAAAGGCCTTTGCTGAAGGGCTGTCACAGACTGATGGTGTCACAGATGAGATCTACATTAGCTCATCATGCTAAGGAGTCACAAAGGCAGGAACACTTTTTTGTTTGGTTTTGCCAAATTTTCAGAAAGTGACCAAATGGCCTCAGCAAAGAGGCAAAAAGGTGACAATCCCCTTCCCCCTTGGGCGTTCGTGCTGAGGTGTTTCCTGGCCCCTTGGGGCTGCATGGTGTTTTGACAGTTGGAAACTGGAGTTTTTAACTCAGTCTGGTGCATTTAAGACTGCAGCGTGCTGTGATCGCTGGGATTTGAGTTCTCCTGAGTAAGTTGTTCTAAACATTAGATATAAAGTGACATCAATTGGTGAAGCATTCTTGGAGTCTGTGTCAATCAGAGCTGAAGCAATGCATTAAGAGGAATCTGGGCAGTAGCAGGCTGCTCTGGATTTGATCACCTCCATCTTAAAAACATTTAGAAATCTAGAAACATTTAGATTAAAAAGGTGAACTGACTTGGCAATTTACTGTGAGGCTGGGGAAAGAGAGAAGTTGGAGATGTGGGGGCTTCCCCAAGACATTTGCTTCTCCCTTTATGCTAAGAATCGTGGGGAGCCCTTGGTTACACTCAAAAATAACAGGAGTACTTGTGGCACCTTAGAGACTAACAAATTTATTAGAGCATAAGCTTTCGTGGGCTACAACCCACTTCTTCGGATGCATAGTGTTTGGTTACACTGTTAGAGCATAAGCCAGGGAGTTTAATGGGGGACTCTATCTCCCCTAGTGCCACCTTGTGTTCCTTCCCTTGCTGGGCTCTCATGTCCTTGACCTCAAGGATGCATCTTCCAGAAAATTGAAACTCTCAACCTGAAATCTCAGGGCTGGGTAATGAATCCCCACATTACTAATCTCACATGTCAAAGGCAGGGCCGGCTCTAGGCACCAGCTAAACAAGCTGGTGCTTGGGGCAGCACATTTTTAGGGGCGGCATGGCCGGCGCCAGAATGCCGCCCCTAAAAATGTGCCCTGGCCGCCCTAGCTCACCTCCGCTGCCGCTCGCGCGCCGCTACTCGCCCTCCCTCCCAGGCTTGAGAGCCTGGGAGGGAGGGGGAGAAGCGGCGCCCGCGCCGTGGCCACTCGGAGTCTCCCCCTCCCTCCCAGGCTCTCAAACCTGGGAGGGAGGGGGAGATCCCGAGCGGCCCCGCGCGCTGCTGCTCTCCCTCCCAGGCTTGAGAGCCTGGGGGGAGGAGGCAGGACTGGGGATTTGGGGAAGGGGCGGAGTTGAGGCGGGGCCGGGGGTGGGGTAATTAAAAAACGGGGGGGGGGGGGCAAAATTGTTTTTGCCTTGGGCGGCAAAAATCCTAGAGCCGGCCCTGGTGAAAGGAACAGTGTCCAGTATTGTAGTGAAGTCTGGAAATTCTGTGTCTGTATTCTGATGTGAAGTGGACAGGACAGGAAGGACCAAAAGCTTTGGATTGACTTATCTTTTTGTCTCCTACTCAACTAAACAGCCCTTGCATGTTACAGAAGTAGCAAGCCTTGGAAAGAAGCCATCCACATAGGAATAGTAGCTATTTAGTTGTTAAAATTCTTTTATGTTGGCATAAATTTTTTGCTCCTTCCTTTATTGCATTCCTTTTATTATACTTATTATCATTTATCCTCCATTAAATCTTCCTGTTCTACCAGACCCATGGTCACTTATGTCCACATGCAATTCCATTGATCTGTCAATCGTACGGGACTTGTTTGTGCATCTAGAAGTATTTTTTCACACAACGCACAGTCAGTCTGTGGAACTCTTCACCAGAGGATGTTGTGAAGGCCAAGATTATAACAAGATTAAAAAAAGAACTAGATAAGTTCATGGATAGATAGGGGATGGTGTCCCTAGCCTCTGTTTGCCAGAAGCTGGGAATGGGCGACAGGGGATGGATCACTTGATGATTACCTGTTCTATTCATTCCCTCTGGGGCACTTGGCATTGGCCACTGTGGAAAGACAGGATATTGGGCTATATGGACCTTTGGTCTGACCCAGTGTGGCCATTCTTATGTTCTTAAGAAAAACATGACAACGTGTAGATGATCTGACTCATGTAGGCCTGTCAACAGGGACAGAGCTAGTTTCCTCTGAAAGTTTGCTAAGAGCTTCCTGCTGATGCTATAAAACAGAGCTTCTAACTTGAGTGATGGCATATTTTTCCAGACTCCTGTCCGATACAGTGGCTTTTTTCCCCTCCCTCAGTCTTGTCAATTACTCAATATTCTGTCCTATCAAGGGATTTTATTTTTCAGAGTCAGAACCTTCAAAAATTAACCTAAAGATAATGAGTAGTGCGTTCTTAGCAACAGTTATGGAGTGATGAATTTTGATCTGCTATAAAATATGGTATGTCGTTCATATGGAATGTCTGTCATAAATGACGTTACCATATTTCTCATGACCTTGAAACTTGTAACTTGCATGTGAGGGACAAGATAGATGCCATCAATATCATTTCCGGCCTGGTGCTTCAGTAGGAGGAGTTGATTACAATCCAACTGTGATTCACCAGCAACGGAATGAAGAACAATACTGTCCATTGTGTGCTCAGAAACAGGGAGCAAGGACCAGGGAATAACATCCCTTATTTCTCCTGACATGTCGTCTCCTCCAGGATCTTGTTGCAATACTTAGGATGGGAATAGGGATTGTTAGCTACGCCAGAGCTTGCCTCTTGCCATGTGATGTTGTGACCATGCAGCAGCACACACGGTATATGGCTTTGGGTCATTGAGAGCTCACTCATATACAAGGCTGATATTTGAGTCGTTCTCTTCTAATTGCTCCTGGGCTGGCATCTTGTGCCACTTTCTTTGAAGCGCTGCAAGGCAATAACATCTGCCAAGTGAACATGAGCATATTTTAGGGCAGAACATATTAAATGCTGCTTCATCTGAGTTGCCCTATGTGCACTTTCAAGCTTTACCCTGAAAACTTAAAAATCAGTACTTTGGTGAGTAATCCCAGCAACACTTGCATTTGCTCGTATTTCACAGGCATCTAAAGGACCAGGGGGTACATTGTGCAATCTTGGTGAAGGAGATATCTTAGGGTGTCAGTTCTTCAATGTATAATGCCCCCAAAGAATCCTGGGTATAGCTAAACATAGAGAGGTGACATGAAATAGAAAAAATAAAATATAGTTGAATAATTAGTTGTAGTTGCTGCTGACTTGCACCATCTGAATCTCATGGACTCTTCACATCTGGGTAATTTGTTCATTTTTTTGGATCCAAATGGGTGAGTTAAATACAAGCTTAATTCACTTGTGAGCTCCCACCTACCTCAGAAAACTGGGACTTGAGTCTTGCAGACTCAGCTGGAAAAAAGGTGTCTTAAAAGCAACATTACTGTACTGGAGCCTCTGTCTTGAGCATCATAGAATCATAGAATATCAGGGCTGGAAGGGACCTCAGGAGGTCATTTAGTCCAACCCCCTGCTCAAAGCAGGACCAATTCCCAACTAAATCATCCCAGCCAGGGCTTTGTCAAGCCTGACCTTAAAAACCGCTAAGGAAGGAGATTCCACCACCTCCCTAGGTAACCCATTCCAGTGCTTCACCACCCTCTTAGTAAAAAAGTTTTTCCTAATATCCAACATAAACCTCTCCCACTGCAACTTGAGACCATTACTCCTTGTTCTGTCATCTGCTACCACTGAGAACAGTCTAGATCCGTCCTCTTTGTAACCCCCTTTCAGGTAGTTGGAAGCAGCTATCAAATCCCCCCTCATTCTTCTCTTCTGCAGACTAAACAATCCCAGTTCCCTCAGCCTCTCCTCATAAGTCATGTGCTCCAGACCCCTAATCATTTTTGTTGCCCTCCGCTTCTGGAAGAACCTTCCCACGTGCTGATTAAAAACAATCTCCCAGACTCACCAAGCCTGCCAGAAGTTCTGTGGGATAGTTAGACAGAAGGGAGGCCAGGAATTACTGTGGTCAACTCCTTCCTGGGTAACGAACTGGCTAAAAAAGACATGCCATGGCAATGCGTGTTCCACTAGCCCCATCTGTGATTCAGGTAGGGAAGAACAAAGTGGGACTTGAGGTGGGTAAATGCCCTTTGCCTCAGCAGTTTGTTCTGGGAGGCAGAGGGGTGCTGAGTGCCCTTAGTTACAAATGTTTGCTGTAACAGAGGAACTTCATCCCAGTCCACTTGGTCAGCCTGCAGCTTCTAGTCCAAGCTTTTAAAACTTGCCTGAAGTCCTTGCTCAGCCAGAGCCTATTCCAGTCCACTGAAGCCAATAGAAAGCATCCAGTTGACTTCAATAGATTCTGAATAGAGCCCACAGCTGGACCATTTTCTAAGTTACGTCCCAGCCTTCTGAAGTTGCCTGAGCCAAGCCTCAGTCGATTGTGTGGAAGGAGATCGCAGCTCATTGTGGAGGAGTTGCCGTGGTCTTTGGATTTGGATTCAGAACTGAACACGAGAACAGATGTCTGCAAGGACTGCGGAATAGGCTGGATACCAAGAGAGTGAGGCAGGGAGAACATGTGCTACCTACAGAGAGAGAAAAGGGATTCAGTGATTCAACACAGTGCTTCTGCAAGTCATAATTTTAAGGCTCAGAAGCCTCATTAAAATTAGCGTTGACAGATGCTTAATTTTATTGCCACTTTCCTGAATAAAATTGGAGTTCTATCCTATTAGGAAGATGGCTTTTTATCTTCATTCTGAAACCAGCATCTACTCTGAACTCTGTGTCTGTGTGTATATTCTCACACCACATCTTTTAGAGAATTGATCAGAAAGAAGTCGTTTCTCTAGCTTTGCACTTTGTTGTATAAGGATCTAACAAAATAAATGTCTAACCTTTTGTTCAGTGTATGTGAATAGCCAGGTGTTCTATAAAGAAGCCTGATGATTTATGCAGCCCATTACAGAGTGTTGTTAAGGGGGAGAGAGTCCCCCTACTTCCCCAGGCCATTAAAGATGCATGATAAGCAAAGTAGCTCTTTTGCGCTGAGTCATATATGCACATTTATATAAAAATGTGAATGCTGCCTTTAGACAAAGAAAGCTAGGGTCAACTCAATCTAGGGCCTAAATGGAGTAAGGTGGAAAGAGACATGCATCTCTGCTTTGTGTTCAGTTAGGAGGAACATGAAGTGGGAGTATCAAGAATGTCAAGGGGCAACTGACCTTTGACCTTGTATAACATTATGTGTGAGAGAGAGGCTTTAAAATGTGCTAGTCTGGAAAGTAACACTTCAGAAATGGCATTATGAGGCTACAGGCTTGTTCTCTCAATGACTCCAGATCAAATCTACTCAGTGTAGAGTGTTCGTGTTTTCTAACTGCCATCTTGTAGACTTCCTCCGGAATCTGAGAATCAAGCTGGGTTCTTTCCTTCTTGCACACCATTGCCAGCAATGAATGTTCTTCAGGCCACATCAGCCCTCAGAGACACCATCAGTGGATTTTCACAAGTGTTTGGAACTTGGTAAACAATTCCATTGCTCATTGCCCAAGGAGTAGACTTTCCAGCTTCCTCTTCGTTGCCTTGGCTCTGCAGGGCTAACGGAAGTAAAAAAGTAGTAATATTGTCCAGTCCACTGAAGTCGGCAGATCTGACTCATGTACAGATGGGGGTGGAGGACAGACTTTACCGAGTAGCAAAGGGCCATTTCTACATAGTAGTTCTCCTCTGAAAAACTGCCTGACTAGCAAAACATTGAGCAGACTCTCCATAGGTGTGCAGATGAGTTAACAAAAAAACAAAACCAAAATCTCTAGCCCTGCAGAGTTTACAATAAGTTACAAGGTATTTTATCTAATTCAGTGCCGACAGCATGCTAAACTTTATACAGTCCTTGTCCTGAACATCTTATGGAGTGCTATGCTAATGTAGAATGGCTTTCAAATAAATGGGTATGGGTTGACAAGCCCTGGGAAAGGAGGTGGTTTGAGAGGGACAAAGGTTGTGGGACAAGATCATGAGATGCTTTTGTTATGGGCACGCCTTATTGGATCCTTTCTTAATGTATAGTTAGTGTTCAGGGGAAAATATGACCTATTTGGGGTTTTGAGGAAAGTCAGTTGAGAGCAATTCCAAGGAAGTAGAAATCTATTACAGTCCATGGATGGCTAAATGATGGTAACTGAGCCACCTGAGAGATAAGAAATCTGAGTGTGGTCCCCAGGCTGGTGGGGTTGGAGGACAGTGTCGGTGAATGCAGGTGTGGGTACATCCCTGTCACCCGCAAGCTAAAATACTGATGCAAATTGCTGTCCTTGGTAACTTCCTTCTTCCCCATTCCTATGTTGCAGTTCTTCACCTCCCGGAGTGTTTGAGAAAGAATATGAAATATACCGGGATTACAATGCAGAAGGTCAACTTCTCCACTACAGGTAGCTGGAATTTATCTACAGTAATGGGGCTTTGTCTTCTGAGAATGACTGTCTGAAATGTAAACACTGCCATATTGTGTGTGGGATTGGGGACGCTATTTGTGAGTGTGTCTGTGTGGGGAAAGCAAACTTCATGTAGCAGGAGGTATTGAACGCCTTCTCTCTTTATTTCTTTTGATCTTCCTTTGTAAACTTTGGCTCCCTAATGTAAGGATGATAATGTTGTCTCCTGGTTACTTAGAGTGGAAGCTCTTTGGGACAGGAATTGTTCACTTCTGTGTTTGTATAGTACCTACCACAGTGTGGGCGTGGTCTGGGTTGGACCCTAGGCACTAGCATAATAAACATGATAACAATGGTTAGAGCAGGGCATTTGGAGTCCTGGGCTGGAGGCAGTATGGTGACTGAGCTGGGAATGGAATGCAGGAGTTTCCTTGTTCTCAATCCTTTAGACCAGGGGTCGGCAACCTTTCAGAAGTGGTGTGCCAGGTCTTCATTTATTCACTCTGAGTTAAGGTTTCGCGTGCCAGTCATACATGTTAACGTTTTTAGAAGGTCCCTTTCTATACATGTATAATATAGAACTAAACTATTGTTGTCTGTAAAGTAAATAAGGTTTTTAAAATGTTTAAGAAGCTTCATTTAAAATTAAATTAAAATGCAGAGCCCCCCGGACCGGTGGCCAGGACCCGGGCAGTGTGAGTGCCACTGAAAATCAGCTCGTGTGCCATAGGTTGCCTACCCCTGCTTTAGACCCTGCTGCCTCGCCAGTGTGTTTGATTTTTTTCCTGCTGAGCATGGGCTGGATAAGACAGTAGCAAATATTCATTTATGGGAGTGATTATTCTGTGTGCATTTCAGAGGTTATAAAAATTGTACTTCAGACAGAAGGCTGCCGGTCTGTTTCTTCTATGCTGTAATCTTGTCGTTTGAAATATGCTCAACTGTTTACATTAGGATTTTGTATAAGAAATTATCAATATTTGCTTTGATTTCTCATTAATGGTAAAACTAGATATTAAAAAAGCAGAGGGGGAAAACCCCACCTCCATATTCTCTGCTTGCTGCTCACAAAGCCCTGTAAGGCTAATGGGACTCTCACATCAAGAGGAAAATGGGGACCCATTTCAGGAATTATGCAGACTCCAGCAGCCTGGAGCTCTGTCAGTCACTGCTGCCTTCTCAGTGAGCCTGCAGCTTGCCAGGATCTGGTAAGAACAGCCATGCCATCACCATGGGGCCAGTTTTTGTTGGCTTTCTGAGGTTTTGTTTGGGGCTGTAGGTGTTTGTTTATCTGGGTTGTCTGTCTCGTCAGAAAGTTCAGTTGGTTTCAGGCACAGATCTTCTGCCACCAGGCCTCCTCAATCTCTACAGGCAGAGGAGTTGGAGGCTTCACCTGGAGGAAGGGAAGATAACAATGCATAACGTCAATCATCTCTCTAAGTAGAGACAACCCATGGTAAGAGTGTCTAGCACTTCTGCACACAGTGCACCTTAGAACTGTGGTTGAACCAGTGCATTTTTTGTCCTCCAAACACAATGCACTGCATTAGGAGATGGAGTTGGGAGGTATGGCTAAATCACTACAGTTGTAGCATTGATGGCTTCCTGGTTGTTCTAGGCAGAAACTGTTGAAGACTACATGCGTTCAGCTAAGCCACATACTTCCATTACAAGCTGACTTGTGAAATGCTCTACGTGGTCATTGCATGTGGACAGATGGTGTTTGTACACATAGTGAAAGTTCAAGGTGTTCTAAACAATGGCTTACTGCAGCACTTCCCCTCTTAGTGTAGACAAGGCCAGAGTGGTCTGTCCCAGTCTGTTCTCTAGAGCTGTCTATCCAAATTGGGGATGGTAGGATTTTCTCTTCCGGACTGGCAGAGTCCAAAGTAATCCAGAAAATAATACTTGGACATTAGTTTCCTCTAATGGAGTCGTTTTATCTAATATCAAACCTGAGGCCTCTCTCACGCGGACTTGCTGTCCAGAGGGCGCAAGCAGCCTGCCTGATTTCAGTCACAACCTTGCAGTTCACAGGAAGGTGGGATTGAGCACTGATGTGCTGTCTGACTGTCTCCAGAGCATCATGCTTACATGAATGTATCTCTTAAGGATGTTAGCGCTGTTGGTCAGTGGGTGTCAGATTTCCGGCTTGGATATGAGCTTCAAGGATTGTTCAGTTCAGTGTTCCTCGGGGCCTTGATTACCATTCACAGTGTGTGAGCTCCGAATGGGACAGCTGTAGGCTCCAGAAATTAAGGACAGGTTCCCGCACCAGTTGCAATCACTTCAGTTTTTATTTCCGACCCACTGTTTCAGTTTCCCCCAGTTCGTTTCAGAGCCTTAAAATGCTACCTGCCCTGCTGGAGGAATACCATTGAGTAACAGAGTACACTCATTTCCTGCCAAATATTTGGCATTTTGAGTCTCCAGGACTGTGTGGAAGGGTCGTCTATGATTCTTCAGCAACATTTGTTCTGTAACATGTGTAGAGGCTGATTGATATTCTCTCCACCTTACACCCACTTTGGACAGCTTAAGATTTCAACTGGGGCCAGGGCTCATCACAGCAGTGCCTTATCTTTAGGGGTCCAAGTGGTGCTCTGGGAAAAGCATAGATTATTACTATTTATTCTTATTTAAGATTTATATTGTGGTATCCCCTGGGAGCTTCAGTCATGAACCAGACCCCGTTGTGCTAGGCACTGTACAAACACAGGACAGACAGACAGTGCCTGCTCCAAATGCCTTACAATGTAAGTGAGACAAGGGGGGTGAGGTGATATATTTTATTGGGCCAACTTCTGTTGGTGAAAAGACGTGCTTTCAAGCACACATGGAGCTGTTCTTCAGGTCTGGGAAAGGTCTGAAGAAGAGCTCTGTGTGAGCTTGAAAGCATGTCTCTTTCACCAACAGAAAAGGCGCAATAAAAGATAGTTCTTCACCCACCTTGTCTCTTTTATGTCCTGCGGCTGACACAGCTATACGCTGCAAACTACAATCTAAGTATAAGACAAGAGGCAACAGGAGAAGCA
The DNA here is from genome assembly GCF_028017835.1 of Emys orbicularis. Lineage (NCBI taxonomy): Eukaryota > Metazoa > Chordata > Testudines > Emydidae > Emys > Emys orbicularis. Next base: position 3,699,090 of record NC_088684.1, on the reverse strand, counting down.
CAAGGAAACAGAGACAATACTGGTCACTATGATAGGCAGCCTCAGGTGCTCTGCTGTAATTTGGCCTCAGTTTAAGATGAGCTGGAGCTCCCTGCATGAAGCTACCCTTAGACCAGCATGGTGCCTGGTTAGTGACTCATCCATTCTGACGTGATTAATAGTCAAAATCTTCCCGTTGAAGAGGTTCTTGCTTGTGTGATTTGATGGCTGTTGGCAGGGCTGATGTGGTGGTCAGAAGCCTGCAGAGGCTGAGTTTGTAACTTTCAGCCTGCATAGCCAGCTATAAATATCTCCTTTCAACTGTCTACTTTGCTAGTCCTGTAACTTAGTTTCGTTTGCATTAAGAGCATAACATAAGAACATAAGAACGGCCGTACTGGGTCAGACCAAAGGTCCATCTAGCCCAGTATCCTGTCTACCGACAGTGGCCAATGCCAGGTGCCCCAGAGGGAGTGAACCTAACAGGCAATGATCAAGTGATCTCTCTCCTGCCGTCCATCTCCACCCTCTGACAAACAGAGGCTAGGGACCATTCCTTACGCATCCTGGCTAATAGCCATTAATGGACTTAACCACCATGAATTTATCCAGTTCTCTTTTAAACGCTGTTATAGTCTTAGCCTTCACAACCTCCTCAGGCAAGGAGTTCCACAAGTTGACTGTGCGCTGCATGAAGAAGAACTTCCTTGTATTTGTTTCATTGATCTCACAAGAGGAATTCATTTACACGGACTATCTGGCCTGTCAAAATTAATCTCCATTTGGACCGTGGGATGAAAAACAAACTTCCTAAAAGTAATAAGAGATCAGACTTCCCAACACAAATGGCAATGTCTTTTTTTATTGCAACCCTATACCATTGAATGACCTTAACATTCTTGTATAGCCTGTGTTCTCTTATATACACCTGCAAAGCGCTGTATGTGAAGGTGGTGGGTGAGCTTGACCAGCCTAATAACAACCATTCCTCAGAGCCTTCCTCCGTGAGCTGAGTAAGTTGCATGCCCATTTTGCAGGTGAGGAAACTAACAGGGGAAGTGATTTGCCCAAGTTCTATATCATTGTTCCAGCTGGTATTAAACTTCGGGGTGCCTGGCCCATTAGACCACATGTTCACTCGTTTAGTTTGCAGGTAGCAGTGGGAATACTCATTCAGTATGCATCCAGGTGAGTGACTGAGCAAAGCCAAACAAGGCTGGAGAGGTAACTGAGACTCTGTGATTTGTTTTGTGAGCAGCTATTTCTGTAAACAGGACAGAGCAAGCAGGACAGTGATTTGATGCTGATCAATTCTGACCCTCTGCCAGCTGGATTATCACACTGGATACAAGAGAAAATGTAGGTTCTCTCAGTGACAGCAACTCCATCTGCAAGTGGGCGAATGCCCCCCTCCCACCAGTCAGGAGGTCTGGGTAGCCTTACTGCTAGAATGTACAGTGCCTTGTCTGCCTTATGCACGCCAGCAACACATCTTGCAACAGCTGCCTGTGTTTTCTCTTCCTTTCATGTGGCGCCTTTTCCAGCAACCAAGCAATTAAAAGATGAAATTTCACTGTGGTTAGCACACACGGGCTGTTTGCCTTAGCACAAGCTTTGCTGGAGAGAGAGACTTCCATTTCTTTCCCCTCTCAGCTTTATTGGCTGTAAAACACAGATTACCCCTACCTCCCCCAAATCTGTGCCAGATGGGAAACTAATTAGCAGCTTCAAGCCCCCTGCTTGTTTAATTAGCTAAGAGTGGATTATTTTCTTCAGGAACCAGGCAGAGATGTCCTTTACGGTGGGCCTCTGTGTGCAGTCAGGAGAGAAGAGCTCCTATAATAAAAGTGGGAGCTTCTTTTGAGGGTATGGCTAACTTCCCATTAAGGTGTAGCTATGTGGGCTTTGGCTTCTGTGCAAACCGTTCTCTTGCCACCAAGGGTGAAAGTTAGGGCCAGGACTTCCAGCTGAGCCTAGTGATTTTTGTGTGCCCAAATTGACACATTTAAAGGGCTTGATTTTCAGGGGCAGGTGGCTGGTGCTTTATGAAATCAACCCCCCTCTTGGATTTAAGGTGTCTCAGCTTGGACTCCCACAAAATGGAAGCAGCCAGACTCGCTAGGCATAGCTGAAAATCTTGGGCAAGGTGCTGCACTGTGAAAGGAAATACATGGGCTATAAGGACACAAGGAGAGAACTCTGGCCTAGAGCACTGCTGGGAACACAGGAAGGTGAGCAGAACCCACAGAATCATGACACAAAATGGCTGTTGTGCTTGGGCACAGCCTGGCAACACAGAGCCAGCTCAGAAGTCACCTTCCTGGGCTGTGTCAGGAGGCAGTGGGTTCGGTCCCTGGTGAGGAGACAGTGCTTCATGTCACGCTCAGATAACCCCTCTGACTAATCATCAGATGGGGGTCCATGTGCAGCAGTCGCTTGGCCAGGGAAAGGGGGTTTGTTTTGAGAGTGGTTGGGGGGGATCCGAAGATCTCCCTGATCTTCCCCCCTGACTTTCCAGCATGCTCACACAGACATTGAGCGCGTGACTGAAATGGACCAGAGCAAGGATAGATAAAGGGTTAAAGGCTAAATCCTGCCCCAGCTTGAGGTACGCATGTCGCTGCTTGGCTTGCAGAATTCCCTCCTGCACTGCAACTGAGCTCTCCACAGCGCAGGAGTGCCATGCATTTGCTGCCTGCGCTTTCATCAAAGCTGCCTCCACAATCATTCAGCCTCAGAGTATCCACCTTATTATATTCAGCAGCTTGCAAATTCTAGGCAGCATCCATTCATAAAACACTCCTGAGCAGTTACTGTAGGGCAGGGATTTAGTATCCGAATAGAGCCAAAACAAAGCATTATCTGCAGGGCAGGAGTAGTGCTGGGGGGGCTAAGACATTGAATATTGAGAGTGGGGGAGCATGAGGCAACTTCTCCCCCCAACCCTCACAAGTCCTGCATTAGCACTATAAATGGTGCATTAGCATTAACCTGCATTAGCATTATTTATCTTGGCAATGCACAGATAAATAAGACAAGGTTCTTGCCCTGAAGAGCTTGCAAGGTAAATAAAGAGGTAGGATGTATGTGGACAGACTGCAGCTTGGGAACGGGGACAAAGGGACATGTCATACCAATGAGGCTGTGCTCTTGCTGCAGTAGCTGATGTATCTTGGAGGCTGGCATTGGCCTAATATTTTTGTTCTCTCTCCTTTGTCATTTCCTTACGCCTTTGTGTGTACACGCCCATGCGAGTGCTTTCATGCACGTGCCCCATAGCGGAGAAGGGAAGAATAGGGGTTGCAGGTCTTGGGGAAGAAGTGTTTGAAGAGAATTAGTGGAGAGGGAGGAAGCCTGGTCACGGGTTCCAGGACTCGTGAGAGGGAGGGCATGTGGAGTGGGCCAGCTTTGTGGCTTGGGCAGAGTTAAGAAATGAGGGAGGCTAGTGAAGGGGTTTGAGGTGGGGCAGGATGTGAGTGTACATAGTTAGGGCCCTACCAAATTCATGGCCATGAAAAATGTGTCACGGACCGTGAAATCTGGTCTCCCCCCGTGAAATCTGGGAGTTGCAGGGGGGTCACAAGGTTATTTTAGAGATGTCACGGTATTGCCACCTTTACTTCTGCGCTGCCTTCAGAGCTGGGCGGCTGGAGAGCGGTGGCTGTTGGCCGAGTGCCCAGCTTAGAAGGCAGCGCCCCGCCAGCAGCAGCACAGAAGTGAGAGTGGCAATACCATACCATGCCACCCTTACTTTTGCACGCTGCCTTCAGAGCTGGGTGGCTGGAGAGTGGCAACTGTTGACTGAGGGCCAGCTCTGAAGGCAGCAGCACAGAAGGGTGGCAATACCATACCAGGCCATCCTTACTTCTGCGCTGCTGCTGCTGATGGCGGCTCTGCCTTCACAGGTGGGCTCCCGGCCAGCAGCTGCCCAGCTCGGAAGGCAGCGTCGCCGCCAGCAGCAGTGCAGAAGTAAGGGTAGCAGTACCACAACCCCCCCTACAATGCCCTTGCGACCCCCCCACAACTCCTTTTTGGGTCAAGACCCCTACAGTTACAACACTAGGAAATTTCAGATTTCAATAGGTGAAATCACGAAATTTATGATTTTTAAAATCCTCTGACCGTGAAATTGACCAAAATGGACCATGAATTTGGTAGGGCCCTATACATAGTGAAGGCATCCTAGCTTTCCCCTGGGTCTACCTTGCCTTGCTCTTCTGAATGTTGCTGCTGCAGTTTTCTGGGAAGAGGATGCATGGTGGAGGGCAGAGGGCTGTAGATTGCCAATTGCCACTCTCCACCTGCCATTCTTCAGGGTGTGCAGTTAAATGCCCCCAGTGCACCCCCGTTTGCCATGCACTGTGCTCTCATTCCCCTTGTCCTTTACTTCAGACTAGCATGTGTGGACGAGTCTGAGGCTTCAAAGCTATCTGCTATGAGAGTCATGTACTGCACTGCCAGAGACAACCCTAGGCATGCTGAGAACCTTGACAAAGAGGGATCACAGCCCCCAACAAATCACTGCTTCCTTCTTCCACCTAGCTCAACAACCCACCTGGTGTCCCCTGCCTGAGACACCCCTTCCTCTGAATGGTGTCCGTTCTCTGCAGTGGGCACACCATTCCCAGAATCCTTTGCAGGTGTGCTCCAAAGCAGGGTGTTGTGACAGTTTGCACAAAGGATTCTAGGACACATTCAAGATTCAAAAGCAGCCAGTCACTTGATGAGATAGAAACTAGTACCCCCAGGGATTGGGCATAAACTCCATGGTCTAAGACTAACCTGTTGGGGAGTGATAGTGGCAGCCCCTGTCCTGTCTCATCAACTTCCCCACCCATGTGGCATCCTAGGTGTCCAGCTTCCTGATGTAGGCCCAAGCCTACCCCAGGCCCTGCAGCAGGATGCTTGGAAAGAATGTGAGGGGAGCTGGCTGGACCTCTCTGCCTTCGCGGTGGAACAGAATCAGCACAGCCCTCTGACAATTTGCTGGGAGGGTGGTGTTCTAATACAGCAAATTATGATTAGTGGGTGTCATTAAGGGGATGATGTCTCACTCCGTGTCTAGATGGCATTTGTAGGAGAGCCCTTGCATCTTAATGCTCGTCAAGATGGCCAAGTGCAATAATCAGCCTTGTATTTAACTTATTTTATTCTTACTGGGTTGAACATAAAGCAGCTTGTTGTGGCCCCTCGAGCCTGGATCTTTAGATGATCCCAGAGGCCAGGAGAGCATTCTTCTCTTCCGGGCCCTGTAACAATCCAAAGGGATGAATTCCTTGTACATCTGTGGGGCAGATTTGTCAAGGAAGGGTTAATCAGATCTGAGAACTGCTAGCCCTATACATTAAGCTGATTTATTGGTCTGATGTAATGCTTCCATTGTGCTCCCTTGATTGACTGGTAGGGAGTGGAGTCTTTTTAAAACACGCTAGAACTAATCTGTCTAGATCAGAATGCTCCAGCTCACCTGCTCATGTAGCTGAATTCATCTTCTGTCTTAATAAGCAGCTGCCTCTCTTCTGGTTTCTTATTGGCAGTGATTCAACACTGCATAGGGTGTGCTAACTCTCCCTGTTTTTAACTGCACTGGGAGCCCAGGATTTGTCTGTGGCTGTAAGGAAAGTGTTAAACCTCCAGGGCCGAGCTCTGCAATTACAACCCAGAATCCTGCAATCTATGGGAGGCAGTGTGCGTTGTAGGAAGCAGATATGGATGCAGTGTATGTCATAGTGTGTCCACCAGGGCATCCCGGGAAGCTGAGATATTACTCTCCTGGGAATTTCCCAGGAACAAAAGAACTTGACCTTAAAACAGAACCCTCATTCCATTATGTAGGCAATTCTGTTCTGGGAGTAATCGAGGGGTCTGCTTACTTAAGTGTAGCCAGTATAATTTTAAATAGACTCTCAAGGGGACTAGTCTGGGCTGGGTGCTCTGTGTTACTGTTGTATAACTCAGAGTGAATACACGCCTGGTTCTTGGCCTCCAGCTTAAATACTTGATAGAATCCAAGGAAAAGGCCAATCAGACCAGCTAGCTCTTCCAGCTCGTTCTTCAGGACCAATTGCAGGATGGTTCCTTGCAGAGTGTTCTACCCAAACTAGCTTATAGATGTCCCAAGAGATGGGGCTGCAGCCGTTCTCTTTCAACGGCCGGTCCATCTCATGGTAAGGGAGATTTCCTTGCCTAAATGCTCCCCTTTAAATTTCATTCCATTGTAGTTAGTGTTGTGATATCACTTCATGGGCGATGGTTAGAATAGAGAAGTATAAAAGTGTGGACAGTGAGTTGGGGATAGATTCCAGGAGTCCTGACATTATCCCTGTCTTTGGCCAACAGACAACGCTGTCAGCCACACAACTGCTTAGGAAGCTCAGCATACACCTTTCTACCAGCTCAGAAGAGTGGAGCTGAGAGAACGTTGAGTTGTGGATGAAGTTTACCAGCTTCCAGCAGAACTCTGCTCACTTTGCTGTCATGCTGCTTGTGTCCTCAGGACATCACCAGCTTGCCAAGTCCCTTGCCACCAGGAAGTGTTACTACCACCTAAAGGGATGTGTGCCAGCTGACCTCCCTGCTGTTAGCACAGGTCTCTGGGCATGTTTAGTGGCTGGCCTATGGGAATAACACTGCTGCTGTTCTTGTGCTGCCAACCTCTTCTTATATCTCTGCATGGAGCAGATAATGCTGTGGTGCCAAGGGCTAGGATGCTTCCATGTGGCTGTGGCTGAGAGTTCAGTTCCCATTGGAGCCAGGCTGGAAAGGGTGAGAGGGTGGGGTAGTGGAAGCCAGTTCAGGGAGTCCTCTCTATGCAGGGAGCAAAGAAGAAACAGAGGCTCATGGTTCCACCCCGTAGCTGTCACAGCCCCTGGGATCGAGGTGTAGGGAGTTTTCATAATACAGACTAAGACACTATATCTGCCAGCTGGTCTTCCACTCGGTAGTGTGGTAACACGCTGCCAAAGGAATGGAGGGCAGGGGCTTGGCAAACCCATGTGGTGCTGTCTCTCTGATCTTCTCTCCCCTCACACTAAAGCTTATGCAGTGGTGTATGGTCCTCACCACCATCTGAGTGTCCAAAAGGCTGAGCAGTATTGGCTCCCCTTGTGCATTCCTTCAATGCAGAGCATACTTTGCTTGACCCCTTCTTGAGCCTGAGAGCGGCTGCAATCTTTGACAGCTTGGAGCGGCAGTTCACAACAGGCATTGTTTTAAGGGGTGCATAGTCTGTGACCTCCAATACTAAACTATGCCAAAGACGCACGTATCCCAAGCATTTGTTAGCCCTGCTGTCGGCTGCCAGTGCACCTGCCTGCGAGAACATCTCATTGACTATTCCACTTGTCTTGCATGTGGTAGAGTCCAGAACTTGACACTCTCTGCCCACCAGCTGTTTGGTTCATCCACCTCCTTACTACACTGACTGCAATTTATCACTGGCTCTCAAGATGTTCTCGTAATAAGAGTTTTCCTTCCCGATGCTTAAAAACTTAAAGGCAAATCTGTTGTCTGGTTTCTTCAGAAATAATGAACAGGCTTGGGTTTAATGCAAGTTGAGTCCTGAGAGGCAAGATTACAGGAGGATTAAAAATCCATGTGTGTGACTGAGAAACTGAAGAGAAGGTTTGACAGGTTTGTCATCGTTGTTCTCAGTCTATGCAGCTATGGAATAATCTTCAGAGTGATGGAAGCTTCGTTGCTTGGGACATTTATAACTGGAATTGGAAAACATACTGTTTGGAGAGAACTACTTATAGGCCATTTCCAGCTCCGGCTCCAGCTTGTGATTCTGTGATTTTAATCTTACTGTATAGCAAAAAGGCTGGGGAGAAAAAAATCTGATCTCTTGTCTATGGGCAGCTAAGACTTCAAATTTGATTATCTGACAGGAAAATGTGGGTGTTTCAACTTTGGGGCAGTGGCTTCATTCTCATGTAAATGAAAACAAAATGCTGTTTGTGTAGGGAGAATTCTCTGCATTCAGGCCGTTTGGTTCTACACTGTTGTGCTAAGTTTTTTTTTATTTTATTGGTCTCTTAATGTGTCTGACTCTCAGTTGGTCTTATGGTTAGTTGCATCCTTGTTTTAATAAAACTTTAAAATGCCACTCTCATCCCCAGTCTGAGACTAATTAATTTCAGATTCAGGTAAAATTCCTAATACCTAAATGCCATGATGTTTAATATCCTGCTGCTATGAAATTTAGATCTGAGTTTATGGAATAACCAAAGAAGTGGATGTTTTGCTGATAATCCCTTTAGCATAAATAGACGAGTGTTGCCATTATGACCTGATCTTCAGCAAGATGTGCAAATGGCCAACAGGATGCACAGTTAACTGTTTGCACACAAATCAGGATACCTGTAATTACATACCTCTATCTTTTGAAGTTCAAGCCCTTAGTAAGTTGTTAGACTTTAGTATCAACATACCATTGAGTGAACAAAGTAGATTACACCTCTCAGAGCTATTGAATTAGTCTGTCTGCAAATTATGTAGTGGTCAAATCAATTTCCCAAATTCATCCAACTGTCTGGAGTAGAATCCAGGACCCTTTGATTTAGGTGGCCTGGGAGGTGGGAGAGTAATAACCTAGCCTTTCATCTCTGAACTCCAGGGCCTTAGCTCACAAGAGGAATTAAGTTTGTTGGGTTCATCCTAGTTGGGTATTTATCCACTGCTAAAAATCACCATAGAGCCTGGTCTATGAATATGGACGATGGATTTCAGAAAAGCAAACTTGAACTAACTCCACTAGAAGGTAAGGTCGCATGGGAAGAAAATCTAAGGGAAAAGCTGTTCAGGAGAGCTGGCAAGTTTTTAGATGCAATATTTAAGGCACAAGAGCAAACTATGCTGATGTGATGGAAATATAGGAAGAATTGTAAGAAGCCAATAGGTTGCATCTGGAGCTCTTTAATGACCTGAAAATCCAAAAAGAATCCTTCAGAAAGTGAAAACATGGACAAATTGTGAAGGATGAGTATAAAATAATAGCTCAAACATATAAAAACCCCCAACCCCCTGTGATCATGTGAGACTTGAGTGACATATGCTGCAGGTATCATGCTGCCAATACTAAAACATCCTTCTAATTTCTAAATATTAGAAAATTATCTAATTGCAAAGTGTTGCATCCAACACGGGACAATTCTATAGTAGACCTCTTCTTGACAGATAAAGGAACTGATCACAGAACTAAATATTAATATGTTATGTACAAGTGATCATGACTTAGTCACACTGTCAGTGTGCAAACAGAATTTAAAAACAGACCAGTCATGTATGGACTTGGTGTTTTAAAAGGATCAATTTCACAAGGCTGAAAATAACTGAGCCAGGTCAGCGGGGAGGAAGAATTTAATCAGAAGAGTGTGAATGATCATTGGGAATTGGTTAAGAACACTGTACTAAATGCCCCAAAAGCCCCAATTTAGGAAGAAGGCCATACTGGTTAAAAAACTGACCTGGTTTAGAGGGGACATGAAGGCAACTATAAAATTAAATATATATAATTATATACAACAAATGGAAGAAAGGAGAAGTTGATAGTAATTAATATAAATCAGAAGATAGGAATTGTAGAAAATTAATAAGGGAAGCAAAGGGACAAAACAAGAAATGTATGGCCTGCAGAGTTAAGGACTACAAGGAGGTTTTTTTTTAAGTATATTAGGAACAAAAAGAATCCTAACAATGGTATTTGTCCATTACTAGATGGAAATGGTAGAATTATCAATAATAATGCAGAAAAAGCAGAAGTGTTCAATAAATATTTCTATTCTGTATTTGGGGAAAAAACAGAGGTATTCATGTGATAATGATAGTACTCTTTCCATTTCACTAATGTCTCAGGAGGATAGTGAACAGCAGCTATTAAAGTTAGACATTTTTAAATCAGAAGGTTCAGATAACTTGTATCCAAGAGTTTTAAAAGAGCTGGCTGAGGAGCTTGCTGCATCGTTAATGTTTATTTTCAATAAGTCTTGGAATGCTGGGGAAGTTCCAGAAGACTGGAAGAAAGCTCTTGTTGTGCTATTATTTAAAAAGGGTAAATGGGATGACTTGGGTAATTGTAGGCCTGTCAGTCTGGTATCGACCCTGGGCAAGATGATGGAGCAGCTGGTACGGGACTCAATTAATAAAGAATCAAAGGAGGGTAATATAACTAATGCCAAGCAACATGGGCTTATAGAAAATAGATCCTGTCAAACTAACTCAATATTTTTTTTCGAATGAGGTCACAAGTTTGGCTGATAAAGGTAACAGTGTTGATATAATAGACTTCTGTGAGGTGTTTGACTTGGTACAGCATGACATTTTGATTTAAAAAAACCCTAGAATGATATAAAATTAACATGCACACATTAAATGGATTAAAACTGGTTAACTGATGCGTCTCAATGTAACAGTAAATGGGAAACTATCATCCATCCCGAAGATTGGTTCTTGGTCCTAGACCAGTGGTTCCCAAACTTTAACAACCTGTGAACCCCTTTCACTAAAATGTCAAGTCTCGCGAACCCCCTTCATAAAATTATTATGAAGAACAATTATTATTGTTCTTCATAATAATTTTAAAAACAATACAAGCTGCCTATTTAATTTTAAAACCAGCAAAAAATATCCACCATCCTTTCCATTTCTTATAAGGAGTCTTGAAGTTTAAATCTCCTCAGTGTGATAGATATGCTTGCTTTGATCTGCTTAGCTCTTGGAAGTCCAGGGGCTCCGGGCTGCTGGGACAACTCTGTCCGCCATTAGGGAATTTTTTCCTGAGAACCCCCTGTAACATTTTGCGAACCCCCAGGGGTTCCCGAACCCCAGTTTGGGAACCACTGTCCTAGACTAACGTTTTTTTTATCAGTGACCTGGAAGAAAACATAAAATCATCACTGATCAATTTTGCAGATGACATAAAAATTGGGTGAGTAGTAAATAGTGCAGAGGACATGTCTGATACAGAGCAATTTGGGTCACTTGGCAAGCTGGGCGCGAGCAAACACTGTATTTAAATAGGGCTAAATGTAAACATATAAATCTAGGAACAAAGAACACAGGTCATATTTATAGGACGAAGGACTCTATCCTGTGAAGCAGTGACATTGAAAAAGATTTGCGGGTGATGGTGGATAATCAGCTGAACATGAGCTCGCAGTGCGATACTGCAATCAAAAGGGCTAATGTGATCCCAGGAAGCATTAACAAGAGAATCTTGAGTTAGGAGTAGAGAGGTTATTTTACCTCTGTTTTGGAAATGGTGCAGCAACTGCTGGAATCCTGTGTCCAGTTCTGGTGCCCACAATTGAAGAAGGATGTTGATAAATTGGAGAGTGTTCAGAGAAGAGCCATGAGAATGATTAAAGGATTAGAAAACGTGATTTATAGTGATCACTCAAGTAGCTCACTCTATTTAGCTTAATAAGGAAGGTTTTGGGGTGACTTGATTAGTATATAAAGTAGGGCTGTCGATTAATCGCAGTTAACTCATGCAATTAACTCAAAAAATTTAATTGTGATTTAAAAAATTAATCGTGATTAATCACAGTTTTAATCGCACTGTTAAACAATAGAATACCTATTGAAATTTATTACATATTTTTGGATGTTTTTCTACATTTTAAAATATATTGATTTCAATACAAACTGTACAGTGCTCACTTTATATTATTTTTGATTACAAATATTTGCACTGTAAAAATGATAAAAGAAATAGTATTTTTCAATTCACCTCATACAAGTACAGTAGTGCAATCTCTTTATCGTGAAAGTACAACTTACAAATGTAGATTTTTTTGTTACATAACTGCACTCAAAAAAAAAAATAATCTAATGTAAAACTTTAGAGCCTACAAGTCCACTCAGTCCTACTTCTTATTCAGCCAATCACTCAGACAAAAAAGCTTGTTTACATTTATGGGAAATAATGGTGCCTGCTTCTTATTTATAATGTCACCTGAAAGTGAGAACAGGCGTTCCCATGGCACTTTTGTAGCTGGCATTGCAAGGTATTTACGTGCCAGATATGCTTAATATTCGTATGCCCCTTCATGCTTCAGCCATCATTCCAGAGGCCAAGCTTCCATGCTGATGACACTTGTTAAAAAAATAATGTGTTATTTAAATTTGTGACTGAACTCCTTGGGAGGAGAATTGTATGTCTTCCGCTCTGTGTTTTACCTGCATTCTGCCATATATTTCATGTTATAGCAGTCTCAGATGATGACCCAGCATGTTGTTCATTTTAAGAACACTTTCACTGCAGATTTGACAAAACGCAAAGAAGGTACCAATGTGAGATTTCTGAAGATAGCTACAGCATGCAACCCAAAGTTTAAGAATCCGAAGTGCCTTCCAAAATCTGAGAGGGACGAGGTTGGAGCATGCTTTCAGAAGTCTTAAAAGAACAACACTCCGATGCGGAAACTACAGAACCCGAACCACCAAAAAAGAAAATCAACCTTCTGTTGGTGGGATCTGACTCAGATGATGAAAATGAACATGCGTTGGTCCGCACTACTTTGGAGTGTTATCGAGCAGAACCCATCATCAGCATGGAAGCATGTTCTCTGGAATGGTGGCCGAAGCATGAAGGGACATATGAATCTTTACCACATCTGGTACATTATTATCTTGCAACGCTGGTTACAAAAGTGCCATGAGAACGCCTGTTCTCACTTTCGGGTGACAGTGTAAAAACAAAGCAGGCAGCATTATCTCCTGCAAATGTAAACAAGCTTGTTTGTCTGAGCGATTGGCTGAACAAGAAGAGTAGGACTTGAGTGGATTTGTAGGCTCTAAAGTTTTATATTGTTTTATTTTTGAATGCAGTTATTTTTTTTGCATATAATTCTACATTTGTAAGTTCAACTTTCATGATAGAGATTATACTACAGTACTTGTATTAGGTGAACTGAAAAACACTATTTATTTTGTTTTTTTACAGAGCAATTATTTGTAATCAAAAATAAATATAAATTGAGCACTGTACACTTTGTATTCTGTGTTGTAATTGAAATCAATATATTTGAAAATGCAGAAAACATCCAAAAATCTTTAAATAAATGGTATTCTATTATTGTTTAACAGTGCAATTAATTGCACGATTAATCACTATTAATTTTTTTTAATCGCTTGACAGCCCTAATATGAATACCTACATGAGAAGCAAAATTTTGCTAATGAGCTTGTCAATCTAGCATACAGAGATATAACATGATCCAATGGCTGGAAGTTGAAGTTAGACACATTCAGACTGGAAATAAGGTGTAAATTTTTAACAGTGAGGATAATTAACTATTGGAACAGTTTACCAAGGGTGATGGTGGATTCTCCATCACTGACAATTTTTAAATCCAGATCGGATGTTTTTCGAACATATCTGTGTAAGGAATTATATTTAGGGAAGTTCTCTGGTCTGTTATACAGAAGATCACCCGAATTGATCACTATGTTCCCTTCTGGCTTTGGAATCTATGAATTTATGAAAAATCAGAAAGGCTAAGGTACAAAATGCGTTACAGCAAGGGACATAAGTCTATAAGAACAGGTTCTATAAATACATGGGCAAGTGTAGGTCCACTACTTGGCGGGGAAGGGGAGCTAATAACGGACAGCACCAAGAAGGCTAAGATGTTTAATGCCTATTGCCTCAGTTTTCACTAAAAAAAGTTGACTGTGATCAGATGTTAAACTGTTAATATCAACAAGAAGGGGGAAGGAACACAAGACAGAATAGGGAAAGAACAGGTTAAAGAATATTTAGGTAAATTAGATGTATTTAAGTCAGCAGGGCCTGATGAAATTCACCCTAGAGTGCTTCAGCTAGTTTCTCAAGTAATCTCAGAACCATAAATGACTATCATCAAGAATTCAGGGTAGACAGTTGAGTTCTCTGCCCTTCTCCAGGCCTCTATCGTAATACCTATTTTTAGAAAGAGGAATAAAGAGAGCCCCCAGAATTCTAGATCAGCCAGCCTAACTTCAATGTGGTTGCAGAAATAAGTGGATTTAAGGTTGTGTAATAAACACAAATGAGGTTCATGGGGGGAGAGTGGCTAGAGCTGGGGATTGAGTCAGGGCTCCTGAATTCTGTTCCTGGCTCTGCCACTGAATCCTTGTCTCCTTGGGCAGGTGACATAATCTTTGTTGCCTCACTTTCCCATCTACGAAGGGAGACTAACCCTGACCCACCTCCCAGGAGCATGTTATGCTCAGTATTTTTAGAGCACACGGAGATCCTCCAGATAAGCAATGCATTTTTATTCATCTGCTGTAATAACTCCAACCTTGTCACCCATCCACTGGCACAGCAGACCCTAGCTCCAGAAAATGGGTGGTGTACTCAGTCCCCAGTGCTACTACTGCCGATAGTGCCTGGGTCCCATTGGAAACTGTCATTCCAAGCATTAGCATGGCCTGTCCCTGCTTAGTTTGAGGCATGACAGGATTATGAGAGGTCGCCAGTTATATGAGCTGCAGGTTGTATATGGCAAGTAACGCAAGTTAACACTGCCTTTGTGGCATTATGCATTAATTAAGGTTAACTCTGTCCTTCAGCAGCTTCTCTGCTTTATAGACAATTAGCTGGAAATCTGCCATTCTTCAGCCATCCATGGTCTTTCATTCCAGCACTCATTGATTGTAATCCTTGCAAGATAATCCTGTGCCCTCAAGTTCTGCTGTGTTTCTCTTAGTATCCTAGGCAGGATGGAATCAACTGTGGGTCCCTGCCCTGTCAAACTTGTGCTACCAATCATAGATTAAGGGCACGTCTACACTGCAACCCCCCTGCCCAAACCAGACCTGTAGCAGCAAGTCCCAAGGCTCGAGTCTACAGACTTGGGCTTGCAGGCTCACGCAACAGCGCTAAAAATAGCAATGGAGATGTTCCCAGTTGGGCTCTGTAGCCCAAGCAGGAATGTCTACACTGTTATTTTTTATGCCATAGCGTGAACCCTGTGAGGCAGAGTCTGTAGACGTGGGCTCTGAGGCTTGCTGCCATGGTGGGTTTTTTGTGCAGTGTATATGCACCCGTAGTGTTCAGAAACAGTCATTGTACTTCTGAGGATGGAGTAGACTTCCATCATCTCAGCAGTGAATCTGGAGTTTATGGTGCTCCTCGCTTCATTGCCAGGTGTGTGGACTGTCACTAGAGCTGGCTGGAAATGTAATTACCAAATCGCAAATTGTGGGGAATTTTTTTTTTTTTAAAGACTTTGGTCATTTTTACTTTCCCCCCAATCAGCTCTATTGTCACTGACCGAAAATAATGTGGAGGCAGCTTCCTTTAGAGTTACTGGAAGTAGCAATATTGGGGCTAGGAATACGTGAATTGCTCAAGAGACTGTACATAGATCTTAAAGCTAGAAGGAGCCATAGTGATGACACCTGCATAACACGGGCCGGAGAATATCAATTTGACAGCCTTAGAATTTGAGGCTTTCGCTTTTCATGAAAATGGTGCAGCTTGTCACATTTTGGAGCGGGTGTCACTTAAATATCAGCCAGTTTTCATTCTGAAATGGTGTTTTCTGTAATTTTGACGCTGTAATACTTTTGCTTGACTGCATGGGGTATAATGTGTAAGTAACAGCTCTGCACTAAGCAATTAGTTTAGTTAGAGAAGTGAAATTCACCCCTGTGTCAAGGAATCCACATTAGACCCAGGCATGACCTTAAATTCTATTCTGAGAGCTTAAGTCGTTTCTATGGTTTGTTCCGGCTCTCTGCACACCAGTGAATTTCATCCAGTCAGAGTTAAGTAGAAAACCAGTTTTACTGGTGTAAGTTCAGCTTCCAAACCCTCTTCCACTCCTTCCCTCCCCCCTCTCCCTCCCACTATAACTAGCAAAAATATCTCCAAGAGCTAACTGCCCATGTATTCAGCTAAATAGAACCTAACAGGCTATTTGTTGCCATACCATCTGATGACTCCCAGTCATATTACACCTTCTGGGCAAATCTGTCGTTTTTAGAAAACTTGCTTGGACAAAGATAGATTTTTGAATAAAATGTGAGTGACAGTGATTTGATGCAAAAATCCCAGTTTGCAAAATTTTAGAAAAAGACAACTCTGTGGGCTCAAAACGGAGGACATCTTTATAAAAACTTTTCCTCCACTTTGCCTCATTGGGATCACTGCAATGTTCAGGCTAGCTGGAATCTGAACTAATAATAGCTAATAGTAATAGCAATTTTTTTTTTAAGTACATCAGAAGCAGGAAGCCTGCTAAACAGCCAGTGGGACCACTGGATGATCGAGATACTAAAGGAGCACTCAAAGACGATAAGGCCATTGTGGAGAAACTAAATGAATTATTTGCATCAGTCTTTACGGTGAAGGATGTGTGAGAGAGATTCCCAAACCTGAGCCATTCTTTTTAGGTGACAAATCTGAGGAACTGCCCCAGATTGAGATGTCATTAGAGGAGGTTTTGGAACAAATTGATAAACTAAACAGTAATAAGTCACCAGGACCAGATGGTATTCACCCAAGAGTTCTGAAGGAACTCAAATGTGAAATTGTAGGACTACAAACTGTAGTCTGTAACCTCTCATTTAAATCAGCTTCTGTACCAATGACTGGAGGATAAATGCAAAGTAATGCACATTGGAAAATGTAATCCCAACTATACATATGAAATGATGGGGTCTAAATTAGCTGTTACCACTCAAGAAAGAGATCTTGGAGACATTGTGGATAGTTCTCTGAAAACATCCACTTAATATGCAGCGGCAGTCAAAAAAGCGAACAGAGTGTTGGGAATCATTAAGAAAGCAATAGATAATAAAACAGAAACATCATATTGCTTCTATATAAATCCATGGTACGCCCACATCTTGAATACTGTGTGCAGATCTGGTCACCCCATCTCAAAAAAAGATGTATTGGAATTGGAAAAGGTTCAGAAAAGGGCAACAAAAACTATTAGGGGTATGGAACGGCTTCTGTATGAAGAGAGATTAATAAGACTGGGACTTTTGAGCTTGGAAAAAAAGACAACTAAGGAGGGATATGATAGAGGTCTATAAAATCATGACTGGTGTGGATAAAGTAAATAAGGAAGTGCTGTTTACTCCTTCTCATAACACAAGAACTAGGGGTCACAAAATGAAATTAATAGGCAGCAGGTTTAAAACAAACAAAAGGAAGTATTTTTTCACACAATGCACAGCCAACCTGCGGAACTCCTTGCCAGAGGATGTTTTGAAGGCCAAGACTATAACAGGGTTCAAAAAAGAACTAGATAGATTAATGGAGGATAGGTCTATCAATGGCTATTAGCCAGGATGGGCAGGGATGGTGTCCCTAGCCTCTGTTTGCCAGAAGCTGGGAATGGGTGACAGGGGATGGATCACTTGATGATTACCTGTTCTGTTCATTCCCTCTGGGGCACCTGGCATTGGCCACTGTCGGAAGTCAGGATACTGAGCTATATGGACCTTTGGTCTGACCCAGTATGGCCGTTCTTATGTTCTTGTTCTCTTGTGTACTGTAAAATCAGTCAGGCTTAGTGTCTCCTCATGTGAGCAACAGGTAAGTGGACCAGTAAATATGTGGAGTGTAAGCACAATAATTTCTTGCGAATGACAAAAATCTATTTTTTCATAGCAATGAAATACTCCTTACTTGAAAATAATAACCTTGGTTTGTTATAAATCAGTTACATTTAAAACATAATATAGGTAGTTTTGTGGGGGGGTTTAACCCTCCCAATGCCATTGGCAATTCAATGCAACTCCCAGTTCACTGTGTTAAAAGATGCTATTGTGTGGAAACTATAAACAATACACCACAATTCTTTTGGTTTTGTAAATGAATCCGAGTGCCTAGAACTATAAAATCACAGAAATGTAGGACTGGAAGGGACCTCAAGAAGTCATCTAGTCCAACCTGCGCCGTGCCCCCCGTGACATACCCAGGGTACAATCTGGACTGCTGAACAGCTGTATCACCTCAGCTCTCTAGCCTGGGGTGCCTTTTACACTGCTTTGCTGTAGTAGCTGCCACTCCTGGTCTCTTCACACAGCCTCCAGCATGTAAGTTACTCCCAGTTATATTGTGAGAGTGCTGCCACCAGCCATACTTGAATTACACTGCAGAGCGACACCAGCAAATTCCCAGTCCCAGATTTTCCCCAGAAATGTGCATCTTGTCCTGCTCAGCTCTCCCCTGGACAATACTAGCTCATATAAAGTCAGTCGTGCACAAATCCTGCTATCCCAAATTGGGTTTTCCTGAACCCT
Source organism: Emys orbicularis (assembly GCF_028017835.1). Classification (NCBI taxonomy): domain Eukaryota; kingdom Metazoa; phylum Chordata; order Testudines; family Emydidae; genus Emys; species Emys orbicularis. Next base: position 3,680,862 of record NC_088684.1, on the reverse strand, counting down.
TCAAACCCACTGGTTTAGATAAAACAATAAAACAAGTTAATTAACTACAAAGAGAGAAATTTTAAGTGAATGCAAGTAATGAGGCATAAAAGTCAGAATAGGTTACAAGAAAAATAAAAGTAAAATGCGACTAATGCCTAACTTAACCCACTAGAGTAAGTTCAAAGGAAAGTCTCTCTCATCACATGTTTCTGCAGCTCTATTGGCTGAACTTCCTTCAGTCAGGATCCCTCCCCTGGTCCAGTGTTGCTTCCTTTGTTCTGCAGGTGTCACGAGTGCCATGGACAGAGAAAGGGAGAGATCATTTGGGGCATCTGCCCTTCCTTCTTATAGTCCTTTCCCTTCTTCGAGAAGCATCTCCAGCTGAGGTGCAGGAGACAAAGTCTGTGTTGACAAGAACTCCATGCTGTTTCTTTGCTAAAATGTAGATTTTTCGCCCACACCCTCTTTCCCGCCAAAGAATGGCCATTTAACAGGTGATGGCCCATTTGACCTCGTTTACACGTGGCTGAGGCGTCAGCTTGTCCTTGCTCTCTGAGGAACTGCTTTGGCCACTCCCCAGACTTGGAACATGTCTTAGGGCACGTCTTCATTGGCAACGTTGAAGTGCGTGTGTAGTCGCGGCACAGCGCTGGGAGAGAGCTCTCCCAGCACTCTATAAAAACCACCTCCACGAGGGAGAAAGTTGCAGCGCTATAAAGTGCCAGTGTAGACAAGCCCCTAGTAACACCATACAGTGGAATCTTATACTTTTTACATACAGTGTTGCCATACATTTTAGCAGGACAATAATGATCAGCAAATCATGAGTCTTCAAATGATTCCTCACAAGGCATATTTTGTACAAAGATGATTACAATAGTGTGCAAGGGGTGAATACAGGAGTACAGACTGTCACCTCCCAACCCCTCCACACATACAGTGAGGCAAGATTAAGTATACCCAGCCTAGACCATCCTTAGCAAGTATTTGTCCAACCTGTTCTTAGCCTCCAGTGACAGGAATTCCACAACCTCCCTTAGCAATCCATTCCAGTATCTAACTATCCTTGTCATTAGAAAGGTTTCCCTAATATGTAATCTAAATCTCCCTTGCTGCAGATTAAGCAGTTTACTTGTCCTACCCTCGCTGAACACGGCAAATGATTGATCCACTGTCCTCTTATAACCTTTTACATATTTGAAGATGGTTATGTCCCCTCTCAGACTAAACATGCCCAATTCTTTCAACCTTTCCTCATACATCTTGTTTTTTAATCCTCATATTTTTGTTGCTCTCCTTTGGACTCTCTCCAATTTGTTCACATCTTTCTTAGCGTGGTGCCCAAAACTGGGCACAGTACTCCAGGTGAGGTTTCAACAGTGCTGAGTAGAGAGGAACAATTATCTCGTGTGTATTACAATACAATACTCCTCTTAATACATCCCAGAATGATATTTGCCTTTTCTACAACAGTAAGGAGAAATGCTCCTTTTTATTACTGTAGAAATCAAAATAAATATATTTAAATGCCCGACAGATATATCCACCTCAACTTTCTGCAATGGGAATACAATCCATAATGACTCTGTATTCAAATCTTTCTTTAGAAAAGATAGAAAAAACTGTTCTTTGTGGGAAGATGGCTATATCCATGAAATGTAGAGTTCTCTGTTGCTTGATGTGCTGAGAAAACATGGCCTCATGTCATGGGATATCTTCAAAACACTTGACATTTTTGATTACCTAGCATATAACTCGCTAACCTTTAACTTTCCAAAGCCATTAAAAAGATACCAGTGGGACCTTGATGTTTTTTAAAGTGACACTTAGCATCTAGGTGCTTTTAAAATAAATAGAACTTTTTAGTCCATTTAAATTATGCAAACTTACAAGCAAATTGATTTCTCCAGTCAAACCTATGGAGAATGGAAACCTACATGGAGCCTGAACTATGGAGAATGGAAACCTACATTCAACCTGAACTATGGAGTCATGACTGATGCCCCAAAATAAAGAAAACTGATAGAGTTTTTGCAAAGTCTGAGGTAACAATAATACTTTGAATCTCTGATAGCTCGCCATGTGAAGAAAGTTACCGTAGCTCCCTGCGAGGGATATGTACTATCCCTACTTTAGAGTGAGACATGGAGGCACATCGAGGCTGCAGTGCTTCCAAGGTCACAGAGCATGTCAATGAGAGAGGGATAGCATGTAGGTATCCTGACTTCCAGGCCTTACACAATATCTCCTGTTGCCTCTGATGGGGGTGTGTGTGTGTGTATGGAGGGTGGGAGGGGGTGAGTAAAGCAGTTTTCCTTATGTCTGGGTAAGTGGGAGCACAGCTGTAGATCTCTGCCCTGTTTGAAAGCATTTGTGTGTTGGAGAGTATCACTGGGGTATCTAAAGCACTGTCGATCTGACTGGAAGTAGCCTAAGGAGCTAATTAATTAACTAGCTCATGTGTCTCGGGATAAGGCAAAATCAGAACTGCTCAATTGTTATAAATCTATACCACGAACAGCTAGCGGAGATTCTCCTTTGTCACGTGGACAGGGCCTGTTCGTCTGGAGCTGGAGGGTTAGGGGTCTATCCCAAAAGCTTACTCTTGCTCTGAGGTCAGGCATGATGACAGTGGTGAAGTTTTTAGGTTGCCACAAGTTTGTTACCACGCTTAGCACTTACATCGCAGTTTTCTTGGTAAGTGCTTTACAAACTCGAATTAAATCAGAGCTATGGGGGATTTTCCCCTCGTTGTTTGCTCCATTACTGCCAAATTCTGCTCCTGTACAATTGAATGGCAAAACTCCTGCTTCAGTGGGACAAGGATTTGGTCCTGAGTGGTTAAGAGGCTTATTCTTCTGTGAAGCAGAATCATTTTTTCTTTATTAAAGTTACTCGCCTGCCCTTGAGAATGGTGGCTGCAGTGAATTAGTTACAAAAAGGCCTTTCATAGTATTGCGTTTATGGGTAGAAAATTAAATTTAGTCTGCAGCAATACATTCTAGTGTTTAGCAATAATCTGGGATAGTATGATGGAGCTTTCAGGTTGATTAGTTGATGTTGTTTAATATTCTGATTTAAAGCTGTATCTTTGCCAACTCATTTGATGTGCCAGTCTGCAGTCTAGTTCACAGGGATTTTTTTTCAGACTCAGCGTTGCCAGATGTATGCTGCTGTATGAAATATTAATACAGGCCACGGATCCAGGAATTAAGGATGCTTCCACCTGGCTTCATTTAAAATGCCTGGCTCCTGTCTGGGACCGGTGCAGTCTGCATTACCTGGCCCGCACGTGAGGCAGGTGGAAGATTTAATGTGGTCCCATGTGCAGGGAACCATTTAGCATCCATCTGAGCAGCATTATGCATTGCCTGGAAAACCACTGAGAAAATTGCTGTCTGCCCTCTGCTCCTGTGTGCGCATGTGGCTCTGCGCTCCAGTGGTTCTCCACAAAGCAGCACGATCCCCACCAGCTATTCCTTTTGGGGGTTGCAAGGTGACGGGTGAAGGCTGCATGCTGTGAAAAGAGAAAATAGGAGCCGACACAGTGAAGGGCTTTTTTTTCTGTCTGAGACCCAAAGAGCTGGTGTTGAATAATCCGTGTGCAAGGAGATGTCTTGCTACACTGCTTTCCCCCACAAACTCATAGGATATAGGCCAGGATGGAGAGGCTTAATTTTGTTTCCAATAGAAAAGAGGTGATTCAAGATGCAGGTATTTAGAAAAAACAACCTTTCACAGTATGTGATCACCTGCAGAGATGTTCCCACCTGTTACTTCTAGTAATGGCCTGGCTGCTTGGATCACGATGGAATACTGCATGACCTTCACTGGCTGCCTGTTGGCATTGGGGACGAATGTAAGATGTTGGTGTTGCCCTATAAAGCCTTAAATGGCTGGGAATTTAGTAAGAAATTGCCTCTACCCCGGGCATACAGACACCCTGTGGTCAGTGGGGAGCTTTTCAGCTGGACCCCTTTTGCAATAAAACCTATAGTGCAAACCAACACACAGGTGGGTTTGTGTGATTAGGGGTTGGGCATTGTCGCTACCATACACTGGTGCTCTGTCCTGTTTAACTCAGAGAAATGGTCTGAGTTAAACAGGAGGAAGTTTAACAAAGACAAATGCAAAGTGCTCCACTTAGGAAGAAAAAATCAGTTTCACACATACAGAATGGGAAGAGACTGTCTAGGAAGGAGTACGGCAGAAAGGGATCTAGGGGTTATAGTGGACCACAAGCTAAATATGAGTCAACAGTGTGATGCTGTTGCAAAAAAAGCAAACATGATTCTGGGATGTATTAACAGGTGTGTTGTGAGCAAGACACGAGAAGTCATTCTTCCACTCTACTCTGCTCTGGTTAGGCCTCAGCTGGAGTATTGTGTCCAGTTCTGGGCACCGTATTTCAAGAAAGATGTGGAGAAATTGGAGAGGGTCCAGAGAAGAGCAACAAGAATGATTAAAGGTCTTGAGAACATGACCTATGAAGGAAGGCTGAAAGAATTGGGTTTGTTTAGTTTGGAAAAGAGAAGACTGAGAGGGGACATGATAGCAGTTTTCAGGTATCTAAAAGGGTGTATAAGGAGGAGGGAGAAAACTTGTTCACCTTAGCCTCTGAGGATAGAACAAGAAGCAATGGGCTTAAACTGCAGCAAGGGAGGTCTAGGTTGGACATTAGGAAAAAGTTCCTAACTGTCAGGGTGGTTAAACACTGGAATAAATTGCCTAGGGAGGTTGTGGAATCTCCATCTCTGGAGATATTTAAGAGTAGGTTAGATAAATGTCTATCAGGGATGGTCTAGACAGTATTTGGTCCTGCCATGCGGGCAGGGGACTGGACTCGATGACCTCTTGAGGTCCCTTCCAGTCCTAGAATCTATGAATCTATGAAAGAGGAGGTTCAGATACTGTTGTCTTTGCAAGAACATAGACCTTAAGCCTTATGGTTTCACATAATCATTAGGGGCCGGTCCAACTTGCATCAGCTGGCTTTGAATTCCAAGGAACTATATACCAGCTAGGGATAGCTGGTGTGCAGTGTGCTCCAGCTAGGGTGACCAGATGTCCCGATTTTATAGGGACAGTCCCGATTTTGGGGTCTTTTTCTTATATAGGCTCCTATTATCCCCCACCCCCGACCCGATTTTTCACACTTGCAGTCTGATCACCCTAGCTCCAGCCTCTCTTCCTCTTCTTACATGTCTTCGCCCCCAGCACACTCCTGCACCATAATCAGCAGGGAGGAAGCCTAGGAGCCCACTGGGGACTTACAGATGGCTTCCACTGCCTCAGTGGTGCAAAGGGAGCCATTATGGCTATCATCCTCCATTTTTTCTCTCATTCAAATTTCAAGGCAACTTCAATTACCGCTATTTCAGACCATCACTGTCAAAAATCAGGGCTCAGTCCCTTGCAATAACCTGGAATTCTAACTTTTTCTGGACACTTTTTCTGCTTGGTTAAGTAAATTCCATATTCAAAAAAAAAGAAAAGAAAAGGAGAGAGATTCTACCCCAGAAAAGAGCTGTAAAAGTCTGCTGCTGCACTGTGTGTCTATGCCTGCCGCTCAGCTCTCCTTGTCTTGCTGCATGACACCACGCTGCTTCTTGCTTTATGATTTTACATGGATACTTTTATATGCACAGTGAGATCTCTGAAAGGAATAATTAGCAGTGCTGCAGTCTAGGTCATGTAGCATCAGGTGATTGGAAAATGGTTTCTATTCCATTGCCATTTCCCATGAACGGTACCATAGGACACGTTTTGAGTCTAAGTGACTTGGGGTACGTCTACACTTACCGGAGGGTCCGGCGGCAGGCAATCGATGTTCTGGGATCGATTTATCGCGTCTGGTTTAGACGCGATAAATCGATCCCGGATCGATCCCAGAAGTGCTCGCCGTCGACGCCGGTACTCCAGCTCGGCGAGAGGAGTACGCGGCATCGACGGGGGAGCCTGCCTGCCGCGTCTGGACCCGCGGTAAGTTCGGACTAAGGTACTTCGAATTCAGTTATTAACGTAGCTGAATTTGCATACCTTAGTCCGAAGTGGGGGCTTAGTGGGGACCAGGCCTTGATAATGTTTCTTTAATTGAGAGTTTCTGGTATCAATGGGCAAAAGCAGTATAAAATTATATAATATATACACAGCACCGAATAAGTCAGCCTCTTTCCTGTGGAGGGTACAGTCCCTTTCCCCTCCCTCATATGAAAGCTGGTAGGGAATTACAGATTACAAATCTCAGGGGCTGACATTGATCAAAATCATTTACTGCCAATATTAATTCAAGCAAAACATTTGTGAGCCAGATACACTAAGGCCTGGTCTACACTATGACTTTAATTCGGATTTAGCAGCGTTAAATCGAATTAACCCTGCACCCGTCCACACAATGAAGCCATTTATTTCGAAATAAAGGGCTCTTAAAATCGATTTCTGTACTCCACCCCGACGAGCGGAGTAGCGCCAAAATCGATATTGTCATTTCGAATTAGGGTTAGTGTGGCCGCAATTCGATGGTATTGGCCTCCAGGAGCTATCCCACAGTGCAGCATTGTGACCGCTCTGGACAGCAATCTGAACTCAGATGCACTGGCCAGGTAGACAGGAAAAGCCCCGCGAACATTTGAATTTCATTTCCTGTTTGCCCAGCGTGGAGAGCACAGGTGACCACAGATAGCTCATCAGCACAGGTAACCATGCAGGCCGATAATCGAAAAAGAGCACCAGCATGGACCGTACGGGAGGTACTGGATCTGATCGCTATATGGGGAGAGGATTCAGTGCTAGCAGAACTTCGTTCGAAAAGACGAAATGCCAAAACTTTTGAAAAAATCTCCAAGGGCATGATGGAGAGAGGCCACAATAGGGACTCAGATCAGTGCTGTGTGAAAGTCAAGGAGCTCAGACAAGCCTATCAAAAAACAAAGGAGGCAAACGGTCGCTCCGGGTCAGAGCCATGGACATGCCGCTTCTACGCCGAGCTGCATGCAGTTCTAGGGGGGGCTGCCACCACTACCCCACCTCTGACCGTGGATTCCGAGGCGGGGATAAGCTCATCAGCTACACCTGAGGATTCTGCGGACGGGGAAGAGGAGGAGGAGGAGGAGGACGAGCTTGCGGAGAGCACCCAGCACTCCGTTCTCCCCAACAGCCAGGATCTTTTTCTCAGCCTGACTGAAGTACTCTCCCAACCCTCCCAAGCCAGTATCCAAGACCACGACCCCATGGAAGGGACCTCAGGTGAGTTTACCTTTTAAAATATAAAACTTGTTTTAAAAGCAAGCGTTTTTTAATGATTACTTTGCCCTGAGGACTTGGGATGCATTCGCGGCCAGTACAGCTACTGGAAAAGTCTGTTAACGTGTCTGGGGATGGAGCGGAAATCCTCCAGGGACATCTCCATGAAGCTCTCCTGGAGGTACTCCAAAAGCCTTGCCACAAGGTTTCTGGGCAGTGCAGCCTTATTCCGTCCTCCATGGTAGGACACTTGACTGCGCCATGCTTGCAGCAAGTAATCTGGTATCATTGCATGACAAAGCCTGGCAGCGTATGGTCCCGGTGTTTGCTGGCATTCAAGCAACATCCGTTCTTTATCTCGCTGTGTAATCCTCAGGAGAGTGATATCGCTCATGGTAACCTGGTTGAAATACGGGAATTTAATTAAGGGGACAGAGGTGGCCGTTCCTACTGGGCTGTTTGCCTGTGGCTGAAAAGAAATCCTTCCCTGCAGTTAGCCAAGCGCGGGGGGAGGGAGGGAATTGGCCCAGAGCTTTTCGCGTTTGGCTAGCAGGGATCTTCCCTGATACCAGCCACGCGGTGGGGGGAGGGGTAAAGCGATCATCCCAGAGAATTCATGGCGGGGTGGGAGGTGTTAGTTTGGTTCCTGCAGGGATCTTCCCTGATACCAGCCACGCGGTGGGAGGAGGGATAAAGCGATCATCCAGAGAATTGGATGGGGGGGGGGTTAGTTTGTTTTCTGCTGCTGAAGGTTAACAGGAAAACCGCAGCACTCAACGGGCTTTGCTTGGTGTGTGGGAAGGAAGGGCGCAGAAGCTGAAAGACAATGGCTTACCATGGCCGCATGCAAGCCGAATTCTGTTGCCCGGACCTGCGTCTGTGATCTCTAGCAGCAAAGCCACAGGCACTCAATATTAAGAGGCAAAATGCGACCTTGCACAGAAATCACATGTGCTATGTAATGTGAATAGTGTTGGTCACCGCGAAAGAGTATAAGCATTGTTCTGTAAAATGTATCTTTTTTAAAAATTCTCTCCTTTTTTCCCTCCCTCCAGCAGCTGCAAATACTTCAAGCCTCCCTCCTCCGTCCCGAAGGCTATCTCAGATAAGGCGTCGGAAAAAGAAGACGCGAGACGATATGTTCGCAGAAATCATGGAATCCACCCGCAGTGAAAGAGCTCATCTGAATGAGTGGAAGGACACGGTTTCAAAGTATAGGAAAGAAGCCAGTGAACGTGAGGACAGGAGGGACCAACGTGAGGACAGGAGGGACCAACGTGAGGACAGGAGGGACCAACGTGAGGACAGGAGAGACGCTCGAGATGAGAGGTGGCGGCAGGAAGATCAGAGGAGGCAGGATACAACGCTGGGGCTGCTGCGTGAGCAAACAGACATGCTCCGGCGTCTGGTGGAGCTTCAGGATAACAGAGTGCCGCTACAGCCCCTGTATAACCCCCCTCCCCCCTCCCCATGTTCCATAGCCTCCTCACCCAGACGTGTAAGAACGCGGGGGGGGGGGGGGGGGCTCCGTACACCCTCCCATTCCACCCCAGTGGACAGCCCAAGCAAAAGGCTGTCATTTTTTTAACCTTTTTTTAGTGGCCTTTTCCTTCCCGCCGATCCTCCTCCCAAACCCCACCCGGGTTCCCTCCCTCTTTTTATAATCAATTAATAAAGAATAAATGATTTTTAAATGATAGTGACTTTATTTCCTTTGAAAGCAAGTTGGGGGAAGGGGGAGGGTGGGTTCCTTACAGAGAATGAGTCAATAAAGGGGCCGGGTTTTCATGAAGGAGAAACAAACAGAAATTTCACACTGTAGCCTGGCCAGTCATGAAACTGGTTTTCAAAGCTTCTCTGATGCACAGCGCTTCCTCTTCTAATCGCCCTGGTGTCTGGCTGCACGTAATCAGCAGCCAGGCGATTTGCCTCAGCCTCCCACTCCGCCATAAAGGTCTCCCCCTTACTTTCACAAAGATTGTGGAGCACACAGCAAGCAGAAATAACAATGGGGATATTGGTTTGGCTGAGGTCTGACCGAGTCAGTAACGATCGCCAGCGACCTTTTAAACGGCCAAATGCACATTCTACCACCATTCTGCACTTGTTCAGCCTGTAGTTGAACAGCTCCTGACTCCTGTCCAGGCTGCCTGTGTATGGCTTCATGAGCCATGGCATTAAGGGGTAGGCTGGGTCCCCAAGAATAACTATTGGCATTTCAACATCCCCAACGGTTATTTTCTGGTCTGGGAAGTAAGTCCCTTGCTGCAGCCGTTTAAACAGAGTAGTGTTCCTGAAGCCACGAGCGTCATGAACCCTTCCCGGCCAGCCCGCGTTGATGTTGGTGAAACGTCCCTTGTGATCCACAAGTGCTTGCAGCACCATTGAAAAGTACCCCTTGCGGTTTATGTGCTGGGTACCCTGGTGCTCCGGTGCCAAGATAGGGATATGGGTTCCATCTATCGCCCCACCACAGTTAGGGAATCCCATTGCAGCAAAGCCATCCACTATGACCTGCACATTTCCCAGAGTCACTACCTTTTGTAGCAGCACCTCAGTGATTGCTTTGGCTACTTGCATCACAGCAGCCTCCACAGTAGATTTGCCCACTCCAAATTGATTCCCGACTGACCGGTAGCTGTCTGGCGTTGCAAGCTTCCACAGGGCTATCGCCACTCGCTTCTCAACTGTGAGGGCTGCTCTCATCTTGGTATTCTGGCGCTTCAGGGCAGGGGAAAGCAAGTCACAAAGTTCCATGAAAGTGCCCTTACGCATGCGAAAGTTCCGCAGCCACTGGGAATCGTCCCACACCTGCAACACTATGCGGTCCCACCAGTCTGTGCTTGTTTCCCGGGCCCAGAATCGGCGTTCCATGGATAGAACCTGCCCCATTAACAACATGATCTCCAAAGCACCGGGGCCCGCGGTTTGAGAGAATTCTGTGTCCATGTCCATGTCCTCATCACGCTTGTCACTGCGCTGCCGTCACTGCCGCCTCCTCGCCTCGTTTTTCTGGTCCTGGCTCAGCATAAACTGCACGAGAACGCGCGAGGTGTTTACAATGTTCATGACTGCTGTCTTGAGCTGAGCGGGCTCCATGCTTGCCGTGGTATGGAGTCTGCAGTGTTCACCCAGGAAAAAAGGCGCAAAATGGTTGTCTGCCATCCGTTGCTTTCATGGAGGGAGGGGTGAGGCTGTACCCAGAACCACCTGCGACAATGTTTTTTGCCCCATCAGGCATTGGGATCTCAACCCAGAATTCCAATGGGCGGGGGAGACTGTGGGAACTATGGGATAGCTACCCACAGTGCAACGCTCCAGAAATCGACGCTAGCCCCGGTACATGGAGCACACCGCCGAATTAATGTGCTTAGTGTGGCCGCATACATTCGACTTTATACAATCTGTTTCCCAAATTCGAATTATATAAATTCGGATTAATCCCGTAGTGTAGACATACCCTAAGATGGTTTGTAGTTAGGGGAGTAAGTAGGGAAATAAAAAAGAAACCCAGGGACCTGGAGTCTCAGGTGACCTCAACGTCTATCTTTGGTCTGAATTATTCAGTCAATCCTTCTCTGAAGTTTTAGGGAATGCCAGGGAATGTCCAATCCAGAGAGGTCATGATTGCTGGCACAAACTGTCCAGCACCCATGAAGACAGCCTTTAAGCCTTGTAGAATCTGGATGATGGGAGACAGGATGTCTAGGTTCCATCGCCCACTATGTCACTGGCTCAATGTGACTCTGGCTGCCAGTTTTTCAGAGGTGCCTAGCAGTGCAGTTACCACTGACTCAATGCTTTCCTTTCATCATTTGTAAAATGGACAAGTGACGCTGACCCTCTTCTGGAAGGTGCTTTGAGGTCTATGGATGAAAAATTCTTTATAAATGCAAATATTAGTTACTAAACATCTGGATAGTAGGGAGTACAGTAAATAGGGACGCACTTGGGACATATTATACTGGCAGTTTTAGGATGGGACAATGGGGTTTTGTTAGTTGCTGATGGAGTATTTGGTGCTGTACAAGACAGACATAGTTGTGGTCTGTGCCTGAGGAGTTTACAAGCTAATGAGGCAGCATCACACACTGTAAGCCTGAGAGAGGTTCTACTGTGGCGCGTCTTGGGAGCGGGGGGGGGGGGGGGGGGGGGCGGCATGGCCAGTGTGTGTATCCATCGAGTATATGGCAGCAGTAACCTAACCTTGTGTAATAAACTCTCTATCACCAACAGCTGATGGAGATTCTCCTTTTGTTCCAGTAGTAAGTGGAGCTGAGCTTTATCCCCACTCTTTCTGTGAGTTTTGAATGAACATTTATGCAGCATAATGATAACAAGAAAGTCCTAGGTGGCCCTGGGTGCGTTACATTATAATAGGCAGGGAACAGCATGTTCATAGATAATCTGGATTCTACTGTAATTACCTTTGGGGTGTCGGACAGTTAAATTGTACTACACCTAGTCATGGATACAGCCTCCTAGTTCCAGGGTGGCCTTCTGTGGGACTGGCACAGTCACTCCTAGGAAATCAGGACCTCATTCTCAACTCGGTAATGTTTATAATTTTGTCATGATCGCACACTGGCTTCCAAAGCATTGCGGTCATGGAGAGGAAGGAAGGTCCAGTGGTGAGGGCACTAGCTTAGAACTTGAGACACCCGAGTTGGCATCCCTGCTCCGCCACAGACTCCCTGTGTGACGTGGGCAAGTCACTTAGTCTCTCTATGCCACAGTTCCCCATCTGTACTATCTGTCCTGCCTCCCAGGAGAAATACATTAAAGATTCTGAGGTACTCGGATACTACAGTCCTGGGGGCTGTGAAAGCACCTTCGCTAGACATTGCCGCAGTGAAAGCAGTTGGCACTCTAAGAACTCGTGGTTCTGCTTTGTATTCGTTCCCTAGTAAGGTGCGGATGGGAGAAGGACCCCATTTGGAATTGTCTGCTGCCTCCTCAACAGCCTGTACCTTGGAGTCTGAGCAGGAATGCTGCAATCGGTACAGATCTCCTCCCCGCCTCCGCTTGCTCTCTCGAGCATAACTCCTCCTGGCTTTCTAGGCTGAGCCGGCCTGCGGCTGTTGATTTTTTTTTTTTTAATCGTGGAGATGACAGAGCAATCCACTGCCTACAGGGTGACATTTAATTCTGCAAAGATTAGTTTAAATCGACGTTCCAACCCTAGCTCAGTTCTGTGGCTTGGTGCATTTTAAACTCTGCTGAAAATAATTTGCAAGCGTTGTTGAAAGGTGTATGATCCCGTGACCTCAGTTGGATGGTGCTGCCTGCAAGCACCCCTGTACCAGGTGCAGAGGTGGAAAGGAGGACTTCGTAAAATCAAACAGCTCCCACTACTCCTACAGGATTTCCCCCTCCACTTCTCTCCCACCCCAGCCCTGTGATTTCTTCTCTGGCCTTGCAGTTATTGCTGTATTGGGGTCCCCTCTGTGATTATTCCCCCACCCCAATTTAGTGCAGGTGTGATGCACCTGTCTTATACTTGGATCATTGCTTGGATTGTTGCCTCCCTCGGACTTTTTCACCCTCTCCTTTCCTCCCCATCCCATTATAGCAGCCTGGGGGATCCCCCCTGGGCCCTCAACACCCTTGACCCTCCTCTGAGTGGTAAATGACTCACTAATGGGGGCAGTCTTTATATGAAGACCCCCCCCCCCTTGTGGAGTCGTCATGAGGCACAATGTTTGTGAAGTGCTTTGTGATCCTCGGGTGAAATGCAAGGCTGTGGAGGGGCACACGCTGGGTTTAAGGGATTGTTCTCCTGCCATTGAAGTAGTGAGCACCTGAATCCTGAGAGATTTGTTAAAACACGTGGACTTGCTAGTCCCCTACATGATTTCAGCCCCTAGCATTTGTCCAAACCCCACTCAGATCCTCATTACACAACTGCTTAAGAAGCAGGTTTTTCTGCTTTGAGTTGCATCTATAATAATAGATTCAGTTTCCATTTGAAATCGCATGCACACCCGTGCACGTCCCCCAGTTCGCTTTAGGTATCAGTGCTTGTTGTAGCTCTATTAAGTGCTGTGTTACAGGAGAGTTTTCATTAATTGTAAGGAGGTTTTATCAAGGACACCCTCATTATGAATTGCTGTGCTTGTTGATTTATGTTTCTGGATGTGAAATACAGCTTGTTTCCCCCAGTGTACAGCTGCTTGCAGACAGTGATAAGCAATTTTATGAATCACCTTTTAATCCGTGTTCTTGTAATTAGATCCTTAGGAGAAGGAAATATCCTCCCTATACATTAGTGCTGTAATGAGACAACGTGGTGGAATTGGTGCACTCCATCTTGGCCTGCAGTGCCCTGGCTTTTTCCTGAGCGGCTCAGTTGTCAAGCTGCCAGTTTGGTGTGGACAAGTATCCATCTATTAGGGGATAGACTGCGACCCTTGCACACAGCGGAAGCATGGTCTCTGTTAATTCTCTGTACTGCCTGCCCTGTGATGAATGGAATTCAGTGTTCCAGCTCACTGAGTCTGGTTTGAAGGCCAGATTGTGTCAATACACACCGAGGAAGCTTTGATCAGGCAAAGGCAGAGTGCGGGACAGAGATGAGATGCGTACAGGCCGGTCTTCAGTCTTCCTCTGAAACAAGCAGCATCCCTCTAATCACCAATACGTGTCTGCACTTGCTTGAAAAGCGGACCCTAAATCCTCTCAGTGAACACACCAGCTAAACCGGAACCAGTTGGATCAGTGGTTCAGCTTGTATGCTCAGTCAGCTCTCCCTGGGCCTGTTGGTGTTGAGACAGTAAGGGCCAATGAGCTGCACTTGTAGTAAATTATCCACACACCCATGTTTGTGCAAGTAAAATGTGTAACTGAAAACGGAGCCCACAAATGGATGCTTACCGCGAGAGGCATGGTCTGAGCATGGGGCTGGGAAGCAGCCACTACGGAGTTCCAATCTTGGCTCTCCCTAATTCTGTCTGGCTTTGTGCCCAAGTCACTTAACCCTTCTGTCTCCATTGCAAAACGCGGATGCCCAGCTTCCCCACGTTGTAATGTGTCCCTTCCCCTTGGTATCACCAGACTAGGGGGAGGGTTAATTAGCTCATGTTGGAGGCACTGTACACAGTGTGTTAGGTACTGCAGGTGTAGTATTTGCACATGCGGTAGTTTCACGTCTTTTACAAGTGCACCTTGGGCTTCCATGCCTGAAAATGGGGCCTGGTGTGTGGGATACTAATGTGCTGGTTGAATTAGGACAGTATCCATACAGGTGGCCTGGAGCCAGCAGCTTTGCTGAAGAACATTAAGCGCAGTCCAGCTCCCCCAGCATGCAATTATTGCAGTTAGTAACCATGGTGAAAATAAATGAGTGTTCTCTGCAGTAGGATAATTAAGTAATAGGAGAGCATCATGGTTAGTGTCCATGCTGCAGGAGAGAGGTCATTCATCAACCAGGGTTATCAGGATAGCAGGCGAAAAGAGAGAGGGAGAAAAAAGGAATGGGTAGGCTGGCGTGTTGGGTGGGGTTCAGCTGTGAAATTTGTGTAGGTTTGAATTCTCAAACCCTTGGCAGGAGTTTAGGATTGTCTGGATCTGAGGGCTTGGCTACACTTGTGAGTTAGAGCGCATTCAAGCAGCCCCAGGCGCCCTAGCTCACTACCGGTCCACACTGGGAAGGCACGTAGAGCGCTCTGATTCCACGGCTACAGCGCTGCTGGTACTCCACCTCGGCGACTAGAATTACATTTGATGCGCCCCCGCTGGAGCGCCCTAGCATCAGTGTGAACGAGGTGTTGCATTACTGCGCTCTGATCAGCCTCCAGAAACGTCCCATAATCCTCTTAAGTCAAGTGGCCACTCTTGTAATTATTTTGGAATCACTGCAGGCATGCCGATATGCCCTTTGAAAGCTCCGTTTCTGACAGCCGGCATGCTTATCTGCTCCAAGACAAAGCAACCATTACTGTGAAATGCTGTGTGTGAGAGAGAGAGAGGTGGGGGTGTGTGTGGTCTGTTGCTGTCTGAACTTACAAGACAGCATGCTGACATGATCTCAGACCCCCAAAAACCCACTCTCTCTCCCCCCCACATACACACAATACACTCCCTGTCACACTCCACCCCACCCCCCTCATTTGAAAAGCACGTTGCAGCCACTTGCATGCTGGGATAGCTACCACAATGCACTGCTCTCTGTGGCCGTTGCAAGAGCTGCTAATGTGGCCACGCCAGTGCGCTTCAAGCTGTCGGTGTGGACAGACTGCAGCGCTTTCCCTACTGCGCTCTATGAAGGCTGGTTTAACTCAAAGCGCTCGACATCTGCAAGTGTAGCGATGCCCTCAGTTTTAGAATGCACTGATGATGACGATTGATGATGAAGATTGTTTCACTACCTGAAATCCCCCTCAAAACTCACCACTTACTGTTTGTTCAGTACATGGCAGAATCTCATTAGTGAGCTGTGTTTTACTCCTACAAGTGTATGGGTGTATTTGTATAGAGAATTCCAGTGTGTTGTATATTCTGCTTCCGTGTAACATGGAAATTGAGAGCCTTCCTCTTCCCGCAAAGCCACCTCCATTCTTAAGAGAACTCTGGCAGCCAGCATCTCACTACTTACCCCTTTCCACAGTCATTTGTAATGTAACGTGGGTGCTTTACAGATAGCCGAGTGTGCCATTATTTTTGCCTCTTCAGATGCTGCTGTAGATGAGGCATTGCGAGCAGAACCAGACCAGCTTTGCTAATGAGCGCTCCCTGCCTGTAGCAATTCTTTGGAAGTCTTGAAGCAAAGCATAATTCTCAACGTGTACAACAATAAGCAGTGCACACAAGAGAGATGCATATGGGGAGATATTTGTCTCTCTCTTTGGGGGCATTTTTCTGCAAAACCCATAATTGGACACATTCCATAGATTTTTCTGAAGGGCAAAAAGGACAAGTGCTGTGAAACGGTAACAGAGGAGTTTAGAGAGAGAAATTAGCAGGGAAATTGGTACGTGTGTTCTCCCAAGTGTACTTGCAGCCTGTATCTCCAGTAGCTTCTATGCCAACAGAAGGACTCGGTGAAGAATTAATAAGATGATACAGGTCTCTAGCACTTCCCACTTGAGGATCTCAAGGCTCGTTACAGACTGTAGCGAGGGGGCGTGGTCTCCCTCCCTGACAGATGGGGAGAGAGCTGCGACTGCCCCCTGGTGGGCGGAACCAGGAGACCCACGGCCACTCCGCCGGACGCAGAGGGGTGGGGCAGGAACAGAAACCGGAACTAGAAAAGGCCGGCCCTCTAGCTCAGTTGGGGCAGAGCTGCCAGAGGAGCGGGATGTCTCTTCCCCGCTGCTGGAGCCCGGATCTGACAGAGGCTGCTACAGTGCCAGAGACCCGGAAGGACTGCCGGAGCTGCCAGACACCAGGGACAGCGAGGAGCTGTTGGGGCTGCCGCTTGCCGTTTACCTGAGCGAGACCGATGACCACCTCGGAACCCAGGTACCCCGGATTGGGAGGGTAGGAAGGAGCCCAGGGAAGTCGAATAGGTTTCGGTTGTGTGACTGATTGCAAGCCGGCCAGCGTGTTGCGGTCGGATTTGCCTGCTGACCCAGTGGTGGATCACTCCGCCACTGTTAGGGCCCTGGGCTGGGACGCATTGGAGCGGGAGGGCCTGCGTCCCCCTACCCTCTGCCATCCCACCGTCAGGGGTGGCAGCCACACTTTGTGGGCAGGAGGCCTGCATTGGTCTGGCACCCGCCTGAACTAAGGATGCCAGAGGGTTTGCTGACTCTCACCAGAGAGCTAAACTGCCCAACTGCCGGTCAGAGCCCCTTACCTGAACTGACTGCTGCCCCACCCTGATGGAGGGCGCCGGGCGAATAGACTCTCTACTGCTCTGCCTGACTGACTGTAGGTCAGCGCCCCGACTGGATTACTGCCCCACCCTCAGAGGTGAAAGTAAGCTGGTACAGTCCGGACCGGCTTCTCCGGCAGGAGCACTGGGCCCTTTAAATCCCCGCCTGAGCCCTGCCTCCCTGGGATAGCAGCGGCAGGGCTTCCGCAGTGATTTAAAGGGCCCGGAGCTCCGCGGTGGCTGGAGCCCCGGGCCCTTTAATTCACCCCTGAGCCCCAGGGCTCCCAGCCGCCTCTGCAGCTGGTAGCTCCAGGGTGATTTAAAGGCCCTGGGGCCCCCAGCCACAGCCGGAACCCCAGGGCCTTTAAATCTTGAAAGGCCCCGCCTCTTCCAGTTGAGGCCACGCCTCTTCCGATTGAGGCCACGCCCCCGCTCAGGACTCCTGCGTACCGGTAAGTCCTTTAAGTTACTTTCACCCCTGCCTGCCCTGATTGAGGGCCTGGGCAGATAGACTCGTTGCAGCTCTCCCAAACCCCTAGCCAGAGCCATTAACTGTGTGTCGCTCCGCCCTGATTGAGGACTCCGGGCCTATAGACTTATCGCTGCTCGGCCTTTCTGCAGGCCTGGGACACTAACTGTTAGCTGATTTCCCCCTGAACCGAAGTGCCGTAGCAAAGGGGGCGTGGTCTCCCGCCCTGATGGACGGGGAGAGAGCCGCGACCACCTTACACAGACATTGATGAATTTGGCCTCAGATCTTTCCTGTGAGGCAGGTAATTGTTACGCCTCTAAAAATTACACAGGCTCCTCATTCTGATGTCCCCTTATGTCAGTTTTAACATGGGGCACTGACTGAGGGGCAGATGGATTTGAGAACCCTCCCAACCATTGGACTTTTCAGATACACAGATCTATCTAATGGAAAATAATCCTCCTATCTCCGAGCTAACCCAGGAGATCTGTGTGTGGTGCGCTCGTTACACCTGTTTGTGGCAAAGTTCTGCCTATTTGAAGTGTGTTAGATTGGAGGCGATATGGCCGTAAATCACCAAAATGACTTTCACAGCTCCCAGTCTCATAATCTATTACCAGGTATAAATCATAGAATCGTAGGACTGGAAGGGACCTTGAGAGGTCGTCTAGTCCAGTCCCCTGCACTCACGGCAGGACTAAGTATTATCTAGGCCACCAATGTAAGCCCCAATGTGCTCTGAATGCCCTGGACTCCTCCAGTGCTCATGCCAAGTAATGGAATAGTTTTGGAGAACCCCGTGTTTCATCATAAGCTCATGGACTGGATCTGCAGTGAGTCTTCTCAGTTGGCGAGGGATGTCCCTGAAAACTTGTAGAGTGAAGAGGAGACAGCAAATGGGATTCTCTTACCACCAGGGGGCTGTCTTTGGGTATGTCATCTGTCTTGGATGGTTTAGAAACAACAAATCCTGCATCTATGATTCTGTGACTACGCTGCAATTAAAATCCTGTGGCTGGCCCATGCCAGCTGACTTGGGCTTGCGGGGCTCGGGCTAAGGGGCTGTTTAATTGCAGTGTAGACATTTGGGCTCGGGTTGGAGCCCTGGCTCTGACACCCTTTGTGGGACCTGAGCCCGAACGTCTACACTGCAGTTAAACAGCCCCTTAGCCTGACCCCCTTAGCCCGAGTCAGCTAGCTTGCGCCAGCTGCAGGATTTTAATTACAGTGTAGACATTCCCTTTATGACCTTCAAGGCACACTTCAAGGATATGCTTTCTAGCCGAGTTTTATTGAAAGCAGTGCAGAGAGGTTTTTTAAATTGAATTTTATGTGGTGCTATGAGACGGGGAGGTTTTACAGTATTAATGTAATTAAAGGTGCTAACAGGCTCTCTATAGATCTGAATAAATTGCTTCCCAACCTGTTCTTCAGAGTGCCTGCAGTTCCTTATTCAAGGCAGGGGAGTCAGTAATGGTAAACAAAGATGTGTGTGTTTAAGAGCTTTGAAAGGATCACATGCCAGGGAAGAGATTCTGTACATCGGCGCAAGTTGGCTGTTGCCAGCTCTTATTCTGTCAGTGTTGCAGCCTGCCTGGCATGTCATTGAAGGCTGCGCCTGGAGCAAGCAGGGAATGATTAGAGGCATTAATTTGAATGGGTGAAACTGAAATGTGACATTTCACATCAAATCTGTAGTTGTGAATACATTTGGAGTTTGCTTAGCTTTTTCAGTTTAACCCCTGGTAGCTGCACTTTGGAATCAGTGGAGGCCCTGTGGCTCCCCAAAGCTATGGAGACAGCCTGCATGCTGCTTTGAGAAGGAACTGGGGAGTCCTTTGCCAGTAGGAGCTGATCTGAGCAGTAGTGGCTCATTGCTGGGAGCATTCACGTCATGGGGAGAGCATTGGTGATCATTGTTTGGGAATGGCACTTGAAACCTTCTACCTCCAGGTCACTGGTACTGTAGAAGTGCAACGTAAGTCAGAAGCAACCAGAAGTCTGTTATAGTCTGATAGCTCTTTGTTGCTTTATGCACAGTGAGTTGTATTGGTGCTCAGACGAGTTCTTAGTGGGACAGGGGTCGCCATCAGTCACCACCAAAACTGTTGCTAAACTCTACTTGTTTTTCGTAGAGAGATGCCAACGGTTGAATGGGCCATGGAGACTCAACTCTCTTCTCAACCCCTACAAGTAGGGTGGCAGGGCTGAGGCCTATGTGTGGGGCAGCCTGGGGGAAAGTACTGCCTGTTCCGTGTCTTTGCTGTGGATAGAGGGTGTCTGTCTCCAGCACTTTCCTTTAGGCATGTTTCAACAAGAGAATCTCTTTAAAAGAGAAAAGGAGGGGGGCTGGGAAAATAAACATTGAAGGAGTTTGTTCTTTTCTGAAGTAACCATTAAGCATAGAGGGGGACTGATACAGTGGCTGTATGGTCCAGTGGATTAGTTACTGGATTGGGAGCCAGGGGATCTGGATGCTGTTCTGGGATCCACTACTAACCTGCTGTTTGACCTTGGGCAAGTCACTTCCCCTCTCTATGCTTCTGTTTCCCTTCCTGCCTTGTCTATTTAAATGGTGAGCTCCCTCAAGCCAGGACTGTCTCTCATTTTGTGTTTCTACAGCACCTAGCACACTGAAGCTATCTTGGCTGGACCCTTCAGGCACCACAGTAATACAAACAAGGACATCCTGACACAAATGGGAGGGAGATGAAGAATTGAGGCACTGTTTTATCTGGCCCTCTCAGGGGGTTGTTAACAAGCCCTGGTTAGTCTATGAGCAGAGATGATGGTTTAAATCTGGCCCAGTTTGCTAGCAACCAGAAAGTCTCTGAGCCTGATTTCCAGAGGTGCCTGTTGAAATCAATAGGAGCTGCAGATGCTCAGAACTGCAAACCAGACCCTGTATCATCTGACTGCAGTTTGGAGAAGGATAGAAACTAGGGCTGTCGAGTGATTTAAAAAAAATTAATCATGATTAATCGCATGATTAAAAAAATTAATTGTGATCAATCGTGTGATTAATTGCACTGTTAAACAATAATAGAATACTGTTTATATAAATATTTTTGGATGTTTTCCACGTTTTCAAATATATTGATTTCAATTACAGCACAGAATACAATACAGTGCTCATTTTATATTTATTTTTTATTATAAATATTTGCACTGTAAAAAGAAAGAAATAGTATTTTTCAATTCACCTAATACAAGTACTGTAGTGTAATCTCTTTATCATGAAAGTTGAACTTACAAATGTAGAATTATGTACAAAAAATAACTGCATTCAAAAATAAAACAATGTAAAACTTTAGCACCTACAAGTCCACTCAGTCCTACTTCTTGTTCAGCCAGTCGTGAATACAAACAAGCTTGATTACATTCACAGGAGATAATGCTGCCCGCTTCTTGTTTAAAATGTCACCTGAAAGTGAGAATAGGCATTCACATGGCACTGTTGTAGCCAGTGTCACAAGACCTTTACGTGCCAGATGCTCTAAAGCAGGGGTCGGCAACCTTTGGCATGCGGCTCGCCAGGGTAAGCACCCTGGCGGGCCAGGCTGGTTTGTTTACCTGCCGCGTCGGCAGGTTCGGCCGATAGCAGGTCCCACTGGCCGCGGTTCGCTGCTCTGGGCCAATGGGGGCGGCGGGAAGCGGGGCGGGCCGAGGGACGTGCTGGCCGCTGCTTTAGACCCCTGCTCTAAAGATTCATATGTCCCTTCATGCTTCAATCACCATTCCAGAGGACGTGCGTCCATGCTGATGATGGGTTCTGCTCTATAATGATCCAAAGCAGCAGACTGACACACTTTCATTTTCATCATCTGAGTCAGATCCCACCAGCAGAAGGTTGATTTTATTTTTTGGTGGTTCGGGTTCTGTAGTTTCCGCATCGGAGTGTTGCTCTTTTAAGACTTCTGAAAGCATGCTCCCTACCTCGTCCCTCTCAGATTTTGGAAGGCACTTCAGATTCTTATACCTTGGGTTGCATGCTGTAGCTATATTTAGAAATCTCACATTGGTACCTTCTTTGCGTTTTGTCAAATCTGCAGTGAAAGTGTTCTTAAAATGAACAACATGCTGGGTCATTATCCGAGACTGCTATAACATGAAATATATGGCAGAATGCAGATAAAACACAGAGCGGGAGACATACAATTCTCCTCCCAAGGAGTTCAGTCACAAATTTAGTTAACACATTATTTTTTTAACAAGCGTCATCAGCATGGAAGCTTGGCCTCTGGAATGATGGCTGAAGCATGAAGGGGCATACGAATATTAAGCATATCTGGCACGTAAATACCTTGCAATGCCGGCTACAAAAGTGCCATGGGAACGCCTGTTCTCACTTTCAGGTGACATTATAAATAAGAATCAGGCAGCATTAACTCCTTTGTTTAATTGTAAACAAACTGGTTTCTCTTAGCGTTTGGCTGCACAGGAAGTAGGACTGAGTGGACTTGTAGGCTCTGAAGTTACACTGTTTTGTTTTTGAGTGCAGTTATGTAACAAAAACAAAATCTACGGTACATTTGTAAATTGCACTTTCACGATAAAGAGATTGCACTACGGTACTCGTATGAGATGAATTGAAAAATACTATTTCTTTTGTTCATCATTTTTACAGTGCAAATATTTGTAATAAAAATAATATAAAGTGAGCCCTGGACACTTTGTAATCTTTGTTGTAATTGAAATCAATATTTTTGGAAATGTAGAAAAACATCCAAAATATTTAATAAATGTCAGTTGGTATTCTATTGTTTAACAGTGCGATTAAAACTGTGATTAATCGTGATAAAAATTTTTTATCGTGATTAATTTTTTTGAGTTAATCGCATGAGTTAACTGCGATTAATTGACAGCCCTGATAGGAACAGATTTTGGTTTGTCCCATTCTCAAAAGTCAGGTATCCACATGGAACAACCTGCTGCCTCCTGCTGTTGGAAGTTCCTGTGCTCCACGGGGACATTTGCTGGTCCTTGCCCAAGTCAAAATTGACTGTATTCTAAGGGACTTTTGTTGTTTTTATTTTATTATTTTGACATGGTCAGACTGATGGTCATATCGCTTTATAGAGGGCACTAGGTAGAGTCAAAGATGCCCAGGACCTGGAATATTTATATAATCTTATCTGTTGCTGAAGCCAGAGAGAGCAGTTCTGGGGTTTTGTTCCCCCACCAGCTATGTCCACCACAGTGAAATAGGTTCTCTTTTTATTTTGTGATAAGGGGGAGGTTATTTGATGGGCTCTCTGCTGCCCCAAGCACTACCTCAGCACTACCCCAACGTGAAGCAGCAGAACTGGAATCCCAGCCCTGTTGGGATCATCATGTTGCTGATTGATTGATTGATTGATTGGGAGCTGGAACTGTGTCATCCTGCCACCAGCACAGATGGAAACTCCTGCCTTGTTTGTGTATTTTTGAGTGTGTCGTTGTTCCTCCCTTTAGTATCCCTTTCCTGTTGCTCCATGGGCACCCAACAGTGAAGAGGTGAAGGCCTGAGGGCTTGAGCAGCTCAGCAGGGACTGTGTGGACAGACCAAGAGTTCTACAACTCCCTGTGGCAGTTAATATTGCGGAGCTGAGGTTATAATTATTTCTGTCCATGAATTATTAATAAAGAAAAACTATGTTCATTTCATTGCAAATTCCAATTAGAGTTGAAATGGATAACTTGAGGACATGCCACTAGAATGTAAATCACAGGCGTTCCAGCTGCAAGTTGGAAATGCATTTTGCTGGATTCTTTATTAATCTGGGAAAACATTACTTACAATGAACTTAACATGCATTACCAGGGAAGCTGAAGTCAGGGCTGGTTTCATGAAGGTCAAACCTTCTTTCTCAGTGCTATTGCAGGGGCCAGATCTCTTCCCTGCCCAAACCTTGTCCAGCATCACTTTGACTTCATCCCAGAGGTGGGAGTTCATGCTCCTGGGGGCTTGGAATTTGGGTTTCGTCAGCAGGAGGATGGAGCTTTTATATTACACCTTCCCAAACCTTCCCCTTCTCTCTTTCTCGTCATCCTCCCCTTGCCTGACTTGCTTTCCTAAAATGGACTTGTAGCCCCCCCAGTCAATGAGCTCCCACTAAAGCATCATTCGCTCTTTCTCCATCAGGAAAAATAACTACCAGGATGGTCCCAGCTATTTCCTAGCCTGGAGAGCAAGGAATCAAGTACAAGATCCCAACCCTCTTCAACACAACCACTGCAGCTGGCCCAAGGCAACGTTTTTTGTGCTGGAAAAAGATTGTTTCTGTGCCTTACGCTCCAATAAAAGGATGCAGCAATTCTCAGTCCTACCTGCTCAGGACAAGGCTCTCCACAAGGCCCTCCCACAGCCTGCCCCCCAGATTCCTAATCTGTCAGCGTTTCTTCTTTCTTGTCTCTTTTGCTGCCTCTCTCACCAACAGAAGTTGGTCCAGTAAAAGATATGACCTTACCCCCCCTTGTCTCTCTAATGGCCTGGGACCAACACAGCTACAACTACACTGCACACAGGTTTTCTTCTGGAAACAAAAGTCAATAAGAGCTTCTCCCTCCTCCTCATTGTACCAGGACTAACCTGTTGAAATAGAAGGGCTTTTATTGGCAAAACCTATGGTCTCCTGCTGAGACGATCCGATGTCCATGGCGCTATTTGTGTTCCATTGCACTAGGTTACCCATGTTGACTGCATCGTGGGTAAAATCACTGCATCAGGTGATAGTGGATAAATGTAACAGTATGAAGTGAATTATTTTTCTTAATTATGAGATGTAAATAAACGAGCAACTAAAATAAGCAGCACAAGTTGTTACTCGCCATCTATAAGTAGCATAGACTGCAAGCAGGTAGTATAGAATAACCTTTCTTGCCACTTCCTCTGAAGGACTGGCTGCCATTGGAGACAGCATACTGGTCTAGCTAGAGCCAAGTGATCTTGGTTCTGTTTAGCAATTCCATGTTCCTGTTGTCCTCCCATCTTGCTGCATCAATTAGACCATAGTCTCTGCCCCAAAGAGGAGTGGATCATACTGTAAACTAGCACAGTCCCAAGCACAATGGTACCTCTTGGTGCCATGGTAACGCAAGTAATTGATGTATTCTCTCATGCTATCAAATGTCTGAACTCACCAAAAATTGAATCATATTTTTTGGGGTCCTGGAAACCAGCTGAAGCTATTTAACTGCTTCACTGCAATCTACCAGGGAAGTGCTCCAAGAGAAGGCTGCAGTGGTGGCAACTAGCCAGTAGGCTGAAGGCAGCATGTAACACTGCTCTATAGCCAAAATGCTTCTGAAATAAATGTAGTCAAACTTTACTAATTCTGGGTCACTGAGAACGAAAATGATGCTTAAAATTGTTGATTGGCTCTAGTTTTCAAGATATGCTATTGGGTCAGTATATACGACCCTTGACTTGGGAATGGCGGAGGATAAGTGAGTTATAAAGGGAAGGGATCTCAATTTAAACCAGAAATGACTAAAATACATCTTTGACTGGATCTATGAATAAATCTATGACTGGGTTTGGACAGTACTTGCTTTTTAGGCAAAACAATGAATGATGCAATCTGAAGCTGGTATTGCATCATACATGATATGAATTGCATCATATTATTCCTAGAAGTCATGGATGATGCAATCATAACGAAGCTTACATCACTCTGCTGAACAAATTGCCCTATATCAGCTCTAGAAATCATACAGTGTCGTGCTCTCTTATTTGTCAGTGTTTGATTTTGCAAAGGGACACATTTCTGTTTCGCCAAAGTGAGCAGAGATGCCTCGTACTTGTGTGAACAGTGCAGATAACTTCTGCTGTGTTTGTGGTGAAGTGACTTTTGCATCACAAAAGCGCAGTATAACCACTATGGTTAAGGAAGCCTATCACCTTTATTTTGGCTGCAAAATTGGAGATCAGGACAAGAGGTGGGCCCCACACATATGCTGCAACACTTGTGCCACAAATCTTCGCCAGTGGTTGAACAGGAAAAGGAAATCTATGCCTTTTGCAGTGCCAATGATTTGGAGAGAGCCAACAGATCATACCAGCAATTGTTACTTCTGCATGGTGCCTCCAGTTGGGAAAGGTGTGTCAAAGAAGAAAAAGTGGACTGTGCATTATCCAAACATTCCATCAGCTATACGCCCAGTACCCCACGGAGAAGGACCGCCGGTTCCTGATGCACCAGAATCATTCTCACTTGAGTCAGACGAGGAAGAGGATGAAACTTCTGGTCCTGAACCATCAATGTCACAGGACCCACATTTTCTCCCATCCTCCTCCTCTGAACCACACCTCATAACACAAGGTGAACTGAATGACCTTGTCAGGGATTTGGAACTACCCAAGAGTAAGGCAGAGCTGTTGGGCTCCAGACTACAGCTGTGGAATCTCCTGGCAGGTGATGTTAGGGTTTCCATGTTCTGTGACCGTCAAAAGGATCTTGTCCCATTCTTCTTCATGGAAGGTGATCTTGTAGCCTGCAACAACATCGATGGTGTGATGGCAGCCCTCAACATCGTTCACGATCCAGATGAGTGGAGACTGTTCATTGATTCATCGAAGACGAGTCTTAAAGCTGCTTTACTGCATAATGGCAATGTTTTGCCATCAATTCCAGTTGGTCATGCAGTCCATATGAAGGAAACCTATGACAACATGAAACAACTTTTGAGGTGCATAAACTATGACCAACATCAGTGGCAGCTTTGTGGCGATTTGAAGGTTGTTGCTCTCTTGCTTGGTCTGCAGACTGGCTACACAAAGTACTGCTGTTTTCTCTGCGAATGGGATAGTCGTGCAAGAGAGTCCCACTACATCAAGAAAGATTGGCCACTCCGACAGTCATTGGAGCCTGGGAGGAAAAGTGTTCAGCATCCACCACTTGTTGAATCAAGGAAGATTTTGTTACCACCCTTACACATCAAGCTGGGTCTGATGAAGAACTTTGTTAAGGCCATTGACAAAACACAAGCAGCTTTCAAGTACCTCCGTGGAAAATTTCCAAGGTTAAGTGAAGCTAAGATAAAGGAAGGTGTTTTTATTGGTCCTCAGATTCGTGAACTTCTTCGAGATGATGCATTTGACCATGCACTGCATGGCAAGAAAAAGACGGCCTGGAAAGCCTTCCAGTTAGTGGCAATAAATTTTCTCGGAAACAACAAGGCAGACAACTACAGGTTGTTGGTGGAAAACCTCCTCAAGGCATACAAAAGCCTTGGTTGCAACATGTCACTAAAGATACATTTTTTGCACTCTCATCTAGATTTTTTTCCACCGAACTGCGGAGCAGTGAGCGACGAGCATGGCGAGCGATTTCACCAGGACATTGCAACAATGGAGAAACGCTATCAGGGCAAATGGAGCCCATCAATGCTTGCAGACTATTGCTGGACAGTGACAAGAGATGCTCCATTTAATGAATCCAAGAGACAAGCCAAGAAGCGCCAAGTAGACACTGAATAGGACTAAACTATGTACAGAATAGTTTTTTGCCTTTTGTTTCATAATAAATTTTATTTCGATCACCCTTTTGCTGATTTTTAAAGTGTTACATAAACAGGACAGGTGAAATATTATCATGTAAAGCAACCATAAACACATGAAAAGACCTAGGTTTACAATTTATGATTAAAACTCTACTATCTACACTAAATACATAGACATAAAATGTAAAAACTTAAATATCTTAGAAACAGTAGCCAATCAGTTGTTTTAATTGTCATATTTGAATTCAGCACATCAAAATACATAATAAATAGCACATTTTATCTCTGAAGCAGACGGCTTCTCAAAAATTGTAGACCAGTGTAATTGACATGAAACTGCGGTTGTTTATTACAGAGATGCAGCCTATGGAGACTACAGGTCCCAGCATACTATGTGTCTATGCTGCTTGGCTCAAGATAGCACATGGCATGCTGGGACCTGTAGTCTCTGGGGTAGTCACTGGCTGCATTGTATAACTCTGTGTGCTGTCTTTGTCCCACACACCATGCTTTGGCCATCCTCAGTACAGACTATAGAACAAAATTCCCTCAGTGCCCTTTCTACCTTCTACAATGCCAGCACTCCATCACCATTCCAATCAAACCTCAGTCCTTGGAAGGGAAATTTCCTTGGATGGGGACTGGCAACTGTGTCAGGTTAAAACTCTTAGGATTTAAAAAAGAAGAAAAAAATGTCATCCCTGCCAGCCACAGTCCAGTCCTCTGACACTACACTTCCACCAGATGCAGCACTGGATCACATGGGTTTAGAGTAGCAGCAGCAACAAGACTGAACAGCATCATCCCAGCGCAACACTGTCATTAGCATGTGCACAGCCAATGTCATGTTAAAGGGGAAATGCAGGAGGGTGATTATTTACCGCAAATATGCCTTTGAGCCATCCCCACTGAACACCAGCGAGGTGCTTTTATTCTTTCATTCCCTTGTTAGTGTTTGTCTTTCTCAAGCTGCCCTGTTTGCAGTTGCCTCCCAGCAGCAGGAGTGTCAGATTGGCTTAGCTGCAGTGATAGGCAGAATTGCGTGTGCAGGGCTGTCACATTTCTCTCCCCTGCTTACTTCTGATTGGATTGTGTGTGTGTTAGTGTGGTGTTCGATGTGAATCTTGTGCAGTGAATTGATGCGTCTGAAGTCCGGTTTGCAGTTCAGTCAACAACAGTGCTATTCCTGCATGTTGGAGGAGGCATCAGAAAGTAATGTAGTGCTGGTTCGGGGCAATATGTTGTGTTTTCGTTCCTGTGCAATGCAGACTGTGCCATACGTTAGCTCCCTGGGTTGAAATCAAGTGTTACATAAAATCATAGAAGTGTAGGACTGGAAGGGACCTCGAGAAGTCTCCTAGTCCAGTCCCCTGCACTCATGATGTAACCGGTTGGAAAACTTTCACTAGAAGAATTGTAAACTGAATACTATGTAGGTGAGGCAGGGTCGCAGGAAAATGACCTTTAACATCAGCAGGACTAAACAATTAACATCTTACCATCTGCATCTATGGAGCCCGATTCTGTTCTCATTTACCTCTGTGTAAATCTGCAGTAAATCCACTGACGTCAATGGAGTCTGAGTTCCAAAGCTGTTCTATGCTCTGTATGTACAGTAGGCAGCATTTTTTTAAATGGAAAGAACCCTAAACACAGCCCCAGAAACGGCCGCACCTGGTGAAGATGAAAGTTCTGCACTTGTATTCCCTCTCTTATTCTGCATTGTGTCTGGGAACTGCGCTGTTCTATACCTTCTGTTTGCTAGTTTGTCAGCTCGGTCACCTCTCACCAAAACAGTGACCAGACTTGATTCCTTCCGTCCCAGTTCCTTTGCTGCATGCTGTCTGTTACTTACATAACTGGCTGCTCCGCTTACTGTCCAGAGTTGTGCTGCAATGCTGAGTCTGGGAAATAAGGCTACAAGAATGAACTGCGTTGTGTTTGGCTGTGGAATTGATCTCTCATGGTCTGGTTAGACTCTCCGTTTTCAGTTGTTTCTATTTGTTAAATATTGTATTTCGAAATAGTAAAAATTAGCTTTGACCCCCTGTGACAGCTGAATTGACCCTGGAATTTACCTTTCCCATTCTATGTATATAAAATACAAGTGCCATGATAATGCCAGCTGCCCTGACATGGTAAATAGATGGGTTTTTATTGGGGTGCACTCTTGTGAAGGTGTAACTCCGCGAAGAGGAACAGCTGGGTGTGATGGGAAGGAAGCAATAAACTCTCACTGACTCCTGGAGTCTTGTACCCTTGCAAACAAATGGGACAGTGTGGCTGAAATAGCAAAGCCGGTGGCCCCATGCAGTGCCCAATATGAGAAGCCATATTTCTCCAGGGGAAAGGAGGGCTTTAAACATGTCCATAATAGATTTCTCTGCGTTTTGAGTTGTCTATTGGGGTCCATAAACATCAACCAGCCGTCCTGATAAACAAGGCTGTTGGTCCTAAATCATTTTTATGTGTGTCTGCGCTTTGTTGTTATGGAGCAGGTGCCCTATGGTACTGGGGCATAAAACAATCAAGAAACACTTTGTAACGATATCTCTGATCTGTCTTATCATTTAACTTGGGGGCGGGGAGGAAGGACTGCAAAAGCTTTTCCCCACTCCACCCACCTCCTGAAAAGGAACCAATTTGTGCTGACCATAAGCACCCATCCCCCTTTGGCCTTAGGACTCACACTCACAAATCACTGGTCAGGCCCCCAAAAGTCACAATTGGCTCAAAAATACAATCATGTGAGTTGGCAACACTGGGAAGGTGGCAAGATAGTCGTTCAAGAGACGCCTCAAATTTCCTGGAGTCACCTTACAATAAAAAGTAGGGAGTGAGCAATGGGAGAAGAGGATCTCTCACTTTCTCTTCTGAAGACCTTGCTAAGGACCGGGGCTAAAGGCTTTCCTCAGTAAATGAATGCGAAGATTCTCCTTGATGTTTTTAGTTCCTTTGGCTGGGCAGGGCAGGGTCCAGAGGCTGGCTCTGTGCTGTTCAGGGAAATTCTGTGGAAGGAGTGGAAACCCTTTGAGCTCACTTAATTGGCCTGTAACAGTACCGGGAAGGTGGAAGGGGCGGTGTTGCATAGTGAATATGGGGCTCTGGTCTGTGTTTTACTGAGGCCTGGTCTACACTACCAGTAGATTTGTTTTGGATTTTGAACCTGCTACACTAGACATGCTCAGTAGGAATTTCTCCAGTAAATGAAACTGAAGCCAATGGGAGCTAGGGGTGGTGGTGCCTGCGGGCGAGAGCAGCACGTGGAGACTCCTCGCCCCCCCACCTAGGAGCCGGACCTGCTGGCCGCTTCCGGGGCGCAGCGCGGTGCCAGAACAGGCAGGCAGCCTGCCTTAGCCCGGCTGCGCCGCTGACCGGGAGCCGCCCGAGGTAAGCCCGTGCCCCAACCACGAGCCCCACCCCTGAGCCTGCCCAATCTGGAGCCCCCTCCTGCACCCCAAATCCCTATCCCTGGCCCCACCACAGAGCCCGCAGCCCCAGTCCAGAGCCCTCACGCCCCCTCCCACACCCTGAACCCCTCATCCCCAGCCCCACCTAGAGCCCTCACCCCCTCCTGCACCCCAACCCCCACCTCAAGCCACAGCCCCCTTCTGCACTCCGAATCCCTTGGGGCCAAGCCTGGAGCCCCTCCTGCTCCCCAAACCCCTCATCCCCAGTCCCACCCCAGAGCCTGCACCCCCAGCTGGAGCCCTCCCCTTCTCCTGCACCTCAACTCCCTGCCCCAGCCTGGAACCCCCTCCCGTACCCTGAACCCCTCATTTCTGGCCCCACCCTGGAGCCCGCACCCCCAGTTAGAGCCCTCACCCCCTCCCGCACCCCAACCCCCAGCCCAGTGAAAGTGAGTGAACGTGGGGAGAGTGAGCCACAGAGGGAGGGGGAACGTAGTGAGCGGGGGGGTGGGGCCTTGGAGAAGGGGCGGGGCCCCAGGGAAGGGGCAGGGTTAGAGGGTTCAGTTATGTGTGATTAGAAAGTTGGCAGCCCTAGGTGATGCCCACCTTAAACTTTTAGTCCACTGGCTAAAAGACTTGCCTGGGATGTAGAAGACCCAGGTTCAATTCCCTCCTCTGCCTGATGTGGGGAGAGATTTTGAATAGTGGTCCCCCATCTTTCAGAAATATGCTGTAGCCACTGAGCTATGGGATAGTCTGATGTGGGGCGCCCTCTGTCTCTCCTCTAGAAGCTGTTCCATTGTGTGTAAATAATGAAGCGTGATTAAAGCAGGGAGACTGGACCTGGGGTCTCCCACCTCCCCAGGTAGGTGCTCGGAGCACAGAATCATTCCTCCTCTCACTGGTCCCATTATTGAGACGCTGTGAAACAGTTTCAGCAGGAGAGACTGAGGGAACCCCTCATCAGCACTCTCCCGAGAGGTGGGAGACCCCTATGCAAATCCTTTCTCCCCCTCTGGCAGAGATGGCGGAATTGAACTTGGGTCTCCCACATCCCACGCACGTGCTCTGACCACTGGCCTAAAAGTTATAAGGTTTGTGTCCCTTTCACTGGATTTGTTTTGGATTTTGAACCTGCTATGCTAGACATGCTCAGAGGCTGCTTGTTGGATCGCATCCAGCATGTGACTTAGGCGGCTGAATGCCTGTCTTCCCCCTGCTCATGAATTGCTTTGGGGTGTAGGCAGGAGGTGGGTATCCAGATGCGTAGAGGGAGACAGCCATGTGCATGCCCCAGGGTCTAAAAGTTAGGCGCTATGGGAACTTTTACAATGGCAAATTAGGCTCCAAATGAGTTTAGGTGGCAGCCAAGTGGGAGTTTCGTGGGTCACCAAGTGCCACGCAGAGGGATTTAGACTCTTAACTCTGGAGTTTAGGCACCTAAGTTGCTTTGTGGATTGCACCCAGAGAGATTTAAGGTCAAAAGTGTCCACTAAGTTTGGGTGCCCAATTTGAGATGTCTGGGGACTTGATTTCGTGAGTACTAAGCAGTATATGACATTCAAAGCATAGCTTCCATTGACTTTGGGTGCAGCTGTGTGTGTCCAGCACTTCTGCAATGAGACCCAGGGGTCTCAAGTTGGATTCCTGAAAATGAGGAATGTGCGATTAGAGACTATCTGTGAAAAGTTGGTTTAAGTGACTTGCCCTGCATCACACACACACTCTGTGGCAGAGGTGGGGATAGAATCCAATTCTCCAGGGAAGCCTTAACCATGAGATCATCCTTTCTCTTCCTGCAGTCCCCTGCCTCATTCACTGCCCACCCTTCAGCTTGTTCAGCAAAGGAGGCAGGGATCCTATGGAATACAGTCTCATTCACTACACAGCCTTGCCTTGTTGCTAGAGCAGCTCTAGTGCACTCAATGAGGCACGGGTCTTGTGGAAAAACTAGTATGTGATCATGTCCTTAAAAGACTATCACCCAGTGCAAACAAAAGGGGGCATTCTGTAACTTCTGAGTGCTTTACTTGGCAATTTGAATTCTTACCATACCTTTTTGCATGCAGAGCGCCACAGTAGTGCGTGGTGCTTCAGACAGACAGACAGACAGACTAGGCCCAGGCCAAGGCTTTCAGATGTGACTAGTGAATCTGGCTGCCTCCATTGAGACACCGTAGGGCCTGATGTTTAGAAAGTGCCAAGCTACCAGCCCACTGAGAATCAGGCCCCTTTAAAGTGTCTCAAGTTGGGCATTCAAAATCACTACCCCCGGTCCCTTCCATGGGGGGCTTACAACCTATGGCTCAGTTCTCCAGAGCAAGGCACCTATAAACCCAGTCCGGGCACTCATAGCCTTTGATCTGTGACCTTCCTTGGGTTAAAATGGTTCCATATGGTTCTGTTTTGGTTGCTGTTTACTTGCACTAGTTATGTTAAATCCATCAAAGCAGTTCGGGCCATGTGTGCTGTAGCTGAGAGATGAGTCTTTCTCTGCGTGTGCCCCAGCAGCAGTTGAGAGGCTCCCTAGAGTTAATTGTCTGGGGAACAGTGCCAAGTGATCTCAGTGGAGGGTGTTAGACAGGAGCTTGCTACCCTCAAGGATCTGGCAGAGGCTGACTTTAATGTCTCAACAGCTGGGCTAGGCCCATCACTCTTGCTGGGGGAGTGGGGTAAGGTTGGCCACCTTCTGGGAACACCTTTGTTTCTGTGCAAATGGAATGTGTTAAATAATTGTGATGGAGAGCCAGGTGCTTAGAACACTGCCCAGAAATTCAGAGCTCTTCTGCTAACTTACCTGGGTACCCAGACCAAATGGCTCCTATCGCCTCCAACTCGGGTGAATAAAAGGGTTAAGAGTTTCTAAGGCAGAAGGAACTAGGTAGAGACACAGGAGGTCCTGCAGGGAAAAACTCTAGGAACAACTTAACTCAGGAAGCTTGGGCTGAGGTTTATATTTGGAAGGAACTAAATTTGGATGTTCTCCAGTGTGTATGTCTGTGTTGGGAGCAGGGTGGGAATGCCACCTGCTTATGCTAGTGTATGTGCCCCTGGGAGGTGGAAGTGGGTATCTTTTGGAAACCTAACACACAGTATAAAAATTCTCAGGCAAATGCTCTTTATTCTTTGCATGAAAACACCCCACTCCCCCGTTCCTCCTTTCTGACAATGGCTTGTGTGTTCTCTGCCTCGCACAGGACGTCCTCCCTGCGATGGAACACCGGCACCAAGGAGCGCATGCTGATCAAGGTAACGGACCGCGAGCCGAGCTTCCTCATGCACCAGGGCAACGGCTACACCACCGACAACCAACAGGGGACCCGCTCACGGAGGCCGTCAGGGGGCCAGCAGTCCCCGAACCTGCAGACGTTTGCCCCTGACACTGACAACTCCGTCTTCTTCCCTGAGAGGAAGCAGTCTCCCTTCTTGAAAAGGGCTGACCACGTGGGCAGCTGCTCCCCGCTGCTCGGTCGGGGGGATTCATTCTGCTCCCCGCTCCAGTCCCAGCACCGGAAGCACTCGAGTGAGTCCCAGCCATCTTCTCCTCGCTACGCCTACGAGCCCCCCTTGTACGAGGAGCCCCCCATGGAGTACCAGGCCCCCATCTATGACGAGCCCCCGGTGGACATGCAGTATGAAGCCAGCGGCAACTACAAGGCAGGCTCCCCGCAGAAATCACCCATCCGCAAACCCCACCCGTTCTTGCAGTCGCCCAAGCAAGGCCCCAACTCCCCCTACCAGCAGCTGGTGCTGACCAAACAGAAATGCCCTGAGCGGTTCATGAGTCTGGAGTACAGCCCTGCAGGCAAGGAGTATGTAAGACAGCTGGTTTACGTGGAGCAGTCCGGTTCCAGCCCCAAGCTGAAAACGGGCTTGCGACACAAATACTCCCCCAACCCCATAGGTGGCTCGTACTCACTGCAACACAGCCCCTGCCTGGTGAGGGACCAGCGCCTGGAGATCAAGTCTGGGGACTACAGCAGCATGGAAGGGGCTGACTTCCGACACAGCCAGCCCGTGAGCCAGGCCTCCCAGGGGGAAGACTCCATGTCATGGTCCAGTCAGCAGGACACCATGTCTTCTACAGGGTACTCACCTAGCACCAGGAAAAGGAAAAGCAGGAAGCCCTCCCTGTCCCACGACCCCAACACCTCCTCGACGGATGGCTCGGGGGATCGGGAGGCGCTCAACGAGCAGCTGATGGCAGAGGAGAGGCCCATGCCCAGCACTTACAGGCCCCAGATGAACCGCACAGAGAGCAAATCCATTGAGGCTGAGGCAGTGCGGGGCTTCCCGGAGCCCTTCCTGGCCCAGGCCCGGCTGGCATGGGAGGCGCAGCAGGCTCACTACCACATGAAGCAGAGGAGCAGCTGGGATTCCCAGAAGGACGGCTCAGGCTATGAGAGCGATGGCGCCTTGCCTTTACCTATGCCCGGCCCCGTGGTGCGGGCCTTCAGCGAGGATGAGGCCCTGGCCCAGCAGGAGAGCAAGCACTGGAAGAGGAATACCTTTGAGAAGTTGGGGTTCCCTCAGATCCTGCTGGAGAAGAGTGTGTCTGTGCAGACCAACCTGGCTTCTCCAGAGCCCTACCTGCATCCATCTCAGGTAATACGCACAGCAGGGCAGGGTTTGGCTGTCTGATCTAAGGTGCCCATCCCTGCGGGGGCTGGGCATCACACTGCTTCCTGGCCTACCACGCACTCTGTAAGGTGTAAGTGTTACCCCACACTCATTTACTCACAATGCAGCACTTACCGTGATGTTGTAGCCGCATGGTATCCATCAGGGTTCCCACCTGATT
The DNA here is from genome assembly GCF_028017835.1 of Emys orbicularis. Lineage (NCBI taxonomy): Eukaryota > Metazoa > Chordata > Testudines > Emydidae > Emys > Emys orbicularis. The sequence continues at coordinate 3,645,658 of NC_088684.1, read as the reverse complement.
CAGATCTAACACAGCCTTTGCTAGGCCTGTCAGTTCAAATGGGCGGGGGCAGAGTACAGTGCTGCATGGATACCCTGGGAAAGGCACGTGACTCTGGCAAAAGTCAGCCCAGAGAGGTTTCAATCCTGACCTGGGGCCAAGCCCCGTGGATCCCTAGGAGTCAATGCAGGGATGTTCCTCAGCGTATCCTTTCCCAGGGTTTGATCGCAGTTCGGGTAACAGCCATAGCCCACTCAGGACTCCAGCAGGGCACCCCCACATGATCACGTGCAAAAGTAGCTGCTGCCATGCGAATGACTGGCTTAGACAGTGGCTCTGCTTTATGTACTGCTAATAAAGGCCTCTGGTTTTATTCTCCTTCTCTGTAAAATACTCCGCCTGCTGTCACTCTGCAGCAGGATTAACTGAAGGGAGTGAGCGGCTGTCAGGCTCCAGCTGCTCCGCTCAGCTCGCATTGACTTTCTTTCTTAAGTATAGCCCTGTGCCTGAGATGTATGGGCATGCCCTGGCGCTCCTGCCATGCAGGGAGCCGGTGTGCCAATAAAAAGGGGCCTGTGAACTTTGCGGTCATTGATTCTCCCCACCTGTGTCCTGTATGATGATGATGATTTTTGTATTGAGTGTAAAGGGAAGCTGCTCTGAAGCCAGCAGTACAATTTGCTGTCAGATCAGGACAAGGAAGGCAGGATGGGGAGTGAACTTGGCTCTTCAGGCAGAAGCTGCTGCATGGTGAAGACTGCGTAAGTGGGAATAAGGAGTGCTGTCTGCCTCTTAGCGGCTGCTAGCCAGGAGGCTGCGGCAGGGGCCTTAACAGCTTCCTTGGGATTTCCAGACTCCTCCCTACTGTTCTCTAAGGGTGGAGGGAAGCCACTCTGCACAGAGATCTCCAGCGCCAGGAAGGCAACGCCTAAGGCTTTTAATTGGCCAAGGGGCTGATTCTGCTCCCACTGAAACCAGTGGAAAAGTCGCCATTGACCTCATTGGGTGCAGGATCTAGCACTCAATAACCACTCCTGAAACACTCCGGATCACAGTCGGAGCGAGACTGCCCCATTTCACTGCGCTGGTGAGCCAGACACAAGGATCTCCATGGCAGAGTTGCTATAAAGAGTAAAGGGAAACCATAAAGCATGTAGGAAAGGAAATCCTGATTCAGAACACATCCAGCACTGTTCCCGGTAACCCACTTAAGAACCTTGTATGACAGGCACTAAGGAAGTGCAAAGTAGCATTCCCCTTAGAAACCGTGGAGATCTATATCCGCCCCCTCCCCTGCCTGGGTGGACCCCCCATCTGTTACTGTGAGGGCTGGGTTGGATCCTTGAATGCTCAGGGAACTGCTGTGGTGAAAGCGCTATTTCCAGCTGTAGGTGGCGAGAAGGTTTCACCTGTCTTTTCACATGCAGGACCTGGCTACACTGATCCGTGCCATTGGCACCTCCAGATTAGACTCTGACTGTGACCTCAGCGGCATCTGCACCTGCAGACCTTTTGGAAATTTATATTATTCAATGGAGCTTCATATTGACAGCACATCCCTGTGGGGCTGAATGGTCTGTGCTGGCCAATGGGTACCGGTGCCCAGGGAGAATCAAAGGGATTGGCCTTTGACATATTGTATGCAGTTCTAAACAGGCTGGGCCTGGCTACCTGAGACATCTCTCTACCCAGCAGGTATCATGGCAGCTTTCACCTTTCGGGTTGCTAATAGCCTCCTAGTTTGGTGGCAACTCACTGTCCCACCTGGCCCAGCAAAGCCCTTGTAGGATTTGCCACACTTGATCAGACCTGAGGTCCATGTAGTCCAGGGTCCTGTGTGTGACAGTGGTCAGGACTAAGTGCTTCAGAGGACAGTACAAGAAACCCCGCAGTAGGTAGATGTGGGGTAACCTGCCTTCCCATGTTAGGTGTTTCTTTTCATCTCTAATAGTCAGAGATTGGCTTAAATTCCAAAGCAGGAGGTTTAATATCCCTTCCAAAAACTCTGCTGGCATTAGCTATAACTCTGGATAATCTAGCTATACATATAAATATCTAGTCCCTTTTTGAATCTTGCTAAGTTTTCGGGCACAATGACATCATGTGGCGTTGAGTTCTACAGTCTGATTATGCATGTGGAAAAATATTTCCTTTTTGTTGGTTTTGAATGTGTCACCTTCTGAATTCCACTGAATGTCCCCTTGTTGTTGTGTTCTGAGATATGGAGATGTGGTGGGCATGTTTTTCAAACAGACTCCAAGGTTCATGTGTGAGGGAGTGGAGCTTGGGGAGTTTATCCTGGCTGACTTGGATTTTGTGGGTGGGGGTCAGTCTGAACCAGCTGATAGAGTGGGTGGTTATTGTGTCCTGTGAAAATCTATCCAAGCAAATAGAGCTTTGAGAGAATGAGTAGCACTCGGGAACTCTGGGTTCAGTTCCCAGCTCAGCCACAGACTCCCTGTGAGACCTTGGGCAAGTCACTTAACCTCCTTGGCCTTCAGTTCCCATCTGTAAGACTGACACAATACTTCCCACTCTGTCTGTGTAAACTGTAAGCTCTTTGGGACAAGGGCGTTCTCTCACTGTGTGTCCGTGCAATGCCCAGTCCACAGTGGGCCCAGACCTAGACTGGGGTCTCTAGATGTGGCTCTTATACAAACACTGATGGCAGAATAAGGGGGATGCATTTAAAAGAATCCCTCCAGAATTATCTGGTCTTGGGGGGAAAATTGAAAATCAACCCAAGTTCTCATCTTGTAGGGAAAAAACAGCTGGAAAATGTGGACTTAATTGTAGCCAGTGTGTATTTTCTGGCTGTTTTTAGAACTGTGAAAAGATTTCTGCTTGAGTATTTTCCATAGTTCTGAAAACCCTTTGTTTTGCTGATGCTGATCTTTGGAGCTGGAAGCAGGACTGCTGTGTTTCACCTTTGTGCCTACACACTGGTTTGTTGTAGGGTTGCTGAGAGTGCTGGGCTGCTGCAATTGATTTGTCTGTAAAGAAAGAAGAGCATTAAAGCTTTTTCTTCTGAGAGAAGAAAAACTCTGTATGAATAAATGCATAGGGCTTGCAAAGAGACTGAAGAGAAATGTTGAGTCATGTCTTTGAGCCCATCACCACCCTTGACAGCATCTCTTTGCAGGTCAGTTCTACAAGGAAGAAAAATTGTGGTCGTGTGCTCTTTTTATTGCTTCTTGATCCATGATGAAGGGCCTGAAAGGTGTTTTCAAGAGCTGCTATTTTCTGCTTGTTTGTTTGGGCTAGAAATGGGGTGCCAGCTTCCTAAAAGAGCACCCATGGCACCCATGGAGGCCCCTAAATACTGTACTTAGCTAGGTTTTCAAAAGAGCTCAGCTTTCATTTAGATCCTTGAATGAGATGGGCTGGATTTCAACCAACTTCCAGTGTTCTCAGAGGGAGCAGGTGGGCGCTGAGCACTTCTGAAAATCTGTCCCTTGAAGTCTTCTCTACCTTATCTTTCCTGGAGGATTCCATAGATGGTTACCAAGTACTGTATCAGAGGGGTAGCCGTGTTAGTCTGTATCCACAAAAACAACGAGGAGTCTGGTGGCACCTTAAAGACTAACAGATTTATTTGGGCATAAGCTTTCATGGGTAAAAACCCACTTCTTCAGATGCATGGAGTGAAAATTACAGATACAGGCATAAATATATATTGGCACATGAAGAGAAGGGAGTTACCTTTTCTTCATGTACCTAACTCCCTTCTCTTCATGTGCCAATATATATTTATGCCTGTATCTGTAATTTTCACTCCATGCATCTGAAGAAGTGGGTTTTTACCCACGAAAGCTTATGCACAAATAAAACTGTTAGTCTTTAAGGTACCACCAGATTCCTCGTTGTTTTTATAGCTGGCTAGAGAACCAACAGGATTATCTCAATGCCACCAAAGTGAAACCTGAGCCATTGGGGGTTTTAGGGAACTAAGGTCCAATTAGGAGCTTAAATATCTTTGAGGATCTGGGCCTAAGTCTTCAGATATGATCCTTTGTGGGACAGGCACAGAGTATAGTCAAGCTCTTTCAAATATTCTTGGGGTTTTGTCTGAGTTAAACACCATATTAAAAGTAAATATTTTGTTTAGAGATTCAACACCCTGCCCCTTCAATTAAGAGCTGAGAAAGCTCCCACTCTAGCTCTCTAGTCCTCCAAGGAGATCTCCAATAAAACCAGAAGGACTAGATTTAATATTCCCAGCATATATATTAGTAAAATAAAAACACTACTCAAAAGGGACTTTGGGGGGGGGGAAAACTCTCTTCCAGTCCTCCTTAAGCATTCTGAAGATGCAGAAAAGGGTGCACACTCATCTCTCCCTTTGCAGACCAACTTCTAGCCCAAGGACCCATAGGTGTCAGTAGGTCTAGTGCACAAGGTGACACCGTGGCTAGCCAAAGAGGAAAAATAGACCCGGCTATTGTAGAGTTACAGTTGTCAGCATAAGGATATCTTCAGATAATTGTTCCAAGAAATTACAATATAGTATTTCCATGGAAGCTACAGAACAGGGGAGAGGGGGTGAAATATTTTTCTGATCGCATGTCTAGCACCAATGCACAGGCAATGGTACTGGTCCTGATAGTAGCTAGATTGGTCCTGTCAGCATTACTAGCCCTTCCAAGATGTGATATCAAGGACTTTAAAGGAAAATCATATCTGTGATTCCCATCTTGCTCTATTTTCCAAAGGGTTTATCCCTCAGATACCTGGGGTTGTGTCTCCAAGAATATGAAATACTTGTTTGTGCCCTAGTGGTTTGAGATATTGGACCTTTAAAAACTGTCACTGGTTCCTCAGTTTGGCAATTGTCATATGCTTTCATGGGGACCATATAAACAGGTAGCTAGTGTGGCTGCTGGTTCAGGACTGATGGGTAAGACCGGACCAATATAACTTTCATTCCCTGGAGCTACTGTGTTTCTGCAGTAAAACTAGATAACCCTCTAAACTATCGATCCAAGTGCCTCTACTTCCAGCCAGCTGAACCAATAATAAATACAGAGCAATGAAAGTGAATCTTTGCCCAGAGTTGTGTAAGAAACATACAGCCATGTTTTTGCAGGTGGCTGCCTAAGTCTCACTTCCAAACTTCTCACTCACCCCTGGTGTGTGCCAGCCCAGTTTCACGGCCACAGATCTACCTAGGCCTGTGCAGTCACCTCACTGTCCACATGCAGATGCCTGTTAACGTGCTAGAGGCAGGCATCAACCTTATAAGGTGGAAAAAGAGTGCATACTGACTGGTTCGTAACTTACGTGGGACCTCTTCAGTGTCTGGATCTTACAGCAGTTCTCAGATTTCTGTTAGCAAAGAGAGATTTATATCATAGCATGTCTTTGTCCACAGGTACCCAACTGCCCAGATAACCTGCCTTTCCTTAGCCTACGTCCTGCATGTCTACCATTCAAATCATCGGGATCCCCCAGTTGATTGCACCGATTTCCAGGCCCCTGGAGACATCCAGTTAGGTGGTCACATGGAGTGAGTGCCTTGGGAGGGGGCCATCAGCAATGAGAAAAGGACAGGTTAATATGTACTATATGGAAGGTGATGGATGGTCCACTCCTTTCTGGGTCTCACCTGCCCTCTGATGTGCTGAATCTGCCTTTTTGGGTGCTGTTGGTGTTCAGCATAAGTTGGAAGACGCTTTTGCAGCTTAAAGTATCTGGATGTGCCTCTTACAGAGCTGTCTCCTCTCAGGCCGACTGTGATTGGTCCAGTTATAAAGAGAGAAGGGCAAGCTGCCACTTCTGCTTCCCTATTTCTTTGCCTCCCCTACTCGCCAAATGCCAGGATCATGCATGAAATATGCTATCGTGTGATGTGTCCTTCACTAGACATTATCCTTGCACCATCCACGCGTGGCTCTCGCTTTCATTTCTGGTAGTACAGGCTCTGCTACTAATTCAACAAATCTCTTGCTGCCTTGCAAAGGCAGAAGACAAGATGATAGGTAGCTATCCCCTAAGATGCAATTCTCCAGCTGGAATCCTACATTCTGCTAGGAAATAGGGGAGCAAGGAACGAGCTGAGATGAATATTCTAGGTCAGTACTGTTCTGGTTACAGGGCTCGCTGCACCTCTGGCCCCTCTCTCTGAGCCACCCTCTCTGAGGTGTCAGACCTCATGCCTTCACCTCTCCTGGGGTGCAATTCTCCCACTAGCAGACCAGAGCCAGAGAGCTGCTCTCAGTGAGTCTAGTCACAGAGAGCCACAGAAGTCATGGCCTGACATTGGTATGCCTAGGCCATGATATTGCAGCAACATAATTCATTGTCATCACATACTATTGTTGCAATGAAAACATTGCCACGGCTGGATGTGTCTGTGGTTAGTTTGTGGCCCATGGTGTTCTAGAATCTTCTTCCCCCTTTCCCTCCCATCCCAACCCCTGCCTGGCTGCTAGGAGGGGTGGAGGAGGGGCCTGGTGGCTCTAGACTATTTCTCCAGTGTTCCCATGCTACTTTACCTGTGTCTGGAAGCACCTGTGTGATCAGCACTCTGCTTATTGTACCTGGGGCCAGGCAGAATACAAAGAATTCTGATCAGACTTGTGAACTTCTTGAGAACCATAAGTGATTCTTTGAGCTCCATTGTCAAGACCCTAAATGGAAAACCCAAGCAGCCCCCAGTCCTCCTCTGTTGGCTGAGCTGGAGAGAGAGGCCTCCAGTCCAAAAAGTTTATGCTTGCATTATTTTCAGAACTGCCGTATCTTGAACTTTCTATGCTTAACCGGCCAGGCAGCCTCGAGCCTTGTTTGCTGTAAGCTCTGCGGCGTGGATAAAGCTAACCTAGAGCGCAGAGGCCCACGCAATTAGATGTTCTCCATGCTTGTGAAGAGATGAAAGTTGCTAAGTGATAAGGACATTGGTGGTGTATCGAGTAACTCACTGTCCACTTGATTTAGTTAAGCAATAAGGATAAACTCGCTGCTTGTTTAAAAACCCATTGATTTTGTACAGTATATATTAGGGGGACAGAAATATCAATACATAAAAGAAGAGGAGATTGATTAGTCCTGGGTCCCAGTGGGGGAATTGAGCCTCCTGGTATGGAGCATATGTAATCACATCTTCATCATCACATTCAGAAGCTCGTGCAAAGATGGGGGCAGGATGCACATTGGTCCCAGCAGGCATGGAGAGAGGAGGAGAGGGGTATACGCTACCAAAACTGCCTCAAAATCCTCCAGCTCCAGCCTCTCTGACAACCTGTCCCCCAGCTCCATATGGTGCCTTTGCCAATGTGATAATTAGATTGCACTGTGCCCTTGTTATTCGGCACATAAATAGCCGCCTCCTTACAGTGCTTAGCTTCCCCTTGACAATGCTACCGTAGCGGGACATCTGGTGTGTGATAGCTGGTGAAATGGCAGAGAGCGTTTCCATGTGGGTTTGACAGCTCAGGGCTATTACAGGTCTGTAATAATCTAACTGTAGCTCTGCCTCTCCCATCCCAGGCCCCAGAGCCCTTAACCCGAACAGTTTTATTTTAAGAAGCTGGAATTGCCAAGGATCCTCCATCAGTCTCTAATGGGGGAGTAACCTAGAGGCAGCCAATAGGACACAGGCCACTGGGCTGCAGGGACTCTTAGGAGCCAGGCTTCAGTCATGAATTAGCCCTGGCAGGTTTTCAAGCAGCCAGTTCCTCTGACACAAATATATATATGCCCATAAAAGTGATGCATTGATAGCAGATCTGTGCTTATGAGTACTGAAAGATTATGAGCCAGAAAATAGTAAATTTACTAGGAGTTAGGCAGTAACCCCCTGGGAGGCTTCCACCACCATTGGTCAGATCTAAAAGGCTAAATTCTCTCCTCAGCCAAAGCCAAAGTTAGCCAGATTTGGGGGTGGGGTGTGTGAGAGAAGGAATAGTGGATAAAGGGGAACCAGTTGACAGTTTATTTGAGAGAGACAAGGTGGGTGAGGTAATACCGTTTATTGGACCAACTTCTGTTGGTGAGAGAGACAAGTTTTCAAGCTTGACTTCTTCTTCAGATTGATCACAGCTAAATCAAGGTGGGACAGATTATTTAGCATAAGTAGTTAATACATATTTCAAGGAACCATTCACGATGAAGTGGACGGTTAACACCACTCTAGTCATAAGGGAAAAGGAAGAAAACAAAAGCTGAGGGCAGGGTTTAGGTGGGTTATAGATTGTTATAAATAAGCTATAAATCCAGTGTCTCTATTCAGTCCGTGATTTTTAGTATCTAGCAAAGTTATTAATTTAAACTCCCAGGCTTGTCTTTTGAAGGTGTTGTGCAGGTTTCCCTTGAGGATGAGGACTCAGAGGTCAGATATAAAACAATCACACTATATTTGACCTTTCTGTCCTCAGCCTTGAAGGCCATCTGCACACCTTCAAAAGACCAGCCTGGGAGTAATGAGAGTTGATGCTAACTGATTTTTGGAAGGGATATAAAACCTCTGGCTGAAAACCTGAACCATATCTCTAATTGCTAAGACCTAAAATAAGATCTTCATACAGGGCAGATTATCCCACATCTGCCTACGCTAGGAGTCTTGCACCGTCCTCTGAAGAATCTGGTGCTGACCACTGTCAGAGACTGGACGCTGGGCTCGACAGACCATGGGTCTGAGCCGCTCTGATAATTCCATATCCTATGAATCCTCTCCACATCACTAAGGCAGCTGTTTGAGGTGGCCACTGGCCACTTTGCAGCAGCTACTGCAGCCTGAGTGTCCTCCTTCCCTAGCAGGCTTGCATGGCAGTGTTCTCCTTGCTCCACCCTTTAACTGCTGCTGTGCAGAACACCTAGGAGCCCGGGCGGAGGGGAACTCTGTGGCCTGGGGAAGTAGGGTAGGGACCCCTTACCCATCCTCCTCAAATCCTGGCCATTCTCCCCGCGCACATTTGAGATTGTTGGATACAAGACCCCGTAGAGCTGTCTGGGTGACAGGATGGACCCTACCCTGGAAAGGGTGACTGCTAGAAAAGGGCTATATATCCACCTCAGAAGTGAGAATACCCCTCCGAGACTGAAGACCTGAAAGCTCACATTGCTGCTGTAGGGATCATCTGTTGTTTGTTGATATTGCAGTAGCCCCTGGAGGCCAGGGCCCCATTATGCCAGACGCGATACAAAATACGGCCCCTGCCCCAAAGAACTTAAAATAAAGAAAGAAAATAAAATAAATAAATAGTGCCGTCAGAGCCCAAGAGTATAGACAATAGGTGGATAAAACAAAGAGGGAGGAGATGCAAGGAAACAATGAGCTGATACTTGTCATCATAAAAAACAGCGATCACATCAAATCATGGAGGTTGTGTTCTGCAGGATCAGCCCACATACAGCCTCAGTCCTTGTCTGGTGCTATCCTTCATTGCCCTCGAATCTTTGGCTTTGTGCCGTGTTTTCCAAACGCAGTACAACGTGGGGATCCTCCTGATGTACTGGAGCATGTATTTATAGTGTGTGTAGCTTGTTACGAACTCCCCTAGCTGGAACGGAAGTCTGATGTACAGCTGTAAGCTACAAGGGTGTTTATTAGCCTCCAGAGGTTTATCCATGTTTGGAAATGATTTAGTCTCATGGTTACTGTTCATGGCTGCTTGTAATTTCCTTCAGGAGATCTTAATTTTTTTATTCTCTCTTGATCAGCTGGTGGGACTGGAGGAAGTTTAATATTGGTTAAAAGTATAAACAGTTTGGAAGGGAATAAAAACGTCAAACCAATATTAAATGTATATTTGAACTGAGAAGAAAACATAATTATCACTCTGCCTGTTATAAGACAAAGCATATATGCTGTAGAAGTAGTCTGAAGCAAAGCAATGAAAAGGCATAAGCCTCAGGAATTTAGGATGATATATGTTGGAAAGAGGAGACCTACAAATACAGTACAATATATGAAATATGTCATAGATTCCATTAAGTGCTCTTTGTTCTCTCCATCCCTTTCCACAAGGAAAAGGAGGAACTCTAAAAAGCAGCCAATTAAAAAATATAAAAGGAAATACTTTTTATGCACCACATGTAGCTAACTGTGGAACTCACTGCTGCAGGGTAATATGGAGGCAAATAGCTGAGTGAATTTCACAGTTCTTTGAATATTCTTTGCATATTCCCACTAATGGGATACTCCAGTTGGTTCAGCTAGCAGTAGTCAGAGCGTTCACATGCCTTTCTCGCCTCTCCCTTCAGTGAACGTTGAACATTCCAGGGCAAGGTTATAAAAGGGGGCATGGCGCGCCAGCCCTCTCAGTTCCTTGCAACTGCAACCAGCTGAACGGATGAGGAACTGTTCTGCGGTGCTCCCTGATCTGTAGCTTATTAGCTCATTAATCATTTTATAGTTAGATTGTTAGCTTATTAGATAGTTAATAGTTTAGTATTAGGTTCAGTTAGCTGTAAGTCATTGGTTCGCAGATGGCGGAACTGAAGAATAAAAAATCCTGGTTTTAAAAGGCGTGTGTCAAGTTGGGTAGTGTTTCCAGCGTCCGGCACACATGCCAGAAGTGTATGGCCTGTGTGATACAGTAGGTCAGACTAGATGATTGCAATGGCCCCTTATCGAAACAAACAAGGCGGGGCTCATTCTCCGTGATTGTGCATAGAGACAAGGCTTCTTTGGGATTGGTGTACAGAACAAGATGTTCACCCAATGGCAGTTCAACAAAACACACTTGCAGATCACCTGAGCAGGTTAACCTCTCAGATGCACAAATGGCCTTTTGAAAGACCGAGTAATAACACACCTCTTCAGGTTGTGGGGAATCCTGTAATAGATCTTTTTGCATCCAGCAGGAACAGGAATTGTCAGAAACTTCGCTCCAGAGTGAGAAAAGACAGGGACTCAATATCAGATGTGTTTCTAATACACTGGGGTCGAGGCCTAATTTTTGCATTTTCCCCATTTCCCCTCATTCAGATAGTGATAAAATTACCCTGGCTTTGTCTCGTTGTATTGTAATGGCACCAACATGGGCTAGACAACAATAGTACCCGGATTTACTTCACCGGTTCAGAGGGTTAATCAAATCTCTACTGTAGTACTGGACTTGTTCACGCAACAAGGGATGTTCTGTCACCCAGATCTTTAGTCTGTCCATTTAAAGGCATGGGGAATAAGGCTCTGGGATTGTTAGAAAAGTCTTGTTCATTAGAGGTACAAAATGTACTGATAAATTCAAGGGAAGAGTCCACATGAAAATATTATAGTCTTAAATGGAAAACTAATTATTGTGGGTTACCATTTATGAGATAGATCCATATATAGGCTATAGCACCCATTCATTATATAGTAGAATATTTATTGTATCTTCAGAGAACAGGTCTTTCCCTATCTTCAGTGAAGGTTCACTTCTCCGCTGTATCAGAATACCATGTACCTGCAGAGAGTAAATCAGTTTTTACTTATGATGTGGTTAAAAAGTTCTTTAAAGGTCTTAATAATCTATATCCTCCAATAATACATTCCATACCATCTTGGAATTTGAAGATAGTCCTTTCACCATTAATGAAACCTCTTTTTGAACTGTTGGGAAACTGTTCATTGTTCCATCTGTCTGTTAAGACAGTGGTTTTTGATAGCTATCACTGCAGCAAGGTGTAGAAGTGAATGACGTGTGTTAATGGCTGATCTGCCATTTGCTATTTTTCATAAAGTAATTCTCTGTAGACGCCCAAGGTTTTACTGAAAGTGGTCTCATTTTTGCATGTAAAACTAGTCTCTACTTTTGCAAGTGTTCATTTCCAAACCTCACACTCAGGATGGAGAGACTAAAGTATGTACACTGGACATTAGAAGGGCTTTAGCCTTTTATTTAGACAGTCTCTAAAATCGTGTATTGCATAGGAAAAGAGGAATCAGGGTAAAGCGGTTCCTGTGCAAGCACTGTCAAGAGGGTTGGATTTTGTGTTAATGAATCCTATAAATTGATGGGCTATGTCTTTTCCCCAGGGAATTAAAACACATTCTGCTCGATTGAAGGCAGTCTCTATGGCGTTTTCTAGACACATTATTTGTAATCTAGATCTGAAGCAAAGCAGTCCTGCAGGCCTTATTTCATTAGGACTCCATGGTCCCATCAGCCTGGACCCGAGTGCTGCTTGTTAATCTAGCCCATCAGTGGGAAAGGGCAGAGGACACTCGAAGGAGAAATGAAGGTTACTTACCTGTCACCGGAGTTCTTCGAGACTGACTCTCCTCCCGCCTTTCCCCTCTACCGCGGAGTCCGCCTGCGAGCCCAGGGCCTTTGGTCAGTAGAAGGAAGGCGGCTGCAGCGCCACATCCGTTTTATACTCTTCCCTGGGACGCTTTGACATTCTCTGAGGGGAGGGGCGAGGGAGGCGTGTGATGAGTACAACAGCTGCTCGCTAGAGTTGTCCCTGTTCAGGCTGCACCCCAGGAGTGTGAATGTGCAGAGTTCATCTCAAAGATCCTTGGTTACAGGTGAGTAACTTTCGCTGATATGGGTTGAGAATGGTGTTCCTGTGACAATTCTTATGCTCTTGCTGATGACAGCTGAGTCTGCGCCCACCTTCATCTTGTGGTTACAGTGTTGTTTCAGGTTAGATTATGCTCTAATTTTCTCCCTCATGCAATCGCAGGATGTAAATCAGGCCAGGATCTGGCTTCCGTTAAGCCGATGACAGCATGCTGCTGTTCTTTCCGGCAGCAGTAACATCATCTGTTATCCATCACTCTTAGTGCACTAGTTGGGGAATACTTCAATATTTTTGGATACACTCCCATCTCCCTCGTCAGAGATAGTGAACAAAGAACACGCTTGTATTAGATGCCTCACCTGAGCTATACGGTTAGAGGCCAGCAGCACTCGAGCACCCAGGAAGCACAGCCAGGTAGTATAAAGAATGGCGGCTTACCTTACAGTAACCGTGGCTGTTTGCGTGTTTGTCCATATGGATCCTGCTTCTGGTGCACATACATGCAGTCCACCCACGCGGAGCGCACACAGACCAGAGTGGGATTCACATGGCATTATTCTGGGTGCAAACTCCTTACCAAGAGGCTCCTGTTTCAGAATATCCCTAGGCCATGGGTCTGTGTAACACGAACAAACCCATGCTCTGAGAATTGGGGTATTCCCAGGTGTAGCTAGAGGCAGAGGACTTGGCTACTATGCTGAGCTGGTTGCCCTCCATCCTTCACTGTTTACCCTTTTTTCCAGATCATTTATGAATACGTTGAATAGGACAAGGACCAGTACAGCCCCCTGGGGGACACCACTATTTACCTCTCTCCATTCTGAAAACTGACCATTTATTCCTACCCTTTGTTTCCTATCTTTTAACCAGTTACCAATCCATGAGAGGACCTTCCCTCTTATCCCATGACTGCTTACTTTGCTTAAGAGCCTTTGGTGAGGGACCTTGTCAAAGGCTTTCTGAAAATCTAAGTACACTATATCCACTGGATCCCCGTTGTCCACATGCTTGTTGACCCTAGGGTGACCAGACAGGAAATGTAAAAAATCGGGACAGGGGGTGGGGGATAATAGGAGCCTATATAAGAAAAAGACCCAAAAATCAGGATTGTCCCTATAAAATCGGGACAGCTGGTCACCCTAGTTGACCCCCTCAAAGAATTCTAGTAGATTGGTGCGGCATGATTTCCCTTTACAAAAATCATGTTGACTCTTCCCCAACAAATTATGTTCATCTATGTGTTTGACAATTTTGTTATTGACTATAGTTTCAACCAGTTTGCCTGGTACTGAAGTCAGGTTTAGCGGCCTGTAATTGCCAGGGTCACCTCTCAAGCCCTTTTTGAAAATTGGCGTCACATTAGCTATACTCCAATCATTTGGTACAGAAGCTGATTTAAATGATAGGTTTCAGACTACAGTTAGTAGTCCTGCAATTTCACATTTGAGTTCCTTCAGAACTCTTGGGTGAATCCCATCTGGTCCTGGTGACTTACTACTGTTTAGTTTATCAGTTTGTTCCAAAACCTCCTCTAATGACACCTCAATCTGGGACAGTTCCTCAGATTCATCACCTAAAAAGAATGGCTCAGGTTTGGGACTCTTCCTCACATCCTCAACCGTGAAGACCGATGCAAAGAATTCATTTAGTTTCTCCGCAATGGCCTTATCGTCCTTGAGTGCTCCTTTAGCATCTCGATCGTCCAGTGGCCCCACTGGTTGTTTAGCAGGCTTCCTACTTCTGATGTACTTAAAAAAAATTTTTTTGCTATTACTTTTTGAGTCTTTGGCTAGCTGTTCTTCAAATTCTTTTTGGCCTTCCTAATTATATTTTTACACTTCATTTGCCAGAGTTTATGCTCCTTTCTATTTTCCTCACTAGGATTTAACTTCCACTTTTTAAAGGATGCCTTTTTGCCTCTCACTGCTTCTCTTACTTCGTTGTTTAGCCACAGTGGCTCTTTTTTTGGTTCTCTTACTGTGTTTTTTAATTTGGGGGATACATTTAAGTTGAGCCTCTATTATGGTGTCTTTCAAAAATTTCCATGCAGCTTGCAGGGATTTTACTTTTGGCGCTGAACCTTTTAATTTCTGTTTCACTAACCTCCTCATTTTTGTGTAGTTCCCCTTTCTGAAATGAAATGCTACAGTGTTGGGCCGCTGAGGTGTTTTCCCTGCCACAGGGATGTTAAATTTAATTATATTATGGTCACTATTACCAAGCAGTCCAGCTATATTCACCTCTTGGACCTGATGCTGTGCTGCACTTAGGACTAAATTGAGAATTGCCTCTCCCCTTGTGTGTTCAAGGACTGGCTGCTCCAAGAAGCAGTCATTTAAGGTGTCAAAAAACTTTATCTCTACATCCCGTCCTGAGGTGACTGTACCCAGTCAGTATGGGGAGAGTTGAAATCCCCCATTATTATTGAGTTTTTTATTTTTATAGCCTCTCTAATCTCCCGGAGCATTTTACAGTTACTATCACCATCCTGGTCAGGTGGTCTGTAATATAGCCCTGCTGCTATATTCTTATTATTCGAGCATGGAATTACCATCCAGAGAGATTCTATGGGACAATTTGGTTCATTTAAGATTATTACTTCATTTGATTCTACACTTTCTTTCACATATAATGCCACTCCCCCACCAGCACGACTTGTTCTGTCCTTCCGATATATTTTGTACCCTGGTATTACTGAGTCCCATTGATTATCCTCATCCCACCAAGTTTCTGTGATGCCTATTATAGCGATATCCTCATTTAACACGAGGCACTCTAGTTCACCCATTTTATTATTTAGACTTCTAGCATTGGTATATAAGCACTTTAAAAACTTGTCACTTTGTAGCTGTCTCCCATTACATGATGTAATTGAACGAGACTTTTTTTCATTTGACTGTTTCTCATCAGATCTGCATATCCCCCACCCCAATCTGTCCCCCACCCAATCTCCCGACCCTCCTTGGATGCAGACGACCCTTAACGCAGCTGAAGTGCTGTGGTTCTCCTGTGCGAGTGCCAGGCCAGGTGCTGGGATTCATACCCCCCTGCATGCTGTAGAGCTCAGCTCCTTGGCACCTCTCTGTGCAGCACAGAGGAGGGGATTTTAAGACATGATGGGGGTAGGCTGGAAAAGTACTCATGGGGTCAGCCACTAGATGGATTCCCTGGCCCAAGCCCTTGTGAAGAGGGCAAACGGGCTATAGCCTGTGCCCCAGGGGCTGAGAAGAGGCTGCTCAGCTGTTCTGCACCAAACCTCCAGGTTGGCAGAGAATAGTTCTTCCCCCCACTCCCTCTTCTATCCCCTGTACAAAGCCAGTGTGCTTGCACTTTCTGTGAGGGTTGCAGAAATTGTCCATAGCAAAGGGATAGCCAATCAGACAGCATCTGATGGGGACACTTCTGTTCATGAGGTGCAAGTGGGACCAGCGTAGCACCAGGATCAAATGTGATCCATCAAGTTCTACGGTGGATCAACTTGGTTTCATCCTTCATCTGAAATACAGAGGTGCAGCCCCTGGGGACTGCAGATCCCAGCATGCAATGCAGCCGTTTGCTCAGAGTAGACTTCCATTCTGATGAAGAAGCTACATTGCATGCTGGGACCTGCAGCCTCTGTGGGCAGCACCTCAGTCTGTTTGGTTGTCCGCAAACTCAGGCTGCTGGCTGTGGTATCATTGCTCTTGATTGGGCAAATCACATTCAGTGGCATGATTATGACCTTTCATTTTCATATGATAAGCCTGAGACTTAGCAGGTGAAATTTCAGCCCAGACCATTTTTGAAGAGCAACTGACCAGACTTGTTGAGAATGGGAAGTGTCTTTGGAAGCCCTGACTGTGCTGCTTGTTGCTAGAGAAGGTGGTGATACAGGAGTATCACCCATCCCCCTGGCACAGCTGCATTTCTGCTGTGGGTGTCCCTGAGTCTGCTGGCAGGTGGCTTGGTGATGGCCCCCAGTTCTCATACCACGTTACTTAAATACCTTGGGACAATAATGATCATGGGATGAAATTAAAAGAAGGAGCACTCAATACTAATGCTCTGCCCATCTCCAGTGCCACTCATCCGTGGATCTCAAAGCACTTTAGAGGCATGGAAGAGGCCTCCATTGGTTGAGTACTATGTCCAGTTTTGGCACAATGGCAAGAGTCCACAGGAGAGCAACAAAACGGATAAAAGGTTTAGAAACCCTGAGCTGGGAGGAAAGGTTGAAGGAATTGGGTGTGTTTACTCGAGAGCATAGGAGACGGAGGAGGGACATGATAAGTCTGTTACAAAGTGGACGGTGATCAATTTTCTTCATGTTCATTGAGGGTAGGACACGAAGGAATCATCTTAATTTGCAGCGAGGGAGATTTAGATTAGATATTAGGAAAATCTTTCCAACCCTAAGGATAGTTAAGCACTGGAACGGGTTATCTTGTTAGGTTGTGAAATTCCCATCATTGGAGGTTTTTAAGAACAGGTTAAGAACATTTATCGGGGGAGTGGGGGGAGGTGAGATGGACTTGGCCCTGCCCCGGCATGCGGGGATGAACTAGATGGTCTCTTGAGTTCCCTTCCAGCCCTACATTGCTATGATGAAGTCTTGCAACAGCCAGAGCAGCAGGGGAATGTTCGCCCTGTTAAACCGATGGGAGACACAAGCCCACAGGCAAAGTCAGTCTCCTAAAGTCAAAAGGTGAATCTGTGTTAGAGTGAGGAAGAGAACCGCTGATCTCCTGCTGCCTAGGCCATGGATTGTCCTCCTGCCCTGAGAGTGAGCAGTAAGAAGGACTTGCTGACGATGGGAGTGCACAGAGACAGTCTCCCAAGGGAAGTGGGGGAAACCTTGTTACATGGGGCAGTTGAATCTTGTGTGGACAAACCACTAGTAATGAGCAGTTGGGCAATCCTGCACAGGCAGGGAGATGGGGCCCAACATGTCTCCACTCTCTAAAATCTCTGGTTCACCTTATCTCTTGGACCTGTTGACTCTCCCTACAAGTACCAAATGTTTTGGGGATAGTTCACTCCTAGGAGTAAAAGAAATGTTGTTTTATTTCAGCCAACAATGGATCAGGCAGCAATTCAAACCCCCCATTCGTGCTCAATGCAGCAAGAGGGATCAAAGCCCTTATGAGTAGCTTTCTGGGTGGTTTTCTCACTATTTCCCCTGCACCCACCTGCTCTCATTTTCTTCCTGCTGCTGTTGGTTTCCCCGTTGCCTCTGCCCCTTTCCATCTCCCTGTGGCTTGTCTTTGCC
Source organism: Emys orbicularis (assembly GCF_028017835.1). Taxonomy (NCBI): domain Eukaryota; kingdom Metazoa; phylum Chordata; order Testudines; family Emydidae; genus Emys; species Emys orbicularis. The sequence continues at coordinate 3,627,984 of NC_088684.1, read as the reverse complement.
CTGTTCTCCTCATGCAGAGCACAGAAGAGGGAGGCCTCAGCCGCGATGAGATATTGCACTGGGTGGGGGCCCCAGTAATAGCAGAGCAATATCGCCGTCCTTGATTTCACACCGGAGTGGGCCCCAGTGGAAAACACGGCTGTGAAGTGACAAAGGAAGGACGTTGGATTCTTCCAAATCAGAAGCAACAACTAGTCCTAGGTCTCTGTATCAATCTCAGGGCATATTTCCAAACTGGCAAAGATTCTGATGAAAAGAAATAAGCTTCCCTGCACAATGCTGGCTGTAAAATAGCTTAAAGCCTTTCAGTGTTTGCAGAGTCCATATACTTAAAGGTCACTCAGCTGGGAATCCGGCTTTTGAAATACAAGGCCAGCTTCATCCCTGGGGTAACTTTGGGTTAGGGGGAGGAGAGACTCAGCAGCTACTGTTTGTAACTGTTTGGATGGCCCTGTCTGCCCCAGGAGATGAGGGTCGTTCATGGGGCAGACAGGGCCGTCCTGCCCATGGAAAGGCTCCCAGGCTTTGTGAGTCTAGCCATGTGGCTCTCAGTCACACGAGGCTTGTAGGCATGCCGCCCACCTCAGCAGCAGTAAAACCGCGCTCCTGGAGAAGCATGGTGGAGTTTCCTGTCTTGTTCGGAGACCTTCCTGCTGCTTGTGCAGTGAGGCTCTGCCACCAGATGCCCTGCGCAGAGGTGTCACGTTGTGGATGAGAAAGTAACAGTAGCCTAGGACTTATGAACAGCTCTGAACTGGAGCTTCAGTTTGACAGCTAGATTTGCAGGTCCGGGATTGTCTCTTTTCTGTGTCGTACGGCCCTCGGCAGGATGGGGCTCTGAACCCAGGGAGGCTTATGGATACTACTAGAATATAAATATTCAATAACAGTCGACTGAAGAGTTTAAAAAGCAAAACCTGTGCCTGCGTCTCCACCTGTAAATCTTATTTAGCTAGCACTGAATGCTGCCCGCTGAGGGGCAGATCCTCGGCCGGTATAAATTGTCAGTGCTCGGCTGAAGTCCAATGGACAGTTTACACCAGCTGAAGATCTGCCTTGAGTGGTGGCTTAGCGATAAGAGAGAGGAAAGATAAGAATGCCCGTACTGGGTCAGACCAGTGGTCCATCTAGCCCAGGGGTGGGCAAACTTTTTGGCCCGAGGGCCACATCGGGGTTGCAAAACTGTATGGAGGGCCAGGTAGGGAAGGCTGTGCCGCCCCAAACAGCCTGGCCTCCACCCCCTATCCGGGCCCTCCCATGTCCTGCCCCCTGACTGCCCCCCTCAGAACCACCGACCCATCCAACCCCCCTGCTCCTTGTCCCCTGACCGCCCCCGCACAGGACCCCCCCACCCCTAACTGCCCCCCAGGGGCCCCCCAGGGACCCCACCCCCTAGCCAACCTCCCTGACTACCCCGACCCCTATCCACACCCCTGACCCCTGGGACTCCCATGCCTCTCCAACCCCGGCCCCTGACTGTCCCCCCCCAAAACCTCCGCCCCATCCAACCGCCCCCTGTCCCCTGACTGCCCCCCGGGACTCACTGCTCCCTGCCCCCTTATCATGGCGGAGCCAGCCGCGCTGCCCAGCAGGAGCAGTGGGCCAGAGCGTGGGCGGCACGGCACGCTGAGGCTGTGGGGAGAGGGGACAGCAGGGGAGGGACCGGGGCCTAGCCTCCCCAACCGGGACTCAGAGGCTGGGCAGGATGGTCCCGTGGGCCGGATGTGGTCCGCGGGCCGTAGTTTACCCACCTCTGATGTAGCCCAATGTCTTGTTTTCCGACAGTGGCCGGTGCCAGATGTTTAAAAGGGAATGAACAGAACAGGGCAATTATTGAGTGATCCATCCCCTGGGGTCCAGTCCCAGCATCAGTCAGAGGCTTAAGGACACCCAGAGCATGAGATTGTGTTCCTGACCATCTTGGCTAATAGCCATTGGTGCCCTTATCCTCCATGAGGATAAGCCACTTTCACCTGAGACAAGGAGCAAAGCAGTTGTAAATGTCACCAAGCTTTATTTGCAGAGGTTGGGAATAGAAGATGAGTAGTTAGGTAACCGTGTGTATTTTAATATGTGTATTACGGTGGTGCCTCGAGGCCCCGGTCAGGAGCGGGGCCTTGTGCTAGGCCCTGTACAAACGACTGCTTGATTGGATGTTAGATAACACAGCGGGGCCTGCAGCAACCAAGACCTGCTCTCAGTGGAGGACCTGGGAAAACTCCTATCTGTCTTCAGAGGTGCAGGATTGGGCCCCTGGAGACCAAGATTTTTCTTCTCCAATCAGGCCAAGGCAAAAGAAGGCTCTGCCATATCCCTGACTCCCAGAGGTGGAGATAGACCCTTGACCTCCCAATTCCCTGGGTAGTGCCTGGGCTCCTGCACTCATTCATTGACCTTGCCCCAAAATAAGGTGCTAGGGGATATGCTGCTTTGAAGTTGTTTCTCCTCTTCAGCTGCTCATTGGTCATGTCAGCATCCCTCCCTTCACCTGTCCCCCGGCCCATTCTCCCATCTCCTAATATGATCTGAACCTACCCCAAAGGTCGAATGAGGTGTAGAACCAAATCCTGCTGAAAGGCCCTCCTGCTTTTGCCTCTCCCTAAAGAGACCCCATTGTGCCAGCATGTGGCACATCCCCCTGCATGTCTCATGCCCCTGTCTGGCACAGCTGTGACTGCAGGGCCATTTAGTCACGCCAGCTCCATCTCCTAAGACGATCAATGGCTTTCATGAGCTTCTCTGGAGGACTGGACCCAGGGTGTGGTGATGTACAGGTGGCCGGCCAGCTGCGGGTACAGAACTGCAGTGGAGTTCAGTGGAAAGGGTGCTTGCCTGGGACTTGAGCCCTGGGTTCAGTTCACACTCAGCTACAGACTTTCTGTGGCACCATGGGCAAGTCATTTAGCCTCTCCGTGCCTCCGTTCCCATCGGGAAATCGAGAGAACTCTTCTCGGCCTCCCCAGGGGGCTGCCTGTTTGAATACAGGGGGATTGTACCTGTTTATGGACATAACTGCCTTTGCTTTTGTTTATTATTTTGTATCACTGTGTATTAAAAATGTATATATTGGATCGTCTCCCTCTCTAGTCTTCATAATCTGTTCGTCTTCTTGGATCATAAACTGGTTGGAGCAAAGACCATCTGTGTATGTTTATACAACACCTACTACACCAGGGCCCTGGTCAAGGCTACTCTAATATAAATACGAATACACTTTGCAGCTGAGGAAACTGCGGCGGGGAAGTGACTTGTGCAAGGGAATTGGTTTGGGAGTTGGAATTAGAACTCAGGATTTCTTGATTTCCAGTCGAGGGCTTAAGCCACTGGACCTCATCTCACTCTGCCCTCTGGGCCAGCTGTTATTTTTAGGAATAGTTACGTTTCCTGGCTTTATGCAAAAATCCCATCATACATACTAGAATTGCTATCAGTTTTTGGTTTAAATACATTTATCTTTACATCTGGTCTACATTTCCTAGACACAGCTAATTTTAAAGGCACACTGACAAGGCCTCCCATTTCAAATCAGTATAAATCTCTAGTGCTTTACAAACATGAATTAACTTCCACTCATTCTCTGTCACGGGCTGTATGTCGTAAGGGCAGTATCTGGTCCCCATGGAATAGGTTCCTGGTCCATGACTGGGGTGTCTATGAGCTACAATGATCCAAATAATTGAGGTGTTAACTTCAGCTCTGCTTCCCCCGCCCCTTGCTCAATGATTGTTTGTAAGGCAGAAGGGGGCCCTAGTGTTTTGGAGTGAACATCTCTGTCCTTTCTGCTTCCTGTTCTAGGCCCTGGTTCGGGACAGCACAATCAGTGCATCTTAAGCACATGCTTATGTGGTGTCCTGAACAGCAAAGCTTTCCTGACTCTGACCCCTACATGCTAGTTTTGTGGGAAAGACTTTGCTGAATATGGGTTTTTTCCCCCTCTGCCTAGTCACTCTCTGAGTTCACAGCCCTCTGAAGTAGGCAAACATCCATTTCTTTTACCAGTGGGGAAACTGAGTCATGGAATGATTTGACTAAAGTCACACTGGAGATCTGGGGCAATGGTGGAAATAGAATGTGAGTCCCTTGACTCCTCAGGCTTCTGCCCCAACCACAAGACTTTCCTCCTTTCTGAAAGTTGCAGTGTGTTAGCAAACTACTGTTGGTTATACCCAAACCCAGTCCCTCCAACTCTGCAGAACTAACATTAAAAACACCGTAGCCATGGCTTGCCATAGGTCCTCCACACAAACACATCTCTGCATATGTTGTAGAGTGCACACAGGCAGGACGCTTTGCCTGGGAGACGTTCAGTGAAAGCAGAGCTGGTTTTGTGACCCCCTTCCTGTAATGTTGGTTACTCTGTCACTATGGAAAGATGAAGTTTTCTCGTGAAGTTCTCTGCCCAGTGGCCTTCTCCATGAGTGCACCACGTTCACATTCCCATCTCCCCTGGATAGCTGTCTTTTGCCAGAACACATTTATTTTGAGCTGTTGGGAGCTAGTGAGTATTTTCACACAGCTGCAGAATGTGTCTCAGATGAGATGTAAAAACCAAGGGCCTGTTCACTTGTGGTTATTAAAGCTCCTATAGCCATTTTCACAGAGTAGGAGTGTCAGCCCCAGCTTCTTGGCCAACTTGGAGTATTGCATTCTGCCTACCTTCCATTTCTAGTGGATATTGGACTTTTTTCGTCACTTCCTGGTCTACCCTATGGTGTAGCATTGCTGTGCTGGGTTAAATAGCTGTTATTTCACCCCAGAGCTGGCTGCATTTCATTGCTGAGTGAAGCGTCACGTGCAAAAAATAGTAATGAAAAGCGCACTGTGTAAACACAAGATGGAATTATTAGCTGCGTGTATAAAGATAACTGAATGGAGACTGATGTTCATAGCTGCCTTAATGCTTTCGCTCCAGTGTTCTTATTAGAATCTGAATACTGGGTTAAATTCTGTACTACTTTATATCCTGTACAACTCGTGGCCTGAGCAGTCTTTGCAGCTTGTACTTTTCAGTCTCTCTGTTCTCTCCGTAATCACCCCCAAGTCATTTTCTGTCAGGTTAGACAGCTTTGTATCAACGCAGATAGTGACGGTGCACTTTATGTACTGAGGGCTTGTAGATACAGGAAAGCTAGCGTGGTATAAGGTAAGGTGTGAATTTAAATCATGTAGTTATACCGGTGTGTAGAAAATCTTCTTTGGATATAAAAGTGTCTTTTTTCAATCTGGCTTAGGTTGCATGAGTAAAAGTTTAGGCTAAACCAAAAAAAGGCACTCTCATAGCAGAATAAGAGTGTCTACACTGAGGGTTATACCGGTATAGCTGTGCCATGCAGAGCCGGGCTAAGGCAGTGACTTCCAAGGCTCTGCTGGGCACTGATGCATTGCATACAGTGTGTAGAGTATGTATTTGGGGAGGAAGAATGATCTTGTGGTTAAGGAACAGGTCTGGGTTTTGCCACATGATGGTGGGCAAATCACTTCCCTTCTCCCTGCCTCAGTTTCCCCTTATGTAAAATGGGGATGACAGTTCCCTACAGGGACGTTGCAAGGTTTAGTTTGTTAATGTTTGTAAAGTACTATAGCGAGCCCGCAGCAGGGCAGGACAGGAGACACAATCCTCTGCAGAGTAATGTCCAAAGCCTGCCTGTCTGTCTGGAGGTTTTAAAGAACTAAATCTTTCCAGGCCGCAGTCTGTTGGGTGAATAACCGCCTGCTTGTGCAGCATATTCCTCTTGAATGTGGCTATATTTCTGCCTAGTACAGAGCCAGCCCAATCTTCAGCTTCTGAACTTCCAGAGGGAAAAATCTCATTCACACCTATGTGTATTCAACTCTGAATACAAAGCACAGCCCTAGTATAGACCCCAACAGTCCCTCCCCTCACAGGGCACATGGACATTTGAAGTGTGGCTTGGTAGAGCATATTCTACTCAACAGACTCTGGTTACAGGTGAGTGTCTTCCCTTTCCAGCCGTACACTGAGCTGGATAAACATGTATAGCCTACCAGTGGTCTGAGATGGTGACTTGTATAGATCCCAGTTACGTGGAGAGGCCTGCGGCAGGTAATGCAATCTGCCATTCCAGTCTGCTTTCCACCCTGCGGGAAGCTCTCCATGGAGTTACAGCCTGTACTGTCCCACTGGCTTCCTTTGCCCATAGTTGTAAGTAAGAGTGAGCACAGATGGCCATAGTGATCGGTGGGGAGGGGGGATGAATGGAGCAATGGCATCGGCTGATCAGTGGCTTCGCTCACCTGCTCTAATACACTCTCTCCCAGTGAGTAACTGATGATATTGGCTGGTGAAATGTGACTGATGAAGTGTTTTACTTATTATACATGATTCTGTCTGTTAGCTTTACATCTTTGTAGGGTTTAGGAATCCCTCTCCCAGGAGCGTCCACATCTTGGTGGGTGCGTTGAGTGCCCTGTTAATTCTGTAATGATTGATTTGCTGTTCACTGTATGTGAAGGATCTAAGTGGGTCAATGCAGGTAGTAACAATGACTTGTCTGGCTATTGTTTCTCAGTCGGAGGATCTTGGTGCCTGTGCCCAGTTTGAGAGCAGCAGACAGAACAGAAATATGATGCCTAGTGCCAGCTGTGTCTTCCCTACCTTCACCCTACGAAAGCCCTCCTCGGAGACGGACATTGAGAACTGGGCCTCCAAGCACTTCAACAAGCACACCCAAGGGCTCTTCCGGAGGAAGGTCTCCATTGCCAACATGCTGGCCTGGAGCAGCGAGTCCATCAAGAAGCCCATGATCATGACCACCGACCGCAACGTCAAGAAGGAAGCCTGTGAGATATTTAAACTGATTCAGATGTACATGGGGGACCGGCGGGCCAAGGCGGATCAACTCAACGTGGCTTTGGAGATCGCCACCAAAGGCTGGAGCATGCAGGGTCTGAGGGACGAGCTGTACATCCAGCTTTGCCGGCAGACCACTGAGAACTTCCGTTATGAGAGTCTGGCACGGGGCTGGGAGCTAATGGCTATTTGCCTGGCCTTCTTCCCACCCACTCCCAAATTCCATTCCTACCTAGAAGGATATATTTACCGGCACATGGATCCGGTGAATGACACCAAAGGTAAGAGAGAGACCGCTGTTGGTTGGTGTTGTCCCTAAAGAACTTGCAACCCTTTTTCCTTTTGTACTGTGCATTGTGTCCTCCCTGTGAGACGAGTGCAGCACTTGTAAATAACCAGCCAGCCAGAGGAGCTTAGTGAAAGCATCCATAGGCTTTAGCACTGGCCTTTCATCCCTGGGACACTGTGAAATCCAGCATGAAATGAGCTCAATAGCTTCAAATGACAACTAATGGTTTCACCAAGCACCAGCTGGGCTCTTTTACACATGCACACATGCCACATGCACACCCGTGTAACATACAGATCTTTGGGTCGCTATTCATCTCTGCTCAGGGCCCACACAGTCCTGTGCTGGTCCTCAGCGTGTATTTGTTCTAAGGAGAAATGTAAGTAGCCAGACCTGCCTTTTGCTTATCTCTAGTGATGAACATTTCCTAGATTGCTGCTGTGTGAGTTTTACGGCTGTACATGTCCTGTAGATTCGCTAACGCTGGCACGGCACTCTGTCAGTAGAGAGTAGCCGGGGCATCTGGATGGCCCACTTGATTATGGCAAGAAAAATGACTGTGTGAAAAAAAGGCTCCTCTGCACATTCGGAGTCAGATCTGCTGACTTCGGTAACAACATTCATTTTTTACTCCTGTTAGCCCTGCAGAGACAACCCAGCTGTGGGAAAGGGAGCTGGATTCTCTCCTGGCTTCTGCATCATCATCAGAATGATTAACTCGGTTCCAATAGCAGAATCTTCTTATCCGTGATGATACAGAAGCTGGAGAGCAGCACCCAGCTTGACTCAGACGTGAGGGGCAGGCTGTGGAGCTGGCAGTTGGAAACACCAGTTTCTCATAAATTTAGTACGTTTCATCTGGAGTCCGTGAAAGATCTCACAAGGCCATTTTTAAGGGTCCCTTTTCAGAGCTGAACTGCACTTCAAAAGTGACAACTTCCTGTACTCCCCCTCTGCTGAGCAAGTTGCTATCTAGACACGCACGCTTCACAATGCTAATCTCACTTTGGTTAGCACAGCATTAAACCTGAATCTACATGCTGCTTGCTCAGGTTTGAAGCCGTCAAAGCTATTAGGCCATTGACTTCGCTGGGAGCAGGATTCAGGCCCTAAATGAGAATGATGCAGTGGGATTGGCAGCATTTTGTTCTGGTAGCCCAGTGGGTGTGCACAAGCGTAGTCTGAGCCTGCTTTTTCGTGGGAGCAAATCCTTACAGTGCTCTTGAACTGATCAGTTTGCAGGGATGGGACAGTGTAAAGGCTTCCATGTGCTCTTCGCAGGAGCGAGGGAAAAGCTTGCACCACCCAATCTCATTTTGTGCAGTGTCTGTCATGCCAACTGTCTCCCAAAGTGCACATGCTTCGCGATGGGAAATGCACCAAGCCAGCTCCTCCGGCTCCTCCTTGCTTTGCACTGCCTCTCTGCTGTGCCATTGCTGTAAACGTGCTTTAGGCAAGTCTGGGGAGGATCACCCAGGTGTAGGGGCTCCCAGCGGCTTACAGCCTCGCCGGGAAAAGGGCATGACTAGAGAAAAGAGAGCACGGTTGGGGCACATTGATCCTGGGCTGCATTTTCAGCCCCCTGTGAAAGTTAGCAGCCTGGATATTGCTCTGTCTCTCAGTGCGGGGGGGGGGGGCACAGCCATGCACAAAGCAATGCCAGGATCAGGGGAGTGCGAAGGAGAGCATTTCACACCCCACCCCCTGACCTGGAGAGCCAGATGCAGGAGGCAGAAGAGAGGGTTTCAGGTGAGGGGTGAACACAGAAAGGACAGTGATAAAATACAGGAGAAGGCTCACAGACCAGGGCTAGCCAGGGCGCTGGGAGAAATCAGAGAAATGTTGCCACTAGATGAGCTAAGGCGAGGCAGACACTCATGGAAGGTTTGTAAACGTCCCTAGATAGGCAGAGGGCATTTTGTACTGGATCTGGAAGTGAGTGGGGAGCAGTAGAGGCAAAAAACTGAACTGGCTTCAAGACTGAGCTTGATAAGCTTATGGAGGGGATGGTCTGACGGGACGGCCTGCAATGGCGTGTGGCCCATCGGCAACTGCCAGTAGCAAAAATCCCCAAGTGCTGGAGCCGGGACACTAGATGGGGAGGGCTCTGAGTTACTACACAGAATTCTTTCCCAGGTGTCTGGCTGGCTGGTCTCGCCCACATGCTCAGGGTCTAACTAATCGCCATATTTGGGGTCAGGAAGGAATTTTCCCCTGGGTCAGATTGGCAGAGACCCTGCAGGGGTTTTCACCTTCTTCTGCAGCACGGGGCACAGGTCACTTGCAGGTTTAAACTAGTGTAAATGGTGGATTCTCTGTAACTTGAAGTCTTCAAACCACGATTTGAGGACGTCAGTAGCTCAGCTAGAGGTTAGGGGTCTATTCCAGGAGCGGGGGGTTGAGGGTCTGTGGCTGCAATATGCCAGTGGTCAGAGTAGATGATCATGCTGGTCCCTTCTGACGTTAAAGTCTATGAGTCTGTGACCGGAAGGGAGATAAGAATGGGCTTCTCTTGTCTACACAGCAACTAGACATCTGCAGCCAGGCCGTGGCAGCTGACTAAAGCTTGGGCTGCAGGGCAGTTTCACTCTCTGGAGCCTGGGCTCTAGGACCCAGTGAGGGGGGAGGCGGGAGGGGTCCCAGAGCTTGGGCTCTAGCCTGAGTCCAGAAGTTTACACAGCAATGAAACAGCCCTGAGCCGAATCAGCTGGCACGGGCCAGCCGTGGGTTTTGCTTTGCTGTGTAGACGTGCCCTCTGTGCCGGTGAGCTGCATTCTGCGCGGGCTGGCGTTCAGGCCATCAAGAGGGCGAGGAGGAAGTTAGACGGACCTCAGCACATCCCATCTTTCTCTCCAGGCTCTGCTGGTGAGTTGGAAAGAGAAGCAGCTGCTGCTTTAAAAGCTGCCCCTCTGCAAGTTCTATTTCAGCTCTGACCCATTAAGTGTCATTTCCCTATAAATGTCATCTGCACTATGGCAATCCCTGAATCATCTGCTTTCCACCTCCTTGCTGTCCGGCGCTGCAGTTAAAGCTGGTAATGGGTGACTCTAGACACTATTAACGTGAGGCTTTTATTTTCAATCATGAAGCAGTAAACCATATATTAACTCCTGACCGGGGCAAGCCGCAGCTAAAGCTCTCTACCTGACGACCATTCAGGAGAAAATTATTTTTTTAACGAGGTGTGAAAATGCATTAAACTGTTTCCTTTTCCTTTACCTTATAATAAGTCACCAGGAGTCCCTGAGATGACAACGCTACAAAATCAGAGAGAGAACAAAGGTGCCGACACCTTTCCTGGCAGGCTGGAGCTGCAGACAGTCATTAAAATAAGCCACGCGGTTGGCTGTGAAGTTTCCTTTATTTCTTGACCCAAGTTTCCCCTGCTGTATAGTCAGCAGCTTCTCAGGCGACATCCCAGCCTCAGGAGTGAAGAACTCTCTCTGTTCCTTCAGCTCCCATCCAGTACGTGCGCTGACCCCGGGGACAAACATTGCTCTGCTTGGCCTCTTGAACAAATGCCTTCAATCTAGTTTCATCAACAGCATAATGTGCTGTTTGGTTGATTCTCTTCATTACAGTTCTGCATTGGAGCCTACTGCCTGGTGTAACCCCTGCTGGCAATTCAAACCAAGGCTGGGGAGCAACCCTCTCTTTTCCCTGCACACTCGCACTTAGGCTCATCTTGTCAGTGGCTGCTTACGGGTTTAGTCTTGCAGAACACAGATATCAACACACCTGTATACAAGTTTGTTAATTATACATAGCCCGGTTCCTCCTCCTCCATGGCCTTCTCAAGTCACCGCTGTCCAGGCGCCTCGTTCATCTCCTGATCTGCTTCAAAATCCCCCCTCCCCCACTTCTTTAAAAAGGCTCGACTTAGGGTAACTGCAGTAATCAGCTCTGCTGGCAGCTCCCTGCTAGGACCCTGGCTGCCTCACAGACTCCCAGGCTCCTGGCACGCTGCCCCACAGGCTCCCGGGCTACCCCCCCCCCCCGCTGGGAGCAGGGTCCAGCCGCCCAGCCTTCTTGCCTTGACTCCCAGCCAGGAGCGGGGTCCAACCGCCCAGCTCTCCAGGGAGTGGGGGGCAGCTGGGCTCTTGCTTCCCAGCTTTCTTGTCAGTTTCATGGCTCCTGCCATTGACAGGACAGCCAGCAGTCCATGTAAGGAACACAGTGTGTATAGGGACACTGCGTCACCCTAACCACACCCACACAAGCCCTACGCTTCTCATGGAGGTGGAGTTATGTCAGTGTAGTGGGACACTTACATCGGCAGGAGCAAGGCTGTAGTGACATAGATCGACGTAAGCTGCCTTATAGTGTAGATCAGGCCTCAATCCAAGCAACATTACCATCTTAGTGTGTCTCTTCCTTCCAAATCCCGCTCCGTCCCTGCTCAAAATCTAGTCACCTATTGTGCAAGCGCCTTCTCCTGTGCATCTCCTGCTGCCTAGAACAGCCTTTCTGTATGTCTCCATCCATTTCAAATCATAGCTGAAAACCTCTTTTGTCCTTGTCTCTCCCTCTTAGCTTCTCTCTGCCTTAAATTATGTACAGCAAGACCCCTTAAATCAAGTTGGAACATCACAACATGGGTCTTGTGTTCTCCAAAGGCTGCATATGTGAATTAAAGCTCTAGTGAATCTATCTGATCTACTGGCTTGTCTGGTCCCCATCACCATAAACAATATCTGAGCATCGCCCCCACATACTTAAAAGTAGATACAGCAATAACCATTTCTCCCTTCTCAGCCTGTGGGAGAACTAGCTGGATTAATAGTTTAGCATTTGTGGGGGAGTGTGTGTGTTGTGTATGCGAAGAATTTACTAAGGGAAGATGAAATCTAAGAGATGAGGTTTTTTAGATTTAGTTCTCAGTGTGATGAGGCCTGTCATCTCAGCTCATGTGGCATTGAGTTCCACAGTCTAGATCTTACTCCTGATAAAGTTTGGTCTCATGCAATCACAATCTATAAGTGTCTACACGAGGAGAAGATTTCTGATAGTAGATGGCTCCTTAATCTTTGCATACAAAGTCACAAGATGCAATGGCTGGAAGCCAAAGCTAGACAAACTCAGGCTGGAAATAAGGCAAACATTTTGAACAGAGACAGTAATTAACCACTGAAACAATTTACCAAGGAACGTGATAGTCTCCATCACTTGGAGCCTCTACATCAAGATTGGGTGTTTCTAAAAAACATGCTCTAGTTCAATCAGAAAATCTGGGCTTGGTGCAGGAACCCCTGGGTGAGGTTCTGTGGCCTGCGCTATGCAGGAGGTCAGATTAGGTGATCCTAGTGGTTCCTTCTGGCCTGAACATCCATGGAACTGTGAGCCTGCCCCACAGGTTGCCTGTTTCATGGTTCCAGTGGAACATAGTTCTGGCTGAGGAGGGGAGGGGATCTCTCGGGTAGCTGGGGTCATTTCCACGGAGAAGTTTGAGTATCAGGACAGGGACCTTGTATTGGGCTGTATTCAGAGGGGAGCCAGTGCAGGGAGCAAAGCCCCACGGGGCTGTGTCCATGGCTCCAAGTGCTGCTATCAGACAGGCTGATGCATTTTGTACTTCGTGGAGCTTTTCCAGGGCACAGGGCTTCATTCTTACATCTTGGTTACAGTAAGCGAACCTGGCAGCCATGCCTGGCCAGCTCTGAGTCTGCTACAAGCCTGGCAAGGTGCAGATGGAAACTGGGAGTGTTTTGCTGCCATGACTCTTTGGGCACCCAGTGAAGATGCCCAAAGACCAAAAGGCTACAGATTGATTTAATATGCAGGAAGAGGCCCTGGAGAGCGGAGAGGTTACAGGGAAGGCAAGTTCTTGAAAGTGCTTCTCTCTTCCTACCGGTATCACTTGGTCTTGCCTGGGTCCGACTGCTCTGTGCCCGCGGTGATGCTCTGAGTTGGACACACAAGCTGGGAGATGGTGCTGGCTACATTCGATGTAGGGGAGCAGCAGAGCTGGGTGTTGTCTGTGTCCTGCTGGCCCTTCAGCCCTTGTCGGCTCCCTAGAGATGCGAATAACGTGGGGGTTCTTGGATTTTGGAGGTGGAGGAGCAATTCCCCATAACAGCCTCCTGGGTTTGGTTGGAGAGGAGGGGCCTGAGCCACTTTGGGGTATTTCTGGTCACCCTGGCAACCTCTCGAGGGCCGGACAGGAGTATCTGGTGATCAGTGGTATTAGGTGCAGCAGAGGGGTCCAGCAAGGTGATGTGGATGGACTTGTCCTCTCTTTGGGCACAAGGAGGCCATCCCCTAGAGCCACAAGTGCTGTCTGTACCTGTGGTGGGTTGAAAGGGACCTAGAATAATGGCAGCTACCAGATGGTGTTGAAGACTGTGGTTTTGAAGCTAGATACTGGGCAGTGGTTTGCAAGGCCTTGAAGACAAGGGTAGCTGCCACCTGCTCCACTTTTATACAGGTTAATTGTGGCCCTTGGGCCCCAGGCAAATTGCCAGAATAGGCCTCGTTTAGGCAAAGCTTGGACACCCTCTGTGTGGTCCCTGTATCTTGTGTTTGTATAGTGCGTGGTGGATTGCTTCCAGCTCTGCCTCTTCGGGCTGGCGTGCATGCAGCAGCTTGCACTTTATCATTGGGTTCATCATCAGTTCTGAAGCAGCAGTTTAGTGCAGATGCCTGTTTTCGGTGATGCATAGTAGCCGTCCCCATGCACCTGTGGCAGCTGGGAACACCATTAAAGCTCAAACAGGCTTTCAAGTGGCTGTCTTCTGCCATCTCCCCCGGTGCCTTTGCCTGTGAACTGCCAGCCTGCAAAGTGATATGATGTCAAAAAAGGCCCATGTCATTTTGTGACTATACATGCAAAGGCCTCAAGTCCTGGGGCAGGGAGGGGCTAACCCCACTGTACCTGGCTGTGGGAGCCTGAACCAGGAATGCTGGGTTTCATTCTGGGCATCTCATTGTTGGAAAGATATTGGCAAAGTGGAGGGAGTTCGGAGAAGAGCAACAAAAATGCTGCCCGGGTAGAAGGAGCTGGATTTAAAGAGCGAACGACGTGGAGCTTGGCTGAGTGGTGACGAAGGGAGGGGACCGGAACGGGCTCCAAATACTAGTGAGGCACAAGCACCAGGGAGGTGCTTGTATGTGGGGGTCAGGGATGTGGGGAGCAAAGATTAGAAGGGAGAAGTGGGGGATAATGTTTTGGGAAAACTACCTAACCATGAAACTCATTGGTTCTCGGATCATCGTCCCAAAGAAGTAAAACTAGTGTCTCAAAGCCTTGGAAAGAACAACTCTACCCTGCTTCCCAGGATGGGACCAGGTGGCACCACCCTCCGCTTCCCTGTGAGCGGGAGTCATGTGGGGAGCAGAGAGATGCTGCAGTGATGAGGGCAGGGTAGGGACCTGATCAGAATCGAGAGACTTGCAGAAGGCCGTGCAATGGGCTGTCCTGGTAGAACGTGACCAGAGCACTGGGCACCCAGTGTGGAATAGCCGCCAGCATTACTTGTTGGTGGGGGTGCTAGTGATCGGGGTCCACGTTCAAACAGCTTGACTAGCGCTGCTAGCAGAGCCTCCTGTCGCCAGCTGCCAAACAGCCGGAGTGTGGAGCATCCAAGGACAGAGCAGCTTGCCCTGGGCAGAGACCATCACTGCGGCATTGTTCCTGCAAAGTTACAGCCTCTCTTTCTGCCGAGACAAACCCCTTCGCTTGTTTGCCGACTCCACTGCCGCCTGTTCTCCTGGAGTTCACATGTGGGTGGCAGGCAGTGGAGCGCTGGGCTGGACACAGAGGGCTTCTTGTTCTCGTTGGATTCAATTCCTTACCCAGACGAGTCCATGGAGGGTAGGGTGAGATCATGTTCTCTGGCCTTGTGGCTGCTGCTTGTTGTGGTGGCTCTTTTACGGCCTGGGTTTCTGCGTGGGTGACAGCGTGTATGACAGGTGCTCTGTGCTGCCTCACCCTGGGCTCTGAGCACGGACAGGGAGAATAGCAGCCACTGTGCAAACTCCAGAATGAGAGAGTGCAGCCCCTCTCACCCCCTCCCTGAGAGCTGCAATGATGCCGACTCTTCGGGAAGTTGCAGATTTGTTACTGTACCTCTCGGATCAGTATTGTGCCCATTAAACCATCCTGCCAGCAACCTGCTGGCTTCCACTCACTGAGTCACCAGAACTCTGGGTGCGTGCGTGTGTCCTCTGGTATCCGCACCCCACCCAAGCTTTCCCCAGCGAGAGCCACGTGGGCATTTGCCGTGGGCCCAATGGCAGCACCAGGGCACATCACAGCCACTCTTTTCTTTAATGCAAAGCTGTGGCTTGTGGATACTAAAGGTCCCAATATCCAGTGCTCCATTTTGATCCAAGATGGATCAGTACCTGCTGGGACCTGCCATTCTGGGGGCAGTTTCAGGCGGAACTGTAGATTTGACACAGGGGCCATGCTGATGCTGTTGTCTCTTGGTTCCTCTGTCTCCCCTTGTTGTTTTAAATCCTGTTTCAAACCCTCACCTGCTCTCTCCCCTTAATGCTGCTGCTGATGATTTGATGTCTCTCTCTTCCTTTTCCTGAGGCTCACTCTGCTGTTCTGGGTCAGGGACCCCCAATTGGTGGCTGTGTGTTGATTTTTATTGCTGTGCCCTGCTACTCCCTGCTACTCCCTGCTACTCCCATGCTTCATATCAAAGGCACTAGATAAATCGCAGTGTCATGCTAGAGACCGACTGTCTTGCTGCTGATGTGATATTACGAACCCCTATCAGAATGACTGAAGGGAAGACAAGTGGATAAGCAATGACTTGTACATTATACTAGCACCCTGTGAGGGGGCTTGTCTTCCTCCCCCTCTAACTCTAGACTTCTGTAAGGCGTTTGGCTTGGTACCACACAACATTCTGATTGCAAATCTAGAATGATATCAAATGAACGTGGTGCACATTACATGGATTAAAAGCTGGCTAAACTGTTAGGTCTCAAAATGAAATTGTAAATGGGGAATCATCATCAAGCAGGTGTGTTTCTAGTGCAGTGGGTCCTGACCCTACACTATTTATAATTTTTATCAGTGACCTGAAAGAAAACAAAATCGGATAAAGTTTGCAGATGACATAAAAATGTGGGGGAGTGGTAGCTAATGGAGAGGACGGGTCACTGTGTTAGTGATCTGGATTGCTTGGGGAGCGTTTTGCTATGGCTAAATGTAACTGTATACCTCTGGGACCAAAGAGTGGAGGCCATACTTACAGCATGGTGGACTCTGTTCTGGGAAGCAGCGACCCTGAAAAAGATTTGGGGATGATGGTGGATAATCAGCTGAACATGAACTCCCAGTGCAACACTGCAGCCAAAAGGGCTAGTGTGATCCTTGGATGCATAAACAGGGAATCTCCACTAGGAGTGGAGACGTTATTTTACCTCTGAATTTGGCTCTGCTGTGACTGCTGCTAGAATCCTGTGCCCACAATCCAAGAAAGATGTTGAAAAAATTGGAGAGGGTTTAAGAGAAGAACCACGAGAATGATGAAAGGATTAGAAAACCTGCCTTACAGTGATAGACGCCAGGAGCTCAATCTATTAGTTTAACAAAAAGAAGGTTAAGGGGTGATTTGATCACAGTCTATAAGTACCTATGTGGGGAACAAATATTTGATAGTGACTTCTTCAGTTTAGCAGAGGAGGATCTAACACATTCCAATGGCTGGAAGTTAAAGCTAGACAAATTCAGTTTAGAAAGAAGTCATAATTTTTTAACAGTGAAGGTAATTGGCCATTGGATCAATTTACCCCAAGGGTCTTGGTGGATTCTCCATCACTGGCAATTTTAAAATCCAGCTGGGCTGTTTCTCTAACAGCTCTGCTCTAGGAATGATTTGGGGCAGGGCTCTGGCCTGTGTTACGCAGGAGTTCAGGCTAGATAATCACAATGGTTCCTTCTGGCTTTGGAATCTATGAGTCTACCTAAGGGACCATTTAAGGTATGGTGGCCCTTAAAGACCAATTCTCTGGTCACCTGTCCTATGATGGCTACTCTTCAATCCCTGATTGTAATTTTCCCAAGAGCCTGATAACCTGGACCTTAGAAAGTCCCTGTCCCTCTCAGCTGTTTCCCAAGAATCTCACCCCACTCCATGGGCGGTTTCAGCTCCTTCCCAACCTCTCTCACAGCGCCGCCTTCTGCCTAAGATGCAGCCTTTTCTCCCAGCTGCTGCTAGTCAAATAATTAGCCTCAGGTGGGGGAAGCTGTTCTGTCCATTAACTCCTTTGTGGCTGTTGCTGTGTAGGGTTTATACAACCCCTCACCATGGGCCAATCCTGCAAGCCCAGCAGCTGCAGAGCTCCCACTGACCCGAGCTCTCCAGGGCCTGGCCCCTGGGCTGTAAACAGACTGAAAATGAAGGTAGTTGTTGATAGTCATCCCGTCCCCCTGTCTCCCTTAGCCACCCTATAGCCAAGCTCACGGTACATACGGAGTAATCAGAGCATGGGATTAGGAGTGAAGAGACCCATATTTTATTCCTGGCTCTGCACCTAACTTTATGTGCAAATGCAGTATAGTCCTGTCCAGTAATATATATAACAGGTGCTTCAAAAGGGCCAGTTTATCAAAGCTAAAAACAATCATGAGCAAAATTGAATGGGAGATAAATAAAAACATAAAAATGTGAAGGACACTGGAGTGCTGTTTAAGAATGCTTTACTAGGCACCCCAAAACCCACAATTCTGCAATCACTTAAAGTTTCGTTAGTTAGAACCCCTCCCCCCAAACATCCTGGTTAACGGGGTCATGAAAGTAGCAAGTAAAAAAAATTTTAATAGTAAAATGGAGAAGTTGATTGCAATGAAAACAAAGTGGCATTTAGGAAATGCAGACAATTGATAAGACAAGCTAAAGGTATCAGTGAACAATCTATGGGTAACAAGGTTAAGGACAATAAGAGGGAATTCTTTAAATATATCAGGAACAAACAACTACCTTACATTAGCACAGCTCCAGTATAATGATAGTAAAATTATCAATCAAGATGCTGAAAAGGCAGAAAAATAATCAACAAATATTCTGTATCTGAAAGGAAGCAGACTGATGTACTCATATCTTATATTGATAAGGAAATATTTTCTATTCTTTAAATAATTAGGGAAGATATGAAAGAGCAGCTATTAAACATTTTTAAATCAGCAGGACCAAGGTTATTAAAAGAGTTGGCTGAGGAGCTCTCTGAACCACTAACGTTGATTTTTAACACATTTTGGAACACTGGAGAGGTTCGAGAGGACTGGAAAAGCTAATACTGATCCCTGGCAAAATCTTGAAAAGGCTGACACGAGGCAGAGTCAATAAGGAATTAAGGAATGGTAACATAATTAATGCCAACCAATATGGTTTTACAGAAAATAGATCATGTCAAACAAACTTGACACTTTTGATGCGAGTACCAGTCTGATTAATTGATGTTGATGTTAGCCTTCTGTAAGGCATTCAACTTAGTCCCATGTGACATTCCGATTTTATAAAAAGTAGCATTATATAAAATCAGTGTCGCCCATATTAAATGGATTGGGAACTGGCTAACCGAGATCTCCACAAGTGATTGTAATGAGAAATCATCATCCTATGGGGATGATCTGTTCTTGGCCCACTACTGTGCAATATCTTCATCAATGACCTGAAAGAGAGTATAAAATCTTTGCTGATAAAGCTTGCAGGTGACACACAAATGTGTCAAGTGGAAAATAATGATGGGGACAGGTCAGTTATACAGAGTGAGCTGGATCATTTGGCAAAGTGAGTTCATTTGAACATGAGTTTTATCACAACCAAATGCAAAGACGTGTAGGAAAAAAGGATTAGGTCATACTTATAAGTGGGTTTTGCAGAATTTTATTTTTATTTATCATTTCAGCGGATAATATCTATGTTTATTTTTATGCATTTTCCCCATTTTTAATCTATTTAAATTTTCACAGTTGTGGGGAATTATGTGGAGAGTCAGACAATAATTATTTAATGACAGTAGATTTTGAGATTCGCTTTATTACACTGGTCTACAATTTTTGAGAAGTCGTCTGCTTCAGAGATAAAATTTGCTATTTATTATGTATTTTGATGTGCTGAATTCAAATATGACAATTAAAACAACTGATTGGCTACTGTTTCTAAGATATTTAAGTTTTTACATTTTATGTCTATGTATATTGTGTAGATAGTAGAGTTTTAATCATAAATTGTAAACCTAGGTCTTTTCATGTGTTTATGGTTGCTTTACATGATAATATTTCACATGTCCTGTTTATGTAACACTTTAAAAATCAGCAAAAGGGTGATCGAAATAAAATTTATTATGAAACAAAAGGCAAAAAACTATTCTGTACATAGTTTAGTCCTATTCAGTGTCTACTCGGCGCTTCTTGGCTTGTCTCTTGGATTCATTAAATGGAGCATCTTTTGTCACTGTCCAGCAATAGTCTGCAAGCATTGATGGGCTCCATTTGCCCTGATAGCGTTTCTCCATTGTTGCAATGTCCTGGTGAAATCGCTCGCCGTGCTCGTCGTTCACTGCTCCGCAGTTCGGTGGAAAAAAATCTAGATGACAGTGCAAAAAATGTATCTTTAGTGACATGTTGCAACCAAGGCTTTTGTATGCCTTGAGGAGGTTTTCCACCAACAACCTGTAGTTGTCTGCCTTGTTGTTTCCGAGAAAATTGATTGCCACTAACTGGAAGGCTTTCCATGCCGTCTTTTCTTTGCCACGCAGTGCATGGTCAAATGCATCATCTCGAAGAAGTTCACGAATCTGAGGACCAACAAAGACACCTTCCTTTATCTTAGCTTCACTTAACCTTGGAAATTTTCCACGGAGGTACTTGAAAGCTGCTTGTGTTTTGTCAATGGCCTTGACAAAGTTCTTCATCAGACCCAGCTTGATGTGTAAGGGTGGTAACAAAATCTTCCTTGATTCAACAAGTGGTGGATGCTGAACACTTTTCCTCCCAGGCTCCAATGACTGTCGGAATGGCCAATCTTTCTTGATGTAGTGGGAATCTCTTGCACGACTATCCCATTCGCAGAGAAAACAGCAGTACTTTGTGTAGCCAGTCTGCAGACCAAGCAAGAGAGCAACAACCTTCAAATCGCCACAAAGCTGCCACTGATGTTGGTCATAGTTTATGCACCTCAAAAGTTGTTTCATGTTGTCATAGGTTTCCTTCATATGGACTGCATGACCAACTGGAATTGATGGCAAAACATTGCCATTATGTAGTAAAACAGCTTTAAGACTCGTCTTCGATGAATCAATGAACAGTCTCCACTCATCTGGATCGTGAACGATGTTGAGGGCTGCCATCACACCATTGATGTTGTTGCAGGCTACAAGATCACCTTCCATGAAGAAGAATGGGAAAAGATCCTTTTGATGGTCACGGAACATGGAAACCCTAACATCACCTGCCAGGAGATTCCACTGCTGTAGTCTGGAGCCCAACAGCTCTGCCTTACTCTTGGGTAGTTCCAAATCCCTGACAAGGTCATTCAGTTCACCTTGTGTTATGAGGTGTGGTTCAGAGGAGGAGGATGGGAGAAAATGTGGGTCCTGTGACATTGATGGTTCAGGACCAGAAGTTTCATCCTCTTCCTCTTCCTCGTCTGACTCAAGTGAGAATGATTCTGGTGCATCAGGAACCGGCAGTCCTTCTCCGTGGGGTACTGGGCGTATAGCTGATGGAATGTTTGGATAATGCACAGTCCACTTTTTCTTCTTTGACACACCTTTCCCAACTGGAGGCACCATGCAGAAGTAACAATTGCTGGTATGATCTGTTGGCTCTCTCCAAATCATTGGCACTGCAAAAGGCATAGATTTCCTTTTCCTGTTCAACCACTGGCGAAGATTTGTGGCACAAGTGTTGCAGCATATGTGTGGGGCCCACCTCTTGTCCTGATCTCCAATTTTGCAGCCAAAATAAAGGTGATAGGCTTTCTTAACCAGAGTGGTTATACTGCGCTTTTGTGACGCAAAAGTCACTTCACCACAAACATAGCAGAAGTTATCTGCACTGTTCACACAAGTACGAGGCATCTCTGCTCACTTTGGCTAAACAGAAATGTGTCCCTTTGCAAAATCAAACACTGACAAATAAGAGAGCACGACACTGTATGATTTCTAGAGCTGATATAGGGCAATTTGTTCAGCAGAGTGATGTAAGCTTCGTTATGATTGCATCATCCATGACTTCTAGGAATAACATGATGCAATTCATATCATGTATGACGCAATACCAGCTTCAGATTGCATCATTCATTGTTTTGCCTAAAAAGCAAGTACTGTCCAAACCCAGTCATAGATTTATTCATAGATCCAGTCAAAGATGTATTTTAGTCATTTCTGGTTTAAATTGAGATCCCTTCCCTTTATCACTCACTTATCCTCCGCCATTCCCAAGTCAAGGGTCGTATATACTGACCCAATAGCATATCTTGAAAACTAGAGCCAATCAACAATTTTAAGCATCATTTTCATTCTCAGTGACCCAGAATTAGTAAAGTTTGACTACATTTATTTCAGAAGCATTTTGGCTGTAGAGCAGTGTTACCATTAAAAACATTAATTGTCAAAATCACATTAAAATGTACAAAGTAAATATAGTTAAATAAAACTCTACATTCTTAAGCAGTATTTTTCTCATGTTGCCTATCTGTAAATTTCAATTATCATCAATGGAAATATTTTTGTGTGTGTATGTATGGTGAAATTGATGTTTAGTGATATTTACCTATAAAAATCTAATCCTCCTAAGTTTACTTATAGGAGGGGAGACAGTATCCTGGACTGATGTGACACTGGAAAGGATTTAGGAGAAAAGGTAGATAACCAGTTGAACATGAGATCCCAGTATGAGGCTGTGGCTAAGAGGGCAAATGTAATCCTTCGATGTAGAAGCAGGGGAATATTGAATAGGAATAGGGAGATGGTATTACCTCGATATATGGCATTAGTGAGACTATTACTGGAATAATGTGTCCAATTCTGGAGTCCACACTACAAGAAAGATTTGAGATCTGGAAAATCTGCCTTATAGTGAGAGACTAAAGAAGCTCAGTCTATTTAGTTAGTTTTTCCAAGAGAAAAGAGTAAGAGATGACTTGATCATGGTCTAAAAATACCTACATGGAGAAGAGATTTCTGATAGTAGATGGCTCTTTAATCTAGCAGAAAAAGCTTAATGAGATCCAATGGTTGGGAGCTGAAGCTAGACAGATGTAGGCTAGAAATAAAGCACAAATTTTTAACAGTGAAGGTGATTAACCATTGGAACAACTTACTTGGGGGCGAGGTGGATTCTCCGTCACTTGAAGTCTTTAAATCAAGACCAGTTGTCTTTCTAAAAGTTGGGCTATCACTCAGAGTTACGGGCTTGAGGCAGACATTACTGGGTGAGGTGTTATGCAGGAGGTCAGACTAGATAGATGATCTTAATACGGTCCCTTCCGGCCTTAAAATCTTTGTGTTTTCTCACCTATAAAATGGGGGTAATGATATGGAGCTAGGTCACAGGGGAGCCAAGAGATGAAGAGTTTGCAGAGCATTTTGAGACCCTTTGCTGGAAGGTGCTATAGATACACCAAGATACACCAAGATACACCAAGGGGGGGAGGGATAGCTCAGTGGTTTGAGCATTGGCCTGCTAAACCCAGGGTTGTGAGCTCAATCCTTGAGGGGGCCATTTAAGGATCTGGGGCAAAATCAGTACTTGGTCCTGCTAGTGAAGGCAGGGGCTGGACTTGATGACCTTTCAAGGTCCCTTCCAGTTCTAGGAGGTAATTTATTTACTGTACTGTGAATAGCGCTGTCAAGGCTGTATCCCTACTTTGAACTTTAGGGTACAAATGTAGGGGCCTGCATGAAAACTTCTAAGCTTATCTACCAGCTTAGCTTTGGTCCGCTGCCACCATCTTAAGAATTCCCTCCCTGGGAAGCCTTGAGAAACCTTTCACCAATTCCCTGGTGAATACAGATCCAAACTCCTTGGATTTTAAACAAGGAGAAATTGACCCTTCCCCCCTCCTTCCTTTCACCAACTCCTGGTGAATACAGATCCAAACCCCCTTTGGATCTTAAAACAAGGAGAAATTGACCCTTCCCCCCTCCTTCCTTTCACCAACTCCTGGTGAATACAGATCCAAACCCCCTTTGAATCTTAAAACAAGGAGAAATCAATCAGGTTTTTAAAAAGAAGGCTTTTAATTAAAGCAAAAGGTAAAAATCATCTCTGCAAAATCAGTATGGAAAATAACTTTACAGGGTAATCAAACTTAAAGAGCTCAGAGGAATCCCCTCTGTCTTAGGTTCAAAGTATAGCAAACAAGATAAGCACTTTAGTAAAAGGTACATTTACAAGTTGAGAAAACAAAGTAAATCTAAGACGCCTTGCCTGGCTTTTACTTACAATTTTGAAATAAGAGAGACTTGTTTAGAAAGATGGGGAGAACCTGGATTGATGTCTGGTCCCTCTCAGTCCCAAGAGCGAACAACCCCTTAAACAAAGGACACACACAAAAGCCTTTCCCCCCCCAAGATTTGAAAGTATCTTGTCCCCTTATTGGTCCTTGGGGTCAGGTGTCAGCCAGGTTACCCGAGCTTCTTAACCCTTTACAGGTAAAAGGATTTGGAGTCTCTGGCTAGGAAGGATTCCATAGCACTGTACACAGGAGAGCTGTCACCCTTCCCTTTATAGTTATGACACGCCCCCCAAATCACAGATAGTGTTGGACGTCCGGTTCCACACTGGCTGTGATTTCTTCCTGGAGCTCTAGGAGAAAACAGAGTTAATAAAACACATGTACCTTTAGACATACTACTGATTATATAAAAACTAACAATATGTTTTATTTCAAGAACAATTGTTAACCAGTTAACTCTGGGAAACTTTCCCGGGAGAGTGCATCAGCCACTTTGTTAGAAGCTCCCGAAATGTGTTGTATTTCAAAATCAAAATCTTGGAGAGCTAAACTCCACCGAAGAAGTTTTTTGTTATTTCCCTTGGCGGTATGAAGCCACTGTAGCGCAGCATGGTCTGTTTGTAGTTGGAAACGTCGTCCCCAAACATATGGGCGTAGCTTTTCCAGCGCGTACACAATGGCGTAGCATTCCTTTTCGCTGATTGACCAGTGGCTTTCCCTCTCAGACAGTTTCTTGCTGAGAAACACGACAGGATGGAATTCTTGATCCGGTCCTTCCTGCATTAAAACTGCTCCCACGCCTCGCTCGGAAGCATCTGTGGTTACTAGGAACGGTTTGTCAAAGTCTGGGGCCCTTAGCACAGGGTCAGACATGAGTGTTGCCTTAAGGTGGTTAAAGGCCTTTTGACACTTATCAGTCCACTGAACTGCATTTGGCTGTTTCTTTCTGGTTAGGTCTGTCAGCGGGGCGGCGATTTGGCTGTAGTGTGGTACAAATCGCCTATAATATCCGGCCAAGCCTAAGAAGGATTGGACCTGTTTCTTTGACTTTGGAACCGGCCACTTTTGGATAGCATCCACTTTGGCCTGTAGGGGATTTATAGTTCCTTGACCCACCTGGTGCCCCAGGTACGTCACTCTGTTTTGGCCTATTTGACACTTTTTAGCCTTAACAGTTAGTCCTGCCTGCCGGATGCGCTCGAAGACTTTTTTCAGGTGCTCCAGGTGTTCTGTCCATGAATCAGAAAAAATGGCCACATCATCGAGGTAGGCAACTGCAGATTCTCCCAATCCTGCTAGGAGACCATCTACAAGTCTTTGGAAGGTGGCGGGTGCATTTCGCAACCCGAAAGGGAGTACATTGAATTCATACACCCCTGCCTGGGTGACGAAGGCTGACCTTTCCTTAGCGGGTTCATCTAGTGGTACTTGCCAGTACCCTTTGGTTAAGTCTAAAGTAGAGATGAATTGGGCATGTCCCAATTTTTCCAATAGCTCATCTGTGCGTGGCATTGGATAGTTGTCAGGACGAGTTACAGCATTTAGCTTACGGTAGTCCACGCAAAAGCGTATTTCCCCATCTGGTTTGGGAACTAGAACCACTGGAGATGCCCATGCACTGGTAGAGGGGCGGATTATACCCATCTGTAGCATGTCCTGGATCTCCCTTTGTATAGCCGCTTGGGCATGAGGTGACTCCCGGTAGGGTGGGGTTCTAATTGGGTGAGCATTACCTGTGTCAATGGAGTGGTATGCCCGTTCGGTCCGTCCTGGAGTGGCTGAGAAAATCGGTGCAAAGCTTGTGCACAGCTCCTTTATCTGCTGTCGCTGCAGACGTCCCAGGGTCGTGGAGAGGTTCACCTCTTCCACGCCACCATTCCTTTTTCCTTCATAGTAGACACCTGCAGGCCACTCCGCGTCATCAGTTTCCTGGGCTGTAAACTGGCAAACGTTTAATTCTCTAGAATAAAAGGGCTTAAGAGAATTAACATGGTATACCTTAGGCTTTATGTTGGAGGTGGGGGAGGCTATGAGATAGTTAACAGCTCCTAGGCGCTCCTGGACCGTGAATGGTCCTTCCCACGACGCTTCCATTTTATGGGCCTGGAGCGCCTTTAAGACCATGACTTGGTCTCCTACTTTGAAGGACCGTTCTCTGGAATGTTTATCATACCAGGCCTTTTGCTCTTCCTGAGCATCCTTTAGGTTTTCTTTAGCAAGGGCTAAAGAGTGTCGGAGGGTGTTTTGTAGGTTGCTTACAAAGTCTAGAATGTTAGTTCCTGGAGAAGGCGTAAACCCCTCCCATTGCTGCTTCACCAACTGTAATGGCCCCTTAACCTCGCGGCCATACACAAGTTCAAATGGTGAAAACCCTAAACTGGGATGTGGTACAGCCCTGTAGGCAAAAAGCAACTGCTGCAACACTAGGTCCCAATCATTGGAGTGTTCATTTACGAATTTACGTATCATGGCCCCCAAAGTTCCATTAAACCTCTCCACCAGACCATTGGTTTGATGGTGATGAGGGGTGGCAACCAAGTGATTCACCCCATGAGCTTTCCACAGGTTTTTCATGTTCCCTGCCAGGAAATTAGTTCCCGAATCTGTAAGTATGTCGGAGGGCCACCCTACCCTGGCAAAAATGTCTGCTAATGCCTGGCACACACTTTTAGCCTTGGTGTTGCTTAAGGGTACAGCTTCCGGCCATCGGGTAGCAAAATCCATGAAAGTCAGTACGTACTGCTTTCCTCTGGGTGTCTTCTTTGGGAAAGGACCCAGAATATCCACAGCTACTCGCTGAAATGGGACCTCAATTATGGGTAGTGGCTGGAGAGGGGCTTTAACCTGGTCTTGGGGCTTTCCCACTCGTTGGCACACCTCACAAGACCGGACATAATTAGCAACGTCCTTGCCCATTCCCTCCCAGTGGAAGGACTTCCCCAACCGGTCTTTGGTTCTGTTCACCCCAGAATGGCCACTGGGATGATCATGGGCTAAGCTCAAGAGTTTTACCCGATACTTAGTGGGAACTACCAGCTGTCTTTGAGGATGCCAGTCTTCCTGGTGCCCACCAGAAAGAGTCTCCTTGTATAAAAGTCCTTTTTCTACAACAAACCGGGATCGGTTAGAAGAGCTGAGAGGCGGTGGGGTGCTCCGTGCCGCTGCCCAAGCTTTTTGAAGGCTGTCATCTGCTTCCTGCTCGGCCTGGAACTGTTCCCTTGATGCTGGAGACATCAGTTCCTCCTTGGACTGTGGACTGGGGCTTGGTCCCTCTGGAAGCGATGCAGGTGCTGGGGCTTTTTTCATTGACTGTGAACCGCTGTCCGCTGGTGCACTATGTGGTATTTCAGTCTCTGGCTGAGCCTCTTGGGTAGGGTTATCTGCTGCTTCCGCCAGTTTAGGCTCGCTGGTGCCCTCTGGCATTGGAGTTGTAGACGGGGTTGCAAGCGCTGGACTCAGTGCTGGCAATGGTTCTGGTGCTGGTTGCGTTGCCAGTTCCGGTTCTGGGACTGGCTTTGGCTGGGTCTCTGGGATTGGATCCACTACGGCTGTTGCAGTCGTTGGCAGGGGATCCGGTTCCACCACCTGTGTTTGGGTCTCCGGTAACACAGACGGGGTCCTGGTGGACGGCTCAGGAACAGGGATGGGGGTGAAAGCTTGCTTAGCCTGGCTGCGGGTGACTATTCCCACCCTCTTGGCTAGCTTCACATGGTTAGCCAAGTCTTCCCCCAGTAGCATGGGAATGGGATAATTGTCATAGACTGCAAAAGTCCACATTCCTGACCAGCCCTTGTACTGGACATGCAACTTGGCTGTAGTCAAGGTTACAGACTGTGACACGAAGGGTTGAATTGTCACTGTAGCCTCCGGGTTGATGAGTTTGGGGTCCACTAGGGATTGGTGGATAGTTGACACTTGTGCCCCAGTGTCCCTCCAAGCGATAACCTTCTTTCCACCCACTCTCAAGGTTTCCCTTCGCTCCGAGGGTATGAGAGAGGCATCTGGGTCTGGGGTTCTTTGGTGTGATTGGGGTGTAATGAACTGTAATCGGTTGGGGTTCTTGGGGCAGTGAGCCTTTATATGCCCCAGTTCATTACATTTAAAACATCGCCCTGCTAAGGTATCACCGGGGCGATGTTGGTTGATGGAGACTGGTGTGGTGGGGTGAGAAGGCGTCTGGGGTTTCCCTTGGGATGTGGGTGGGGCCTTGGGTTGTCCCCGGTGATAAGGTTTTGTTTCGGTTTGCCCCTTCTGATATTCGCTCCAACTGCTACTAGCTTTTTTCTTTTCTGTCACCTCCACCCATTTGGCTCCAATCTCCCCCGCCTCGGTTACAGTTTTGGGCTTCCCATCTAGGATGTACCTTTCTATTTCCTCAGGAACACCCTCTAAAAACTGCTCCATTTGCAATAGGAAGGGCAACTCTTCCGTAGATTTAATATTTGCTCCTGATATCCAGGCATCCCAATTTTTCCCAATGTGGTAGGCATGTCGGGTAAATGACACATCAGGTTTCCACCTTAGGGCTCTGAACCGCCGACGGGCATGCTCAGGTGTTAGCCCCATTCTGATTCTGGCCTTGTTTTTAAAAAGTTCATAACTGTTCATGTGTTCCTTAGGCATTTCAGCCGCCACCTCTGCTAAGGGTCCACTGAGCTGCGGCCTCAGCTCTACCATGTACTGGGTTGGAGGGATGTCGTATCCAAGGCAGGCCCTTTCAAAATTTTCTAAGAAGGCCTCAGTATCATCGCCTGCCTTGTAGGTGGGGAATTTCCTGGGATGGGAAGTGGTACCTGGAGAGGAGTTGTTAGGATGGTCTGATGCACCCTGCCTAGTCCTTGCTGCTTCCAGTTCCATCTCTTTTTCTTTCAGCTCCATCTCTCTTTTATGGGCCTCCTGTTTGGCTTTTTCTTCTCTTTCATGGGCCTCCTGTTTGGCTTTCTCTTCTCTTTCATGGGCCTCCTGTTTGGCTTTCTCTTCTCTGTCATGTTTGGCTTTTTCCAGCTCCATCTCTCTCTTGTGGGCCTCCTCTTTGGCTTCTTTCTCGAGTTTTTTAATTTGAAGTAGTCTCTGATGTTTTTTCTCATTTTCTTCTGCTTCTAGTCTGGCCAGTTCTAGTTTGCTAGCTGCTTCACTGGTAGTCATTTTCCTGCTTTCCTGTGCTGGGCCACACCCCTCTGCAGTTGACTGAAACTGGGATGTACTCAGCTCTGGCTGCTGCTGAGTTAACAGAGACTTTCTAACTAGCTACTCACGAGGATGTAAAAAGAAAAAAAAAAAAAAACAATTCAGCTTGTAAATTCCTTTTACCAGTCGTTTGCTCATTAATTGAACCCTTCTCTTAACAAAGGACCTTGTTAAAAAAAACTTAACACCTCTGCCTTCAGGCAAGGAGAGATAAGATATGCATCTACCTTCAGCTCTGCTTTCCAAGCAGCTAGAAGGAAAAAAAAATCTTACTGGCTTTTGGGTTTAAAACGATCCCACCGCTGTGCCACCATGTCAAGGCTGTATCCCTACTTTGAACTTTAGGGTACAAATGTAGGGGCCTGCATGAAAACTTCTAAGCTTATCTACCAGCTTAGCTTTGGTCCGCTGCCACCATCTTAAGAATTCCCTCCCTGGGAAGCCTTGAGAAACCTTTCACCAATTCCCTGGTGAATACAGATCCAAACTCCTTGGATTTTAAACAAGGAGAAATTGACCCTTCCCCCCTCCTTCCTTTCACCAACTCCTGGTGAATACAGATCCAAACCCCCTTTGGATCTTAAAACAAGGAGAAATTGACCCTTCCCCCCTCCTTCCTTTCACCAACTCCTGGTGAATACAGATCCAAACCCCCTTTGAATCTTAAAACAAGGAGAAATCAATCAGGTTTTTAAAAAGAAGGCTTTTAATTAAAGCAAAAGGTAAAAATCATCTCTGCAAAATCAGTATGGAAAATAACTTTACAGGGTAATCAAACTTAAAGAGCTCAGAGGAATCCCCTCTGTCTTAGGTTCAAAGTATAGCAAACAAGATAAGCACTTTAGTAAAAGGTACATTTACAAGTTGAGAAAACAAAGTAAATCTAAGACGCCTTGCCTGGCTTTTACTTACAATTTTGAAATAAGAGAGACTTGTTTAGAAAGATGGGGAGAACCTGGATTGATGTCTGGTCCCTCTCAGTCCCAAGAGCGAACAACCCCTTAAACAAAGGACACACACAAAAGCCTTTCCCCCCCCAAGATTTGAAAGTATCTTGTCCCCTTATTGGTCCTTGGGGTCAGGTGTCAGCCAGGTTACCCGAGCTTCTTAACCCTTTACAGGTAAAAGGATTTGGAGTCTCTGGCTAGGAGGGATTCCATAGCACTGTACACAGGAGAGCTGTCACCCTTCCCTTTATAGTTATGACAAGCGCATTCTCATAAAGCAGTCCCTTGGGCCGGTTGTTCGTTCTAGTTTCGCTTTCCTGACCTCCCTCCAATTTACAGGCACCTCTTTGGCACTGAGATGCTATTCTGGTGCTAAACATAGGATTCTGGGTGCTGAATCACTAGTGCCTACAGATAAGGACTCTCTTCTCCCTTGCTTCCTGTCCTGACGCCTCTGCGCAATACAAGAGAGACTGGCTTGGACCAGCAGGGGCAATATGTGATGTCTGTAACTATCCCCAAATTATTGCTTCTAAGCCTAGGGAGCATTTAATTGCTCTTTCCCTAGAAATGTTCCTTGCCATCATGATTGCAGACATTAATTGAACAAGAAGAACATTCCTGGAGTTAGAAAGCAGTAAATGGCTTTTGAAACTGATGAAACGCTGAGCACAGCTGATAAATCTGAGACCCGGTTTGCAAGCATCCTCTGACTCACTGTGATTGTTACTGGAGTTTGAGCAAAGAGGCCTGGGCAGTTTTAACCTTCGCCATTGCCTCATTAAGCCATTAGTTATGGTGTCAGACACAGACATCCAGCGGGGTTGGGAGATGATCGGAAGGGGGAAAATGGGGTGATCCTCATGGCTCCAAACTTCCTCCCAGGGAGCAGAGCTAGGGTAGTTCTGCGCTTCGTAATACACGGAGCTGCAGTTCATCCTGCTCCGAGGGAAGAGGATTCAGAGGCCGTTCAGTGATTTGTAAAGTGCAGTTATTGCAACTTGAGGTGGATCAGCGTTTTGACACCGTCTGCCACTGGGATTGAGGAGATCTGATTGCTCTCTATAAATATATCAGAGGGATAAATACCAGGGAGGGAGAGGAATTATTTAAGTTCAGTACCAATGAGGATACAAGAACAAATGGATATAAACTGATCATCAGGAAGTTTAGACTTGAAATTAGACGAAGGTTTCTAACCATCAGAGGAGTGAAGTTCTGGAACAGCCTTCCAAGGGGAGCAGTGGGGGCAAAAGACATATCTGGCTTCAAGACTAAGCTTGATAAGTTTATGGAGGGGATGGGATGATGGGATAGCCTCATTTTGGCAACTATTTGATCTTTGACTATTAGCGGTAAATATGCCCAATGGCCTGTGATGGGATGTTAGATAGGGTGGGATCTGAGTTACTACAGAGAATTCTTTCCTGGGTGTCTGGCTGGTGAGTCTTGCCCACATGCTCAGGGTTTAGCTGATCGCCATATTTGGGGTCGGGAAGGTATTTTCCTCCAGGGCAGATTGGCAGAGGCCCTGGGGGGGTTTCACCTTCCTCTGCAGCGTGGGGCGCGGGTCACTTGCTGGAGGATTCTCTGCACCTTGAGGTCTTTAAACCATGATTTGAGGACTTCAGTAGCTCAGACATAGGTTAGGGGGTTGTTACAGGAGTGGGTGGGTGAGATTCTGTGGCCTGCGTTGTGCAGGAGGACAGACTAGAGGTGACGATCGTAATGGTCTCTTCTGACCTGAAAGTCTGTGAGTCTATGAAAAGAGGCAGAGGCAAAAGAGGAGCTGGCGAAAGTTCAGGCACACACACAGCCGTTGTCAGGTTGGGTGAGTCCATCTAGGCAGGTATCCCGTCTGCTGCAGGGAGCAGTACTCAGTGCCGTACACTGGGGGGTGGGAAGGGTCCTCACCCCCGAGCATGCGATTTGATTACCAGTATCTTCGACGCCGGTACACTTGGGCGCCTTAGAAATACAGACCCATGCTACCTGAGTACAGTTTGCAACATTTAATTAAGAGAAAATGCTTCCCAAGCTGGGCCCCTGCTTTGTTGGAGGAGATTGTATGTGAGCTAGAGATTATTTTATAGGATGCATCTACATAGCAGCTGGGAAGCTGTCATTCCCAGCCCGGGGAGACTTAACACCCTAAAAATAGCAGTGTGGCTGTGGCTGCGTTGTCAACGACTCAGGCTGGCCACCCTAGGATCTCTGATGGGGCTGTGCTCGTGTGGCTAGACCCAGCCACCGTGGCCACACTGGTATTTTTAGCACACTAGGCTGAGCAGCGCTAGTGTGTGTACGTCTACCGGAGCTGGGAATTACGTCTCCAGCTGCAGTACAGACATCACCTTAGAGGGCTCTGTATTAATAAGAACTGCAGCTGCAATTAGAAATGTGAGAATAAAATATCACAAGTTCCAGCAAATCTCATGGCTTCAGGGCATGAGCTTATGGTCAGCTGGGGACAGGAAGAAATACCTCCACCACGGGACTGTATTGTACAGTTGGCCAGGTGCCCTAGGGGGGAGGGAGGAGGAAACTCACCCTGTTTTGAAGAACTTGGTATAAGCCATTGCTCTGAAGGCAGCACACTGAACTAGATGCCCTGATCCGATCCAGCTGCTCCTTATTTAATAATGTGATCAGGGCTGGATTTAGGGGCAGACAACCCAGGCAGCCTCCTGGCTGCTGGGCTTGGGGGGCGCTGGGCTCGGGGGGCTGTTTTTGTTGTTAGTGACAAAAGGGAAAATAGAGCGTTTGAAGTAAAATGTTCCAGGTATTCTGAATGTGGCTTTATTTTTCACTAGCCTCCTAGAATGTCCTGGACCTTTCTAGAATCTTGTGGAACCTTCCAGATTTTCTGAGAACTACATTTAACTTGAACCTCCTAGAATGTTGTCAGCCAGGCCCTCTTGGGTATATAAGGAGTAGGACGTTACCTGTCAGTCAGTGAGATATAAGAACAAAGTGAAGTGAGAGCCCAGCTATAATATTGTGAATCTTGTTTTATTGATAATACATTTCAGTTATTCTTAAAATTTAAAATTTAAAAGTTTCTATAAGCTTAGAGGGGAAAAAAATTATTTGCTTATATCTGGCATGAATAAATACAGATTTACAGATCTTAGCATGCAATGTTGCAAAATGGGCTACAAATGCAATAAAAAATAAGGCATTCAAAAGCTTAGCAAATGGAGAGGGGGGCGCCATTTGGTCTAAGGCTGGCCCTGAATGTGGCTGATATTAATAGGAGACACATGACTAACTGGCTTCTTCATACTTTTAAGCTGCAGGGTGTTCCCCAGAAAGTGGCTCCCCCACAGCTAACAACTGCAGACTGAAATGCATGCTATGAGGAGCAGAACATGGCAAACACCAGGGAATTTAATAGGCCGTGCTCACGTTTGAACGGAAGGGGTTTGCTTAAATAGGAGGAATCAAAATTTCATGGTAGAGGCCAGATCGGAATGTTAGCCGGGAGCCCAGGGACCATACCTATGTGATTGACATCACATGGCTCTTTGAAACAGAGCTGGGGCCTGTGGAGACACAGCCCTTGGCTGCAGACAAACGAGAGTAGAACCTCAAAGATACGAACACCAAAGTTATGGACTGACCGGTCAACTGGACACCAGATGAAACCGGAAGTAACCAATCAGGCAGCAGCAGAGACCAAAAAAAAAAAAAAAAGGTGCAAATACTGTACTGTGCTTGTATTGCATCTTAAAGGTAGGCACATCTGGGTTACCTTTCCCCACCCACACGCACGGGGCAGCCACTTACAGCAAGATGCTGGGGCTGCCAGCCCACGGCAGCCGAAGCCAGCCAGCAGTGCCGGGCTCTGCACTGCTTTCACCCCTTCCCCTCCACCCCACAGGAGGGGGATGTGCTGTTTTTACCTCCCCCTTCCCCGGGAGGGGGACACGCTGTTTTCACACACACACCCCTACCAGGAGGGGGACAAGCTTGCAAACTCATGCCGGGGCTGAGTAGGGAGCTCAGCTGCTGCTGAAGCCTGGCCTAGAGTGTCAGCTGCTGGATCTGGAGCCCGAACTGCACTTCGTTCAGCGTTATGGACAACTTCCATTCCCGAGGTGTCCGTAACTCTGAGGTTCTGCTGTATACTGCTAGTTAGTGCATGTGATCCTGTCTCCCTCTAGTGGCTGTCTCCAGAGACTGTGACAGCCTGCGGCTTACTGCCCACTGGGGGAGTTGCTCCTTCAGTTCAAGCGGGTAGGATATTGTGCTTTGGTGTTGAAAGTCCCAGGTTCAGTCTCCACTGACGATCCCGTTGTCTACATGTATGAGGCCTCAGTTCACTACCCAAAGCTCAGTCACACACGCCGCTTGGATCATGATGGAGCATTGCGTGTCTGTGCAGGCTGCAGTCCCTCATGAACCATGACTCGGCCAGGGGCTGCATTGTGGTACTCGGCTGCATTCGACCTCTACGTGCACTGCCCACTGGCCTTCCCTGGCTGAAACTGCAATAGTGTGTGGCAGGTTCTTCCCCAGTGCTCCATGCATCGTGGACCCCTCCCCTCCTCTGCAGGGCTGTGCCGAGCAAGTGCCTTTGAAGAGGCCACTAGTTTGTGGTCTCAGGGCAGGCTCTAGATGAGACATGCTCCAGCATGAACGTTTGTATACCCCCTAGTGTCTGCTCCTCCGCCAGGGAGTGCACTGGCCCACGCTTCCCTGGCCTGGGGCCTGTGAGGGATGGAGAGCAACGTACCCCTGTCATGTCATACTTTGCAGACAGGGAAGCTGAGGCAAAGAAGCAAAGTCAGTTGCCTGAGCCCATGCAGTGAGTTAGTGGCAGAACCAGGCCTGAGCTCAGGAGTTGCTGGCGGCTCCCAGTCCTGGGCAGAGACCATTAGACCCGGCTGCCTCTGTCACCAGCTTCAGCAACAGCCCATGGCCTGCTGTGTAAATGCCAGGCCATTGCCCCTGAAGCCTGGTTTCCAGCACATGTCATTGGGCTAGTCCAGGTGCTGCTCTGCCAGTGAGCCTGGCGTCCGTGGGCCTGGTTATCATTAGGGCATCTGATAACTGGCTTTAACTGATAAACACCAATAAAACACCCTGATACCAAAAAGGGGGGGGGAATAAAGGGGTATTTATCCAATAAACGGTGGAAAAACACCGGAAATGGTTATTTGTATCTACAGGCTTGTCTATACCGAGCAGTAAGACTATGGGGGTGTGATTTCTAAAGCGCACGAATGTGTTGCATATTAGTTGGTCCCTGTAGACCCTGTTGGCGAACACAAAAGGTTCCCTAGTGCGCTTGGATGCAGTGCTGTGTGAAACAGAGCTACGTTAAAGTGCACTAGGGAACGTTACAAAGAGATTACGGTATGTACAAAGGGAGAGCCCCCCCCCCAACCCCTGATCTTTGGACATCTGCGCAAAACTCAAAATCTGCTAAAAATAAACCTGAAAAAATGAAATGAATAAACTCCGGAAAACAGCAGCCCTAATAATAAGGGTGCACTGTCAGTGACTCTCAGGCGACGGCATACGTATGGCCCTGTTGCTAATCCCATGATACCTTCATGGGAGCAGAGCCTGTCCATCAGGCTAAGGCTGTGATGGAGGCAGTGACTGGGATGGTGGGGGACAGAAATGCCGGCTCCTGAGAGCCAAAGTACAGTTCTTTATCAGCCTAGATCTGCACCCATTGGTGCAGCCTGGTATCTGATCCCAGGGCACAAAGGACCGTGGCTGCCTGACCGCCCCAGAGCCCAGCCTGCTGGCTGACTGACACAGTGGCATGGATCGCAGCCCCACAGCAGATGCGTGTTCTGCTGACAGTTGGAGGTGAGATGCTACAGTTACAGCCTTGTGTGCAGGGGAGAGATGGGATTGGGAGTGGGGCGGAAACAGGTAAATTGTAGCCCTAGAACAAAGGGAATTGGTGGGATGGGAGAAGCTTGAGACTTTATCTAGGATCAGCCTTCAGCTTGGAAATAGGCCTGGCTAGAGCCCCTGCTCAGATCATGGGTGCACTCTTTACCCTCCCTCTCTCCCCTGGTTCTAGCACTCTGGATAGCGCCACATGTGAGCTAAAATAAGCCCGTGCTAGCCTGGTGGAAGGATGGTGTTGTGGTTAAGGCACAAGCCCAGATGTCAGGACTCCTGAGTTCTGTTCCTAGCTCTGTCCCCGACTCAAATTGTGACTCAGGGCAGGGCCCTGCCTCTCCCAGTACCTCGCTTTCCTGTCCAGGGGAGCCGTGAGGCTTAGTTTGTTAATGGACTGAGGATTTGAGAAGCTCAGGCAGAAGGTGTTACAGGGAACCAGTGTGTCATGGCCTTCCCTGGATTCTGCCAGGCTCCCTGCTTCTGTTAAATTCTGGGCCCCAAGCGTCTTCCCCCTCCTTGTTCATGCTGCTACGTGGCTGCTGCCTGCTTCACTTGACACACAACCCTTGTCCGGCTTAGCCACACACCTGAGCAGAACGCGAGATCCATGCCTTGTCCATCATCCAGCTCCAAGGAGACTCAGCGGGTTGCTGTGCATGCTGACCAGGCCAGTGAGTGTGCCGGAGAGTAGAGCAGTCCAGTGCGTGGCAGTACTTCTCTCATGTTTTCTAGGCCCAGACTTTAGGTGCCAATGATTTCACACTGGATCCAGCAATGGAGGCCCAAGCAGGTGTTCTAGCAGTTTGTGCTGCGGCAGGCAGGGCGCTGTGCCGCTGGCTGTGGGGACTCATTGGTCGCTCCATGGCCAGCGGGGGTGTTGGTGGTTTGAACTCTGTAATTCACTAAAGACGGTGAGGCACACAGATACTGTGGGAGTGGGGGCCAGAGATAGAAGGGCCAAATTGGACAAGGTGCCCATCACCACCACGTAAAGGCAGCTGCTTATTGAGAACTCCAGTGGAGTAATACAGGAATGCTCATTTCGGTGTAGTCAGTCAGCAAGGAGAGGCTGTCCTGCTCCCCGCGATGGAGCTGCTAGCAGCTGGCACCCAGGCAGGTTCAGTGAGAACCATCCCTGCTCACCAGCTGTGCAAGGGATCCCTCAGCTTGTCCCCCCCCCAGAGTCTGTAGTTCCCCCCCCCCTCTCCCCACTGCTGTCTTTGGAGTGCCCCGGTTCCGTTCCACCAGCCCGAGCTGATTTCCTGCAGCGCTGGAAACGAGATGCTCACGCGGCTGCAGTCGAACAGGCAGTGTCGTGCGGTGCTGCAGTCGGCCATGGGACTGCGGTGAAACGTAACAGCTTAAGCCTGGACCCTGGGCTGGGGAGGAGTTAGACATTGAAGTGAAGGGTGGCTGTTCAGCTGCTGAGCATGGGTTCTGATGGGCACCCTCACCCAGCCAAGCCTTATGCCTCATTTGCCCCTTGCCTAAGCAGGCAAGGGCTGCAGTGGGATTTCTGGGCTCGTGGGCTGCCCCCACCGTATGACCAAGGGCGTGTGCCGGGGGCAGAATATTTCCTTCTCTTCTGTGTCCAGGAGCCGCCATCCTCTGCTGGCGGCTGTTCGGCAGGTACATAGCACTTTCCACCTTCACTGAGCAGTAGGCCTCTTCCCATCACGTCATGTCCATTCCCCTGCCCGTACAGGGAGGGCTTCCCCATGGGCTAGGCTAGGGGTTTCTCCAGTTTTAATTCAAAGCAAAGGAACTCCTAGCCCTTGCCTTAGGAGACCTTTCTCTGTTTGCTTCCATTACTCCTCACTATGACCCCTCCTTCTGGTGTGTTACCGTTGCTTAGCCGCACTGTGGAGTTAGCTCTTTTAATCTCTCCTCATGAATCAGTCCCTCCAGCCCCCGATCGCTTTCCTTGTTCTCTGATTCAATGCCGTTCAAAGCCCTTTGCAAAGAGTTACTCTTGCAAGCCCTTTGGTAGCTGGTCAGTATCATTATCCCCATTTTTCAGATGGGGAAACTGAGGCTCGGAGAGAGGAAGGGACTTGGCCAAAGGGAATTGGCATCAGAGCCCGGGTTGGAACACAGGAGTTCCTGCCTCCCTGCTCTGTGCTCACAGCGTTAGACGAAGCTGCCTCTCGCAATGCCCCCTCCCCTGCACCCAACTTGAGCAACAATCCCAGCCTGGTGATCAAGAGTCCTGAGTCACGGTCTCTGGCACAGAGACTGGCTAGCCCCAGTGATTTTCAAAGAGTCTCTTGTCCTTGTGAGGTTTGTGTCACTGGGCTCTGCTGAGGTGTAGTTCTTGTGCTCCTGCCCCCACTCTGCTCTGAGCAGGACGTGTTGGTGGGGATGGAGTGCAAATAGCCCCAGGAAAGTAAAAATAGCCTGCCAAGCATAGACCGCTCCCCTTGCTGTACTGAGAGCTCCATCAGCTGACTTCAGGGACACAAATCCATGTCCACTGCTCTCCACAGAGCCAGCCCAGCTCTGAGAGGGAGACCGGAGTCTATCCCAGCTCATGCACCACCAGCAGAATTGCTAGCTACAGAAATCAGCTGTGCATTGGACCGTCCAGCCCTGAGGAATGCCAATGGGATTGGTCACATGTAGCAAATGGAGTTTGGAGACAATGGGGTTATGCAGGTGTAGCTCAGAGCAGCCTTACCACGGATGATGCATGAGCCAAAACGAACCCAGCTTGCTCTCAGGCCCTACAGGCTGTGTGCGGCCATAGCGCAAGAGATGATAAACCCCCCAGTGCAACGTGGACACTTTTAACCTGTGTAATAAGGTCAGGCCCAGACATGTGGCAGCAGGGGTGGGCTGCCATATTCCCCTGGATGCACGAAGGCTAGGGTTGGCGTGGGCTCAGTAGAGCTATGCTCCTGGGCACATTGTGGGTGGGGTATTTAAAGGCCTCGTGGCACACACAGGACTGGATCTCTCATGGTGAATCTCCACGCTATTAAGTGTGCCGTGCATAGTGCTAACACTATATATTGGTGAGTGCACAGTACCACAGGAGTCAGAGTCGGCCACCAGACCTTCATGTGTGGGTCTCTGAGGCTGTTCTCCACTTTAAAATTGTAACTTTTATATACATCAAAATACACGCATGCACACACGCACACACACATACACACTCTCACTCTTCCTAGGCTGACCTGTAATAGGCAAATGAAGCTCATTTCATTAAGTTGCCTTGGTCAATGCTGGATTGTGGCACTGCCTGTCCCACTTACGAAAGCCAGTGTCTAACATCAACCTCTGTTTTCCTTCTGATCCCAGGAGGAAAAGGCTGGTCCCAGGACCAACATCTTATTATTGTTTTATTACGGTTCCTTTATTTTTTCCCCATGTCATTTTATGTTAACAGGAGCCATGTTTTCAAATCCGCCGGCATTAGATCTCTCTGATGCAATGTTAAACCAAGGTCCTGTCCCTTTCTGGTCGCTGACGAGCCCATGGAACTTTTCTGCACGGGCGGGGGTCTCAACCCTGGTGTCCTGACCAAATCCCAGATTGGGTGGTTACGTTCTTCCAGCCTCAGTTCCCCTGCAGTTTCAATAGGAGGAGTTAATCTTTTCTTAAACTTTTGAAAACTTATTGTGTGGCGGTGTTAGTGAGGAGTGGCTGCTGCTTTCCACCCCAGAGAGCGCTGCAGTTCAGCAATTCCTTCCTATTCTGAAGGAACCTGAGAGACTTGATATCAAGCTCTCCATAAATATAAGATTGTAAGAAGCAGCATTTGTGCACTGAGTGCAGGAGCAGGTTAGGGTTTTAGTGGCAGATGGTGTCAGAGAGGTGAATAGGGTTACCATCCGTCCGTATTTCCCCGGACATGTCCGGCTTTTGCGTCTCTAAATAGCCGTCCGGGAGGAATTGGTAACAAGGTTAAAATGTCCGGGTTTTTTTTCTCCCTTGCCTCCCTCCCTCCCTTCCATGCAGAGTGCGGCTGCTGATTGGGTGGCTGGGCCGATTGAGCCGCTCCCATTGGCCTCCAGCAGCCAGAGCCCTCCCCTGCTCCCCCCTCCCTCTGTCTGCAGCCCTGTGTAACACACAAACTGACCCACCGGGCAGCGTGTTTTGCCTACACGTGGAGCCAGAATGGTAAGGGGAGTCCGGGGGGGCAGTCAGGGAGCGGGGGAGTGTTGGATGGGTCCCCGGCCTCCACCTGCCACCCCCCCTCTGCGCGTCCCCCCCCGCCATCGGCCCCCCCTCTCTGCCTACCTCTCCCTTGCCTGCTTGTACTGCCAGAGCCGGCAGCAACTGCTGTCTGCTGCCCCCGGGTCCTAGCGTCCCCCATCCACTAATGGGAAGACAGGCTGCCCTTACCCTGCCCTTCCACCCTAGCCCCGAGCCTCTCCAACGCCCCAAACCCCTCATCCCCAGCCCCAGCCCTCATCCCCCCGCACCCTAATCCTCTGTCCCAGCCCTGAGCCCCCTGCTGCATCATGAACCCCTCATCCCCAGCCCTCATCCCCCCGCACCCTAATTCTCTGCCCCAGCCCTGAGCCCCCTCCTGCATCATGAACCCCTCATCCTCAGCCCCAGCCAGAGCCCTCATCCCACCACACCCTAATCCTCTGCTCCATCCCTGAGCCCCCTCCTGCATCATGAACCCCTCATCCTCAGACCCACAGCCCTCACCCCTGCATCCCCTCCTATCCCCAAACTCCCTCCCAAACCCCCTCCCCCTTCCCACACACCCCCGCCTGCCTTCAAACT
This sequence comes from Emys orbicularis, assembly GCF_028017835.1. Classification (NCBI taxonomy): domain Eukaryota; kingdom Metazoa; phylum Chordata; order Testudines; family Emydidae; genus Emys; species Emys orbicularis. The sequence continues at coordinate 3,587,721 of NC_088684.1, read as the reverse complement.
CCCTCCCAAAGCCTGCACCCCCTCCCTTTGCACTGCCTCCCACCCCCAAACTCCATCCCAGAGCCTGCACCCCTCACGTCCTCCTGCACACCCACCCCCTGCCCCAGCCCGGAGCCTGCACCCAGCACCCAAACTCTATCCCAGAGCCTGCACCCTGCACCCCTCCTGCACCCTAATCCCCAGCCCAGGACCTGCACCCCAGACCTCCTCCCCCCACCCAACCCCCCTCCCAGAGCCTTAGGCAGGTGGGTTCTGGGCACCACCAAAATTTCTACAACCCTGCCACCCATGCGAGTGGATAAGGGTCGGGGCAGTCAGGGGACAAGAAGCAGGGGCGGTTGAGGTTCTGAGGGGGGCAGTCAGGGGGTGGGAAGTGGGAGGGAGTGGATGGGGGCGGGGCTAGGGCGGGGCTCCCCCCCCCCCCCCAGTGTCTTCTTTTTTGATTGTGGAAATATGGTAACCCTAGAGGTGAAGGGACTTGCCCAAAATCACACTGTGATCCAGTGGCAGGGCTGGGAATAGGCCCCGGAGCTGCTGGGTTCCAGCTCTGCGTCTGGACCAAGTGCAGCAGCTGTTTAACCACACACGCAACAAATGCAGCATGACAGTTTGAGGCAGGGAGTGAGACGGCAGGGGGAACTGAGGCCAGCAGAACATAACTACCTGAGCAAGACAGACGGACCGAAATGTTCAAACTCGAGGGTCTGAAGTTAGACACTACACAGAAGTGATTATAAATCAGCCCATATATATTGAGCTGCCTGACGTCAGACACTCAAGTTAGAAAATGTTGGTCCTAGGCCTGGATTCTGCTCACAGCCTGGCACAGTGGAGGGAGAGCAGAACCTGGCTGGTGTGGCTTAATGTGACTCTGCTGGACATTTCCGAAAACTGACAAGACAGTTCGCTGATGTGTCCGTCTGCCCTCCCCGTTCCAAAGGGACCCAAACAAAGGGCAGGCTCTTCCGAGAATGCCTCCCTGTGTTGCTGGCTTTGAAAACAGGGCTCTCTGCGCGTTGAGCCATTTTCTTTTTTGTGTTCCATTCTGTTGTCCTCATCGGTTTGTTTGTTTCTCAGTGACTCAGCACATTAAAGAGCTCCTGGAAAGGAACAGTAAGAAGAAATCCAAATTGAGAAAGAAACCCAAGCCCTATATCGAAGAGCATGATGGTAGGGTCCATGTCACCGTTCATTTAGCGCCTTCCTGTCTTAGACATAGTAGCAAACCTGCTTTTTTTTTCAGCCTCTTACCCTCCCCTCCACCTCCACTTTGGTTCTGTCCATCCTCTTAACTGTTCATTTGGGCTGTGCCTGCGCTAGGGATGAGACGTGTTTGTGAGGCTCCCGGGGCCTGCCTCTACTGTGACTTGGACACTGGTGTGGATGGGGGCCAAATGAGGATCGAGGTGCCTTTGGAGAGCGTGACTGGCCGTGGAGCTGCTCTCTGCACTGGGTGTCGAGCCCAGTTTGGCTCTACTGTGGGGAGTCCTGTCTGACATCCAGCATCAACCCCTGTCCATCCCTAGTGCAGACAGGGCCTGTGCTTCGCTCAGTAGCATTTACAGCATTTGGGCAGGGTTGGCAGTGGTGGGAAATGCCCTGGTAACCAAAGGTGCCTGCAGAAGCAATGGTGGCTGGGATGGAGGCAGTGAATGGGAAGGGGATGAAACACCGTGAATCAGCAGCAGCATTAATGAGTCCCCAATGTGGGCTCAGCTAGCTTTTCATCATCCGCCTGGGAGCTGAGTCACTGAGCAGGCTGTGCAGTGGTAAATTGCCTGCAGATTTTTACAGCTATGATGTTGCTGGGATCTTTACCTTGCACCTGTTTGAATAGGTTTAGTTATTTATTGCAATGTACCAATTAGTAGAGGGGGGTGGGAGTGTAATTAACCAGAGCCAGTTAAAGAAATGACTTCGATTTCCTTGTTTGCTGATAGATTAACCTGATCTAGGGTTGGTCGGCTTTTATACTGCAAACCTGCATGGAGGGATGGGGGAAGGGAGGCACCAGGAAAGTGCTGCGCGCTCTCTGTGGCCTGACAAGACATGGAGAGGTTTTTTTAAAAGGGCGAACCTACCTGATGTTTTAATGCTGAGAAATGGGTGTTAAAAAGGTAAGTGTTTGGGACAGATAAATGATCTCTATCAAATATCCTCTGAGCCAGCGTGTGCAGCTGATGAAGCAGTAAAGGGCGGGCGGGAGCGTGAGGGAGAGAGCGAGCTAACTAGCTATTTCATTATAACATTTCACTCCAGTGGAATCTAAAGACAGCCCGTCTGTCTTGCTTTAACGACAAGAGCAGGTCAGAGGGGGAGCATCACCACCAGCCACACTCCTTTCCAACCCAGAGAACCCGCCCTCTTGAGTTCTGATCTTCCCCTTCTGTGTAGGGCTAACTGCCACGCCCCGGCCCATCTCTCCAGCAGGCCGGCAGGAATGCCGGAGACAGGCTAGCTGCATGGGAGACACCGGTGCCTGCACCAACACAACATCCTGCATCTTGCCACAGGTGTTACAGACAGGGCAATCTTCACAGTGGGGGCCTGGGGTCATTCGGTGATGGGGCTTCTGAGTGGGTGTGGTTCATCTCATGGGCCTCCGAGCCTTTCCCAGCATGGCACGCTTTGACCCTTTGACAAAGTCCTGCCACAACCGGACCCATTGTCTGGGCTGCCTTAACCAGTTGTGAGCAAACGGTAACTCTTGTGCAGCAGCAGGACCTGTTCTTCACTGCCCTGCACATGTATGGAGCCATTAGAAACCAATGGGGGAGCTGCCGTGCTAGGAAAATGCTCTGTTGTGTAAAATTCCAGCACCCAGCCATTGGCCAAAGGTCAGCAGTCAGACTGAAGGATGGCCCTTCAGCTCAGTGTTAACCCAGCTCAGTGCATGCAAGGCGTTGGCAGTCACTGGGGTCTGAAAACCAAAGGCTAGTTTAAATTTCGTCACCGCTTCCCCAGCACCACTTTGAAAAGGAACCAAGTGAGTGCACTGAGCAGTAAGACCGATAAGCCATGAGCACACTGAATATGCAGAGTTCTTACACCTCTGCCCCAGAGCATTCCAAGGGGCGGTAAAAACGTGGCCGTGTGTGTGTGTGATATGCAATACTAAAATAGCTGCATTGTAGAACGTCTGACTTCCCATGCAGTGCCACCATTCTTAGTCATAGTTATATTACCGTGGCACCCAGAGGTCTCACTCAGGATTGGGTCCCTTGTAGGTGCTGTACAACACATATGAAGACGTGGCTTCGGGCTGACGTCTGGGGCAAAGAAACATGATGTGCTGAGGCTGTGGGCGGAAATGCTTACAGTCAAACAGGTGTAGATGTTTGATTTTTTTATCTTATAAGAAGATGAAGTGCATGCTGGCTGTCCGCATCTGCCCCTCAAGCTGGCTTTAACTGCCTGATTTCTTAAAGGCCTCATGGCAGAGGCAGGGCTTATGGGAGGGATCGAAGAAGGATAGTGTAGGTGCCTTAAGAATCAGGGAGATTGTACTGGGCCTGGAGGATGGCGTGTTGTATCATGCTGTAATGTTCTGTGGGCATCCCCTCCGATTCCTGAGAGGGACTTTGGACCAGCCGTAGCGGTAGCTGTCTCCAGCCAATCCATCCCATGCTTTACAATGGGCCCTGTGTGGATCCCCATGCAATGCAGACATGGCCAACTCAAACTGATAGTCATGTCCTCACTATCTCGGCTCAGTGCTCTGATCTGAGGAGCTCCCAGTGACCAAGGATGTGACCTGAACACTGGAATACATATCATACTCTTTGCAGCATTTGATACTGGGATATTGGACTAGATGGACCACTGGCCTGATCTGGTGTGACAACTCCTATGTTACACACACACACGCACACATAGTGCAACACACACCATATGTTTGGTAGGAACAGATGTCTGGGTTGGGTTTTTTGCCAGGATGAGGTGCTTTATCCCAAAGTGCCTGCTCGTCCCCTCCCCATCTAGCCTATCTCTGTAACATGGCGGGAGACAAGGCAAAAAATAACTCAGCGCTATTCAGGCTGGTCAGGTCTGTCCTTCTGTATTGTTGGGTGCTCTCCTGCTGCCATGAGCTCCTTTCCCATGGTGACAGTGTACAGAAACTGGATTTTTAAAAAGATATTATCAACCTCCACACTTTTAACACGTCTCCCTTCTCTAGCATCTTTCAGGGGGTCTTAGAATCACAGACCCACAGGGCTATAAGGGACCACAAGGGTCATCTAGTCTAATCCCCTGCCAAGATGCAGGATTTGTTGTGTCGTCCCAAACAGATGGCTCTCCAGGCTCCTTTTGAAAACCTCCAGTGAAGGAGCTTCCACGACCACCCTAGGCGTCTGTTCTGCTGTCCTACTGTTCTTACCGTCAGGAAGTTTTTCCTAATATTGCATCTAAATCTGCCATGCTGTAGTTTGAACCCAGGGCCTCTTGTCCTGCCCTCTGGGGCAAGAGAGAACAACTTTTCTCCATCGTTTTTATGGCGGCCTTTCAAGTATTTGTCCCCCCTTAATCTCCTCTCTTCCAAACTAAACATACCGAGTTCCTTCAGCCTTTGCTCATCTGGCTTGTGTTCCAGCCCTTTGATTGTCTTTGTCGCTCGCCTCTGGATCCTTTCCAGTTTCTCTACATCCTTTCTATACGGCGGTGACCAAAACTGGACACAGAACTCCAGCTAAAGACTAACCTAACTAATCTTGGAGCACTTCCCCTACATGAACCAACCCTCACAGTACCCACGTGAGATGGCAAAGCTCCATTGTACAGAAGGGGAAATTGGAGCACTGAGAGGTTAAGTGATGGCAAGCCTACAGCAGAGCGAGGAGTGGAACCCACACATCCTGAGCTTTTATCACTAGCCCATGCTGATCCCCTTAGGAGGCTGCAGGGGAATGAGTTATCGTGTAATAATTCATGCAATAGTGGAGCTCAGCCTTTAGCTTTGTGCCTGACACGTCACCTTCAGTTCACGTGAATTATTGCACAGTAACTTTTGTCCTGTCCATCCTGTGGCTCAAATAACTTAGCTGGAACTGACAATGGTGACATTTAAAAATGGGACATAACTCCCCAAACGAGATGGGCCTTTGTTCTGCAGGAGACATTTGTGTCTGGGAGATGCAGCCACCTGTTACCAGCATGCAAAGTGAAGTTCACCCTGGTGAAGTGTACCAGCTCGGGGACCCCTAGATACACCACTTAAGTCCCACTTCAGCTCTGACTTAAGTCGTAACTAAACCTTGTGGGGCTTAAATACAGCCAGCCTCCTTGGATAAAGGAGGAGCACTGCATGCTGGGATCTAGCTCCACCAGCCACATTTCCACTGAGGACAGTCTCATGCTGTGCTGTAGAACTTCATGCACTGTGGGTGCACTCTTACCGCACCTCTCCACGTTCACATTTGTCTTGCTTGCTGATTGACACCTCGAAGGCACTCATCACCGTTGTAGCTAAGCACCTCACACACATTAATAAATTAGCCTTGTAACCCGCCCCCCCCCCCCCACGGTAGGGAAGTGTTAGTATCCCCAATTTACAGGTACGTAAATTGAGGCACAGAGGAGGGAAGTAACTGATTCAAAGTCACCCAGTGAATCAGTTGCAAAGGACGGAATAGAATCCAGCTCATCTGACTCCTAGCTCTTTGTTATAAGGCTTTGTTTCAATGCAGCACTTCAATGTGTGCTTAAAGTTAAGCATGTGCTTAAGTGCTTTGCTGAATCAGGGAATTTTTAACCACAAGGGAGCATCCAGAAGAGAGTATCTGCATCTTACACAGGTCCAGTCCTCTTGTCGAGGGTTCATAGAATAAGCAATACCTTAAACCTTGCCTGTTCTTGGAAGACATGGGCCATGTGAGTTGCCCCATGGACTTCAACAGAGCTGCTTGGGGGAGTAAAGTACCCAAGTGTTGGCAGGATCAGTACGGTCATGGGACCTTCTTCTGGGACAGTCTCAGTTTTTCCTGTGATGTCCTAGGTCAGCTGAAGTGTTCTGGTTTTTCATTTGATGAATCAAAACGTTTGAGGTTCTATATAACTACAAAATGTGTTACCAGATGTGGTGCTAGCCCAGGCAGGATCTACTGAACGATGAGTGGTGTTTGGAGCGAAGGGAAAAGTCGAATGAGCATAGACACTCTCCCCAAGCAGCTGTTTTGCTCGAAGTGAATGTTAAGGACACTTGTTAAGTGTGTCATTGTAAACTAAGTCGGACACAAGTCATTGAAAAAATCTAGCACTCTGAGAAGCGCGCCCGTCTTGCGGTAGAGTGAGAAGCTGGGGGCAGTGACACTAGCTCACTCTTTTTAAGTGAAATTTTGTCTTTTGTACAAGTATTGCACAAGCTTAAAAAAAATTTAAAGACTGGGCCCCTGTCTGGTTTTTGGCCGAATACTCCTGGCAAAAAATAGGCTACATACCTCACTTTTCTCTTTCTCATATTTGATATTTCTGGGCTAAAATTCCATTCTGCATTCAGCACCTTTCTCCCCCGCAGTGCTGTAGTGGGAAGCACAAGTCCAACCTGTTCTTCCCGGCTATTTTTAGCTCTCAGCTGGAAGACGGTTTGGCAAAAGGGCTGATCATGTTTCCCCTGTGCCAGGTGCATTGATTACAGTTGAACTGGTTAAACGGCCAGACTCTTGCAGAACACTCAGGTTTCCATCTGAGCAGTTTAGGCCCTAGATAGAATCGAATCCCCTTTGTTCTGTTTGCTCCTGTAACGGGAGAGCTGCTTAGCACGTCCGTAGCACCGTATCGCATCGGAGCTCTTCACAGACACATGCTGGCCCGTTTTGTTTCTTTACGTTGTCTGGAAAAGCAGCCTGAAAGGGTTTCTCCTGTTTGGTCTTTATCTTTGAAATATCCTGTTTTTGCTGGAGGTCTGTCACTGGCCCGTTAAGTGGAGTCAGGCTCAGCCTTGCCTGTCAGTAGCAGTTGTCCCCCAGCAGATCCTGATCTGGTGGCTTAATTAGCACTGGTGAGTCTGGCTGCGGAAGGGCCAGAGAGGAGGCTCAGTCGGGAAGAGGCCCAGGAGAGAGGTGCTTAGAAGAGCCTGCTGAAGGGGACCTACTAGAGCAGATTAGGGTCCAGACGTAGGGCCGGGGAGAAGCAGCCAGAGAGCCCAGGGAGGGGAGGCAGTGGGGAAATCTGCTGGGAAGAAGGGCCTCTCGGGGAAAAACCCTGCCAAAGGAGCAAAGAAGAGCTCTGCAGGGCCTGGGAGTGGGGGCAAAGAGCAGGGAACTTCAGCCTAGCCCAAGGGGGCAGAAGAAGAATTGATTCAGAGGCTTATTTGGGTTTGCAGTTGGACTTTTGATACCCTGGAAGGGGACTGAACTTAAAAGGCGACCTGGCCAGTGGGCTGGGCCTCGGAAGAAGTCTGACAGCCATCACAGGGCCAAAGAAATGGTCATAAGGTGGCACTGGGGACAAGAACGCCTGCAACACCAGGCTGTGATGCCAGAGGGTGTTACAGCGGTGAGGGAGCAGTGTATAAGGGGTCCTTGGAGAACTGGAGAGAGTAGGTGTTTTTGCAGCCCTTAATTGTGCAGGAGGAGTGGCGGCAAACACCCAAACTAGGTTTAGGATGCTCTTATTCAGTTTATGCCTGGGGTTGTATGCTGGGATTGCCTGCAATAGCAGGGGACTGGATGTAATGACCCAGGGTGTCCTTTCCAGTCCTGTGTTCCTGTGACGTTCTTTTCTCATTTCGGGCATTCTCAGGTCTTTGCACTCACAGGACACGTTTGAGTCCCCGCTGTTGGTTGAATTCTGATCTTGTGCGTGGGGAAGCCCAGCTGTGCAAGCCACTCCCACAGCCTGAGGCCCCTTGGATAAACCCAGCCTCAGTAAATCTAAGGAGCCTTGAAAACATCCTCAGTGCTGGCACCCAGACCCTTCCCCTAAGTAGTAAACTCCCCTGTCTCCTCTGATGGGCCACTCCACTGCCCAAGAGGAGATGAGAGGGAGGCAGATGGTAAGATACAGTATTGCCCCCAATCCATGTCTGTTCTTCCCCTCTCCCAACAAGGTTGGCCGCAGCAGCTTCTGACAGGTCCGCGAAACATTTTCCCCCCATTCTTCCCCCCTCTCCCCCATCCAACCAATTGGAACCCCATCCTGAGATGGCTGGGGGGCTGTGGGACAGGATTGAGGAGCATCAGCAAAGCCGTGCTTGGAGGCAAGGACTAGAATAACAAGGGGACTGTAGGCCAGGAGTGAGGTGGTGATGTGGTTGGCACAATAGGAAAGAGAGGTAATTTTATCACTGGAGTTTTGGGATGACAAAGAGAAGAAGAAGAGAACATTGTGACCGGTGGGAGAAATGCAGGAGATGTTTAAGGTATGGACCAAGGTTTAGCAGTCAGGATGGAGATGAAAGGACATACCTTGGAGATGAAATAGGGGAGGAAGAAACAGGAGGCACAGGTTGTGGGGGCAGACAGGAAAGAAGGGAAAATGAACCCAAAGTTGACATCCTGGGTGTCTGGTGAGGATGGTGGAGTCCTCAACAGGGATGTAGAGATGCAGAGAGAAGGTTGGTGGGAAGATCAGCTCAGTTTTAAACACACTGAGCTTTATGTGGTTTCAAGACATCCAGGAGGCTGTTTCTGAGAGTGAGTGCAACCGGATGGGTGAGGAAAGGTCAAGGCTGGAGAGTCATCAACATAGAGGGAATAGCTGGGCTCATGGGACTGAATTAGACCCCGCAGCAAGGGATTTAGATGGTAAGAGCAGGGGACCATGGATGGAGCCCTGGGGGACTGTGATGACATGGAATGGAGGAGTGAAAGGGAGAAGATACAGAAGGTTACTGGAGAGTATGCTTCTGTGAGAGTTTTCAGTGAAGAGCTGAAGAGTGGGGAGGGTTTGTGTGTGGTTGGAGGGGAGAGTTTGGTCATGTTGGGCCGGATCGGGGTGGGAATTCCAAGTACAAGGGAGCAATGTGTCAGGAGGGGGACACCAAACAGTAAGTGGCTGTGTGTTGTGAACAGGATGTAGAGTGCTCAGTCGGGAGTACAAGGGAAGGAGCCAAGGGCAGAGACACAGGCAAGAGCTGGCTTGGGTAGGGCCGTGAAGGCAAGGACCAGCTGAGACCATTCCAGCTAGCTCAGTACTTCGTCCCCCTCTGCACTCTTGTAATTACCCCATGCTTTGCATTGCTGCTGTGTAGTGAGTGGGATCCAGCCTCATCCCCTTTCTGTGGGAGACGTTAAACTCCTAGTTTGTAATTAGTTTCCTTGTGCTTAAAGCACAATCTGAATGTAGCATTTCAACGAGTCTCATTGTTCCGCCCTTGCTATATCACAGCGACAGCCTCTAAATTTAAGAATGTCTTGCGTCCCCAGCACATGCTGCTTTTAGAGTTGACATTATGGGTGCAGGAGTGCGTGGGAGTCCCGGCTTTGTGCAGATGTGGGTGGGTGGGGAGGAAGCTGATGCAGTTTATGTAACACAAGAGCTTTGACTTTGTATTTGGGCAAGGATCACAGTACATGCTGCAGAGCAGAGGGCTGGGAGTCAGGCCTCCTGGCTTCCATTCGCAGCTCTGTCCCAGCTTTGCTGGGCCACTTTGGGAGAGTTGCTTTTCTTCCCTGTGCCTCGGTTTCCACATCTGTAACTTGGAGATGATGATCCTGACCCATCTCCGAGAGGATTGTGAGGCTGAATTTTTAGTGTTTGTAAAGCGTTTTGAAATTCACAGGTGGAAGGGGCAGAACATATTTGTGTTATTGCTTTTGCTGGTGTAATACATTCCCATCCTGTCATGTGTGGTGTGCGGATGCCATGCTGGTGGTGTGCAGAATGATGCAGTGGGACACTGGGGATATGGGAGGGGCAGTGGCTCCTTAAGTGAGAGCATTGGTGGCCAAGGGGCTGGGCATAGACAAGGGACTCAGCCAGGGCTCTCCTGTGTGTTCTTACCATGGAGTTTCCTACAGATGTAGCCAGTCAGGACAGAAGAACAAGTGTAGCAGCAGCCCATGTTGTGGTATGTGTGCTGTCTCCCACCGTGAGCATAGGAGATGCCTCTGGTCTCTTTAATGATGTGTCCGGCCTTTGATCTGCGATGTTACCCAAACACCAGCCCCACTATTTAAGGAAGGGTAGGAATGGACAGCAAGCTTAGCCCCCCATGCCCTTGGGCAGCATTGACCGAGGCGATCGATCGCAAGCATGCACATCACTGCTTTGGCAGTTGTGCAGTTTCCATGGCTACATACCTCGTTGGTACAGTAACTTGCTTTACAGAAACAGACCATGCAGCATTCCCTGCAAATCCACCAGCAAGCTCTGGTTGTCGGGCTGCTTATTGATGTTGGTTCTAGGCATTGTGGAGGGGGAGATGTGGAATTTTGTTACTGACGCACTTATTAATATCTGAGCAGGTCCCAATGCGGCTGCCAAGGAGAACAGCAGATTTCCCACCTGCACCCAAAACAGGGAGAGCTGTTTGCCATACCCAGTGCCTGACAGATCTTGGGCAATACTTGGCTGGGAGATTCCTAGAGAAAACCCTGCAAAGGCGCCGCTTTCTCCACTCTGAGTTACACCACTGCCCCAGCATGGAGTCATGGTGGAGGAGGTGCTGGACATTGTGCCTTTCAGACAAGATGCAAGCAGTGGTTATTAGAGATCACGTGGCCCCGTTGTCAGGGTTAGTGTTGGCGTCCTGGCCACATTTCAACTCTAATTACAAACTGCTTAGCTACGGTTTCCCCTGGGCTTTCCATCAGGCCAGGTCTTGTTCACTTCCTCTCCGACACTCCTGCAGAATGTCGCTGCTTACTGTTACACAACTGCTGCAATCCACCCCGGAGGCGGCTCCACTTTAATGGAGGGTGAAGCAGTCCCTGTGTAGAGTTTGCATATCAGCTTGCAGAGCTCTGGGAGATCTCTCTGGATGAGGCATTGTAGGGCCATGCAGTTGTAATCGTTCTTCCATAAACCGAGCTCTCCCTTTCAGCCATGACCTGCAAATGGCCGCAGTTGGATTCTGCGTCCCTCTGCCCGTGAAGGCACCTTGCGTGTGCTCGGTGTAGCTCTTTTCCATGGAGGGAGCGTTGGATTTCTCTGCACCATGGCAGATTAGTTGCTCACCCAGCGGAGTGCACTGAGAATTGCTCTCACGTTCCCCAGAGCTCTGTTAAAGTTCACCAAGCTTGCCATGCTTAGCTGCAGCTCTGGGTTGGGCTAGGGGCAAGAAGGAGGGTCTCTGAAGGCTTCCAGGGGTCTTAATGCTCAGCTAGCAGGAGCTCTGCACGCCCTTTGGAAATGTTATGAGCTAATGTAACTCATTGGTCTGTGTGTGTAGGATGTGTCTCCCCACTGTGTAGATGTAGGGAGCTCAGGCTGTAGAGACTCCTGCCTGTAGCTCTGGAAGACCCTGAGTCAATCCCTGGTGTCAGCCAAGATGCAGCCATCCTACTAGCATATTAAGACCCTGAGCAGAAAATGCTCTCTTTGATCAGGGTGACTTCACCCAAAGGGCTTGGCAATCATAGCAAGTTATAACTAAATAAAAAGCACTTCTATAGCTTGTTATACCTACAAAGTGGACATTAGTCAGCCTTATGGGAGAGGAGGTTATCCCTATTTTACAGAGGGGGAAACTGAGGCACGGAGCAGGGATGGGACCCCGAAAGCTGTGGCTGATCAGTGTCAACTGGAAGAAACTGCAGTTACCCTTATGCTTAATATGGAGGGAGCAGGCTACAGAACATGTGGATCCCCAGCATGCAAATACCCTTCCACACAGCTCAGTGGGGCGCATTGCATGCTGGGACTTGAAGTCTCTGCAGGCTGCATCTTCTTATTGAGGAAGCCCCCAGACTTGCACTTTGGTCCTGTTCTAGATGCAGAGAGCTTCCTTGGAAAACTGTTCCAGTGATTAATTCCCTTCACTGTTAAAAATGTGCGCCTTATTTCCAGGCTGAATTTGTCCAGCTTTGACTTCTGACCACTGGGTCATGTTAGATCTTCTTCGGCTAGACTGAAGAGCCCATTATTCAATGTTTGTTCCCCATACGGGTACTCCTAGACTGTGATCAAATCACCTCTTAACCTTCTCTTTGTGAAGCTAAATAGATTGAGCTCCTTGAGTCTTTCACTATCAGGCAGGTTTTCTAATCTTTTAATCACTCTTGTGGCTCTTCTCTGAACCGTCTCCAAATTCTCAGCATCCTTCTTGCACCAGAACTGGACACAGGATTCCAGCAGCGGTCACACCGGTGCCAAATTCAGAGTGCCAGTCTCCTACTCGAGATTCCCCTTTTTGTCCACCCAAGGCTCACATTAGCCCTTTTGGCCACAGTGTCGCACTGAGCACTCAAGTCCAGCTGGTTACCCACCATGGCTAAAGCTGATTTTGTCATGGATATTTTTAGTGAACGTCAGGGACAGGACACGGGCAAGAAACAAAACATCACGGAAGCCGTGACCTGTCCCCGACTTTTACTAAAAACATCCCTGACAAAATGGGGAGGGAGGAGAGTCCAGCACCCTGCCCCTCCCCCACCTGCAGCAGCTCGGAGCTGCAGGGTCCCCATTGCCTTGACGAGCTGGGGTGGGGGGTGTCCCCTGCCACAGCTGGTTGGGGAGCTGTGGGGGGCCCCTTCCAGCAGCCGCTGAGCAGCTCCGGGGTCCCTCTGCCACCGGTGGCTGGGCAGCTCGGGGGTCCACGCCGGCACCGGTGGCCGGTCAGTTGCGGGGGGGTCCCCCGTGTCCTGCGGAGGTTGGACTGCTGCAGGGGTCCTGCCCTGCTGGCTTCAGCAGATGTTACTGAGCATGCTCAGTTCGTGTGAGCATGCTCAGTACACACCAAGTAGCACATTCAGTCAGCAGTTTTTCACACTACAGAGCGGCTGGTCCCCTGGGCCCCCCCAATGTCACGGATTCCGTGACTTCTGCGACCTCCATGACATAATCAGAGCCTTAACCATGACTGACAAATCTTTTTCGGAGTCACTGCTCCCCAGGATAGAGTCCCCCGTCCTGTAGATATGGCCGATGGTCTTTGTTCCTGGATGTATATGTTTACATTTAGCCGTATTCAAATACATATTGTTTGCTTGGGCCCAGCTTACTAAGGGATCCAGATTGCTCCGTGTCAGTGACCTGTCCTCCTCATTATTTACCTCTCCTCCACTTTCTGCGTCAGCTGCAAACTTTATTAGTGACAATTTTATGTTTTCTTCCAGGTCATTGATAAAAATGTTAAATAGCAGAGGGCCAAGAACCGATCCCTGCAGGGCCCCATTGGAAACACACCCACTCAACAATGGTCCCCCATTTACAATTCCATGTTGAGACCTATCAATTGACCAGTTTTTAATTCATTCAGTGTGTGCCATGTTAATTTTATATTGTTCTAGTTTTTTAGTTAAAATGTCTTCCGATACCAAGTCAAATGCCTTATAAAAGTCTATGTATATTACATCAACTCTGTTACCTTATCAACCAAACTTGTAATCTCATTACAAAAAGATATCAAGTTAGTTTGATAGGATATTTCTGCCATTAACCCATGTTGATTGGCATTAATTATATTATCCTCCTTTAATTCTTCATTAATTGAGTCCCATATCAGCTGCTCCATTATCTTGCCCAGGATTGATGTCAGCCTATAATTACCCAGGTCATCTCATTTACCGTTTTTAAATATTGGCACAGCATAAGCTTTCTTCCACTCTTCTGAAACGTCCCCTCAAAAATGTATTGAAAATCAACATTCATGGTCCAGCTGGCTCCTGAGTGGACCTATCAGACCGCTCTTTTAAAACTCTTGGATGTAAGTTATGTGGGCCTGCTCATTTAAAAAGAGCAAACGTTGGTAGCTGCTCTTTAATATCCTCCAGATGTACTCCTGGAATGGAAAGAGTGTCATTAGATGATGAGATTAACATCTGTTTTCCCCCAAATACAGATCAGGAATATTTATTGAACACTCTGCGTGCCTGTTCTGCATTATTATTATTAATAATTCTACTATTTCCATCTAGTTGGCGGCTCTCCTCTCTCCATTTGTAACTAGCAGGAGTCTCTCTGGTTGTCCTGGCCCCTGAGTGCCCTGTGTGTTGCTGGCAGGCTCTGGATTCCATCACGCGGCTCCCCTTGTGGGACATAAGCACCAAACATCGCAGCGCAGGAAGCAGGGGACAAGCTGAATGTGAAGGCCCATGGGCCTCTCCAAGGCAGCCAGCATGGAGAATCTCGCCAGTGAAATCTCTATGTGCCAGTGCAGAGCGCGCTCGAGCCTAGCAGGGCACCATCTCTCCAGAGCCGCTGGCTTGGCTCAGCTCTTCCTGCTGGGGAAAAACTTCCCCAGATCCTCTGCTCCGACATGGCCTCTGACAAGGACAGTGTCCCTGGCTGGGCAAGGAGGATTGAGTCTGTGATGCCAAGTGGCTTTGCCTGTCCGCTGCTGTGGTGACATCCGGGGCTGTGAGCCAGTGGCGAGTGTCTGGGAGTGCGGGGCAGCGATGGTAAAGGAGATCAGAGAGAGCAAAGCCGGCCTGGCTTCTCATCACTGTTAGTACAGCCAAGACGGGTAGCCCAGGCTCGCTGCACTCAGGCTCTGACTGGGACACGCACAGAGCCAAACGAGGGCCGGTCCAAGGAGTCTGATGCTTTGAAGCTTCACCCCAGTGCTTCCAGCTAGTCAGGAACTTTCCCCAGTGTGCGGCAGGTGCTGCAGTGGTGTCTCTCCCCACGGCCTGCCTGACTCTCCCTAGGTCGCAGCATGAAAGTGTGTCTCTCCCTTGTGGTGTTTCCCCTCCTCATGCAGCACCTCATTCCCCTTCCTCCTTGCCTTTCCCTCTTCCCCTTCCAGCTAGGCTTTTCCCTGCCATCCTCTCCTTCCATTAGTGCTGGGAGAGCCTTGTTGGATCCAAGCCGGTCCCTCCCCCGACATCTCAGGGGCAGGGTAGGACCCTTCCATACTGCGCATATCCCGGTCTAGTTCCAAACTCAGGCAATGCGGCTTCCACCGTTTCCCTCAGACACTCCTCACCCCCCAGCCTGCCTTCCTCCTTGTGTTTTCTATCTCTTCCTCCTGTCATTCTCTCTTCTCCTCCCACCTACCCATCCTCCTCTGCTCCTTGTACCTGCATCTTTCCCCCTCCCATTCCTTTTCCTATACCTCCATCTCTCCGGCATCCTCTCCCTCTAGGACCTGTCCTGCCCTCCTCCCTGGCTGTTCTGCTCTGTGTGTGCCTGCAGCCGCGGAGTGAAATTGGCTTAGGCCCCAATCTGCGATGTGTCGGTTGAATCGCTGGGAGCCAGGGCAAGTTGGTACAGCACAGCCAGACTGCCTGCGTATGCTGGCAGATGGTGGGGCCTGGGTGACCAGGCGCCTCTAAACCTGACTTTGAATAAAGGAGCAGTAAAGCATGAATTGTATTATGAGCAAACAAGGGCTGGATCATGCCATGTTGGGGACTCAAAGTGATTGTTACGTTTTAAAACCCTCTCTGGTTTGCTCATCGTGTCCCTCCAACACGGCCATTTCAAACTTTCTCATTGGGCTCTCTAATTAGAGACAAATCACCCTTTGACTCTTCATAGAGCTGGAACCATTCCCCTGAAACGCGCTCTGTTCTGAGTCTGCCAGCGGAGCTGCTCCAACCAGCAAGTGAGTCTTACTGCTTGCAGATCAGGGTCTGGAGGGCTTAGGGGACAATCCCTAATTTGTGAGCCCCTCACCTCACAGATGTGAGGCAGAAACCTCGTGGGCTCCACCTATCAAAGCATGGCCCTTTTACACCAAGACCCCATCTATCCTGGGTCTCCAATGAACATAAGAACGGCCATGCTGGGGCAGACCGATAGTCCACCTAGCCCAGTATCCTGTCTCTCACAGTTGCCAGTGCCAGATGCTTCAGACGGAATGAAAAGAACAGGGCAGTTATTGAGTGATCCATCCCCTGTGGTTTGGTCCCTCGGAGCATGGGGTTGTGTCCATGACCACTTGGCTAATAACATTGATGGACTTATCCTCCATGAACTTATCTAATTTTTTTTAACCCAATTCTATGTTTGGCCTTCACAACATCCCCTGGCAGTGAGTTCCACGGGTTGTGTGATGTGTGAAGAAGAACTTCCTTTTGTTTGTGTAAAACCTGCTGAAATGGAGAGAAGAGGCTGTACTTAGAATCATAGAATATCAGGATTGGAAGGGACCTCAGGAGGTCATCTAGTCCAACCCCCTGCTCAAAGCAGGACCAATTCCCAACTAAATCATCCCAGCCAGGGCTTTGTCAAGCCGGGCCTTAAAAACCTCCAAGGAAGGAGACTCCACCACCTCCCTAGGTAACGCGTTCCAGTGCTTCACCACCCTCCTAGTGAAATAGTGTTTCCTAATATCCAACTTAGACCTCCCCCACTGCAACTTGAGAACATTGCTCCTTGTTCTGTCATCTGCCACCATTGAGAACAGCCGAGTTCCATCCTCTTTGGAACCCCCTTTCAGGTAGTTGAAGGCTGCTATCAAATCCCCCCTCATTCTTCTCTTCTGGAGACTAAACAATCCCAGTTCCCTCAGCCTCTCCTCATAAATCATGCGCTCCAGACCTCTAATCATTTTTGTTGCCCTCCGCTGGACTCTTTCCAATTTTTCCACATCCTTCTTGTAGTGTGGGGCCCAAAACTGGACACAGTACTCCAGATGAGGCCTCACCAATGTCGAATAAAGGGGAACGATCACGTCCCTCGATCTGCTGGCAATGCCCCTACTTATACAGCCCAAAATGCCGTTAGCCTTCTTGGCAACAAGAGCACACTGTTGACTCATATCCAGCTTCTCGTCCACTGTGACCCCTAGGTCCTTTTCTGCAGAACTGCTACCTAGCCATTCGGTCCCTAGTCTGTAGCTGTGCATGGGATTCTTCCGTCCTAAGTGCAGGACTCTGCACTTGTCCTTGTTGAACCTCATCAGGTTTCTTTTGGCCCAATCCTCTAATTTGTCTAGGTCCCTCTGTATCCGATCCCTACCCTCTAGTGTATCTACCACGCCTCCTAGTTTAGTGTCATCGGCAAACTTGCTGAGAGTGCAGTCCACTCCATCCTCCAGATCATTAATAAAAATATTAAACAAATATTAAACTTCCTGGGTTCTAGCACTGTTTGCTTGGCTCTTGTGCATAGAGCCAAATCATGTGAGAACCATGGGGTTTTTTGTTTTGTTTTCTTTCCCCTTGCAGGGTTTGCCCTAAGCATGGATCTGCAGTACCCAGGTTAAACAGACAGTCTAAAAAACTAGGCAATTAAAAAAACAAGTTGTTAGGTCTAGGTCTTAGACCTGTCCCAAATCCTCTGCCAAGTTTTGTGATTTTTACAACCAACTCTCCCATCTTTGTACAACAGGAAAGATGTGGACAGACCAGAGAAGAGCAACAAAAATGATTAAAGATCTAGAAAATATGACCTATGAGGGAAGATTGAAAAAATTGGGTTTGTTTAGTCTGGAGAAGAGAAGACTGAGAGGGGACAGGATAACAGTTTTCAAGTACATAAAAGGTTGTTACAAGGAGGAAGGAGAAAAATTGTTCTCCTTAATCTCCGAGGATAGGACAAGAAGCAATGGGCTCAAATTGCAGCAAGGGAGGTTTAGGTTGGACATTAGGAAAAACTTCGTAACTGTCAGGGTGGTGAAGCACTGGAATCAATTGCCTAGGGAGGTTGTGGAATCTCCATCATTGGAGATGTTTAAGAGCAGGTTGGACAAACACCTGTCAAGGATGGTCTAGATAATACTCAGTCCTGCCATGAGTGCAGGGGACTGGACTAGATGACCTCTCGAGCTCCTTTCCAATCCTATGAGTCTGTTTTTCTCTCCCCTTTTGTTGTGTGAGACCCACAGAGGGAATTGATGCATGGGAAGTAGGCTATACACAATCTCCCTGTAGCACTCTCATGGCCCCCACTACTTCAGGGACGGAGTGCCTCCCAGCTTTGAAGGTGTTTCTCTTCCCAGCACTCCTGTGAAGTGGGCTATTATCCCCATTTCACAGATGGGGTGCTGAGGCACAGAGAGACTGACTCTCACAGAGGCTGTGGGGGAGCAGGGACTGGAATCCTGGTCTCACAAGTCCTAGGTCCAGTGCTTAGGGCACTAGCCATAATTTCTCTCCAAACAGACTGCCCGGGTTGTCTAAAACGAGCTTGGACAAAGAACCAGGAGCCAGGCTGCCCCAGGGGAGATGGACTGGATCAGCTAAAAGCTCTGTCCTGTCTCTAGCTTCTCTGAAGCAGTGTGTTCCTGCGCTGAACAGTGTGTGCTTGCACCAACTGGCATTCATGTATGTAATGAGGGGGTGGGATTTGTCTCCGGTGGCATTAAAACCACCCCGGTGTAGGACGATGTTAACAAGAAAAGGAAGAATTTGCGGATGTGCGCCCAAGCCAGGAAACCTAGCAGGGCTAAGCCATGCAGATGGATGGGCAAGGAGCCACGTGCTGCTAGCATGTCTCTTTGCAATGAGGAAGTCCCTCCTGCCAGTAGACTGCAGTACAAAACACAGAGTGTAGCAGAGGGTTTGTGTGAGAGGGGATCGCAATTGCCCCCTGTACGTGGGCTCCTTGCTAGGCAGGTGCAGTGTGCTGAGAATGTACCAGTGAAACCCCATCTCTGCAGTGCCTGTTCCCGCCTGTCGTCCACATGCTGCCCCAGGCACTCAGAAACCATGCAGGCATCACGAGATGGCAGACTGGGAGAAAGGGGCTCGAGCAGGCTCTTAGCCTGCAGACTGAGCCAGGACTGAAGTCTCCCAGCTCACTGGGGCTCCAGCTCTAATCTGTGACTCCTTCCTGGTGGTAACCGGGTGAAAGCTGCTGAGTTTGCACGTTCTTGGGCAGAGGATGGGAAGGGTCAAGGGATGCAAATAAGATTCAGAGGATCGTGGGCTTGGGGTTCAGAGAGATTGTCATTTGTCCTGAGTGAAGGAGGGAAGACAGACTGCAGTGGAGGAAGCCAGTGAGGCAGTGTTCAGGAACAGAGGACAGTGGGTGGCCGGGGTGAGCCAGGGCTGAGAGTTCGAATGGGCTCTAGGCTGGGAGAGGATAAATACAAGAGATTGTGAGATGCTCAGATATTAAAGTAGTGGGGGCCATATCAGTACTTTAGTTAGTGAGAGAGTGAACAACTGAGTCCTTTGACTTTCTGCACTGGCCCACCCCTCTGAGGGTTAATCTGCTGAGCTGGGCTTGAAGGATGCTTTGAAGGCAAGGTTGATCTAGCAGCATGCACGGTGTGCCATGCATCCCAGCTGTCCAGGGCATAAGCCAGGAATTGATGCTACCTTTACGATACATTCTGGTTGACATTGACTTGTCCCCCACCCCACCCCAACAGCCAGTCTGGCATGAAAAGCATCTGTGGCCTCCTCCTTAGGACGGGATTCTAATGAACAGTAGCTTCAGCCAAACTTGTGCCTGTTTGGAATGACACATGCTCTGTGTCTGCTCTCAAAATACTCCCAGAGTCCAAAGAAAACGTGGAGGCCCAAAGCCAGCCCCACAGCAGTCGTTGTGGATGTGACGTCACTTCCCTTTGCAGAAGTGCTGTGGCCTGCAGTGGAGCTGGCTTGCAGGCAGTTCTCGTTCGCCTGCTTGTGGTAACTGCACGCGGGAGAGGAAAGGCCGAGGCTGGGGAGGGCTGGCTCTGCTGGGAGGCACATGCTGCCTGTGTTTGACATAGACCCTCTATCCGAGTTGGTCTCATTGCAGCGTCAGGAGGGCACTGTGTGGAAGAGCAGGAGTGGGGCGCGGCTGATGGGTACACAGCCTGGGTGTCGCTCTCCTTAGGAGGGCCATAGTGGAACAGAATGATTTATTCTGCATTGTCTGCAAGCTGAGCCTCCATCCTGCCAGGTTCTAGGGTTGTCACATCCCCCCTGTGATTTGTACCCAAGCCTACTCTGTCTCCTGCTTGTGCGCTGGTGTTGTGACACATCTGGGGCCACCTGGGATTTCACAGCATCCGCTAGACTACACACTAGGGTCATGGTGGCAGTGGGACTAGAACTTGGGTCCTACTCCATGAGCACAGGTCCTGGCCAGTGGAATGGACAGAGAATCTCCATTAGCTGCTACCAGTCTCGGATCTGTGACACACAGCTGACTACTGGTTCCCTCCAGTGGAAGGCATTGGTCCCAATGCACCCTGGTCAGGTGATGACAGCACTGAAGCCAGGAGTATCATTCTTTGTGCTGCTTTTAAATACACAGAGTTGCTGCAGCTTGTCTTATGTGACTTGATTACTGGAGACCTTTAAAACACACCCTCAACTATTCCAGGAATAAACCCCCAATGGTGTTTGAGGGTTGAGACTGCACGTAGGCTGAGAGCAGCAATTAATTCTTGGCTCTGGCTGGTGGGTTCAGCATGGCAGCTGCTGCTCCCCACTAGTAAATTGCAGGCTCGGCTGTGCTGCGCACAGGCAGGGTGTTGTTAACGTTCTGTAACACAGCCACCGTGCTTGAGCCTGGCTGGCACCGGAATGCCTCCACCGCTCCTCCCCGGAGCAACCTGTCAGTTCCGCGCTGCAAGACCTCCCCTGGGTTTGACTTCAGCAGACTCTGGAGGCTGAGACTACAACAGGTCACCTCAAATGGCGTCCTCCTCCCCAGGGGTGCATTTCCCTGCCCCTGTTCGAGGACTCCTGACTCTGCCACTGACGGCTGTGTATCTGCATCCACTTGCATGTAATTTTCAGAGGTCCTGGCAGTGGGACTCAGTGGGAGGGGCTGGAGCCCAGTGCCTCTGACAAATCAGCCCATCAGTCGTTCCGTGTTTCCCCGGCTGTAGAAGAGGGGAAATGCTTTGACAGACCCAGAACGGTGCTAGAGAAGGGCAGCATTTAGCTGTTCACAGCTTCCAGGAAGATTTCATGTGCTTCACGTGTCACAAAGGTGTAGCACTCTGCTGTCATGCATGGGACATGTCTCCCTCTAGTGGCTGGCCCTGGTGGCTACAACAACCTGCTCAGCTAAGGGAGTTAGTCCTTCAGCTTGCGTGCTGGAGGCGTGGGCTTTCAGTGCTGAAGGTCTCAGGTTGGAGCTTGCTGCATAAGCACCCCACTTGGCTACAGATGGTCAGTGTAAAATGGGGGACCCAGAGCACCTGTTTTAAACAGACTGGGGCACATTTTCATAGCATCCCTCCTCCCCATTGCCATAGGAGTGTTGAAAATGTGGAGATTTTTATAGCCCCTCCCCAATCACCCTGTGCCCCGAGGATGGGGCAGCTCTGAAGAGGAACCCATTAGTTTTAGGTTGTTGAAGCTGGGAGCTGTGGCCCAGTGCACAGGGCTCCCGCCCTGCCAGTGTAACACATGATTTAACTTCCCCTGCAGGATGCTACTGATTGCAGGAGCCTCAGAAATACCAGCTGTTCCTCTATGATCCCTTCACAGCGTATCCAGGGGGGCAGCAGAGCTTCTCAGCTCTCCAACCGCTGCGGAAGAGGGGGCACCATATTCCTTTTGCTTTGCCATTTACTGCTCCACTAGACTGTCCAGATAAGAGAGGCCAGGGCTCTGGGCTGGAGCGCTGGGGCACACTTAGGGCACACTTAGGGCTTAGGAGAGGCCAGCGGGAGGGGAAAGGAGTCAGGGGCCTAGGAGAGAAGTGAGTGAGCAGAGGACTTACAGAGGTTGGAAAAGGTAGGACTGGGCCAATCACAAGAGACCTTTAAACCAGGATGGACTTTAAAGGGGACTAGGAAGCCAGTGAATAACAGCACTGCCGTAATGCTCTGCCCATTTTATCCATACATCTCAGGCATTGCCTCATAACCCCCTGTAAGGGATAGCTCTCCCCCACTTTGTAGATGGGGAACTTAAGGTACGGAAAGGTTAATGTCCAAGGTCACATAGAAGAGCAGGAAATAAAACACAGGTGCCCGTTTCCACTGAGTGGGCCCTGGGCCCTTTAAATCACTGCCCGAGCCCCAAGACTCCCAGCTGCTGCCCCTACTCCGGGGCTCCACTGCGGTAGCGGCGGCCGGAGCCCCGGGCCCTTTAAATTACTGCCCGAGTCCCAGGGCTCCCGGCTGCCACTGCTACCCCAGGGCTCTGGCGGAGATTTAAAGGGCCCGGAGCTCTGGCCGCTGCCGGGAGCCCCGGGCCCTTTAAATTGCTGGCCTGGGGAAGCTGCCCCCTGCCAGTACGGTCTGCTGTGTACCGGCTCTTGCCGGTATGCCATACCGGCTTACTTTCACCTCTGCTACTAGGTCACGCTCCCTTTCAGAGCTATCAGTAGCACCCAGGAGCTTTGCCCCCCAAGCTGCCCTCCCCCATGAGAACACGCTGCCCCTTTGCTGGTGAAGAACACGTGGAACATGTTCCCATTAGAGTGTATGTGTGTAAGCTGGGGATGGCATTTTGGATTCCATAACGGTAGAGAGCAAGGTCCTAGCCCATAGATGTGCGGATTGGAGCAGGTCTGAGCAGAAAGTGCTGGTGTTTGAATGAGGTTTTCTGCAGCGAGGAGCTGAGTCGACGTCTGTGTTGGGAAGGAGCAGAAGCAGGAGAGCAGAGAGCAATGTCCCCAGAAGGGCATCACATTCTGAAAGTAGAGATTATGTTGTAGACAGGACCTGAAAGTGTCAAGACAAGGGCAAAGGTGAGGAGAGACGGGGGCCAGACTGTCAGTGGTGACAGACATGCCTCTGCTCTGCATAGAAAGGAGAGCAATGGTTGAAGTCAGGAATGAGACCTCTCGGAGGAAGGAGTATTGTGGAGAAGAGAGGGAGGCAAGGACGGCACCTCAGCAGTGCCACGAAGGGGGGTATAAAATCTCCAGGAGAGAGGACAGAGAGGGAAGATCCCACCCAGGGAAGGAGACTGCAGGCGCTTCCAGATCCTTGCTCAAGAAGGATGGGGTGATCAGTGATATTGAAAGCTTCACTGAGATCCAGCAGGGGCCGCGGAGGAGGAATCCCTGATCAGAACCTGGCTGAAGAGCGACAGGTGGGAGATGGGGCCTCGGCTGTCAGGTGAGGAAGGGTTTGTACGTACCGGCTTGTAGCAGTGAGTGCATGGCAGGGAAAGTCCAGGGGTGAGGGAGTGACCGACTCTAATGGTAAGACAAAGCTCAGGGCGAGGCTGGGAAGGGGGCAGGGAGTAGGAAAGGAAGGCTGCGATGGAGGCGAGTTAAGGGGATGCCGGAGTTCCAGAGGATCAGCTGGCAATGAGGCACTTGGGCTTGGGGCTTCCTGTGTTCTCAGCCTTTCCAGGGCAGATCTGACGAACGGCAATTGCTGCATGAAGGTGGCGGCAATGGGAGGGAGGCAGGAGTCCAGCACCTTAGAGACACTCGACAAGAGGGGGAGGCTCTCTGGAAGGGTTTTTCCATTTGCCCCCAGTGCTGAAGTGATGAGGCTGCATTGAACATAAGGGCAGCCATGTTGGGTCAGACCAATAGTCCATCTAGCCCGGTATCCTGTCTTCCGACCGTGGCCAATGCCAGGCCCTTCAGAGGGAATGAACAGAACAGGGCAGTTATCAAGTGATCCATCCCCTCTCGCCCAGTCTCAGCTTCTGGCAGTCAGAGACTAGGGACACCCAGAGCATGGGGTTGCATCCCTGACCATCTTGGCTAATAGCCTTTAATGGATCTATCCGCCATGAACTTATCTAGATCTTTTTTTTACAACATCCCCGGCAATGAGTTCCACAGGTTGACTGTGCATTGTGTTTTAAACCTGCTGCCTATTAATTTCATTGGGTGACTCCTGGTTCTTGTGTTATGGGAAGGCGTAAATAACACTTCCTTATTCACTGTCTCCACACCAGTCATGATTTTATAGACCTCTAACATATCCCCACTTAATCATCTCTTTTCCAGTTGAAAGGTCCCAGTCTTTCTAATCTCTCCTCATATGGAAGCTGTTCCATGTCCCTAATCATTTTTGTTGCCCTTCTCTGTACTTTGTTGGATTCTAATATATTGTTTTTGAGATGGGGCGACCACATCTGCACGCAGTATTCAAGATGTGGGCGTACTGTGGATTTATATAGTGGCATTAAGATATTTTCTGTCTTATTGTCTATCCCTTTCCTAATGGTTCCTAACATTCTGTTCGCTTTTTTGACTGCCGCTGCACATTGAGCAGCTGTTTTCATAGAACTATCCAGGATCTCTTTCCTGAGGGGTAACAGCTAATTTAGACCCCATCATTGTATATGTATAGTTGGGATTATGTTTTCCATCGTGCATTACTTTGCATTTATCAACCCTGAATTTGATCTGCCATTTTCTTGCCCCGTCACCCAGTTTTGTGAGATCCCTTTGGAACTCTTCACAGACTGCTTTGGACTTAACTATCTTGAGTAGTTTTATATCATCTGCAAACTTTGCCACCTCACTGTTTATCCCTTTTTTCCAGATCATTTATAAATATGTTGAACAGCCCTGGTCCCAGTACAGACCCTTGGGGGACCCCGCTATTTACCGCTTTCCACTGTGAAAACTGACCATTTATTCCTAGCCTTTGTTTCCTGTCTTTTAACCAGTTACTGATCCATGGGAGGACCCTCCCTCTTATCCCATGACATGCATGGGCCCAAGGCTATTTCATGAGGAGCCTAGCAGTTGGGAATTACCTGGGGGAAACTAGCAGCCATGGGTGATTCCTGTTCAGTGCAGAAGACTTGCCAGCATTTGTCCACCCGCCATGGAGCATTCGCCCCAGTTGTTGGGGTGATGGAGTGTGCATGCTGGTTTGCCCAATGGCTATGTAAACCCAGTGCAGCTCTGGAATGAGGTTCTGTGGAAATGTGCAGGGACGGTCTCCAAACAAACGGGCGTCCCTAGGAGGCTCGGTACTGGGTCTGCTGGATCTGGTGAAGCCCAAAGGTGTCCTGATGGAATGAATCAGCCTTGAGGTACCCATCCCTCCTTCCATCTCTCTTGCAGGACTGCAGTGATGAGCAGGTGATTAGCCTGCCTTCCCTGAGCAGGACTTCAGTTTTGAACAGCTGTCCCTGCCAGTCAGCTAAGCTAACACACTGGCAGGGATAGGCCGGTTTTTACTACAGAGCCTTTCACTCTGAAGCCCCATTGCCGGTTACAATGCAGCGATATGCCTGGGAGCGGCTAGCATTTCCCATCTCAGTTGCTGACCTGGATAACTATTGCCATGGTCTCCTGGCTCTGTCTCAGTGGATCCAGATCAGCAGCATTTGGTTGTAGACACAACAGGCCAGATTCTGTTCTCCTTTACACCATTCCTTCCCTTAGGAGAGGCCGTTCCACAGCCTGAAGCATCTCCCTTTCAGGAAAATGTCTCTGATGTTCATCCTGCAGTCCTCCTAGTTCTACCCCCTAGTGCCACCCTCTCACTGCCTGGCGTTTGCACCTTTCACCCACATGCAGCCTGTTACCGTGTCCAGCTTGTATGTCACTTGGCCTGTGCTCAGACAGCTCTCAGTCTCTCCCGAATCCATCCCTCCAACCCCTCATCATTCTGGTGTCGTTCTCTGGATTTCTTCCAGTTTGTCAGGATCTTTCTGCTAACATGGTTCCCAGAACTGAACGCCCAGTTACCCTAGAGCCTAAGAAAGAGAGAGACTATCCCTCTCCTGCCTCCAGGATGGGAGAGGTCTGTGAGTGCAGCCTCCAGCCACCTGGCCTTCATATTGCCATGTCTCGTTGCAGGCTGCTGTTGAATGTGCAACCCACTGTCTCCCCGAGCGTGTACACTCACTCACTCTCCAGTCCTGATCCCTCCGTTTCTGCCTCCGGTTGGGCATATGCCCAGGAGATTATTTTTCCCGGGGCGGGTGAGCCACATTTTGCATTTCCTCGTGGGTGTCGTGGGGAGGTGGAGCTGATGTGCCTGTGGAGGTGGAGTTTAGAGACTCTCTGAACAGAGAGATCGCTTAGCTGATTGGCATGTGAATCGCAGGGGACTCTGTCCCATACCGCCCACTGCTGCCTGACAGCTTGCAATTAGCCTCCGTCAGCAGGGCAAGGACAGTTGTAGCGAGTGCCGCTGCCCCAGGAGGGGCTGCCCTGTGAGTTTCACTTCACTCCAGCTAGCTGCAGACTTTGCCCCATGGCGCCAGGTCCCAGTCATTCCCAGCCCCCTCCTGCGCCCTGCGGGAGAGAGCTGGCTGCTGCCCAGCTTTGTGGTCACAGTTCAGCTGCAGAGACACCTGTTGCTGACCTGTCTGCTTCTCCCAACAGCAGTTCTGATGCAATCCGAGGGGGCAGCAGTGGGTCACGGAGACTTCCTGGGAGCCAAAGGCATTGGCTGAAAGGAAGCGATAAACAGCTTTGGAAACTAGAGGGTACGTCTGCACTGCAATAGAACGCCCATGGCTGGCCCATGTCGGCTGACTCGGGTCGGGCTGTGGGGCTCTAAAATTGCCGTGTAGATGTTCGGGCTGGAGCTTTGTGGGGTCCCAGAGCCCCGGCTCCAGCCAAAATGTCTACACTTCAGATTTATAGTCCTGCAGCCCGAACCCAGCAAGGCTGAGTCAGCTGACGTGGGCCAGCTGCAGGTGTTTCGCTGCAGTGTAGACACACCCTGAGAGAGCGGGTCAGGGGTGTTTGGCCTGGGTAACTCCTGAGCTCCACATGTGGCCCGGCCACGAAGAAAGACACAGCACGTCCTGGAGAGGATGCAGTGCTGGGCACTTGTGGGGACAGTGAATGTGGTGCTGAGTCTGGGCAGAGCTTGCTTAATGTTCAGTGAATTCCTAAAACATCCAAGCCTGTTCGGAGATGTCCCTGGTACGTTCCCAGCCTAGCGGTGGAGTCATACCCCCTCCTCCCTGAACTGCCCGCTCCGCAGCCGGCTTAGGGTCAGCACTAGAATCCGGGCGTTGGGGGTTCGGCACCCTCAGGGAACTCAATCCCGTCAACCGCATGCCCTTGGGTGTAGTGCCCGGCCCAGGGGGGATCCAGGAACCCTTGCTCACCAGGCACTGGGAATTCACTCAGTGTCTGCAGTGACCCCTCCTTGGCTGCTTGCGGGGCTCTGACCCCTGTAGTCCCACTCGAAGGTGACAGAAGGAGGCCATGGCAGGGAAACCCAGAGGAAGGCAGGAGGTCCCAAGAGCAGCTGATTGAGCACAGCAAGCTGGTGCATCGGTTGTGTGTGCACAAGGCGATTGCTGGACAAGCCGATTGCTCCATCTGTAACGGTCTGTGGTCACACGTGTACTGGCAGGACTGCGAAGTGTCCCATTGCTCGCAGGACAGCTGTGATATCCTGCATGCAGCTGGGCTGCAAGAACGGCTACCATTGCTGCTTGTGGCCACCCAAGGTTATTGTGGGGCCTGCTGTTCCCCTGGCCAGCAGGGGAAGGAGCAGGCGGTGACACGCAGAGAAGAGCTGAGGGGTCTGGCAATGCCAGCCTCTCCAGCCAGTTCTCCCTTCAGCTTCCCACAAGAAAGCAGCCCCCAGTCCCACACCTTAACCCCAGATCTCCCACTCAGCTCCCCCAGGCCCAGCTGGTAAGTTTTGTGCAGCTCCATGTCCTGCCTCCACTCTGCTTGGGGCAGGGTGTGCTGACTGTTAGCTGAAATTGAGGGGCCTATGTGAACTGGCTTATGTAATTAGTGTTAAATGTCTCACAATGATCTGAATCAAACTTGGCAGCTACCTACAGTCGTCAGTGGGGAGGAAATACGAAATCTGGGGCCGTTAGCAGCAAAATGCAGGCCTCCCTCCGGAGTGCCAGGGGTTGGGCTTAGGACTGGTGGAGAAGGGTGAGCGCTCACTATTGACTCACCAGAGGAGAAAGGAACGATGCCAGGTCTGGCCCTCCAAAAATCTGCATTTTAAAGCATGCCTCTGTGCGGCTCTGTTTGTGTCTGCAGGTAAAGGATCATTTCCAGACACACTGTGCCTCCTGGGGCAGCAGCTGCCAGGTCGGTACGGGTAAATGTTAGTATTTCCGAATGAGTGTTCTGCACACACTGAAATGTATCATTGCTGGCTAGACCATGCTTTCGAATGAGCTGTTGCAGCCTGTAGAGTAATAGGCTTTTAAAACAGACAACATACAGGTCAGAGGGAAGAAAGATGGTCATGTGATTAAGGGTGTGACCAGCCTACTCTGCTGTATATTTGCTTTTTTCACGATGGAGAAAGAGCACTAAATAGGTATTGGGTGTTTTTAAGGGTCTTTTTTTCTTGCTGCACGTTTCCGTAAATATACGTGGAGTGTGAAATCTGGCTTTGCTGGAGGAGGTGGTAGGGGTCTCGTGTGTTGGATGCTCTCCCCACTCTTGACAGAAGGGTTAGGTTGTTAAAATGTAGCCCCAGCATCTTTTCTCCCAAATGTTTATTGGGCGTTGGAGTTAAATGGGTGTAAACAAAAAGGGTTTGAAACAATTTGACTAAAGTTCTCTTTCAGAAGGCTAACGGCATTTTGGGCTGTATAAGTAGGGGCATTGCCAGCAGATCGAGGAACGTGATCGTTCCCCTTTATTCGACATTGGTGAGGCCTCATCTGGAATACTGTGTCCAATTTTGGGCCCCACACTACAAGAAGGATGTGGAAAAATTGGAAAGAGTCCAGCGGAGGGCAACAAAAATGATTAGGGGTCTGGAGCACATGACTTATGAGGAGAGGCTGAGGGAACTGGGATTGTTTAGTCTCCAGAAGAGAAGAATGAGGGGGGATTTGATAGCAGCCTTCAACTACCTGAAGGGAGGTTCCAAAGAGGATGGAGTTCGGCTGTTCTCAGTGGTGGCAGATGACAGAACAAGGAGCAATGGTCTCAAGTTGCAGTGGGGGAGGTCCAGGTTGGATATTAGGAAACACTATTTCACTAGGAGGGTGGTGAAGCACTGGAATGCGTTACCTAGGGAGGTGGTGGAGTCTCCTTCCTTGGAGGTTTTTAAGGCCCGGCTTGACAAAGCCCTGGCTGGGATGATTTAGTTGGGAATTGGTCCTGCTTTGAGCAGGGGGTTGGACTAGATGACCTCTTGAGGTCCCTTCCAACCCTGATATTCTATGATTCTATGATTCTATGATTTCCCTTCCCAGTTGTTGCACCGTTCACTCTCCAGCCTCTTGTGGTAACATAGTTTGGGTCATGATCAGTGTTTAAAGGTTTGTACATGATTAATAGATGTTTTAATAAACGGCTTATCAATTGTTATAGATTATTGTAGAGTCCAACAGGTCAATAGGTTGCTGCTTATACCCAGAGATTATAACCATCTATAACACAGGCCTCCACTCATGTCTACAGTGTGCTTATAAGATCTGGTCAGCAGTTATTAACCCTTTACAAACTGTTGATAAAGTGTGACCATAATTGCACCAGTTCTCGAGTCACCACAAAGTCTGCCTGGGCCTGAATTTCTAGTGTAAAAAACTAAGTTGTGTCAATTCTCCTGCACTTCCTGTGCCATCGGTTTAAATCTGCCCTTGGAGGTGGTTCACCTGAAGTACTGCCCGGCATTTAGCACAACCTGACATAACAGTGGTGTGCGTCCGGCGTGGGAGTGAGCGAGGAGAGCACCCCCTAGCACAAGGGACGAGTCGCATGGTTCAGGGAGGAGGACTGAGACAAGCAGAGATTTACATCATAGTATAGTGGGTGCAGAGTGAAATGAGACAATCTCCCAGTGCCGTCATCCAGGCCGCTGCAGTGCTCAGTTCAA
Source organism: Emys orbicularis (assembly GCF_028017835.1). Lineage (NCBI taxonomy): Eukaryota > Metazoa > Chordata > Testudines > Emydidae > Emys > Emys orbicularis. Next base: position 3,558,080 of record NC_088684.1, on the reverse strand, counting down.
CAGCCCTGCAGAGGGAGCAGAGCTAACCTGCCCCCCGAGCTTTGTTCTGAAGTTCTATATGCCCAGAGATTCAGCCCAGCCCTGTCACGGAGCCGTTTTTTCTGACCATGACTGTTTCTTTGGTTGGGATCCTGCCCTCAGACGCCAGGGCAGCTCTTCGTTGCTGCCGTAATGAAAGGCAAATCCCTTTGAAAGGCAAATCCTCTAGGTAAGCATTACGCGAACTTGGGCTCATTGGGTTCCCGCCTAGCTAAAAAAAGCCATCTGTTCCCAGTGGGGACTCTGAGTGCCAGGAATCCTACCTGTAAATCAGATTAAATGGCTAATTACAGGCTACTGGGGCATTTTACACAAGCGCCGTGGGGGGGAATTCTTGGTTTCCTTTTACAAGGCACGCGGAAAGATTATTGGACTGCCATGTGTGGTGGTGCCTTCCAGGAGAGAGTGATCCCCTTCTAAAAACAGCCAGGACACCTCCTGCTCTCTGCCCTCGTGTTCATTGAGGAGCCTGGGAGAACGGCGGGTGTTAACTGCAGCCTCTCCAGGAGACCGTAACTTAATTCCACTGCGCCTTCTCGTCCGGAATTGTTGTGTGCTGTGAAACCGTTGCTGTTCTCGTTGTTAAGGTGAACGGTTTGTAGCCATTGCAGGGATATTGATGGCGTAATCAGTGGGGAAAGCCAGTGGGAACTGAGAATGTTCGGCACTGCAGGGTCAGCCCCGGGTCTGCATAGCACTTTGAGCTCCTTGGATTACTAATGCTTTAGTGGGGCAAAGTATGTTCTTGTTAGCCATGTCCAGGGTGCCCCAACCTTGCCTGGCCAAGGGCTGTATTGGCAAATAGCCAACTGCCTGCGGCTGCATCTGATTTGCATAAAATGGACTGAGTCCTCCTTTATCTTTAGGAGGGAGCACAGCCAGTGGGGGCTACAGATCACAGCATGCAGTGCTCCAGCAGTTTGGTGGAGCATTCAAAGCTGGGACCTGCAGTGTAGGCCGGCTGGACCCTTCTGGCAAAGGGGTGGCGGTAGCTCTGAGTTCTGTTGCAGCATTCTGAGCTGCTTTCTGCACTCCTCTCCCCTGTCCAGCCTGGGGGATCCAGAGAACAGCTGTCCTCGCTCTGATGTAGAGGAGACAGCGTGTCCAAGGGCTAGGACACAGGATCTAGGTTCCCTTTCCAGCTCTGCCACAGACACCCTGTGTGACCTTGGTCAAGTCACTTCACCTCTCTGTGCTTTAGCTCCTCTCAGCAAAACAAGGATGCTAATAGTGACTCCCCTGTGCAATATGACTGGGTGAAAAGGGCAGTGCTATTATATGTGGTGATGCTGTTTACGTTAATTATATCAAATCTGCCATTAAAAACTAACCACCTCCCAGGCAGAGCATGGGGTAATCCTAGAAAAGCTGCTTCAAGCAGCAGCCTGAGGTGTCTTCAAAGGCTCTGCATTGTATTATCTATGATTATGATCTTTCCACAACCATCCAGCTTTCTCCTCCCCCTTCCTCACAGTCCAGGCATCACCTGGCTCTGGAGCAGTTAGGAAGTGTGGCATTCCTTGCACTCCTGTGCTCTGTACTGTGTGTTTGCTGTACAAGATACGCATCTGTAAACATGGCCCTCCCGCAGCGAATGTCATTGAATTACTAGATCCAGTGGAATAGTAAAGCTGGGCTATTAATAGACCCTGTAACTGCCTCCATGCTAAATGATCAGAGCTTTAACCTCGTGCTTTCAGTTCTCTAGGACATCTTGAAAGCTCAGTGCATGGAATTTGCCCCCCTTTCAAAACCTTTCCTTATATGAATTAAATAGAAAGCTCCCTCTGGTCCTTCCATCTGCTGGCTGCAGAGTAGGTGTCTTAAGTGAAAGCAGAAAGGCTGCCCCAACTAAATAAGAAACACAGCTAAATGCTTTCCAAATGTTGTGATTTTAAAAAGCATCCCAGAAGTGTTCAGGGGGGAATAAACGCACTCCGACACAGAGGTGAGGGCACATCACAAAGGGAAATACTTTTGTTCACATTGCATAAATCCCCTCTGGAACTCATTGCCACTAGGTGTCAGAGACGTGAGGAGTCAGCAAAGTATTCGACATTTCTGTGTATAATGGGAACTTCCATATTTAGATTAGAGCGGATAAAATAAAGCTGTGTATCAGGGATCTAAACCCTGTGCTTCGGGTATGAGCCAGCTGCTCAGTGCATGGGATTTAGAGGAAGCTTCACCTACAGATGAGTTATTAGAAAATTGTCCAGGGTGTTCAGACCCTTGCACCTTCCTCTAAAGCAGCTGGTGCTGGCTGCTGCCAGACAGGATCCTGAGCAAGAGGGACCCTGGGCCAATCTAGTTTGGCAACTCCTATGGCTTTGTTTGATGGGGTGATGGGCTGTGCTGAGAATTTTGGCCTGAGCAATCCATGGGAACCCTAGAAATGAGCCAAGGAAACAATCCATGAGGCCACGTCTCGCCCATCCCTAGCCCAGGCCCAGATTGTTCCCTACTATAATTTCTAGGACGTTTGTCCACGCCAGGTTTCAGTGACCCAAGCCTCAGGGCTTCCACCACCTCCCTGGCAGTACCAGTCCCCGGCCTGCCGAATCTTACTGTTAGGAAAATTTCCCTGATGCTGAGTCTAAAATTTCCTTTTCTTGGTTATTATAGTAGCACCCAGAGGCCCCAGCTTAGATCAGGGACCTGTTGTGCCAGGCGCGGCACAGGGAGAGTGAGATCCAGTCTCTTCCCCAGAGAGCTCACAGTCTATACAGACAGGACAGCCGCCGCAGTGTTAGCCCAGGAGGCCCCGAGGGGTTATGTGTCTTGTTCAAGGATATCCAGAGAGTTGGTTACTGAGGCAGGAACCAAACGTAGCCCCATGAGTTCCAGCCCCATGCCGTAACCACAAGCCCATCCTTCCTCTCAATTACTATCTAACAGTCCTGCTTCTAACCCCCTGCACCACCCTACACACAGGATCTACACTTTCGATTCAGCTCCCTGTGGAGGCAATGGGCCAGCCACGCCGTGCTGCAATACTGCGACCAGGTCTGGGGTCCACATTTTAAAAAGGATGATGAAAAATTGGAGAAGGTGCAGAGAAAAGCCACAAAAATGATTTGAGGGCTGGAGAAAATGCCGGACAGGGAGAGACTTAAAGAGCCCAACCCGTTTCCTTTATCAAAAAGGAGATTGAGAGAGGACTTGATTAGTGTGTAAAATACCTTCCCGGGGACGGTCAACTGGTACAACCAGGCTCTTTAATGTAGCTGAGAAAGGCAGAACTAGAACCCAGGGCTGGAAGCTGAAGCCAGATAAATTCAAATTAGAAATAAGGCACAAATTTGTTACAGTCGGGGTGATTTAGCCATTGGGACAAATGGCCTGGTGAAATGGTGGGTTTTCCATCTCTTGATATCGTGAAATCCAGACTGGCTGCCTTCTGGAGGAGACGCTTTAGCCACACACAATTGATTGGGTAACAGGGCGAGATCCTCTGGCCTGCGTTAGGAGCTCAGACTACATGATCGAATGGTCCCTTCTGGCCTTAAACACTATGAAGAGTCCAGGTCAGGATCTGGGTTTGATTCTGACTACCCCAAAGCTTATGCCTTTGCCAATCTGTCATTTTGGTCCAAGTCTGTTGTATTCCCCATGGCAGTGAAGATCCAGGACTCAGTGGTGATGAATACAAAGGGGGCTAGCTAGCGAGATTACTGGACACACAGATAGGGTGAGCAGATGTCCTGATTTTATAGGGACAGTCCCGATGTTTGGGTCTTTTTCTTATATAGGCTCCTATTACCCCCCACCCCCTGTCCCGATTTTTCACACTTGCTGTCTGGTCACCCTACACACAGACCCTGCCGTTTTCTCTAGCTCCCAGGCTACTACAGAGTGGGCTGCCTGTTATCCTCACACAGGGTCTCCCTAAATCTTGGCCTGGACAACTCCTGGCAGGGGCTGCTCACCACAGTCTCTGGCCCATCTTGAATATCTAGTTCTTCTCATCTTTCTTCCTACGCTGGCCCTTCGAGGCACTTACTCCTCCTTGCTGCCCTTCTCCAAACTCTTCCAGTGTATCAATGAGCCTCCAGCATGGAGGTGCCCAGGGGTGAGCACACTGCTCCAAGTGCAGCCTGCCCTCTGCAGCCTTGTCTCAACAAAGCAATCCTCCTGCCTGCCCTGCCGGGCCCTACTTCCTGCCCCCTGCAGACACTGCTGTTCCCCACTGCCCCGGCCTGTCCATGTCACATTGGAGATCATTTGCTCTGAGTCCAGCTGTCAGTGGCAAGAAAATACAAAGCACTTGGAAGTGACATGAAAAGAGCAAACTTTCAGAGGGAGCCATGGGCAGAGGAGCACCACTGGCTCCAGCCTGGAAGGAGACGCAGCATCCGGGGCAGAGGAGCACCACTGGCACTGGCAGGGAAGGAGACGCAGCATCCGGGGCGGAGGAGCACCACTGGCACCGGCAGGGAAGGAGACGCAGCATCCGGGGCAGAGGAGCACCACTGGCACTGGCAGGGAAGGAGATGCAGCATCCGGGGCGTAGGAGCACCACTGGCACCAGCCGGGAAGGAGACGCAGCATCCGGGGCGGAGGAGCACCACTGGCATGGGCCGGGAAGGAGACGCAGCATCTGGGGGGAGGAGCACCACTGGCTCCAGCCTGGAAGGAGACGCAGCATCTGGGGCGTAGGAGCACCACTGGCTCTGGCAGGGAAGGAGATGCAGCATCCGGGGTGGAGGAGCACCACTGGCACGGGCCGGGAAGGAGACGCAGCATCCGGGGTGGAGGAGCACCACTGGCACCGGCAGGGAAGGAGATGCAGCATCCGGGGCGGAGGAGCACCACTGGCACGGGCCGGGAAGGAGACGCAGCATCCGGGGCGTAGGAGCACCACTGGCTCCAGCCTGGAAGGAGATGCAGCATCCGGGGCGTAGGAGCACCGCTGGCACTGGCCGGGAAGGAGACGCAGCATCCGGGGCGGAGGAGCACCACTGGCACCGGCAGGGAAGGAGACGCAGCATCCGGGGCGGAGGAGCACCACTGGCTCTGGCAGGGAAGGAGACGCAGCATCCGGGGTGGAGGAGCACCACTGGCTCTGGCAGGGAAGGAGACGCAGCATCCGGGGCGGAGGAGCACCACTGGCACCGGCAGGGAAGGAGACGCAGCATCCGGGGCGGAGGAGCACCACTGGCTCTGGCAGGGAAGGAGACGCAGCATCCGGGGTGGAGGAGCACCACTGGCTCTGGCAGGGAAGGAGACGCAGCATCCGGGGCGGAGGAGCACCACTGGCTCTGGCAGGGAAGGAGACGCAGCATCCGGGGTGGAGGAGCACCACTGGCACCGGCAGGGAAGGAGACGCAGCATCCGGGGCGGAGGAGCACCACTGGCACCGGCAGGGAAGGAGACGCAGCATCCGGGGCGGAGGGGCACCGCTGGCACTGGCCGGGAAGGAGACGCAGCATCCCAGGCGGAGGAGCACCACATCCTGCTGTGGCATTTGGCAACATAGCTCCTCTGGAGCGTGTGAGAAAATGTGGAGAGATTGGGTCCTAACTACCATCCTGATCCAAACCCCCTAGATCTGAGTGGGGCGGGGACGGTAAGTCTGGCTCTGGATCCCAAACCCTAGATGTAGCATATTTAGAATCCAGGCCCAGACCCTAGCGGTGAATTCCTCCACTCCTATTGGGATCATTTTATCCAGACCCGCCTTCCCCCCATCTGAAACAGTTGTGTGTCCATCGGTCTATTTCCCAGAGCTTTGTCGGTGTGATTTTACACCCACCCTTAGGAGGCTACTGCTGAATCTTCTCCAGCAGATATTCTACCTTATGTTCTCAGCCATGGCTCTTCCCGCTCCGCCTCCGGGCAGGAAGTTACAGCCACAGCCCCTCAGAGAGGAGAGCAACCTGGCGCTGTGCTCGCAGATTCCCGAGGCGGCACTGCTAACCCGTGAATGTCCTGACTCCTCCTGCCGATTCACTGAGCAACCTTGTGTGAGTTGTTCCTTCTCTGGGTCTCAGTTCCTTCTTCTCTACCCTGGGGATAACAGCTACTTTCCCGGGTTGTAGTGAGGACACGGGCATGGAATTTGGCAAAGTGACTTGAGTTCCTTGCATGGACGTCGCTGTAGGGGCGCAAAGCATTGTATCAAATCCCTGGACTTCTCGTACTTCAGCGTTCTCCTTCTGCTGCCTACCGTGGTCAGTCAGAACTTCACAGCAACAACAGGAAAGAGCTCAGAGACTCCTGCTCCAAAAGCACAGAACTCTGCTACCTGCGCTGACGGAGAATCTCTGTTAACTTTCCAGGGCCTATGACACACAGTTTAGCCTTTCTGATTCCATCCAGCAGAGAGTACTGGTGACACACAGTAACCCCAGCCAGTTCGTTATGCTGCTCTTAATGTTCCACACAAAGAATTACACAAAGAGAACGCTACTGTTGCACTGTAAACCCCTTCAAACTCAGGAGATACCAAAATTAAGGCTACCCATTTACCCTTAACTCTGCCCCCTTGTGTGTATGTACTCCAAACCTTCCTGTAATCACATACCATCTGAAACATAATCACAGGAAGATCTTTCTGCAAAGTGTGCAGCTGCCTTTCCTAATCCACACAGGGTGAGTCAAGTGTTCACCAGGAGACTCTTTCTGTGCCAAATTTCAGCTTTCTAGCATCAGCCATTTCAGCTGCTGAAGCTGGTCTTAAAAAGATCACAATCGGGTAAAGGGTCATTCCCCCTCCCCCCACCCCCTACTCAGAAAGAACCATACGCTTTTCTCTCAAACTTTCCAGAAAAAAATCACCTTTGAACATAGACCAAAAGATTAAAATTTTAGGCCAAAAGGTGAAAATTTCAGCACATGTTGAGTGAATTTAAGCTGGCATAGGGCTGGGGGCAGGGTTTGGAATAAGTCATGAGTGACTGAAAGGGACAGACTAGAATTATGACCCAGTTTCTGATTTTGAAAATATGGACACTTTTGCAGCAACACTTTTGAGGCGTGTGAAATACTGTTACAAAGGACAGCGCTGAGCCGGTGCCCTTGCTGCCAGCACTGCCAACGCCAAGCATGCCAGGACCATGTGCTAGGCCCCCCAAATCATGAGACTGGCTTTAAACCAGAGATTTAAAACCCCTAATGTTCTGGGGTCTGTTTATCTGCTGTCTGGTGTTTGAGGCAGGACGTTTTGTGCTTTCAAGCTTATCTACACAATTGTGAGGGCTAAAAACTTTTGTTTTTTTTAAAAGCCACAAGATTCTCACTGAATCACTTGAATAAGGAGCTGGGGCTTTAAGAAAAACACCAAACAATACCAGTCTCTAGATAAAATCATGAGACTTGGCAACACTGGAACAGCGTCATGGGCCGATTTCTCCAAGTGGAGGGTTTTTCCAGTGACTCAGGCCTGGTCTACACTACCCGCCTGAATCGGCGGGTAGAAGTCGACCTCTCGGGGATCGATTTATCGCGTCCCGTCAGGACGCGACAATCGATCCCCGAATCGACGCTCTTACTCCACCAGCGAAGGTGGGAGTAAGAGCCGTCGACGGGAAGCCGCGGAGGTCGATTTTGCCGCCGTCCTCACAGCGGGGTAAGTCGGCTGCGATACGTCGAATTCAGCTACGCTATTCGCGTAGCTGAATTTGCGTATCGTAAATCGACCCCCCCCTGTTGTGTAGATGTAGCCTCAGTGAGGTTAGCATGACACGCTGAGCAAGTGTCCTTGTAATGTTCACTTTGAGCAGAAGAACTGTTTGGAGAGTGCGGATGCTCATCGAACTCTTCCTTTCACTCCAGATGCCGTCAGTCACACTGAACGCTCATTCCCCGGACTCTGTTCCTGGTACCCGTACAACAAATGCTGCTCAGCACAGTTCTGAATCAGAAACATTTTGTTTACAAAATAAATACAATAAATGTAACTGATAGAGCCAATCCCCCCCATCTTCTCACCTGCTCTGTCTCTCTCACCCCCCTTCCTTCCCTTTCCATTTAGCTGATCCCTGCCTAGTTAACCCCCTCTTCTCCCCCCCCCAAATTGTGGAATGCACGTGATCACTCTGCTTGTGTGTTACACCCCTTTCCCCCCTCCCCCGCCCTGTATCTGTTTTATCTATTTGGATTGTAAGCAACTCAGGGTGGGATTATCTACTCTGTGTCTTTTCGGAGCCTAGCACAAAGTTTTTGCTGGTCCCTAGGCACTGCCATAATAAACATGGTTAATAATAACAACAACAAAACCAGGATCTTTCAAGTGTCCTTAAAGAACCTCTTGGGATGCTGGGATTGTCTCAGCCTAACCAGCTTCACTTAGCTTCCATGAAAACTCTCAGAGAGACTGAAAACAGAGGGGGTTAGAATGGAAACAGTTTGGCATCCTTAACCAGAACTGTTGCTGCCCCGTTTCACAATGCAGGGACAGTCTGGCACTTGGCTCAACTTTGACCCTTAGCTGCAGCTGAGGGTACGTGTTTGCAAGGACACAGAGCGGCAATCAGGGTTTATTGCTTTCTGTTACTACATGTCAACCATGTAGACATGATCTAATGAATCAGGACCTGTTCCCTCCTGTGGAGTGATAAATTGGCTCTGGGATCTGTTAGTTATTTTTAAAACCCTCGTGCATTTACGCATGCAGGGAACGAGTGAGGACAGCTCAGAGACAAACAGGAAGTCAATTTGAAATTACTCCCTTTTTTGTGCAGTGAAGTGAATCTGTCTCATGGTATTGTGTTTTCCCCTCTGGCGGTTGTTAGAGAAGTTCATCTCCCCAGAGGGGACACATTGAAGGCCATTTCTCACTGTCACAGACCAGGGTGGGGGTGGTCAGGCCTAGTGGTCAAAGCCATGGTAGTCATTCCTAGTGATCAGAGCTGGAGTCAGAAACCAGGAGGCAGAGCCAGAGTCAGGAAGCAAGCATAGAAGCAGGGCTAGGGCAGCCTGGAGCGGGGTCGGAGCAAGCTAGGAGCAAGGTAAGCGAAACAAAGGAAGCAGCCATGGGATAAGAGGGACGGACCTCTCATGGATCAGTAACTGGTTAAAAGACAAGAAACAAAAGGTTTTCACAGTCCCCCAAGGATCTGTCCTGGGACCAGGGCTGTTCTACATGTTCATAAATGATGTGGGAAAAAGGGGGTGAACAGTGAGATGGCAAAATTCGCAGATGAAACAAAATTATTCAGGATAGTTAAGTCCAATGCTGACTGCGAGGAGTTACAAGGGGAACTCAGTAAACTGAGTGACGGGGCAACACAATGGCAGATGAATTTCAATGTTGATAAGTGCAAAGTAACGCACGTTGGAAAACATCATCCCAACTATACATACAGAATGATGGGGTCTAAATTAGCTGGTACCACTCAAGAAAGAGATCCTGGAGTCACTGTGGATAGTTCTCTGAAAACATCCACTCAATGTGCAGCGGCAGCCAAAAAAGCCAACAGACTATTAGGAGCCATTAGGAAAGGGATAGATAAGACAGACTATATCATACTGCCACTATATAAATCCATGATGTGCCCACATCTGGAATACTGCGTGTAGTTCTGGTCACCCCATCTCAAAAAAGATACATTACACTTATAAAAAGTACAGAGAAGGGCAACAAAAATTATTAGGGGTATGGAACAGCTTCCATAGGGGGAGAGTTTAAAATGATTGGGACTATTCATCTTTGACTAAGGGACAGCTTATGACAGAGGTCTATAAAATCATGAATGGTGAGGAGACAGTGAATAGGGAAGTGCTGTTTACCCCTTCCCATAATACAAGAACCAGGGGTCACCCAATGAAATTAATGGGCAGCAGGTTGAAAGTATACAAACAGAAGAAAGTATTTCTTCACACAATGCACAGTCAACCTGTGGATCTCACTGCCAGGGGGTGTTGTGAAGACCAAAAGTATAACTGGGTTCAAAAAAGAGGTAGATAAGTTCGTTGAGGATAGGCCATCAATGTTTATTAGCCAAGATGGTCAAAGATGCAAAACCAAGCTTTGAGCGGTCCCAAAATTTCTGACTGCCAGCAGCTGGCACTGGACGACAGGAGATGGATCGCTTGAAATTGCCCGGTTCTGTTCATTCCCTCTGAAGCATCTGGCACCGGCCACTGTCAGAAGACAGGATACCGGGCTAGGTGGACCATTGGTCTGACCCACTGTGGCCATTATGTTCTTGAGGTGGGAGCAAGGCAGACACCGGAGAAATTGCAGCTTCAGTCAAGTGCATTGAGCAGCCAAAGAGCAGTTTTGCTGTTGAGCTTCATAGCAGGCTTGCTGACTTCCTTGTCAGTCAAGCAGAGCGGTCAACCAGGTGGCCCTGCCGTGGCCCAGCTGTGCTCACAGGCTGCCAGGAGACTGGGCAAGCATAGCTGCAAGTCCTTATTCCTGATGCTTACATGGGGATGAGCATCGTGAGCTCCCAGCTAAGGTTACATCCCTCCTGAGGTGAAATGCAGCTTGGGTGCAGAGGGCCAGCCTGGGGCCATAGGACTGAAGCAGGACTTATGTGGTGTCTAGGCCTCGTGCTGGCCCTCAGCCTGGGGGTCAGCTTGGCCTGTAGATCTAAACCAGTAATGCCAAGTTCCCTCTACACTAATGCCGCTCTTAAGGAATGGGTCTCTTGTTACTTGTCCTCCCCCATTACTCACCACATCCTTGTAGTCCCGCTTCTTCCAGGACAATTAATCGAGTGGCTAACAATGCCCTGGAGAACATTTCCCCCTCCCCCACCCCTAATCATTATCTCAGCATCACCAACATCAAGCATTTGAAAATTGTGACTCTTCCCCTTCCCCCCCATCACAAGATTGTCTTAAAAATCATGAGATATTCAAAAAAAAAATCTGAGGCTCCTTTTTGTTGCCTTTCTGGGTTTTGAGCCTGTAGGGAGTCATGTTTTCAGGCTTTTCTGTGCAATCACGAGGACTAGAAATTTACCTTTTTCCTTTAATGAAAGCTGGGAGTCTTGCTTAATAACCTGACTCCAGGCGCTGGGGCTTTAAGAACACCACCAAGAATTGCAAGACTTCCAGTAATATCATGAGAGTTGATACTATCCAATTTCAGGGCAAGGTTCTGCTCTTGGATCTCCCCTGATTTTTTGCCATCCGTGGAGACTGGGGTGATAGGCGTGGTAAGAACCTAAATAAATCCAGATTGGATGTTTTTCTAAATGATCTCCTCTAAGAATTGTCTGGGGGCAGGTCTCTGGGCTGTAGGGTGACCAGACAGCAAGTGTGAAAAATCAGGACAGGGGGTGGGGGGTAATAGGAGCCCATATAAAAAAAAGCCCCAAATATTGGGACTGTCCCAATAAAATTGGGACATCTGGTCACCACATCTGGCTGTGTTACAGAGGCGGTCTCACTAGATGATCACCCTGGTCCCTTCTGGCCTTGGAATCTATGAAAAAATAGATACACGTGTGACTGCCATTGGGAGAGTGCACCATCGGAGAGGTGCCATGTGGAGGATCAGGATGGAACGAAGTAGCATAGGCTGATTGAGTGTTCTTACGCCTTTTGGTAGCTGGGAACTGAACTGCTGCTGCTGACGTTGCTTGCATTCATTATCGCTGTTTCTTCTCCCTCAGTTACTGTTATCAGTCACAGCTCCAGTCTCCACCATTCTGTCCCGTAGTGATTTACTCCCCTTCTCTTGTACTGCTTCTGTGTAAGGGTTACTGTAATGTACTGTACAGCCACTTGTCGCATGGGCAGGTCACAGTTAGACCCACGCTGTGTCCTGTCAGCTCTATGAGGGTGTGGTTTTAAAGTGAACGTGCTCTTTGCCTCCTGCAGTCGCTGTTTGGAGGTGGATGCTCAGGAAAGTGCGTCGAATGTCTGTGGCATTAAAACTGCTTTTAAGGAAACGTAGGGCCTGATCTGAAGCCCTTGCTGAGTTGGTTTGCATATATAGGAGCTACTTATGGTGCTTCCAGATTGGAGCTACCTATAGTGAGCTGCGATAGAGTGGCAGTCCCTTAAACTCTGAAAAATGACCCCATAAAAACATCCCCCTGGTGGTCATTGTCATGAAGTGACTCCAGACCGTCTTTGCTCCGGATCTAATACAAAGATCAGTTAAGGAGCTGGTATTCCTGCTGGCTCTGGACTGGCCGCTGTCAGCTGGCAGTTTCCCAAGGGTGGCACAGCAGAAGTGGGCCCCGCGGAGGGGATAGAAAGACCAGGGGAGTGGTCCTACAGCTTGGTGCAGGGAGAGAGTTCCACGTGCTGGTGCTGGCAGGAGAAGCAGATGAGTGGGCAATGGAGCACAGGGCTTTGGGGCAACCCAATGCGATACGGGAGTGGCTAGGCAGTAGAGACAGAGGCGCGAAGGGCCTTGGAGTGGGGCACTGGAAACTTGTCCTGGTTATGCTGGGGAAGCCAGAGAAGGGCCTGAGGGGGGAGATGGGGGGAGACATGGTCAGAGGAACAAGCCAAGCAGATGATGTCAGCAGCAGCATTTTGAATGGGCCCAAGTGGGGGTCGAGGTGGGAGTCGTGGAGGCCAGAGGGGGAGTTGAGGCAGGAGATGCTGAGGGATGGGAGACGTAACCACCCGGGCAGAGAGGAAAGGCCAGATCCTGCCAATGTTGTGAAGGGAGAACCGGCACGATCTGGGCATGGCCTGGCTGTGGGGGCTGAGCAGTTTCCCGGCCTGAGTGCCAGGGAGGAGGGTGGCGACAGAGAAAGGGGAGAGGTGCCAAGGAGCTCAGTTTGGGGATCAGAGTGTCAAGCTGGGCTCCTGGCTCCTGCATCATCCCCAGTACTGAAGGTTGTGTGAGCCGAGTGCTGCCCTCCGTGCTAGCTCCGCACCGCCATTGTTCGCCGAGGGCTTGTGGGACGGTGAACGAGATCTGACCCTGCAGCTGAACTTGGTTAACCGTTGTTTGAATGAGCCAGAATAGAGTCCAGCTCTCTTGTGCTGGCTCCGCAGGGCGAACCGGCGCGAGAGGCGCTAAAAACTTACGCTTGCCTCTTGAGTAAACTGCCCTGACTCTGTATCCATCCCGGGGCAAGTCTGTAGATGGAGGGGCGTCTTTACAGTCGCCTGCTGACGCTAACTGCAATTCAATAGCAAAGTAGAACGGAACCCCCCCACCCACTTATCTCACTGCAGCTCTGGCGATGTGCATTGACCATGCTTTTCCAGGGATTCGTTCCGATTGGCTGAAATGTCCATCACGTGACCAAAAATAACTTGGAACTGTAGTCTATAAAACCAGGAAGAGTCATGTTAAAAAAATCAATCCATCAAGCAGTAGTTGGGAGTCTAAGGGTGATTTACTGAGCATGCTCAAAAACACCACGCTTCCAGAAACAGAGAGAGCCAACACATGCCCTCTGTTTCTGGGTTTGTAGTTTTATATTAAGCAATAGACAATTATTATTAAAACAGATCATGCCTGTCTCTTCCCTCCAGGCAATAACCCTTGAGAACGAATGATAGATATTCTCAGCACTGCCTAAGGGATTTAGACACAGTGAGAATTGGGCCTCTTAACCCCGAGACAACTTTGAAAATATCACCCCAAATCTTTCCTCCAGTGGGGAAATCAGGCCCCAAGCCCTTGGCCTTATGCTGCTGGTGGCGTTTCCATCCTCACTCGTGGTCAGACAGCCCTTGCCTTCAGAATGAGATACGTAGCTTGGCCTGCCAGATGCCTCCCTTTCCCGGGACAGTCCCGCTGCAGGGGTTCATTTCACAGCTGGAGGTAAGCAGCTTTTAGGGCCTGGCGTGCACCAGTCAAGCACTGGGTGCCTCACTGTGCGGGTGCTACTCAGACCAGCTTTGTGTGCAATTTTGGATGAAACCCACCCCTGTGCAAAAGGATCAGCAGAAGGCCCAAGCATCACTGAGGTCCTGCATCAGCCCTGAGCGCGTCCCGAGAGGCGCGAAGCATCCAGAGCGGACGTGGGACCTCAGTGGTGCCGAAGCCTTGTGCACTCCCTTCTGAAGCCCCATCCCTGAGCTTTCCCGAGGGCCTCTACAATGGATCACAGGGAATGCTTTTCCTTTTTCCTGGAACGTCTAGCTTGACTCTCTGCTCTCTGTTTTCTCTTGTAGGGGTGGCAATAAGCACTTACGCCAAGTACTGTTACAACAAGCTCCAGAAAGCAGCCTTGACAGGAGCAAAGAAGGTATCGTCTGGTCCCTTTTTGCTTTGTTTCTTTCACGTTGGCTTCCGAGCCAGCTGGTATGAGCAAATGTCCGACTGTCATTGAAGCGTGCCCAGGGGGGGTGGGGGCGTGATAGAACCATGTGGGGGTGGATGGAGTGTGTATTATCTTCCCAGTCCAGGCTGTTTGCTCCCGTGTTCTCTGTCTTTCAGCCTGCTGAGTCTATCCAAAGTCTAGAGCAGGGGTAGGCAACCTATGGCACGTGTGCCGAAGGTAGGGTGACCAGATGTCCCGATTTTATAGGGACAGTCCCGATTTTTGGGTCTTTTTCTTATATAGGCTCCTATTACCCTCCCACCCCGTCCCGATTTTTCACATTTGCTGTCTGGTCACCCTAGCCGAAGGCGGCACGCGAGCTGATTTTCAATGGCATTCACACTGCCCGGGTCCTGGCCACCAGTCTGGGGGGGCTCTGCATTTTAATTTAATTTTAAATGAAGCTTCTTAAACATTTTAAAAACCTTATTTACTTTACATACAACAATAGTTTAGTTATATATTATAGACTTCTAGAAAGAGACCTTTTAAAAACGTTAAAATGTATGACTGGCACGCGAACCCTTCAATCAGAGTGAATCAATGAAGACTCGGCACACCGCTTCTGCAAGGTTGCTGACCTCCGGTCTAGAGAGTCCTGCCTGTCCTGGAGATGGACTTGGGCAGAAAGCTCAGCTCATTGAGGTGCAATGTTTGTGTTACAGTGAAGGGGGAGAACCAGCAGAGATGGACTCAAATGGAAAACTCTGCAGCCAGGTCTGGATCTGGAATGAGTGACTCTTCGGCTTGGCCCATTATAAAAGACTGGGGCAACATTCCGAACTAGATTTCCAACCAGTCTCTTTGTTCTGCATTTGTACCGCACCTGGCACAGAGGAGTGCTAGCCTGTGCCTGGGCTCCGAGGTGCTGCTGTAACACAAATACCTGGGAGGGGTGACTCGAGAGCCCCCCTGTTGTGCTAGACTCTGTGCAGGCACGTGGGAAGAGCCAGCCCATGCCACCCAAGAGCTAATGTAAATAGAGAAGACCAACGATAGGCGGGAGGTGGAGTGGCGGCGCAGAGAGGGGAAGTGACTTGCCCAAGGTCACCCAGCAGAGCAGTGTGTCGGAGATGGGAAAAGATGGTGGCTTTGGAGGCTTGATTCAGGCTCAGGCCTGGAGCCCAGAACCCTACCTGAGTCTCCAGTTTCATTTAGGCCAGTGGAAACTGGGGAGCTGGAGCTGCTTTTAGTTGGGCAACTGGAGCGGCACATTATGCTGGAGTTCAGGGTTCCCCTAGGCCTTTGTGTCCAGTAGACAGCAGCTGTATTGGATACAAAGCACCTGCCTCTCCTCTCGCTCCCCTGGCAGTAACTCCACTGACTTAGTTCGAGCAGTGTGTGGGAGCGGAGATTGGGCCCCTAGAGTCCAGCGCTGTGGGGGACCTGATCCTTGAGTAGCCAGTTTTTCCTACCAGCCTGGTGTGAGCACAGCTGGCTTCAGGCCTCTGTGCTTTCCCTGCTGTTCTCTGATCTGGCCCCTTGCCCACCACGTGTCAACTGCAAATGCTGCTTTGCTGTCCAGATGAAAAAACAATCTGGAGTTTATTGCTCCCGCTGTTAGTTTATGGCCCCTGTTGTTTTCATGGGAACCGAAAAGCAGGGCAAGTGCTGAGCAGTGGAGTGAAATTTACAGCCTGCTGTAATAGCTGCTTGGGGAGCCAGTGTTACAACTGGGCCTGTGCAGAGGAACGACCTTCCCAAAGCCAGCCACGCCGCTAGGCAGCTCAAACTCACAGCCAGCGCCCGGGGGGAGCCCAGAGAGCGCATATTGCGAGCGCAGTGCCCAGGGTGCAGACAGCAGCATGCTGGGCCCAGTGGGAGAACCTGCTCGCACACAGGACAGAGGCCTTGCTTAGCTTGGGCCTGATCTAACACGCATTGAAGTCAGCCAAGTTCCATGGGCATTGGAGCGAGCCCTGTGGTATGGGAACCCTGCTCACTGCCTCGTGCAGCCAGCTCCATTCCTCTGAACCCTACCTGAAACCTCTGCAGACCCCGCTCGCTGGGGACAAAACCCACCGGATCCCACAGTGCCCCGGGCCAAAAGGCAGGCGATCATGGCCGGGTCCCTGCTCAGAGATGGGGGCCACGATCCCTAGAGACAGGGCCGGCTCCAGGCACCAGCTTGGCAAGCAGGTGCTTGGGGCGGCCACTCCGGAGAGGGGCGGCAGGTCCAGCTATTCGGCAGCAATTTGGCGGACGGTCCCTCACTCCCGCTCGGTGTCTGGCTGCAGGAGGCCGTGAGGGGTGTGGTTGGGTGACATGGGAGCCCAGGGGGTGTCTGGCTGCTGGAGGCTGTGAGGGGTGTGGTTGGGTGACATGGGAGCCCAGGGGGTGTCTGGCTGCAGGAGGCTGTGAGGGGTGGGGGTGGGTGACATAGGAGCCCAGGGGGTGTCTGGCTGCAGGAGGCCGTGAGGGGTGTGGGTGGGTGACATGGGAGCCCAGGGGGTGTCTGGCTGCAGGAGGCCGTGAGGGGTGTGGTTGGGTGACATGGGAGCCCAGGGGGTGTCTGGCTGCAGGAGGCCGTGAGGGGTGGGGGTGGGTGACATGGGAGCCCAGGGGGTGTCTGGCTGCAGGAGGCCGTGAGGGGTGGGGGTGGGTGACATTGGAGCCCAGGGGGTGTCTGGCTGCAGGAGGCCGTGAGGGGTGTGGTTGGGTGACATGGGAGCCCAGGGGGTGTCTGGCTGCAGGAGGCCGTGAGGGGTGTGGTTGGGTGACATGGGAGCCCAGGGGGTGTCTGGCTGCAGGAGGCCGTGAGGGGTAGGGGTGGGTGACATGGGAGCCCAGGGGGTGTCTGGCTGCAGGAGGCCGTGAGGGGTGGGGGTGGGTGACATGGGAGCCCAGGGGGTGTCTGGCTGCAGGAGGCCGTGAGGGGTGGGGGTGGGTGACATGGGAGCCCAGGGGGTGTCTGGCTGCAGGAGGCCGTGAGGGGTGTGGTTGGGTGACATGGGAGCCCAGGGGGTGTCTGGCTGCAGGAGGCTGTGAGGGGTGTGGTTGGGTGACATGGGAGCCCAGGGGGTGTCTGGCTGCAGGAGGCTGTGAGGGGTGTGGTTGGGTGACATGGGAGCCCAGGGGGTGTCTGGCTGCAGGAGGCCGTGAGGGGTGGGGGTGCGTGACATGGGAGCCCAGGGGGTGTCTGGCTGCAGGAGGCCGTGAGGGGTGGGGGTGGGTGACATGGGAGCCCAGGGGGTGTCTGGCTGCAGGAGGCCGTGAGGGGTGTGGTTGGGTGACATGGGAGCCCAGGGGGTGTCTGGCTGCAGGAGGCTGTGAGGGGTGGGGGTGGGTGACATGAGAGCCCAGGGGGTGTCTGGCTGCAGGAGGCCGTGAGGGGTGGGGGTGGGTGACGTGGGAGCCCAGGGGGTGTCTGGCTGCAGGAGGCCGTGAGGGGTGGGGGTGGGTGACATGGTTGCCCAGGGGGTGTCTGGCTGCAGGAGGCCGTGAGGGGTGTGGTTGGGTGACATGGGAGCCCAGGGGGTGTCTGGCTGCAGGAGGCCGTGAGGGGTGTGGTTGGGTGACATGGGAGCCCAGGGGGTGTCTGGCTGCAGGAGGCTGTGAGGGGTGTGGTTGGGTGACATGGGAGCCCAGGGGGTGTCTGGCTGCAGGAGGCCGTGAGGGGTGGGGGTGGGTGACATGGTTGCCCAGGGGGTGTCTGGCTGCAGGAGGCCGTGAGGGGTGTGGTTGGGTGACATGGGAGCCCAGGGGGTGTCTGGCTGCAGGAGGCTGTGAGGGGTGGGGGTGGGTGACATGAGAGCCCAGGGGGTGTCTGGCTGCAGGAGGCCGTGAGGGGTGGGGGTGGGTGACGTGGGAGCCCAGGGGGTGTCTGGCTGCAGGAGGCCGTGAGGGGTGGGGGTGGGTGACATGGTTGCCCAGGGGGTGTCTGGCTGCAGGAGGCCGTGAGGGGTGGGGGTGGGTGACATGGTTGCCCAGGGGGTGTCTGGCTGCAGGAGGCCGTGAGGGGTGGGGGTGGGTGACATGGTTGCCCAGGGGGTGTCTGGCTGCGGGAGGCCGTGAGGGGTGTGGTTGGGTGACATGGGAGCCCAGGGGGTGTCTGGCTGCAGGAGGCTGTGAGGGGTGTGGTTGGGTGACATGGGAGCCCAGGGGGTGTCTGGCTGCAGGAGGCCGTGAGGGGTGGGGGTGGGTGACATGGTTGCCCAGGGGGTGTCTGGCTGCAGGAGGCCGTTAGGGGTGGGGGTGGGTGACATGGGAGCCCAGGGGGTGTCTGGCTGCAGGAGGCCGTGAGGGGTGTGGTTGGGTGACATGGGAGCCCAGGGGGTGTCTGGCTGCAGGAGGCCGTGAGGGGTGTGGTTGGGCGACATGGGAGCCCAGGGGGTGTCTGGCTGCAGGAGGCCGTGAGGGGTGGGGGTGGGCGACATGGGAGCCCAGGGGGTGTCTGGCTGCAGGAGGCCGTGAGGGGTGGGGGTGGGCGACATGGGAGCCCAGGGGGTGTCTGGCTGCAGGAGGCCGTGAGGGGTGGAGGTGGGTGACATGGGAGCCCAGGGGGTGTCTGGCTGCAGGAGGCTGTGAGGGGTGGGAGTGGGTGACATGGGAGCCCAGGGGGTGTCTGGCTGCAGGAGGCTGTGAGGGGTGGGGGTGGGTGACATGGGAGCCCAGGGGGTGTCTGGCTGCAGGAGGCCGTGAGGGGTGGGGGTGGGTGACATGGGAGCCCAGGGGGTGTCTGGCTGCAGGAGGCTGTGAGGGGTGGGAGTGGGTGACATGGGAGCCCAGGGGGTGTCTGGCTGCAGGAGGCTGTGAGGGGTGGGGGTGGGTGACATGGGAGCCCAGGGGGTGTCTGGCTGCAGGAGGCCGTGGCGGGTGGGGGGTATTGGAGGCAGCGTTGGGGCTTTCCTCTCTCCCTATCGGGGTTTCCATGGCAGGTTTTATTGCCTAAGCACGTCGCTTACTGGTTTTCTGTCTGGTAGTCCAACCCCCGGCTCAGCCTGACTGATACCGTAGTACACAACGCTGCGTTCAGCTGAATTTCACACACAGCCCATCAGCCAGAGCGCTGACCTGTCTCACTCAGTCCACCTGCTGGAGTCCCATGGAGGAGTTCCCGTGGAAGGGACTGTGACCGAGACCATCGCCCTAGACCGCGTCCCCCAGTGTCGGAGCACTGGCTAGCCAGACCACCTGGGGCTGGCGGGAGCATGTCGTGGTTCAAGTCCAGGGTTGGTGATAGAGAACCCGAGCCCTCCCACTCCTCTGGGTTCTAACGCAGGGCCCTGGGGCAGGCAGTCCAGGTGTGGGGCCTGGGCCACCAGCCTACTCCCGGGTCACTTCCTCTTCAGAGGCACGGCAGAGGCCTGCCGAATGGCCTTCAATGCATTTCCCCGGAAGGGGGCTGGAGGTCCCTCCCCCACGGGCAGATGCTCCGCTGTCTCTTCTGCCCTGGCTTGCGGCTCTGTCTTGAGATCAGCTTCAGGGCAGTGCTGGGCTGCTGCGGGCTCCTTGGCACTGACCACTCTGAGTGAGCTGGGCTGCCCCCTCCATTGAGAGCACGCCCAGCAGGCACGGCTGGGCAGATCCTCCTGTGCCCAGAGCTGCTCCTTAACCCCCCCCCCCCCCGCCTGACTGTACAGCCCATCACTGCGGTATAATAGTGATCGTGGCCCTTCTGTAGCACCATCCTATGTGCTCAGAGCGCCGCAGTTACGAACTCAGGCTCGGTGATGGGGAAACTGAGGCACAGCGTGGGAAAGTGACTTAACCAGATTCCCACAGCGAGTTGGGCGGCACTGGGAATAGGACCTGATCCCCAGTCCTGTGTCCCCACCCCGGCACTCCCCCAGAATTCCCTGAGAGGGCTGCACCTTGGGTTCCCATTCCACACCAGGAAGCTGAATGCATATGGGGAGAGGCCACTCTGGTCCCTTTCCGTCTGTTCCTGTCGCACCCGGCTCCTTTTGTGAGCTTAGTGCCGGTGAACGGTGCCAGATTGACAGCCCTGGAGATGACGGCCTCGTGGCCACTGAGCGGGTACAGCGCAGCCCGTGGATGCCACCCCTCACCCTCTGCCTGCCCCGCATGCCCTAGCCTTGTGCCGCAGCCCCAGCCCCTGGGATGAGAAGAGCCCTCAATCTCTACGGCACGTTCTGTCCTGGGCCTTTCTGCAGAGACTGCCCATAAGGAAGCCAGCTGTGGTGCTGCCAAAACACAATTAGGAATTGGACAGAGGCTCTCAACTAATCACAGGCCATCGAACAGCTGTTGGGTGGTAACAGCTGTCAGCCGCTGGACTGGACTTGGTGACCTAGGGGTGAAAGGCTCTGTGTCCCACTGCCTGTCCCCTCCAATGCAGAGGGCATTATCCAAGAGGCTGTTTTATCTCCTGAAGAAGAGTTGAGCTGGACTCGGTGTTTGCTAACCTAAAAAGTAGGGCAGTGCCCAGGAGACACAGATCTCACTGCAGCCTCCCCGAGCCCAGTCATACAAGACAGACTGGAGCTGGAAAGTCCCAGAAGCGTGTCAGAGACGAATGACGAGTTTTTCTTCCAAGTTCTTGTCTACAGAGAGACCAGAGCATGAGTCATAGGGCAGACTCGTTCCCAAGGATTTCAGCACAATGGCAGCATCTCAGGCGGGCGGATGGAGCAGGAGAGGGAAAGAAATCTGGGAAATATTCTCCTCTTCGATTTAAAGGAGAAGAGCCTGGCTGCTTCTCGGGTGGTCTTCCTAGACAATGCAGTGTCAGAGCCAGAGCACCTCCCCACAGAGCGGACAGACAAATGATAAGCCCTGGAGATCCCAAAGGACAGATGTATGGGAATCCAGATCCCAAAGGCAGCAGCAGCAGTAAGTGCTCTATCTCTAAGGACACTCGTATTCTCATGGAAGGTGGGAGGCAGCACTGAGGAGAAATCCACAGATTCATAGATATAAGACCAGAAAGTAGCACAGTGATCATCTAGTCTGACCTGCATAACACGGGCCATGGGATTTCCTGAATTATTCCTGTTTGAATTAGAGCAGATCTTTGAGAAAAACATCCTATCTTGATTTCCAGCGACGGAACCCTTGAGAGCGTGTTCCAGTGATTAATTGGGATGATTTAGTTGGGAATTGGTCCTGCTTTGCGCAGGGGGTTGGACTAGATGACCTCCTGAGGTCCCTTCCAACCCTGAGATTCTATGATTCTATGAATTACTCTCACTTTTAAAAATTTGCCTCCTTATTTCTAAATTTGTCGAGCTTCAACTTCCAGCCATTGGTTCTTCTTAGACCTTTGCCTGCTACATTGAAGAGCCCTCTGTTGTCACATTTCTGTTCCCTATATAGCTACTTATAGTTGTGATGAAGTCACCAAGGGCTTCTCTTTGTGAAGCTAAATAGATTGAGCTCCTTGAGTCTATCACTATAAGGCAGGTTTTCCAATCTTTTAATCATTCTTGTGGCTCTTCTCTGAACCCTCTCCAATTTATCACCATCCTTTTTGAGCTGTGGACACCGGAACTGGACATGGTATTTCAGTAGCAGTTGCTCCAGTGCCAGATACAGGGGTAAAATAACCTCTCTATTCCTCCTCGAGATTCCCCTGTTTTAGGGTTACCATATTTAAAAATTAAAAACAGAGGACACTCCACGGGGCCCTGGCCCCGCCCCTTCCCCTTCCCCGCCCCAACTCCGCCCCTTCCCCAAAGTCCCCGCCCCAACTCTGCCCCCTCCCCTGAGCGCCCCGCATTCCCCCTCCTCCCTCCCAGCCACGCGAAACAGCTGCCCAAGCGCTACCAGCTTCACGGTTTGCCGGGCAGCCTCCAGACCCTGCGCCCCTGGCCGGGTGCTTCCCCTCCCGGGCTCCGGCTGCGCTGGGGAAGCGCCCGGCCAGGGGCGCAGGGTCTGGAGGTCTGGGGGCTGCCCGGCAAACCGTGAAGTCGGTAGTGCTCGGGCAGCTCGGCTCTTCAGCTACACAGAGCTGAGGTGTCTGGGGGGAGCAGCAGCCGCTGCCGCGGGGGAATCCGCCTGCAGCTCGCAGCCTGCCGGAGCCGCTCTAAGGTAAGCAAGGGACTAGTATTTTCCCGGACATGTTCGGCTTTTTGGCAATTCCCCCCGGACGGGGATTTGAGGACCAAAAAGCCGGACATGTCCGGGAAAATCCGGACGTATGGTAACCCTACCTGTTTATGCATCCAAAGATCGCATTAGTCATTCTGGCCACAGCATCGCACTGGGGGCTCAAGTCCTGCTGGTTATCCACCATGACCCCGAAGGCCTTTTCAGAGTCTCTGCTTCCCAGGATAGAGTCCCCCATCCTGTAAGTATGGCCACATTCTTAGTTCCTAGATGTATGGATTTACATGTGGCTGTATCGAAACGCGTATTGTTTGCTTGTGCCCAGCTTACCAGCTGATCCCGATTGCTCTGTAGAAGTGACCAGTCACATTGTAACAGAATCATCAGAAAAAGAGAAACTTCCCCTTGTCCCTGTGTAAAAATGACTCCAAGAGAGACCAGACCTTTGAGCAGGGATCGAGGGCTCCTTTGGTTCCTACTGGGGCTTCTACAAGGAGCACAGAGAGGCATGTAGACAGGAAGCCCTTTGCGCTACACAAACAAATGCTGCTGTTTGCTACCTCCGTGTAAATCCAAAGAGCTATGTGGACTAGAATGGGATTTACACCCACAGACTGAGAGCAGAATCTGGCCCACTGTATGATTTAGCCCTGACCAACATGGGAGTGTTTGTCACATCCCAGAGGGGTTTGTAAATGACAGTAATTATAAATGAAGGCTGTGCTCAGAGAACTGCTGGAGCATGCGAGGTACTGATGTAACCAGCTGCCGTCACTCCAGTCCTGGGAGAAATAAACAGCCAGGCAGTCACTAACAAGGAGTAATGTGTGGAATTATGGACAGGACAGTTTAGGCTGAAGATCAAGAAAACATCCTGGTGGTTGAGCTCTGCCAGGCTGTGGAGGGAAGTGGTGTAAACCTCGTCACTAGGGATGTGAAGGTAGGTAGGGAGGACATAGCCCTAGACAACACACTGTAGGATACAATCCGGCATTGGACTGGCTGATGTTATAGCCCTCATTCATCTCTAACTTCTCTGGTATTATTCTGGGATGGGGATTTCCCGTCGCCAGCCTGGGGCTGTCTCCCTCCTTCATTCTAATGGTTGTGCCAGCTCCCGTCTGGAAGCACCTATACAACCTCACCAAGGAGGCAGGCTTGAGCAGAGAGGCTCTCTCATCGCCTGACTCTCAATTTGCCCTCCTGATTAAAGCATGTCCTCTTGCTCCAGCCACGCTTTGACAACAGCATTGACAGCTTTTCTAACTTAGCGAGTGCCTATCAGTGTCAGCCCAGCATATTAAACTGTCGCTGCGAATTTGCATTATCCAAAGAAGGCAGTGGAGACAGAAGGGGTGAGATCTTCTCAGCAACACTTGCTCCCTTCTTCCCAGGGTGAGCTCCCTCACAACCTGGAGTAAGGGAGAGGTGGTGGCATCGAATTCTCCTGGGCAGGTCGGCCTGCTTGGTGCTGACTCCCTGGGGGATGCAGAGCCCCACACTTCCTGAACTGGTCTTTTGCAGCCACTCATGCTAGAGGATGTCATGGACCTTGGAGTGGGCAGGTCCCCTGCCTACTCTCTGGCCCTCTTCCCATTAGTTCAAGCACAATAGCACAGGCTATTTCTTGCCATGTGATGGGATTTTTCAACCAGTCATGAATCAGGAGTGAGGGAGCCTCACGTGGGATAGCAGAATCGCCAACCCCTAGTGTTCAAAACTCAGGAGTCAGACCCAGAAAATGGGACTTGTAAAGGCCCAGAAACCTGGAGTGGGGTCCTTTTAGTTGCCTTCAGGTTTCTGAGCCTTTACAAGTCCCATTTTCAATCTGTGCTCTGCAACCTCCAGCGCTACAAAAACAGAAAACCCAGTAATAATGGGGGATTTCAGCTATCCCCATATTGACTGGGAACATGTCACCTCAGGATGGGATATGAAGAGAACATTTCTAAACATCATTATTGACTCTTCTTGGAGCAGCTAATCCTGGAACCCACAAGCGGAGAGGCAATTCTTGATTTAGTCCTAAGTGGCTACAGGATCTGGTCCAAGAGGTAACTGTAGCTGAACCTCTCAGTAATAGTAACTGTAATGTAATTAAATTTAACATCCTTGTGAGAGGGAAAATACCAAAGACACCCACCACAGTCGCATTTAACTTCAAAAAGGGGAACTACACAAAAATGAGGAGACTAGTTAAACGGAAATTAAAAGGAACAGTCGTAAGAGTGAAATGCCTGCAAGCTGCATGGAAATTTTTTAAAAACACCATGATAGAGGCTCAAACTATATGTATACCCCAAATTCAAAAACAAACAAACAAGAGGAACAAAAAAATGCCACTCTCGCTAAACAACAGATTAAAAGAGGCGGCTAGAGACAAAAAGATCTTTTAAAAATTGTAATTCAGATCCTACTGAGGAAAATAGAAAGATGCATAAACTCTGGCAAGTTACGTGTAAAAGCATAATTAGGCAGGCCAGAAAAGAATTTGAAGAGCAACTAGCAAAAGACACTAAAGCTAACAGCAATTTTTTAAAGTACATCAGAAGCAGGAAACCTGCCAAACTATCAGGAGGCCACTGGATGATCAAGATGCCGAAGGAGCACTCCAAGAGGACAGAGCTGTTGGGGAAAAGCTAAATGAATTCTTTTCATCAGTCTTCACTGTCGAGGATGTGAGAGAGATTCCCACACCTGAGCCATTGTTTTTAGGTGACAGATACGAGGAACTGTCCCAGACTGAGGTGTCAATAGAGGAGTTTTAGAAACAAATGGATGAATACCATCTACTGTTAATTTATCAAAGAGTTCTGAAAGAACTCCAATATGAAATTGCGGAACTGCTAACTGTGGTATGTAACCTATCGCTTAAATCAGCCTCTGTACCAGTGACTGGAGGATAGTTAATGTGATGCCAATTTTTACAAAAGGCTCCCAGTTATATTGTATGAGTGCTGGAGCCAGCCACTCATGAATTACTCTACAGAGCAAAACCGCCAACTCCCAGTCCCAGACGTTCCCCAGCAATGTGTGTCTTGTACTGCCTAGCTCTCTCCTGGACAACACAAGCTCATATAAAGTCTGTCAATTGATTAATACAAAATGATATGTACAAATCCTGCCATCCTAAATGGAGTTTCCCAAATACTTCAGTCCAAATACACCAGTTTAGATAAATCAGTAAAACAAGTTTATTAACTACAGAAAGAGAGATTTTAAGTGACTACAAGTAATGAGGCATAAAAGTCAGAATTGGTTACAAGAAAACAGAAGTAAAACGCAACTTTGGGGAGTCTAGCCTCTGGCTCTGCCCTTTCTGCCCATGCCCCCGGAGCCCCGAGCCCTCCCACTCCTCCCCCCCAGAGCCAAAGCACTGAGACTCCCTGTGGCCGGAGCCACAAGCCTCCCCCCCCACCCCACCTGGCGGAGCCCTGAGGTGCGCCGCTTCCCCCCCCCCCCCGCAGCCAGAGGAGCCCTGGGCCAGCTGGAGCCCTGAGCCCCGCCCCCCATGGCCAGCTGGAGCCCCCCCAACGTGATGCGCCTCCCCAGACCCCAAGCCACCCCATAGGAAAAGCTCTTATCTCTTCTCTTCCAGAAGAAGGTGAGTTTTTGATATGCCCCCATGCAGGTTCCGGAGCAACTGAGGGAGATTACTGATGAACCCGGGAAGCTGAGTAACACATACTGCCTCCTCAGTCACCCCAAAACCTGCATAGGGCATAATAATCAGCAAAAACTTCCACGCCAAACCTGCAACTGGCGTCCAGCGGCAGTGGCTGTGCCAGGGAAGGCGGAGGGCCTGTTATACCCACCACCCATGTTTACATACAATGTTGCCACACACATTTTACCAGGACAATAATGATCAGCAAATTATGAGTTTTCAAATGACACCTCACAAGGCATACTTTGTACAAAATGTATCATCCTGTAAAAAGGGTGAATATAAGGGTATGGTCTGTCACACTAATCTATTAGAATTTTTTGAAGCCGTCAACAAACGTAGACAAGAGTGATCTAGTCAATATAGTGTACTTGGACTTTCAGAAAGCCTTTGACAAGGTCCATCACAAAGACTCTTAAACAGAGTAAGCAATTGTGGGATAAGAGGGAAGGTCCTGTCATGGACAGTAAATGATGAAAAGATAGGAGTCAAAGGGTAGAAATAAATGGTCACTTTTCACAGAGGTAAATAAAAGAGAGGTAAATAACAGGGATCTGTATTGGGACCAGTGCTGTTCAACATATTCCTACGTGATCTGAAAAAAGGGATAAACAATGAGGTGGCAAAGTTTGCAAACAATACTAAATTACTCAAGCTAGTTGAGTCCAAAGCTGACTGTGATGAGTTACAAAGGGATCTCATTAAATTGGGTGACTGGACAACAAAATGGCAGATAAAACCTAATGTAGAGAAATGCAAAGTAACGCACATAATCCTAACTATACATATAAAATGATGGGATCTAAATTAGCTGTTACCACTCAAGAAAGAGAACTTGGAGTCATTGTGGATAGTTCTCTGAAAATAGCTGCTCAATGTTCAGCGTCACTCAAAATAGTGAACAGAAAGTTAGGAACCATTAGGAAAGGGACAGATAATAAGATAAAAAAATCATAATGCCATTATAAAAATCCATGGTATTCCCACACCTTGAATACTGTGTGCAGTTCTGGTCACCCTCTCTCAGAAAAGATATATTAGAATTGGAAAAAGTGCAGAGAAGGACAACAAAAATGACTGAGGGTATGGAACAGCTTCCATTTGAGAAGAGATTGAAAAAACTGGGACTGTTTAGCTTCGAAAAGAGATGACCAAGGAGGGATAGAGGTCTGTAAATTCATGAATGGTGAGAAGATAGTGAATAAGGAAGCATTATGTATCCTTTCACATAAACACAAGAACCAGGGGTCATCCAATAAAATTAATAGGCAGTAGGGTTTTTTTTTTTTAAAAGAGGAAGGACTACTTCACACAATGCACAGTCAACCTGT
The DNA here is from genome assembly GCF_028017835.1 of Emys orbicularis. NCBI lineage: Eukaryota > Metazoa > Chordata > Testudines > Emydidae > Emys > Emys orbicularis. The sequence continues at coordinate 3,530,838 of NC_088684.1, read as the reverse complement.
GGAACACGTTGCCAGGGGATGTTGTGAAGGCCAAAAGTATTACTGAGTACAAAAAAGAATGAGACAAGTTCTTGGAGGATAGGTCCATCAGTGGCTATTAGCCAAGGTGATCAAAGATGCAACGCCATGTTCTGGGTGTCCCTAAGGCTCTGACTGCCCAAAGCCGGGACTGGATGACAGGGGATGGATCACTCAATAAATTGCCCTGTTCTTTCCATTCCCTCTGAAGCATCCGGCACCAGCCACTATAAGAAGACAGGATACTGGGCTAGCTGGACCATTGGTCTGACCCACTATAGCCATTCTTATGAAATGTGGCAGAGGGTAATCCAGGAACATCAGGACTTCAGAAGCTGTGGATGGGTCTTTCCAGTCCCCTCGTGGAAGGTCCTGCAGAAAGAGAGAGTGTGACTGGAATGGAAATAATCAATAGGAAAGTGCCTTTCCTACTATTAGACAAAGTAGTGGAAGCAGGTGCTCCACCCTTGCTTGCCACAACTGATTTTTCACTTCTTGATTATAGCTTTCAATGAATACATATATTTTTCATGCCTTAAGCACAGGACTAGAGTTATAATTGCTTTTCGAGAGCATCACAGACTGTGAGGTTCCTGAGACAACGGGTGGTTTTAACCCTTTGCGAACAGGACTTCTGACTCCCTGGCAGTGACATTGACTCCAGGGCAGGGGGACCAAACTCAAGACCCAGGCACCACATATGTCCTGCTGCAGTCCACTGAAGCGGGACGTGTGTGGTGCCTGGCTCTTGTATCTGTCCCCCCTCCCTCCTCCTGCACTGGGGTCATTTTCACCCTAGAATCAACCCAGCACAGCTGCAGCTGCTTCCCAAACAAAACCAATTAGATTTTTATTTGTAGCTCGGATTTCAATTCAATTAAACCCCAGCACAGTGATAATCGAAGTTACCAAGCACTGAAATAAAACTTTCCACAATTAAGCATTACAAGGCGCCCATCAGTTCCTCGTTACTTGCTCATTAGGAAAGTTGTTTTCCCCCATCTGGTGCGCTTAGACTATTTACAGCTTCTAAAGGAGCAACTCTTTCTCACCCATTAGGGTAGCAATTCTTATTAAGGATGGAAAGTCCAATAGCGAAGCTGTACGGTCTGCAGAGCTGCCTCGTGTAGGGGAAGAACTAACCCCACACCATCATTACATTTGGTCGTGTCTAGAGGCCCACTGTGCTAGGTGCTGTACAAGCATAGTAAAATACAATCCCTGCTCCAAAGACAAGACAGATACGGGGCGGGAGGAAAGGAGTGTTCTTGTTCCTGACTTACCGGTGGACAGCTGAGACGCAGACAGAGCAAAGTGACCTTCCCCTTCTCCTGAGTCCCAGCTCACTGTCTTCACTGCAAGCTCGTCCTTCCTCTAATGTCTGTCATTAGAGCTCAGTGTCCCTCGTTTTCCAACACTAGAGATGCCCAAACGTTGCTTAGCTGAGAGATGCCCTGGCCACTTGCCAGGAGCCTGCGCTTCTGCCTGAGCCTGCGGGCTGCCTTAATTTGCACCCAACTGCTCCCCAACTGTTCTGGCAGTCAGGCAGGGCCAGGGTGTAGGGCTTCAGAAAAGCAACTGACAGAATAAAGAAATCCCAATACGCTTAACAAACCTACTGTTAACCTGGGCTACGTAAACGAGCTCCAAGAATAGAAATGCAGGCCGAAAGCTGGCAGCAGGGTGGAGGCTATGCAGCTTACTGCATTGAGTGCAGCCTGTCTGATGACCTGCCTCAGGGGCAGGCGGCGTACGTGTGCATTCCGTGCAAGCAACTCACGGCCCTCAGAGACAAAGTACAGGCGCTGGAGGCCAGGGTGACTGAACTGCAGCAGCAAAGGGGGACACAGAGGTACATAGAGGAGACTTTCAAGGACAGGGTAGAGGGGTCCCACCTCCTGTCCGAGAGCCCGTGCACTGTTGAGGAGGATGAAACTCTCAGGGCAGGAGCACATCAAACTGGAGAGGAGGGAAACAATCCCATAGTTGGGACCCACCTTCCACGTGATGTCAGGAGATCCTCTTGCCCTGAGGATACCCCTCCAGGGCAGGGACTCGAGTTATTAAAAAGAGACACGAAACAGCAGTGGGGGTTTCGATTATTAGAACGAAAAGTATTATTTACCCTTTCCCACAATACAAAAACCAGGGGTCACCTGATGAAATACTGGTTTAAAACAAACAAAAGGAAGTATTTTTTCACACAACACACAATTAACCTGTGGAACTCATTGCCATGGGATGTTGTGAAGGTGAAAAGTGTAACTGGCTTCAAAAAAAGAACTAGATAAGTTCACTGAGGATAGGTCCATGAGTGACTATTAGCCAAGATGGTCAGGGATGTAACCCCATGCTTGGGTTGACCCTAAACTTCTGACTGCCAGAAGCTGGGAGAGGAAGACAGGGGTGGATTGCTCCAAAATTGCCCTGATCTGTGCACTCCCCCTGAAGGTCTGCTACTGGCCTCTGTCAGCAGACAGGATACTGGGCTCAGTGGACCGTTGGTCTGACCCAGTATGGCCATTCTTATGCTCCAGTACATTCACACACAGGCTATTTTTCCTCATTCCCCTCCCCTCCCCAAGAGCAGAAGGATACTGCTGTCACAAGCTGTGCTAAGTCATGGCACTTTATACCGTGATACCAATGGGTCCTGCACTCAAAGTACAATAGGGACGAGGGGAAAGGATTATGCTCTTTTGTCCCTAGGGAGGCCCTGTACTTTGGATATGCGTGAATGCTGTGGCATGTACAATAATCTGCAGTACAATATACGCCCTGCAGAGAGGACATGCCCAGTGCTGTCTGTCACAACTTCCTCTGTACTGAAAAACAGCGGATGATCCTTCACAGGAACGGTGGTGAGCTGGCGAGGAGTGGGTGGGAAACAGCAAGGATTGCTCGTGTCAAAGCACAGCGCTGGGTATGAACATTGGAGCCCAGTTGTACAGGCTTTCCTGGGATTGGCCGTGGAAGCCTGGGCCAGAGGAAGGATAGTCTTGCGGGTGCCCCATGGCATGGGCTGCAGGACACATGGATTCAGTTCTCAGCCCCCTGCTTTTCTGTGTGACCTTGGGTATGTCACTTAATCTGTGTCTGTCTGTAAAATGGAGACAATAATGCTCACAAGGACGTTCTGAGGCCAAGTTAATGAATATGGTGAGGCCCCCTGGTAGTCCATAGTAGAGGGCAGGAGAAGATCAAGACTGAGCCACATGGAGTTTTCCCAGAGTATGTCTGTAGGGACCTGCTCCCAGAATGCCCTGCTCTAAGTGTTTTTCCTTATTCTTCATATCAGTTCCCAGCCAGAGGCCCAGCAAGGACTCTGCAGGCATCGCATTTTATTCTCCCCACTTCCCAAGTGGTTAAAATCACTTGGCCTTTGGCTTCTTCACATCACTCATGGAGTGTTATAAACAACTGAACAATCTCACGAGCAGCCGCCCGGTTTCAACTAGAAGATGTCATTGTAGCGTGATGCAGTGAACTGTCTAATGGCAGATGAATAACGAGCAGGGGCTGGAGGGATGGGGAGAGTCAATCAGGGCTGCATAACGCTCTGCATTGGCAAAACAGAGCTTTCCTACAGCGTCCCAGCTGCGCTGTGAAAACGCCGTCCCGCCAGACCACAGAGAACAGCAGTGTGCCGGGCATTAGTAACAAACAGGGTTGCCCATAAAATATGAAAACCTCATGTGATATTTCAAATGCTAATGAGCTTACATGTATAGCACACCTGTCACCCAGAGGGGAGCCAAAGTCAGGACAAACTTACCAAGCAGAAACATGTACGCAGATCACTTCAGCCACCACTGAAATGCAGCCACCTCTGGAAAGGAACAAAGCAGCTGCTTGACAGCATACAGGAAATGTTATACAACATTGTGAGACAAGACTAACGTAGCCCTTTAAAACTGCAGGGGGAATCTAGGTGAGCAGAGTACCCCGTCTGGCCGGGACACCTGGGTTTACATTCCAGTCCTTGTGAGAGGTGCCACAAGTGGTCAGGGCTTCGTTTCTAAAGCGCATCAAAAGGTTGCTTCCAGCAGCACAGCTCCTCTGAGCACTCTGCCGAGGCATTGGTTCAGGGCTCAGCTGGGGAAGAGCACCACCTGCTGATTCACTGCAGCACAGGATCCTTTCCACCCGATAGAGATGGTGAGGGGGAAGACCACTGGCTAGTAACACACGAACATTTCCTGTAGCAGCCTGTGTTTTGTGGCAGTCTTCCATCCCAGCTCCAACACCCGTGCCCCCGTTTAGCTTAGATCTGACTAGGTTATGGCACGTAGGGATAGAGCTGCATAGAAAATGCATGGCCTTCAAACATATACAACTGCAAGCAAAGGGAGTGTGCAGCCTCACTATACCCGTACCTCTGATACACGGGTGCCCACGTCATTCTGCCTGCCTTGTAACACTTTCCCCCCATGCAGCATGCAGTTTCTCTGCCTGTACATGTAGCTGCTAGGAACAGGCACAGAGAGTGCTTCTACTTTAGCGTCCATCTAGTGTATTACTACCAAGTTTTCCATGGCTGGGGCAGTGGATTCTTACCCAAGTGCCTAATGGAGAGTGGGGTGCAGAGCAGGGATGGGCTGATACACCCGTGATTATTACCTGTTGGGGGCAGGCACTGAATGGAATGGCAGAGATAGGATCGACATCCAAGTGATGGGGTTACCATTTGTTGATAAAGTGCCCAGCTTGAGGAGAGGGGTGGCTTGTTGGATCCCTGCCTGCTTTTGAATTCTCATGCTGCAGCAGTTGCTATTGGCAGGAACGCCTGGCTTTCAAATAACTCCTTGCCATAGAGCTCAATGTGCTTTTCAGGTATCCTTGCTTTATGGACAGGGTCATCTAGGCCAGTGGTTTTCAAACTTTTTTTCTGGCGACCCAGTTGAAGAAAATTGTTGATGCCCATGACCCAACGGAGCTGGGGATGAGGAGTTTGGGGTGTGGGAGGGGCTCAGGGCTGGGGCAGAGGGTTGGGGTGCGAGGATGAGGGCTGCAGGGTGGGGCCAGGAATGAGGGGTTCATGGTGTGGGAGGAGGCTCAGGGCTGGGGCAGGAGGTTGGGGGGCAGGAGGGGGGCAGGGCTCTGGGCTGGGGGGGGCAGGCTCTGGGGTGGGGCCAGGGATAAGGGATTTGGGGTGCAGGAAGGGGCTCTGGGTTTGGGGAGGCTCAGGGCTGGGGCAGGGGATTGGGGCGCGGGCTTACCTCGGGCCACTTCCGATAAGTGGCACAGCGGGGGTGCTAAGGCAGGCTTCCTGCCTGTCCTGGCACCGTGGACCGTGCTGCGCCCCAGAAGCAGCCAGCAGCAGGTCTGGCTCCTAGGTGGGGCTCTCGCCCGCAGGCACTGCCCCCCAGTTCCCATTGGCCGGGTGTCGAACAGGTAGGGACTAGCCTTCATTAGCCGGGCAGCACCGCCGATGGGACTTTTAACGGCCCAGTCAGCAGTGCTGACCAGAGCCGCCGCGATCCAGTGCCTTCCATTCTGCGCCCCAGTCCTGGGTTGCGACCCACAGTTTGAAAACCACTGATCTAGGCCAGTGGGTCTCAACCAGGGGGACATACATCAACTCAGCTAGAGATTTACGCAGTTTTACAACAGGCGACATGAAAAGCACTAGCGAAATCAGGACAAACTCAAATGTCAGACACACACAGACTGTTTATACTGCTCTCTGTACTATACACTGACATGCAAGTACAATATTTATATTCCAATTGATTTATTTTATAATGATATGGTAAAAATAAGAAAGTCAGACATTTTTCAGTACTAGTGTGCAGTGACACGTTTGTATTTTTATGTCTGATTTTGTAAGCAAGTAGTTTTTAAGCGAGGTGAAATTTGGGGTACGCAAGACAAATCAGACTCCTGAAAGGGGGCCAGTGGTCTGGAGAGCCACTGGTCTAGGCACAGAGAGAGGAAGTGACTTGCCCAAGTTCACACAGCAAGTCAGTGGCAGAGTTAGGAACAGGATCTTGGCCTCAGGAGTCCCTGTCTAGTGCCTTCTACTCTTCTCCACACCTGTCTGTACCTAGCAAGGCAGTTGGGTCCTCATATCTCTATGCTTTTGTCACCTTGCCGTTGGGCTGGTGGAATGGGATCCATATGGGGCCACACTTTCCAGCAATCTGGAAATCACAGCTATTGCTAAGAGCATGTGACATATGAGCTTTGGGACCGGCACTGGTTGTCAGCTGGTATGTGGGGGAGGTCAAGGGGTTGAGGGTGAACTAGCAGTGCCTGATCGGTTTGGGTCCTACCTACCTGAGCTGATGCCCACCTTGGTTCACTAGATCCAGTGACCTTCTGAACAGGCTGGAGGATTCCCATTTGCCCAGGCATATACTGGGAAATTGGGGGGGGGGGTGAGTGGGCCATGAAAGGAGGAGGTTCTGGTGGAGGCCAGGCTGATGGGAGGCGGGGGGACGGACACTGTCCAGGAGGCCTGTGTTTCAGATCTTGTGGCTCTGTTCAGTATCTTGGTAAAGTGTGTGTGTGTCCAATGCGTGTAACACACCGACGGCATGAGGCAGGCGCAAATGGAAAAATCCAAATAAATAAATAAAATGCAATAATTGAAAGTCTGCCCTTGCCAATTCTCACTGCTTCCTCCAGTTCCCCAGGATGTGAAAAAACAAGATTAGGGTCTATCCAACCTGAACTTTCCCTTGGCAATTTCAAGCCTTGATAAGAGGTGCATCTGAGGCAGGAAATTGTGTTCCCTGAAAATCCCAGAGTGCCGATGATGAGAGCTGGGTCTCCTGGGTCTGGCCCATAGCACGGCCCCCACTCTTCAGTTCAGTTTTGATTTGATTTATTCTATGCCCTTCTGAATTACCCCATTTACAAGCAGCATCCATGAAAATCAACCCAGGCAGGAACCTGAAATACATCTGTGAGCTATTAGCAATGGACTGGAGAATGACTGTGCTCATAAAAACGAGTCACAGGGGCTCTGTGTCATGGGCCTATAGCAATAGGGTGCAGAGCATTTCTTCTCCGTGTCGTGGGGTCAAATCCCATCCAGGTGAGAGTGACCAGAAGCTGCCATCTGACATCTGTTGGGTGGAATGAGTTTGGTGGGTCTCATCCAGATCTCAGTGGCAGGAGTCCACATCACAGAAGCCACCATCTCTGTTAGCACCATTAGCTCCCTTGTGGGCAGTGTCAACAGAAAGGTCAATGAATAGGCCACAGAGGCTGAGCTGTCCTTCTGCCCTTTGTGGTGGTCCGTCCAGCGCACGGGTGAAGCATACTGGTGCGGTGTGTGTCTGGAAGGTCTGTCAGGACTCAGCCCATGCTCTCCCTGCTCAGTCCCCAGAGCTGCTAAGGTGGCACCTTTCCCCAGCCCTTTAAATTCCCCTGCAAACATTTATGTGATTGTAGATGTTTGTAGCATTCATTTTGCAGGCCGAGGGCCAGCTCCATCCCACGTGATCTGAGGCACGCTCGGAGCACGAGGATGTTAGCGCACAGAGTGGAGAGGAGTTTGTGAGCCAGCTGCAGATGTCTGACTAACGTCTCTGCTGAGTGAGCTCCCCTGGGCTGCATTACAATAATCCAACCTTCACGTGACCAATGCCTAGCTGTTGGGTGATAAGATCAGCCGGTGGGAGACAGGGATATAACCTGGCTGCGTGTCCCAGAAGGTAGGATCCTCTTCTTGCCACAGCTGGCATCTGAACTCCAGTGCGTGAGAAAGACCTTGAAAGAGCCCAAGAGCAAGGATGTCGAAAGCGGGCAGCTCCATGGTTTCCAATGGGCATTTGCTAGTCATCCAGTCCACGGCAAGATCTCAAAGGACAAGAATAGACAGCTGGCCTCTGTGCGTAGCTAGGTCATGGCCAGCTTTACAAGGCCTGTCTCAGCATGCTGGCCAGGCCTGAAACTCAGCTGGCATTTATGAAAGGAATCAAATAATGTGCTCGAGTAATTGCAGCATGCCCAGAGTCTACCTAGAATAGATGGGTTGGGGCTGTCATTAGGACATTGGGATACGAAACGATTTCATGGCGAAAGCATCACCAGAGCAATTTGCAGGTGCTAATGGCCACGCTAACCTTCCTCGAAGAGGCCCCTTCATTTCCACAAACACCGGCACCATCCATGGTTACCCAGTCGTGTACAATCAGTCCTGAGGGCCACCAGGCCAAGGTGCCTCTAGTGAGACACAAAGCAGTCATTGCCTTCCAGCGCCCCGCAAGGGCGGACGGTTTTGTGGTTAGACACAGGACTTGGGAAGTCCTGAACGTCTCTCTCAGCTGTTAGGGTAATGCAATGGGAACTCCGACTCGCCATCAGTGGATCGCACTGCCCTGCCTCCCGGGAGGCTTGTGCATGCTGTGAAGAGCTCCGAGGGGAAGTGCTATGGAAGAGCAAAGCACCGATAGCAGCTCGGGCAGCCTGAGCATTGCCATAACATCTTCGCGGGACGTCCAGTCCTTTCCCGTTCGTTTGTTTCTCCCATGAGAAGTGGCCCCGTTGCTCACACTCGTATGGTGTGACGTCTTCATTTTGCCATCAAAGGTGCTGCAGGCTTGTAAGCGTGTCCATCACTAGAGCAGACAGACCCCAGTTGCAAACGGATATGGCTTCGCTGAGGGCCTGGTCTCTTGTCAGTCCCTGGTCAACTGGCCAGTGTGCTCAATGTCAGTGCCTCTTTGTAACACTGTTAACTAAGTGGATGGGTCCCGCTCCTGCAGTCCCTTAGCACTGACCCTGCACAGCTCTTCCCAGGCTGTCCATGTCCCACTGAAATCAGTGTCAACCCAGCTCATTCAGGAGTAATCGAGACTTGGAGGAGTTAACACATTGGGGACTTGGCTGCCTTGCTTCCGTCTCTCCCCCCAGCCTCGGATGATAACTGGGTAACAGCTGCTGCGACTAGAATGACTGGCCACTGACACATGGAGGGGAAAGAATCCAGCTTGGGAGTCACGTGCCAGGCTTTGCCTCCGGGACAGCTTGTAGGACTTCAGAAAATCAATACATTGTGGTTGGCAAACTGAGCAGTGGTTGTTGGAGACCCAGAAAGAGCGGAAGTGTGAGCCCTTGTTTATGAGGCTCTCTGAGGGATCCTTCTCAGCAGAAGGACACTCCAGTTTTCATAAAGACATCCAGCCAGCTCCGCTGCACACGAGGCCTTTGCGATTAGAATGAAATTTGTCATGATTCCGGCCATCAAGGGCTGATTTATGTTAAATATCCTGTTGACCTTTGAAATCAAACACAGAACTGATTCAAGGAACAGCCGCCCTGGCTGGAAACAAAGCGCAGCAGCTGAAAACAAAATGGGTGGCTTTGAACTCGGAATAAACGGCCTGCCGGGGCTTGTCCTTTTGCCTTCAGTTCTGTAGAACAGCTCAGACGCCAGCACACTCCAGCGGCGTCAGAGTCCTGCCCGCACAATGGTACGCTCAGGAAAGCCCCTTAAAGCTGGGAGGACTTTGGCTCTCTGATTTGATCGCCATACTAGGGTCCAGCTGCAAAGCCTGGGGGGAGGCTGAGTCTGGATCCCGTGCTTGGGGGGGTCCAGATCTGGGGGGTTACTCCAAGCCCATCTCTAGTGGAGTTTTGATTCACATTCTCTCCCACCCCCCAAAAATAGTCATTGTGCTGAGCAGAGTGGTTGCAGGTTTTCTTTTCACACTAGACCAGCAAACTTGTGCTCTCTGCTGCTGGCCTTGTTCCCCAGGAAGCCTTTCAGGGCATTGCTTTGATCTGCTGTCGACGGGATTCCTGTGACATCAGCAATGCCGGTGTACCGCCGGGTGTGCGGCTTTGAGGGCGTCTCTAATGATTTTGCCCTGGAGCCAGTTGGACAACTGCTCGCTGAATTTCAGTGCGTTTCCTCTTCCATCAGCACAGCACCATGGCTAGGGTCTGTCATCTCTTCCTGCCTCTCCCAGCCACTCACATCTTCTTGGGGCGTATGGGGACTTTGGAGCCTCTTGTCTGCTTTTGGAACCGGGTGCCAGGCCTTAGAAAGAGAGCTTTTGAGTCACGTACAGTAAGAGGTTGGCCCAGATGAACGGGTTTGTGGAGCTCACACAGCGTTCAAATACCAGTTCTCTTAACCCGAACAGTCAGTTATCGGTAGGTCAGGTGTGTCCCCACTCAGCTCTGACTGCTGAGCAGGAAGCCATTGCACTCATGAAGGACCCAGTCCCGCAAGCCGCTGAGTCCACTGACTCCAGCAGGACTTGGTACATCAGCGGGATCAGGCCCAGTCCATCTGGCACCCATCACCGGAACATCTGAGCATCTCCTGATCCTCACAGCCCCCTGAGAGGGAGGGAAGTGCTGTTACCCCCACTGTACACATGGGGAGCTGAGGCCCAGAGGCCCAGGTATTTAGGCTCCTAACTCCCATTGAAATCAACGGGGTTACTCTTAGATTGGGTGACCATATGTCCCATTTTGGCCGGGACAGTCCCATTTTTAAGCTCTGTCCTGGTCATCCTGACTTTTGTTCCATTTGTTCTTTGCAACTGATCAGTAGGGAAGAGCAAACAAACAAACGCCCAGTTTACCAAAAGAGTTGGGGGCACAGAGGAACGTTGCGGGGGGGGAGGGGAGGGGAGCAATGCAAGGTGCCAAGCAGTGGGGCTCAGGACTCAGTCCCAGCCGGTGCTGATCTCGGGGTGGTCAGCCCCAGCCGCGGGTGGTGTGGAGGTTGGGGGAGGTCCAGCCCCAGCCATGGATGGTAGGGGACTCGGGGGGATCAGCCCAAGCTGTGGGCGGCAGAGGGCAGCTCAGGCGAGCCCCAGCCGTCCCAATTTTTCTTTAGGAAATATGGTGACCCTACTCCTAGTGTAAGTTACTACTCAACAGGAGGGAGGCCGTAGTCAGATTGCAGCAATGCGGGGGCCTGAGCCTGCAGCCTCTTCACACTCAAAGCGAGAGATTGGTGGTGATTCCGACAGGGCCTCTTGCACCGTCCTGCCCCCACCTGGGTAACTTTTTGTCCTTCTGTTTTATTGTGGTGCTTCGAAGTGTATCTGTGGTGTGCAATACACGCCCGGCTCTCCAGAGCTGCGCGGACTGACACCAGTCCAGCCTGGCTCGATAAGTCAGGAGTTTGTGGGCTTTGACTCCCAGTTTACCGGCAGCCTTCAGCTCCCCGGGGCTGGACGCAGATCTCGGCTGCTGTGGAGTTTACACCCTGGGCAGGAGCGGAGCTCAAGCACTTCGCACTCGTTGGGGCTGAAGCTTGCAGACTCCCGGTGACACGCTGGTGATTGCTAGGAGGGCTGGATGATCAGAGGAATCCCCTGCTCTCTGTGAGGAGAAGTTACAGCCAGGTTTGCACTGCACTGCTAGGGGAGTCTGTTCCCGAAGGGGGCGCAGGCCGTTTGCCCTCTCGCTCTGTTACTGGCTACCAGCAGCGCTGGCTGGGGCTTTCGTCACGGCAAAGTCACAGGATGGCAAAGTCTGTGGAAACAGGCTGATTGAAAACCTCAACCAGTGGTAGGCCATGTGCTGTGCCCACAGTGATCTCCTGCGTTTCCATCCTAACTGTAAGTAGCGTTTCCAGCACAGGGTTTATAATGGGCCCCTATAAACCACAACCCAGCCCTTTAAATACAGCTCGGCCTAAACCAAGCCCCCAAATCCAGACACCCCATTCTCTGAACCTGGAGCTGGACCTCTGCAGCTTGGACCCACCTGTTAGAATTTAAACCGGCCTGGGAAGGGGAATTCGATACCCCCATTGGGGTATTAAGGCTCTCCCTGAAAACCCAGGGGCTGTACTCCCTCCTTACCACAGCGTGTCACTGAGCTCCAGCTCCCTGGGGTTATCCGTGCAGTGCCGATGGTGTGCAACTGCCCATCACAAGCGTCCACCCCATTCCCTCGCTCACTTGTCCCTCATCTTCTGGTGCTCGCTGGTTTGTTATTGTAGGGGTGCTCTTAGGGGTTGTGCTCCTGGTTTGTTATTGTAGGGTTGCTCCTAAGCAATTGGCTGTGGGGCATGGGGCACTTGCTGGAGGATTCTCTGCACCTTGAGGTCTTTAAACCACGATTTGAGGACTTCAGTAACAGACATAGATTAGGGGTTTGTTACAGGACTGGGTAGGTGAGATTCTGTGGCCTGCGTTGTGCAGGAGGTCAGACTAGACAGTCATAATGGTCCCTTCTGACTTTAAAGTCTGTGAGTGTAGAATCTGAGTGCTGGGCAGCTGACATGGCTTGTGCTGAAGCATTAATTTTGGAGAGAAACACAAAAAATGAATCACAAGGACTAGAACAAAGATGTGTCAAGTCTGGGGCCTGTCGATCTTGTCGGTGTCCCCTCAAGACAGTGACGCACAGCGCCAGGAAATACAAAGCTCAGGCCGATCTCACTCACAGCTTCTGGGGGGCTTTCCCTGCGTGGCTGGCATCCATCGCTGGGCCAGGAGGTGGCATCTAGCGTCTCGCCGTCGAAGAGCCTTCCCATTCCATGGACTCATTGCTCCCCACACGAAGCAGAGGATGGAGCATTCTCCTAACCAGAGCACAGGGGAGAGGGCTCCTTTTGGCCAGCTGAGGGCTGCCTGGTTGACTACCCAGGGCCCCGAGGGCTACCCATAGGGTCAGACTCTCCCACCTTCACTCATGGTGAGGAGCAGTGGTGCCATTTATTTCAGTGGGGTTACTCCTGGAGCAAGACACTACTCGCCGTGAGGGACAGGGCGGCTGTAGCCCATAGTCAGCACAAAATGGCTCACCTTCGGTAGGGCCCATGCAGGCTGCAGGACCCAACATGCAGTGCTTCACCTTGAGCCAAGCAACCTGCCGCTTGACTCAGGTTGGAGTGGTGCATGCTGGGAGCTGTAGTCTCTGTTTAACATTAGGTGAGCCAGGGGTCTTGTTGCTAAGCATTGTGAGCCGCCCCTTATCTTACCATCCTTCTGCTTTTCTCCGGTCAGTGTTTCTGTTCCTGATGTTAACTCCGGGTTTGCTTTTAATCTCCCAAGTAGCGGAACTGCAGCGGTTTGCCTCTCGGAGGGAAGATGCCACATGAGTCGTTGATCTTGCTCTTTCATGAAGACCAGTGGCTGTAGTTACCGGTTCTCAGCACATGAGAGAATGTGCAGCATAATGCTCAAACCATCTGGAGAAACCTGGAACAGGGAGAGGGGGGAAATCACACGCTGCTGAGCTCGACATAAACATATCGCTAGCCGAGAAAGAGCGTCGCCAACAGCTTTCGAGCAGGGCTGCGGAGGGTGCATGTGAACTCCAAGTGCTCCCTGGAAACCAAACTTAAAGGGTCATTGACACCTCATGGGAAATGTACAACAACAGCTGGACTTTGTGTAACATCTTCTGCGTTAATTGTGTCCCAGTGCCCTTTGCAGAGCTAAGAAATAACCCTTTGCATCTCTCTAACCCCTTCCACTGAGTGTTTCAAAGCCCTTTATGGACAATGAATTGAGGCCCCCAGCCCCACCTCCTCTGGAGGAAGTTCACTATCATTATCGCCATTTGACACATGGGGAAACTGAGGCACAGAGCGGGGATGTGACTTGACCACGGTCACACAGCGCATGGGCAGCAGAACTGGAACTGGAAGCCGGGTCCCTTGACTCCCAGTCCTGTGCTTTCGTCATTCGATCGTGCCTCCTCTCCAGCTGCACAAGAAACATAAAGCTGATGACTGACGTTCACCCATGCAGTGGGCCCCACTTATGTCCCATCGGGGCTTAGTTGGTGCCTCATGTGATCACTGTAACAGCAGAGGCTGAGCGGCATTAAAAGGGTCAGGGGGACATGGATTCGGCTCCTTTCTGCATTTCTCTTCCTCTTCCTAGGATCAATAGCCCAGAAAGATGATCATTGTTTGTACGAATTCTGTGCTGCTTGTTCTCTCTGCCCATTCCTAAAGCCCTCTTCACCTGGCCACCTAGAGTGGAGGCTCCTTGGGGCAGAGACCATCTGTTTGTTCTGTTTGTACAGAGCCTAGCACAGTGGGGCCCATCATGAGGGTTCCTCGGAGCTACCACTATGCAAATAATATTAATAGTCCCCTTCGCCCGCCGGACACTCTAGTACGTCAGGACAGGGGATAAGCAGCTAGAGCAGGTGAAATCCTGAGCAACAAAGATCCCATTTTCCTGCAAACACCCTTCATGGAAAGAAAGAAGGAGCGGTTTCCCAAGTCCCCCAGGATGTGTCAGTAGGTGTTTGAAAGCAGGGCTTGGGTGCCTTAGTTCAGGGCTATGTGCACTCTGCTCCCCTCGTGCAATCCCCTTCCGAATTGAATTTACACCTGTTCCTTCTAATGCTGCCTGTGGCCTGCCAAGGTGGATGACTGGACCAGGGCTGCAGGCATGAGGGAGGCACATCCTTCTAGGATGCTGAGATGTTATTAGCAGGTCAGCAGTCAGGTAGGCCGTGCGCTACCACAGAGTTCTCACACTGTGACAAGACTACCAGGGGTGCTAAAAGCTGAGACGTGATGCTCTGAGGGAGAGATTGGGTGGCTTTTGCTGGCGGTAACCAGCACTGCTGGAACCCCTGGGCAGAGATTCACTGTGGTGTCCTTGGGATGATAGAGCAGTGTGTATGTGAACAAGAAGGCGCCTAGATGCTGTGGGGATGGGCCCATTAAAATGCTATAGCTGGATTGGCCAGAATGCTGGGTTTCAGAGTAGCAGCCATGTTAGTCTGTATCCGTAAAAGAACAGGAGTCCTTGTGGCACCTTAGAGACTAACAAATGTATTTGAGCATAAGCTTTCGTGGGCTACAGCCCACTTCATCGGATGCATAGAATGGAACATACAGTAAGAAGAAATATATACACACAGAGAACATGAAAAGGTGGAAGTTGCCATACCAACTCTAAGAGGCTAATTAATTAAGATGAGCTATTGTCAGCAGGAGAAAAAAAACTTTTGTAGTGATAATCAAGATGGCACATTTCAGACAGTTGACAAGAAGGTGTGAGGATACTTAACATGGGGAAATAGATTCAATTTGTGTAATGACCCAGCCACTCCCAAACTCTATTCAAGCCCAAGTTAATGGTATCTAGTTTGCAAATTAATTCCAGTTCAGCAGTTTCTCGTTGGAGTCTGTTTTTGAAGCTTTTCTGTTGCAAAATTGTCACCTTTAAGTCTGTTACTGAGTGGCCAGAGAGGTTGAAGTGTTCTCCTACTGGTTTTTGAATGTTATGATTCCTGATGTCAGATTTGTGTCCATTTATTCTTTTGCGTAGAGACTGTCTGGTTTGGCCAATGTACGTGGCAGAGGGGCATTGCTGGCACATGATGGCATATATCACATTGGTAGATGTGCAGGTGAACGAGCCCCTGATGGTGTGGCCGATGTGATTCAGTCCTATGATGGTGTCCCTAGAATAGATATGCAGACAGAGTTGGCATCGGGCTTTGTTGCAAGGATAGGTTCCTGGGTTTCAGAGTAGCAGCCGTGTTAGTCTGTATCCGCAAAAAGAACAGGAGTACTTGTGGCACCTTAGAGACTAACAAATTTATTTGAGCATAAGCTTTCGTGGGCTACAGCCCACTTCGTCGGATGCATGTGGTGGAAAATACAGTAGGAAGATATATAGATATAGATATATATATATACAGAGAACATGAAACAATGGGTGTTACCATACACACCATAAGGAGAGTGATCAGTTAAGGTGAACTATTATCAGCAGGAGAGAAAAAAACAAAAAAACTTCAAAAACAGACTCCAACGAGAGACTGCTGAATTGGAATTAATTTGCAAATTGGACACCATTAAATTAGGCTTGAATAAAGACTGGGAGTGGATGGGCCGTTACACAAAGTAAAACTATTTCCCCATGCTTATTCCACCCCCCTCCCTACAGTTCCTCATATCTCCTTGTCAATTGCTGGAAATGGGCCATTTTCATTACCACTACAAACAGTGCTTTTTCTCTCCTGCTGATAATAGCTCACCTTAACTGATCACTCTCCTTATAGTGTGTATGGTAACACCCATTGTTTCATGTTCTCTGTGTATATATATATCTTCCTACTCTATTTTCCACTACATACATCCCATGAAGTGGGCTGTAGCCCACAAAAGCTTATGCTCAAATAAATTTGTTAGTCTCCAAGGTGCCACAAGTACTCCTGTTCTTGTTCCTGGGTTAGTGTTTTTGTTGTGTGGTGTGTGGTTGCTGGTGAGAATTTGCTTCAGGTTGGAGGGCCTGTCTGTTAGCGAGGACTGGTCTGTCTCCCAAGATCTGTGAGAGTGAGGGATCGTCCTTCAGGGTAGGTTGTAGATCTTTGATGATGTGCTGGAGAGGTTTTAGTTGGGGGCTGAAGGTGACAGCTAGTGGCGTTCTGTTATTTTCTTTGTTGGGCCTGTCCTATAGTAGGTGATTTCTGGGTACTCTTCTGGCTCTGTCAATCTCTTTTTTCACTTCAGCAGGTGGGTAGTATAGTTTTAAGAATGCTTGATAGAGATCTTGTAGGTGTTTGTCTCTGTCTGAGGGATTGGAGCAAATGCGGTTGTATCTTAGAGCGTGGCTGTAGACAATGGATGGTGTGCTGTCCTGGATGGAAGCTGGAGGCATGTAGGTAAGTACAGCGGTCAGTAGGTTTCCGGTATAGGGTGGTGTTTATGTGACCATCGCTTATTAGCACAGTAGTGTCCAGGAAATGGACCGCTTGTGTGGATTGATCTAGGCTGAGGTTGATGGTGGGATGGAAATTGTTGAAATCATGGTGGAATTCCTCAAGGGCTTCTTTTCCATGGGTCCAGATGATGAAGATGTCATCAATGTAGCGCAAGTAGAGTAGGGGTGTTAGGGGACGTGTGTCTGTCAGTGCGTAGATACCAGAGATTACCAAATACCAAGGACGGATGGATTGTAGAACCAGACTGCTGCACAAAGGACAGATGAGCGGGGAGCTGAGATGCAGAGGGCTCAGGAAGGGAGAGACTGTCACCCAAAGGAAGCTGCTGAGTGTGCTGGCCGGGGAGCATCCTTCTGATGGGAAGAGAGGTCAGGAAGGACCGTACTCTGTGCCGTTGCCCGCTGCTGCCTGGCTGGTGCAGTGCAGTCCGGAGGCGGGTGGTGGGGAATGCTGGCATGCCATGGGTGCTCGTGCGCATTGGGCGTCGAATCCGCTCATGGGGGTGACTGCGGGGAGATGCTGAGTGTCTGCAGCAAGCTCCAGGGCTCCAACAGGCGAGGCAGATTCGCCTGTTTCCTAGCTCAGTTAGGGAAGAGTTCACATGGGCCGTGACCCCTGACGACACTGCCCTCCCAGGAGCTGTGGCAGGAGAGAGAGACCGGCTGAGCTGGAGCTGGCTCCCTGCAGATCTCCCAGCCTAAGCAGCCACTGTGGGCAGGAGCGCCCGACCTAACCGTACCCGTGGGAGGAGACCGGCCTACAACACTGGGTGCGGGCGGCCTCTCCCGTCTCTTCTGGCGTCAGAGAGCAGGGAACCGCACCCCTGCTGCCTCCTCTCCAGTCGCGATCCTGAGGAACAGACGTTATAGTTCCATAGGGAGCTGGGGGGACCCCGACTCCCAGTCTGCTCAGGCCACTAGACCACACTACCTCCCACAATGGGTGGGCAGGAGAACACCAACCACCTGGTTAGAGATGGCCCCGCAGCCAGCCAGCGGGGACCCATCTCCCACCCCCCCAGATTGCTCACAGAGAATCCAGCCTTAGAGCTTTGCAGACTGACCTGTATGGCCCCGTCTGGCCTCCAGGTACGGATCCAGCAGAACACAGGAGGTGGGAGCCCATTGACGTGAGTTCTCCCCGCTCCTGGCCTCCTCTGCTGCTTCTGTAGCCTCCCAGGGCGCGGCTGTACAGCGAGTGGCAGCCGGATGACAGGCGCAGGTTCCCGGGGCTCCCAGGCCACGGCTGTACAGCGAGCGGCAGCCAGACGACAGGCGCAGGTTCCCGTGGCTCCCAGGGCGCGGCTGTACAGCGAGCGGCAGCCGGACGACAGGCACAGGTTCCCGGGGCTCCCAGGCCACGGTTGTACAGCTAGCAGCAGCCGGACGACAGGCGCAGGCTTCCGGGGCTCCCAGGGCACGGCTGTACAGCGAGCGGCAGCCGGACGACAGGCGCAGGTTCCCGTGGCTCCCAGGGCGCGGCTGTACAGCGAGCGGCAGCCGGACGACAGGCACAGGTTCCCGGGGCTCCCAGGCCATGGTTGTACAGCTAGCAGCAGCCGGACGACAGGCGCAGGCTTCCGGGGCTCCCAGGGCACGGCTGTACAGCGAGCGGCAGCCGGACGACAGGCGCAGGTTCCCGTGGCTCCCAGGCCACAGCTGTACAGCGAGCGACAGCCGGACGACAGGCGCAGGCTCCCGGGGCTCCCAGGCCACGGTTGTACAGTTAGCAGCAGCCGGACGACAGGGGCAGGCTCCCGGGGCTCCCAGGCCACGGCTGTACAGCGAGCGGCAGCCAGACGACAGGCGCAGGTTCCCAGGGCTCCCAGGCCACGGTTGTACAGCGAGCGGCAGCCGGACGACAGGCGCAGGTTCCCGTGGCTCCCAGGCCACAGCTGTACAGCGAGCGACAGCCGGACGACAGGCGCAGGCTCCCGGGGCTCCCAGGCCACGGCTGTACAGCGAGCGGCAGCCACACAACAGGCGCAGGTTCCCGTGGCTCCCAGGGCGCAGCTGTACAGCGAGCGACAGCCGGACGACAGGCGCAGGCTCCCGGGGCTCCCAGGCCACGGCTGTACAGCGAGCGGCAGCCACACAACAGGCGCAGGTTCCCGTGGCTCCCAGGGCGCAGCTGTACAGCGAGCGACAACCGGACGACAGGCGCAGGCTCCCGGGGCTCCCAGGCCACAGCTGTACAGTGAGTGGCAGCCGGACGACAGGCGCAGGTTCCCGGGGCTCCCAGGCCACGGCTGTACAGCGAGCGGCAGCCACACAACAGGCGCAGGTTCCCATGGCTCCCAGGGCGCAGCTGTACAGCGAGCGACAGCCGGACGACAGGCGCAGGCTCCCGGGGCTCCCAGGCCACGGCTGTACAGCGAGCGGCAGCCGGACGACAGGCGCAGGTTCCCGTGGCTCCCAGGCCACAGCTGTACAGCGAGCGACAGCCGGACGACAGGCGCAGGCTCCCGGGGCTCCCAGGCCACGGCTGTACAGCGAGCGGCAGCCACACAACAGGTGCAGGTTCCCGGGGCTCCCAGGGCGCGGCTGTACAGCGAGTGGCAGCCAGACGACAGGCTCAGTGGACTGCTGGGGAACAGGAAATGCCCCCGGGGGCCCGGCCTGTGGTTTCGTTCCAGGGATGGCAATGCCACTGCACTGACAGAAAAACTGCAACTGGATCCCCCCGCTTGGTCCCCTCCTAACTGGTCATAGGGCCACAGAGGCCACCATGGTGAAACGGGAGACAAAGGGAACCTAGATCCCCAAACCAGACCTTCGCCCAGGGAGGCTTGGCCAGAAGGATGGGCCGGTGGCTAAAACCTGCACCTGGAAGTCTGGAGAGCCGGCCTCTATTCCCGACTCTGCTGCTGCCCCGGGCATGTCACTGCGCAGCTCTGTGCCTGGGGGTCTCCGAGACGTGGGAATAATAGATCCTCTCTCTCTCAAGCTGTGTGTGAGGCTTAATTGTTTAATGTTTGTGAAGCACTCAGATACCCTCCGTGCAACTGGTCAGACAGAGAGTCATCGTCAGAACCAGGAGGAGGCCCCTCACTCCCAGTCCTGTGCTCCGACCACTCCCCCTTCACCGAAAGCGCAGAAATCGTTTTTCAAAGAGACATTATTAAGGGCACAAGAGGAAACTATCCCACTGCATAGGAAAGACAGGAAGTCTGGCAAGGGACCACCCTGGCTTAGCCAGCAGATCTTCAATGATCTAAAAATCAAATAAAAGTCCTAGTTTTGACTATACTTTTGTATCATTGTATGAAAAGGTTTCAGTGATGCGGCCCTCAGGCCAATGTCCTAGTCCTCATGTGGCCCTCGCGGTGATTTGAGTTTGAGATCCCTGGTCTAAACCCAGAGCAGGGAGGAGCTCGGGGAGTTGGAGATTCCATAAATCTCTGAGTCGGCTTAGTGTTTATAGGCCAAAGTGATCACAGTTGGGTGATTAAAGTGAGGCCTCTCCCTCTGTGCCTAGGTAGCTGATTAGAAGCGGCCTAGTAGTCAGAGGTTTGCATTGAACTTCAGTAGGGTTACCATACGTCCGGATTTTCCCGGACATGTCCGGCTTTTTGGGCCTCAAATCCCCGTCCGGGGGAAATCCCAAAAAGCCGGACATGTCCGGGAAAATAGGGAGGTAGGGCCCGGCGGTGCGGGGCCAGGGGCCGGCGCGGTGCTCGGCAGGGGCTGGGGCCGGGGGCGCGGGGCCGGCGCGGTGCTGGGCCGCCCCGGGGGCCGGGCCGGGGGCACGGGGCCGGGACCGGGACCGGGGTCGGCGCGGTGCTCGGCCGGGGGCGCGGGGCCGGCGCGGTGCTGGGCCGGGGGCGCGGGCACTTGGCCGGGGGCGCGGGCACTTGGCCGGGGGCCGGCGCGGGCGCTCGGCCGGGGGCCGGCGCGGTGCTGGGCCGGGGGCCGGGCCGGGAGCGCAGGCACTTGGCCGGGGGCCGGCGCGGTGCTCGGCCGGGGGTGCGGGCACTTGGCCGGGGGCCGGGGCCCCAGCCGGGTGGGAGACGCCAGGGCCAGAGCCTCTTGGCCTGGGCCGGCCGGCCGCCGAAGGGAGCCGCTCGGCCAGGGGGCCCGGACTGAGCCGCGCCGCGCCACACCCCACCCCAGCATACCTGCTGCCTCCCTGTTTCAGGCTTCCCGCGAACATTTGATTCGCGGGAAGCAGGGGAGGGGGAGGAGCAGGGGGCGGAGCGTTCAGGGGAGGGGGCAGAGTTGGGGCGGGGCTGGGGGTGGAGTTGGGGCGGGGAAGGGGGCGGGGAAGGGGCGGGGTTGGGGCGGGGGCGGGGCCCCATGGAGTGTCCTCCTTTTTAAAAATTAAAATATGGTAACCCTAACTTCAGTGGAAGTTCTGGGTGCTCAAAACGTTTGAAAATCAGGCACTAGGTGTAGGGCCGTCCCTAGCAATTCTGGGGCCCTACGCAGCCCCCCACGGGAGGGGGGGACCCAGGCCTCTGTGGGAGGGAGCGGGGGGGCTGGCCTCAGGGCTTCGCAGGGGGGTGGGGTTGGCTTGGGGGGCAGGGGGAACCACCCCCCAGCACTCACCGGCGGCGCAGCTGGGGCTGGTCACTGCACTTCCCGCCGCCAGCGAGTGCAGGCCCAGCCCTGCTGCAGTCCTCAGGAGAGTGTGGGTGGGGCTGGGGCGGAACAGGGGCTGGAGGAGCACGCAGCTGCGCAGGGCTCCAGGAAACGTGGTGCCCCAAATTTCCTGGTGCCCTCCGCAGCTGTGTACTTTGCATATGGGTAAGGACGGCCCTGACTAGGTGTCTAAAGTCAGGTACCCCAAATTAGAGTCTAAGTCTGAAAGTGTGGGCCTTAACCACTCTGTGCCTCGGTTTCCCCAGCTCTGGGATTAATGATCCTTCCCCTCCTCTGTAAAGCGCTGTGGGATGTATGGAGAGAGTGCTATAGCAGCACCATGGGCTTTTATTGCTGATGTTACTGTACTTGTTTTTAGGAGAACACGGAGCCACACCTCTAGTTAGTGTCGCACAAGGCTTTCCATTCCCAGGGGCCGTGCGCATCGGACTGACGACTTTTCCCTGTCTGACGACAAGAGGCCTTGGACGCTATCCGGCAGCAATTTTTATTTATTTATTATTTATTTATTTATGTATGTCAAATTTGAGCCAAAATGGTTCTGCGGTTTTCAAGACTAAGGCGGATTGGAGAAAACAGGCTTGCTCCAAAGATGTGACTGGTTTGAACGCACGGGTGGGAAATGGCAGGACCCTGGAATTTGGCAGCTCTCTCGGGCCGGGCCGGGCCGGGCATTGGGGCAGAGTGTGAATTGGGTGTGACTTGCTAAAGTTCTTCGCCTTTTAAAAACCTTCCCTGTGCCTGGGCCCTGGGCTTTGCAACGTGATCTCTTAGCAGTTGATCAAGGGTCTGCTTGGGTGTAGTTTAGGAGCATTTGTGAGCTGCGCTGTGTTCCTTTGTGATTGGTGTACGTGCGGAGGGAAGAAGACAAATGGTCGTTGACAGTGAATAGTGACCTCTTGGTGCTTACTGTCCGAGGCGAGTCCTGTGTGAGTAACGGCTGTGCATGTATCTCTGGGCCTTCATGTTTGTCTTGGTTCCATCTCTTGCAGGGCCTGAAGAAGCCGAATATTGAGGAGATCCGGCATGCAAAGAACGCAGTGTTCAGCCCCTCCATGTTCGGAAGCTCCCTGCAGGAGATCATGAACATGCAGAAGGAGAGATACCCGGATCGGCAGCTCCCCTGGGTGCAAACCAGACTGTCTGAGGAAGTGCTGGCGCTGAATGGAGACCAGACCGAGGGCATCTTCAGGTAATGCTGCCTTGTGACTCGGACCCTTCTTGCACACTTCAGCTCTCAGGGAGTTGCACACCAGGCATTCGCTTCCAATGGAGAATTTGCAACTGGCTGCTTCTTTAATAGTCCAGGAGGGCCCAGGGGGGTCTTAGAAGGGAGTGTTGCATGCTGGGACATGTAGTTTTTCTTAGCAGCACCTCTGCTAAAGATGAGGATGGCCACAGATTGCACTGTGGAGCACTGTGGCTTGTGCTGTGGCCACTTCTGCCTCGCAGTGTGACTTTGAGGAGCAGGCAGTTAGAGCATTCTCTGAGGGGCGACGTAACACTTCCAAAGCCAGATGACAGCATTGGGTCTGGCTGTCCCTGAGCAGACTAGAGAAGCAATGACCAAGGCAGGACTGTTGCTAGCTGCTCATCTCCCCTCCCAGCCTGGCCCAGGCCACAGCCTCAGAGAAGAAACCTTTGCAATCAACGGCATGGTCTGAGCCCCGGGTACTTTCTCTCTCTCCCTTGTTTCCTTTTTTATATTGCCCATCACCACAGTATCTAGGCTCTAGCGCTTCCATCCAGGAACTCGGTCGTTCACCAGTTGTCATTGTTTTGAACAAGATTTAGCTGTGATATCTGTAACACATCCTGTGTGCAAGGCCACTGTTCCTGCTCTCCCACTGTCTGCCTAATGACAGGCCTTAGCAGTGGGGCCCTCTCTTGTCAGTGACAAAGCGTGATCATGGACAGCACGTTTCCAGAGGGCCTCTCCTGTGGGGCCATGCAGTGGAAAGGGCACCTGGGCATAGGAGGTACAGAAGATCCCCTCTGCTTTCACAGGCCACCCCAGCTCCTCCCCTCTGTGGGGGTTCTGAGGGCATCTTCAGGTAATGCTGAGGGGAGAACTGTGTGGTCCCTGGTGGTCTGGGCTAGCTGTAAGCCCCAGTGTATCCCTGTGGACAGAGAGGGGCCTGGACTGGGACACCCCCAAAGTGTGGGTTTCCCTTGGCGTGACCTGAGCCTGAGCCACCGCTGGGCAGCAGTGACCAAAGGTGCTGAGAAACCAGGCAGTGAGGCAATAACATTGTCAGTGTCTCCTACATGCTGCTGTGCGCCGGATCCTCTGCTGCAGCCTTTGGGAGGGGGAGGGGAGTGAATTTCACCAGGACTATCAGCCCTGCCTTGTGTTAGTCACGGCTCTGTCCTGGCCGCTGGACTCTGAGACATCATTCACATCCCATTTGAGGCCAAGAGCATCCCCCCAGGGGTTCTCTTGTTTGTAGGCTGAAGGGATCTTCCTATCCACAGTGCTCAGTAATGTCACTCCTCACCTGGCCAGAGGGGTCGCTGCTGAGCCACATGAGGCCCTTCCCCTCCCCACGGGCTCAGCGTGATGTCCGCTGCTGCAGGGGAATGTACCTGTCCATTACAATGTATCGTGTCTGTCTCCCCGACGCCACACCTGGCAACCGCCTCTGTTAAGCAAGGTCTCAGCTGGTTACTCTGTCCCAAGCTGATAGAGGGCTTCTTCCCACACAGGCTCAGCTCCGCTCCCCCGGTGCTCAGAGAGAGGAGTCAAATTGTGCAGGGGGTATTGTGACGGGATCCCCATGGTACAACCTGGAACTGTGGAACCGCTGTGCCCCCTTAACTCTGCAGCCTGGGCTGTCTCTCCCAATGCTTTGCTAGTGACAAGCAGCAAACCCCTCCAGGCGCTGTTATCCCTCAGCCACCAGCATGCAGAGACACACCCAGCTACATTGCATGAATGCTCTCCAAGCCACTCATGAACCATCCACAGGGAAACACCAGCGAATCCCCCCAGCCTCCAGCCTTGCACCCCAGAAATGTATCATCTTACCCTGCTCAAGATCTTCTCTTGAACAATGCAAGCTCATTAATTAGGTCGCCACTTCGTCAAGTGGACATGCACCAGCCTTTGTAATCTGAGCAGATTCCCCAAGCACTTTAGACAAACTCACTGGTAAAGATAAAACATTAAAATAAGTTTACTACCTCCAGAAAGATAGCTTTATAAGTGATTACAAGTGGTAGGCATAAAGGCCAGAGATAGTTACCTAAGAAATAAAAGTAAAATCAGTCTAAATCCTAAACTCTACTAGATTAAGCAAGATTTGGATCAAACAGCTTTTCTCACCCCGCTGGATGTCGCAGGCAGGTTACAGTTCTCAGTACACAGGCTGAATTTCCTTCTCAGCCTGGAACCGATCTCCTCAGTTCAAAGTCTTGGTCTCCCCACTATTCTTGTTGCCTTCAGCGTAGGTGAGGGAGGAGAGAGGTGGTCTCGTGATGCCATTGTCCCTATTTTACACTCTCAATTCATGGCTCAGGGGAGATACTGGCCCAGGCATGTCATGGGGGGCCTTGCTGAGTCCTCGCTGTGTGGTGCTTGTGCAACTGTCGCCTACAGAATTGTAACTCTCTTGTTTACAATTCCCCTGCTGGTCCAGGACGGTCGCTTAATGCTCGTTTGGGTGTGGGTCACCTCTTTTGTTGCCACTGGAGAGTTAGGTCTGGGCATCTCCCAAACTCACAGCCTGTTTCAATAACAACCATGCAGCAAACTCTCATCACTTCATACACACAAACGATATACTTATTTTGACAGAACAATGAGTTTCAGCAGATCATGATCTTTCATATGGTATCTTACATGGCATGCTTTGTATGAAATATCACAACCATATTGAAATGGTGCTACTTTGAGGTCCAGTGCATCATAGGTACATAGCAGTGACCATCTACTCAAGCTCCTCCCACAATCCCAAACCCCACCCACATGCACAAGATCCTCCGATAGCCCCCAAAGAGCTGGATGGCTGTGCTCAAGTGACCAGCAGGGAAATAATTAATGCTGCCAGTTAGTGGCATGTGTTCCCAAGCTGGAGGAGCAGGAGTCCTAGAGCAAATCTGTGCAGACAGTAGTGAGCTATACAAGGTGCTTTCACAGCTCCTGCAACCATAATATCCACGCACAATTGCACATGTAGATAGTAGTGAGGCATCTAAATAGCCATGTGTGTGCAATCACAAAATTTATATGCCCAGGCACCATAATAATGCACGTGAGATGCTCGCCTTTGTGCACACTTTTCCACGTGGGCAGCCTCTGGTCTCTGTGTTTGAAAGTGGACTGTTGTCATCACTAAGTTTCAGAGTTAACATACCATTAATCTGATGAAGGTAGTATTCCCCTCTCTCAGCTATTGTTTCAATCTCTCTACAGACTCAGGCAGGGAGTATGTTTAAAGTGCTCATCATTGAGGTATCTAAGTGTTTCTCCAGACTCTGCCTATAACAGGGACTCTGGCATCAGCCAAAGTAACTGGGTAAATGGCCTTCAGCATCCAGTTGTAACCCCCCGTGGACCAAGTCTGAAATCTGTGGGGGTTTCTTTTCTGCACAGAGTGCCAGGAGATATCGATGAGGTCAACGCCCTCAAGCTGCAGGTCGATCAGTGGAAAATCCCCACCGGCTTGGAAGACCCTCATGTTCCTGGTAAGGGTTCCTGACCCCCCTCCCTTCACACAGGGAATCCTGGTGCAAGGAGGAGTGGGAAGTGAGTCCTGGCTCTGAGCGTTGTGGGGGTGAAGCCAGCCAAGCCTGGGGTGGGCCCCGGGCAAGGGAGAGAGTCAGAGTAGAGTCCTAGAGCAGGCCTTGGGAATGGGGGATGGGAGCCCACTTCAGGCACTGGGCATAAGCGGGGGAGGGAGATGGGGAGAGAAAGGACGGGCCCACCAGGGTGCAGAGCCTGGAGGCTGACGACTGGGAGCCAGAGTCTGGTGTGGCAGAGGGGATTGGAGGAGGAGGGCGACCTGGTCCAAGCAGCAGGGGAAGAGCTGAGCGTGCAGGAAACCTACGGGGGGGAGCCCAGCACATGTGGCCCAGCCAGGTGACCACCACCTCCAAGGCATAAACACAGGAGAGGAGAGCCCTCCCCAACAGTGTGATCTGGCTGGCTGTGGGACGCGACGGGAGCCCCATTGGCTGGGGCTGGAGCTGGGCCACAGGGGCCCTGACCGTGGGTGGGGTACACCACTGAATACAGCACGCCCATCCCTCCCTTCTTGGAGCCTGGCTGCCCCTGGGGCCACGCAGATGCCAGAGCATGCACCAGCTCTCCTCTCGCGTGTCAGGATTAACGTTTTAGAACAAGTGTCCATGCTGCACTGAGGCGGCCGCACGGCCAAGGTCAGGCTCCCCGACAGCTGCTGGCTTGTTAATCACAGCTGAGCGGCCGAGTGTGTCAGTATTTAAAGCCTTCCCATTGATTCCAGCTGCATAATCCACCAGTCTGCTGAGCATCGGCTCTCTGCCTAATC
The DNA here is from genome assembly GCF_028017835.1 of Emys orbicularis. NCBI lineage: Eukaryota > Metazoa > Chordata > Testudines > Emydidae > Emys > Emys orbicularis. The sequence goes on along the minus strand of NC_088684.1, from coordinate 3,504,086 downwards.
CCTCTCCAGGACACAGAGCAGCACGGAGCTCACGGTGGGAGCATCTGCAAGGGGCAACTAGTAACGTGGGATCAGTCCTAACCTCTGATACGGCAGGCAGGGGGCCAGCGGAACCAGCAAGAGCTGGGTGGACGCTGACCCAGCGTGTGTAGGAGGAGAATTAATTTCCCGCATACCCAATAAGTAGCAAAGCATCTCAGGGAAGGTGTCTGATCAGTGTTCATAGTCAGTAAGGCCAAGAAGAGGTTCAGTTGTATTAACAATAGGATGAAGAACAATAAAGAAGCAGGACAATGGCCATTCTCTAAACCTGTGGTAACAACCTCATCGTCCCATCTCCAACAGGACACGGCAGAGATAGCAACGATCCAGGCAAGGGTGGCTGGTAATAGAGGTGGGGGATCCCATGAGAGGATCCCATTCAAAAAAACATTGAGAGACACACAGTCTGCTCATTCACTCAGTGACATTGTGCATCACAGATGAGATCTGGGGCATGTTAGTTTGGAAAGCGGAGAGTGAGAGGAGGGCTATGAAATCACAGAGCAGAGAGAAGATGGATCAGAGTCTCTTACATACCCCATCTTGTGGCACTAGAGCAAGGGAGCGCTTAGTGAGATGGCCACACGTTTAGAAGGGATAAAGGAAGCACGTGGGCAGCCTGTGGAACTCACTGCTGCAGGATATGAAGACAGATAGCTTAGGGACAGATTCTGTCTCGCTGACTCACACAGAGTAGTAACGCACAGGGCTGCTCATGGAATAAAGTGCTATTCAGAATGAGTAACGGGGGCAGAATCCAGCCCTCAGTGTTTCAAAGAGCTAGCTGTTCGTATGAACATGAGTAGCAGCTTCACTTCCCACTAACGAGGATGGCCAAGATAAGGGTTATCAAGCTGTGTGATGCAGGTATAGGGTTGTCAACTGTCTAATCACACAAACCCAAACACCCTTGCCCCGCCCCTTCCTGAAGGCCACACCCCTGCCTCGCCCCTTCTCTGAGGCCCTGCCCCCCACTCGCTCCAGCCCCCCTCCTTCCGTTGCTCACGCTCCCCCACCCTCACTCACTTTCACTGGGCTGGAACGGGGGGGAGGGGTTGAGGTGCGGGATGGGGTGCAGGCTCTGGGCTGGGGGGTGGAACCAAGGGGTTCAGAGTGTGGGAGGGGACTCCAGGCTGAGCTTGGGGCAGGGGGTTTGGGTGTGGGAGGGGGTGCGGGGTGCAGGCTCCGCCCGGGCGGCACTTACCTTGATTGGCTCCCGTAAACAGCAGCATGTCTGGCAGCAGCTCCTAGGCTCATGAGCGGCCAGATAGCTCTGCACGCTGTCCCTGCCTGCAAGCACCACCCCCGCAGCTCCCATTGGCTGCGGTTCCCCATTCCAGGCCAATGGGAGCTGCGGAGTCGGTGATCGGGGCGGGGGAAGTGCGCAGAGACACACACACCCCCCGGCCACGTCTCCTCCTAGGAGCCGCTGCCGGACATGTCGCTGCTTCCGGGAGCGGCACAGAGCCAGGGCAGGTAGGGAGCCTGCCTTAGCCCTGCTGCGCCACTGGACTTTTAGCAGCCTAAAATCTCCCGGGTGGGCTTCAGTAGCCTCTGGGAGACCGAGACCAATTCTGGGAGACTCCCGGCCAAACTGGGAGGGTTGGCAACCCTAGGTACGAACTGAGTTCCCTCACTATGGAAAAGCTGGCTACAGTGTACTGGCAAAGGGAGGCCAGCTAGCCCTGCTGGACCTCAGGGGAACTGGGTTCAAGTCCTGGTTTGGCCACATGCTCCTTTTGTGACCTTGGGAAGCTGCTGCATCTGTCTGGCTCAGCTTCTTGCCCAGGAACCTCCCAGCCAGGAGTAAGTGCACAGTGTCTGTGCATGGGGAGAAATGGTAGGAGCCCCCTCACTTGAGACACTTCAAAGCAGGCCAGTCCAAGCCCCGTAGGGAATGTCCCACGCTCACCCCTTCAGGGATGGACTAGAGAGGACTTGGATTTCTGTGGTGCTCTTAGTGATGCATAAGCCAGACCAAACCACTCCATTTAACACACCGGGGGTCATCAGCAGCCATCCTAGTATAAGCCTATGTCCCCTGCTAGCCAGGGTGTCCAACCTCTACAACCCTCGAGCACATGTGGCTCCATCTCATTCTGTTCAGTAGGAGGTAATTCAACCCTCCAGGATAGGAGCGCTGATTTCTGCTTTATTACCTTTGGTAATCTCCTGCCATACCAGAGAGCAGCCGGCTGTAGCTTTTCTGTTCCTCTGCCCTGCAGGGGCTCGCTGAGGAATACGGAAGAGCCCGTTGGCCTGTGCAGGTGGGCTGGTTCTACATGAGTCCTCAGGATCCCATTAGCTCCCTTGAGATGGGTTGGCAGGGCTGAAATATTGTAGAACTGTTGGTGTTTTAGTTAGAGCCCTCTGCAGGGAATCCAGCCATGGCAAGGCCTGGGAAGCATTTCCCAGGCTGAGAGAGCGCGTGCAGGGCAAAGAGAGCGTGTGTGACCGGGAGAGGCAGAAGGCGAGAGGGAGAACATGCTGTGGGGGCAGGGACCTGCAGGGGGATCGGCCTTTGATCCTGCAGACAGGGCCGGTGCTACCATTAAGGCAAACTAGGCGGTTGCCTAGGGTGCCAAGATTTGGGGGTGCCAAAAAGCAGTGCCCCCAGTTTTTTTTTTACAGCGTTCCTGGGCTGGGCTGCCGGCGGCGCGCTGACACGTGCGGCTCAGACTCCCTCTCCCAGCACAGCGGCCGCTCCACTTCTCCCGCCTCCCAGGCTTGCGGCGCCAATCAGCTGTTTGGCGCCGCAAGCCTGGGAGGGGAGGAGAATTAGAGCGGGGGCGGCATGATCGGGGAGGAGGTGGAACAGAGGTGAGCTGGGGTGGGGAGCTGCCGCACGGCTCCCCAGGCCGGGGGGGTGGGGAGCTGCCGCGGGGGGGAGGGAGGGTGCGCCTCAGGGCGGGGGGGGGGGAGCTGCCGCAGGGCTGGTGGGGAGGGGCGCAAGGTGGAAGTTTTGCCTAGGGCGCGAAACTTCCTTGCACCGGCCCTGTCTGCAGAGGTTAGAATGCAAGTGTCCTTTGCATGTAACCAGCACCAGCTGCTGTTGTGATGTAATTAGGGATGAGATGCCACCATGATGGGGCCTGGCGTACACCTGACAACTCACTGTGCTGTCATGGATACTTCCTGTTCCCGGCATCATGGCATCCCATCAGGCAGGCTGCTCCCAGGGCCCAAGGAATCCTGCCCCGATAAGAAGTGTTAACCTCACCCCCGGTTTTGAACAGAAGGGGAGGAATTTCCACCCCTTTGGAGAACACATTTCAGCCTCTTTCCGGGTGCAGCTAACCCCTCCATCCCTGGAAGGGCTTTACTCCCTGGCCAACAGTTGTCTGATGAGCAAATATTTTGCCTTTGAGATGAGCCAGTCCAAATGGCAGGTATCTCCACACCGTTCCCACGGAGAATACCCCCCGTTCCACGCTCTTTCGCGGTGTCTCACAGCACACCCCCAGTCAGTCAGCCCACGAGCTGAGCTGCAGTGAGAGCCACATTTACCCTGCATCAGCAGTGAGACTGAGGTGATCCATCTAGAGGTTCAACTTCATTGGAAAGGGAGAGAGAGAGCCAAGGAGAGAGAAGCAGGGAGATCTTGTCTGCTTACTGCCAGTGAGGTAGTGGTGGGGCTGGTCCCCTTATCTAATGGGGTTAGCCAGGAGCCAGGCAGCAGCAGGGTGCTGGCTTTTGTCTCTGCTGGGCCTAGCAACGCAGCAGCTCAGGGAAATGGCCAGGCAGCCGGAGGACGCTGTTTGGTGTCTAGCACCTGACGCCTCCTTGCAGAATGAAAATCTAGCCTTGCTGCGGAACAGAAGCTGGGAGATCCAGCGTCCCAGTCGTGTGGGCAGGTCTATCCTGGGCTGCTGCTCCGGACACTTCCCTTCCACCCAGCCATGGGACTGCCCAGAGTTCTGGTCAGTGGAGTGAGAGGCTCGGAGGCAAGTGTTAATGGGGATCCTGACAGAGTCTGCAGCATCCCAGAGAAGCTAACACTGCGGTAGATACTACAGGCCATCCCACTGGCCAGCTCGGGGGAAACGGCCCAGTCCTGACTCTTGGCACAATGGTCCATGATTACGAATGCTCTTCAGTTCAGGTCATTACAGTACCCGTCCGAGCAGCTCCATGACACAGCTCCAGATCCCACAGCGGTGAGCGCAGGGTAGACAGACAGCTCAAAGCCAGAAGGGTCTATTAGATCATCTAATCTGAGCTCCAGTATAAAAGAGGCCAGAGAATTTCAGCCAGTAACCCCCCCGCACTGAGCCCAGTAACTTGTGTTTGACTAAAGCACGTCTGTATAGATACTGTGGCCAGAGGGACAGGTAGCTGTAGGGCTGGAGAGATCTTAGAAGGGGTAGGCCCCGGAACACGCCCTCCTGCTCTTCTTCCCTGAGGTGTCTGTCTCGTTCGGACATGTTCTCTTTGGGCAAGGTCATTCCCCCCATTCATTCGCTCTCACACACAAGGTGTCAATGCAAGAAGCCGCTACAGCCTGCTGCCGCTGAGCAGTTTCCTGGGCAACTAGCAATCCTTCAGCCAGCTGGGGGGTTGTTCTCCCCTCCCTGTGGAAATAGTGTGGTAAATAAGGCCCTACTTCATTTGCAATATTGTGGAAATTGCAGATCCTGCCATATGAGGCTTCCACTGCAGGTTTGATTTTCATTAGCTTACTGTGCACAGTCCAGTTTTGCATACATTGAGGTTTGCAGCACACACTTCCCTCCCCCCTCCCCCTTAGTATAGTGTAAGGCACTGACAGCTGCACAGGGAACACAGCTGTGAGCCCAGGGAGGGGCTCAGTTTCACAGCAGGGAGCCTACCAGCAGTGGAATTGACATTCTTGTCAGTTTCATGGCTAGTATTATGTCACATTTCCTCTCCAGCTGGGACTGTCAGCCCAGCGCTGGGCAAGGAAATTCAAAATAATTGGCTACAGTGGGTCAGTGTGGTGGGGTCAAATGCACAGTGGATCTGTGTGGTGAAGCACGCCTGGAGGCTGGGACACCCTCCCACCCCAGGGAGATCATGCCCCACAGGCTGAGAGCAGCAGGCACCATGTGTTTGGAGCCTCCATGCCCTCCGGGTAGACTCCCTGCTGCATATTAGCAGGGTTACACCTGGTATTTAAGTCCATTAATGGCTATTAGCCAGGATGGGTGAGGACTGGTGTCCCTAGCCTCTGTTTGTCAGAGGGTGGAGATGGATGGCAGGAGAGAGATCACTTGATCATTACCTGTTAGGTTTACTCCCTCTGGGGCACCTGGCATTGGCCACTGTCGGTAGACAGGATACTGGGCTAGATGGACCTTTGGTCTGACCCAGTACGGCCATTCTTATGTTCTTATGGATTCAAGAGAAGAGGGTGTTGTGTCCTTGATGGGGTCACATCTAGACACATTTCACACCCAAGTGCTGGTTCCTCAGCGGTTTATCTAGCTATTTACAATGATTTTTCTCTCCGAAAGAGCCTTCTCCTGCCCCAGAGGGGGCTGCATGTCAGTGCTGGGTGTAGTGACCTATACAGCCACCTGGGTTAGCTGAATGGAAGGGGAAGGGGGCCCATTGACTCATTTGGAGACAACTGCGCACTTTAGGGCAGGGCAGCTGCATCATTTGAGGCTGAACAGGGGCTGCGTGGTGCCTTTGTACAGTGGGGCAGGTGAGCGAACAGCAGCGGGGTTACTAGAGGTTTGGAAGGTTCTTTAGCATTTCCCATTTGGATATCCGAAATGGCTTCCATCCAATCAGCAGCCAGAGCTCCCGCCCCAAGCACAGTCCTATCAGGCACATCAGCGCCACCATTAGATGTTTCCAGTTCAAGCACTGAGCCAGCCTGACCCGACTTAGCTTGCCAGAGTTGACAGGCTCACAACACACACTGGCGTGACTACAGGCACTCTTAGTAGCCAGACAGCCATTAACAAGCAGCCCTCCTGACCCCTTGGAGGTCTATGGGAGAAAGGGGAGAGGCCTCGATTCCAGCTTGCCAGATGCTCGCTGGCTGCAGCGAAGTCCTCCAGGTTTGCAGGCACCGCCGGCCCGGGTGCTCACGCCAGCATTCAGAGCTACATTGGGCTGCTGGCTAAGTCCCTTGCTCCATCTCTGGATTCCCTGCAGCCTTTGCTGTAACTACAGGGACGTCTGCTCATTCCCCTTATTCCTACATCCTGAATCCGCTCCCAGTGTTTCCTGTCAGTTGTGCTATCAATCCACTGTCAGCAGCCAGGAATCGTCCACCAGGCTCCAAACCGCAGTCCAGTTGCACTAGTCCCACATCCTGCTAGGTGGGACACCCTGACCTCTCTTGCATCCTGATAACCTGCCCGCACTGTGTAGCTGTGGCCAGGAAAGGCCAGCCCTGAGCTCTGAGGTGATGGCAAATCTCTGTCCCCAGAGGCACATTTCCATCCAGACGGTGCCTAATGACACTGGATGTTGGGGAGTTTTTAATGTAGCCAACTGACCTCCCTGGTAGCATTTTCATTGCTTCCTGAATTCTTTGTGAAGCTGTGGTAGGTGAGGGGAATGGACACTGCTGAGGTCTGTCCACATGCCAGAGCTGTAGAATGAGCCAGGTACATTATTAATAATAATTAATAATCATTGATTAATTCCTATGGAATCTTCCACCTCAGGATCTCAAAGCACTTTATCTACTGCTGCCTCACATCCCTCTTGGGGGGTACAATACAGGTCATGTGGCAATCATTTCAATCAGCACTGGAATGCAGCCACCTCTGAGGTGGAGCACAGCAGCTGATTTACAGCTCACAGCAGGGCTGCGTATCACTTCAGGACAGGAAGTGAAGAATACGGTGTCTAAGTGAAAACGCAGAGGGTGATCTAGGGAGGCATGTTACAATCACCCACATTAGAATTTGTCCAAGACACCAGGTTCGTGTAAGAATTGCCACCGGGTCTGTAACGAACACAAGAGACCAGGGTGGTGGTTTCACCTCTTGTCAGAAAGAGGCACCTCCAGTAGTGCTCCATGTTAGTCTGTGGGTCTAACCCAGACCGTATCTATTTTGACTGCAGTGGGCGTGGGGCTGCCCAAACCCAGTGGAAGAGAGGGTCCCTCGAAGCAGAGTTTCTATCAGATAGGTGCAAGAGGTGCCTAGGCTTTGAGCCTGCTGGCTGCCCAGAGTCAGGCCTCCCCCTGGGGGAACAGAGCAACTGTTACATTGGGGGAGCTCCTGCTCTCCTGCGGGGCGGTCACAGTCAGGGATTGTTTTGAGGACAGAACCTCGAGGGGCAGCAAGGGCACCTCTGCGGAGGGATTGGGGCTTGTCCCACACGCACAAGTCTCCTGCTTAGAAGCAGGCAGCTGCTGACCGATTGCACAACACTGGCTTCAGTAGGACAGACGCAAGGTGTGCCAGCCCCAGATGGAATCGCGAGCAGTGCACGGAGTCTGCTTACAGCACTTTGTTTATGGATCATTCACCCGCCGCTGAAATGCAGGCACCTCTGGGCTGAGCGTGGCAGCACATTCTCTACCAGCAAAGGCTACACAGGGTGTGTAGGAGAGAAAGTGAAGAACCCCGTATGCAGCTGACACTGCCAGGGGAGACTTTTCCCACGAACCAGGATGAATGACTCTAGTGAACAGTGCTCTGGGATGCCAAATGAGCACAAGTGGACAGCACCTAGGGCAGTGGTCCCCAACCTTTTTCATCTGGCGGGCGCCAGACGACAAGCCACGGACCGTGGCAGCGGACGAGCATCCGCCGAAATGCCGCCAACAAGCGGCATCATCCAGAGGCGTCGCCTCCAAAATGCCGCCGAAATTCGGCAGCATTTTGGCAGATGCTCGTCCACCAGCCAGTACGTGGGCGCACTTAGATGCCTCGGCGGGCGCCATGGCACCCACGGGCACCGCGTTGGGGACCCCTGACCTACGGTATATGCCTCATCTGAAAAAAGACACACACACACCCCAGTAGCACAGCGCCCCCTAGCATTACACTGAGGTATCAATACACTACTGACTCAGAGAAGAGAGCACCCCATACTAAATCATCCACACCAATCTTTGTACCACAGCACCCCCTAGCATTGTGCTGGGGCAGTGGGGCCTGTACTGACTAAGAGGGGAGAGTGACCCCTACTGAGTCATAAATATAGCTTCCTGCGATGCCTGGGCTTTCTCTGGGTGGGGTAAGGGGAGTCGTCCGGGAATCCTTTGTTTCCTTGGTTTTTATTTCAGTCCCTTGGAGGCAGCCTTCCCACATTGCTTGTAGCTACTTCTCTTGACTCCCAGCTGCACAGAGGGTCCTGGAGAAAGAATTTGCTCCTTCGGCACAGAAGAAGTTGTCGCACCGGCTCGCCATGTTATAGTTACAAAAGCCTATCTAGAGAGTTCCTAAGAGATTTGTGTTTAAAAGGCGTTATGTCTATTGAAGAGCAAATCCTGTCGTTGCCTTAGTTCGTTTGTATGACAGTGAATACTGCGTTTCCGTACTCACTAAAGACCATTTCCCCATGAACTGGAATGTGAACCCTGCCATCCTGGCCAAATTCCAAATTGTCTCATTCCATTCTGCTTCCTACATCCTCCCTGCCATTTGGGTGCAGGATTCTCTTTCACTTCCTGCCCTGAAATGCTGGATGGCATCGATTCATGTTCTTAAACAGCTGTCATGTTCCACCCCAGAGCTGGCTGCATTTCAGTGATGGGGGAAGTGCTTTGAGATTCCCTCTCGGCTGCCATCATCCTGGCATTTGTTGCTTTGAGATTAGACTTGCAATGCGTTGTTCTAAGCTGGGCACTGCACCAGCTTGTGTGTGAAGTGATGCATTTTGCAGCAAGCAAGTGACGCATTGTTCTGGGTTCTATTGGGTTGGATCATTCAGGCCCTAGCTGGCTGGGGAGCTGCCTCCCGGAGCAATCAGACCCGCTATCCTCAGTGCCACACAAACAAACAATCACATCACTCTCGTCCGTGTCCCTGCTAGCCAGTAAATGGGCTCCGGCGATGCCGGTCAGTAGTGACTGATGGCTGCTCATTTAACAGTGTCGCGCAGCCAGCAGGAAGGACACCTTGATCCCGATTGTAACTCTCCCATTGTTTAACGGGAACACCCCAGAGGGCACCCAGCAGCCCAAGACGGAGCCATCTTTGCTTGCCTGCTGGTGAACCTCGGTTCATTGCAGCCACACAGAGCTGTGTGCTGCTGCTGCAGATAATGACCCGCTCAGGTATCCTGTCACAGCCCCGTCACGCCCAGGCTGCGCACTGAGTCTGACAAATCATTTCAGCCAACACCTAGGGGCCGTCCGCAGCGCGCAGAGCCGAGAAAGAGCAGCACGCCTGCATCAGCAGGTTGCTTCGCCAGCAGGTGGCCCATCCGTGCACACAGAACAAGTGCTGGTGCCGCGTCTCCACTGAGACACGGTCAGATGGGGACTGAGAGGGGGAATTCATCCTGGGAGATGCTGTGTGGCGGGCAAGCTTCAGGGCAGTGTTTCTTCCGGATGTCTCTGCAAAGAATTACCCCAGCCTGGTGCCATGGGAGCCTGGGTACAAGGGTCTGGCCCTGACGTCCCCAGTAAGCTCCCAGTGCAGCCCTCACTTGGCAAAGTTTGCCAATGGCTGCTGGTTTGTGTAGCGCCCGTCCTGTCAGGTACTGGGCATGGCACCACTACCAGCAGGCAGCCCACAGTGGGTCAGAAGCTGCGGCTGAATCTATAGGTTACTGGGTATTAATGTAAAGGTCCAAAGAAGAATGACACCAAACAACTCCTCTTGCCATGCAGGGTCCTGGAGTGAATTTACCCTTGAGGCAAACTGGTCTCATACTCCCAGCCCAGCATTTTCATTGATACATTGCACCTTCCTTTCCAGGGATGAACCCCCTGCTGAGAGCTGGTCAGTGTCATTTGACAAATGGGGAAACTGAGGCAACAACCAGCCAGGACCTGAGCCTGCAGGCTCTTTGCAGGGGGAGCATTTCTCCCCTCCAGTGGGAATTCAGCCCGGGGCAAAGGCAGGATTGGGCTCTAAGTAACCTGCTCACGCTGTGGCAGATCCCAGGCTAGAACTCAGGTCTCCTGGCTCCCAGTTGTGCCTTAAGCACAAGTTAATTCTTCCTCCTTTCGTTCACTGGAGTCTGACTCCTGGCTGTAAAGGATTCACCTGGATGGACTCCCAGCAAACAATGTCTCTCCAGTGCCAGGTTTGCAGAGTGCCCACTTACCCTGCCAATTCCCTTTGGAGCAGCCGCTCAGGGAGGAGAATGTAGGTTGGGAGCAGACAGCAGAAGGCTTCTGTGACACTGTTTTTCTGACCAGCCTTCTCCCCCAGCAGGGTTAGCCAGTAAATCCTAAATCTGTTTGCAGGACCAGTGTCTGACTGTCCATAAAACCCCACAGCTTGTCTCTCAGGGGGAAAAGAGTAGCTTAAAAAGAAGATCATTATTAATGGCTTAACCAGGAGATCTTCAGTGATCTAAATCTCAAAGAACCCTACAAAAAATGGAAACTCAGTCAAATTTACAGAGGATGTATGTAAACAAATACCACAAGTCTGTAGCGACAAAATTAGAAAGGCCAAGGCACAAAACAAGATCAAACTAGCTAGGGACATAAAGGGTAACAAGAAAACATTCTACAAATACATTAGAAGCAAGAGGAAGACCAAGGACAGAGTAGGCCCGTTACTCAATGTGGGGGGAAAGACAATAACAGAAAATGTGGAAATGGCAGAGGTGCTTAATGACTTCTTTGTTTTGGTTTCACCAAGAAGGTTGGTGGCGATTGGACCTCTAACATCGTGAATGCCAGTGAAAATGAGGTAGGATCAGAGTCTAAAATAGGGAAAGAACAAGTCAAAAATTTCTTAGACAAGTTAGATGTCTTCAAATCACCAGGACCTGATGAAATACATCCTAGAAGACTCAAGGAGCTGACTGAGGAGATATCTGAGCCATTAGCTATTATCTTTGAAAAGTCATGGAAGATGGGAGAGATTCCAGAAGACTGGAAGAGGGCAAATCTAGTGCCCATCTATAAAAAGGGAAATAAGGACAACTCGGGAAATTACAGACCAGTCATCTTAACTTCAATACCCGGAAAGATAATGGAGCAAATAATTAAGAAATCAATTTGCAAATACCTAGAAGATAATGAGGTGATAAGTAACAGTCACCATGGATTTGTTAAGAACAAATCGTGTCAAACCAACCTGATAGCTTTCTGTGACAGGGTAACAAGCGTTGTGGATGGGGGGAAGCAGTAGACGTGGTGTATCTTGACTTTAGTAAGGCTTTTGTTACTGTCTCACATAACCTTTTCATAAACAAACTAGGGAAATACAACCTAGATGGAGCTACTATAAGGTGGGTGCAAAGCTGGTTGGAAAATCATTCCCGGAGAGTAGTTATCAGTGGTTCACAGTCATGCTGGAAGGGCATAATGAGTGGGGTCCCACAGGGATCGGTTCTGGATCCGGTTCTTTTCAATATCTTTAGCAGTGATTTAGATAATGGCATAGAGAGTACACTTATAAAGTTTGTGGATGATCCCAAGCTGGGTGGCGTTGCAAGTGCTTTGGAGAATAGGATAAAAATTCAAAATGATCTGGATAAACTGGAGAAATGGTCTGAAGTAAATAGGATGAATTCAATAAGGACAAATGCAAAGTACTCCACTTAGGAAGGAACAATCAGTTGCACACATACAAAATGGGAAATGACTGCCTAGGATGGAGTACTGTGGAAAGGGATCTGGGGTCATAGTGGATCACAAGCTAAATATGAGTCAACAGTGTAACGCTTTTGCAAAAAAACCAAATATCATCCTGGGCTGCATTAGCAGGAGTGTTGTAAGCAAGACACGAGAAGTAAATCTTCTGCTCTACTCCGCGCTGATTAGGCCTCAACTGGAGTATTGTGTCCAGTTCTGGGCGCCACATTTCAGGAAAGATGTGGACAAATTGGAGAAAGTCCAGAGAAGAGCAACAAAAATGATTAGAAGTCTAGAAAACATGACCTATGAGGGAAGATTGAAAAAATTGGGTTTGTTTAGTCTGGAGAAGAGAAGACTGAGAGGGGACATGATAACAGTTTTCAAGTACATAAAAGGTTGTTACAAGGAGGAGGGAGAAAAATTGTTCTCCTTAATCTCTGAGGATAGGACAAGAACCAATGGGCTTAAATTGCAGCAAGGGCGGTTTAGGTTGGACATTAGGAAAATCTTCCTGTCAGGGTGGTTAAACACTGGAATCAATTGCCTAGGGAGGTTGTGGAATCTCCATCACTGGAGATTTTTAAGAGCAAGTTGGACAAACACCTGTCAGGGATGGTCTAGATCGGGGTGGGCGAACTTTTTGGCCTGAGGGCCACATCGGGTTTCTAAAATTGTATGGAGGGCCGGTTAGGGGAGGCTGTGCCTCCCCAAACAGCCAGGCGTGGCCCGGCCCCCACCCGCTATCTGACCCTCCCTGCTTCTCGCCCCCTGATGGCCCCCCCGGGACTCCTACCCCATCCACCACCCCCTGTCCCCTGACTGCCCCCCGCCACCCCATCCAACCCCCCCTCTCCTTCCTGACTGCACCCCCGGGACCCCTGCCCCCATTCAACCACCCCTGTTCCCCGCCTTCTGACTGCCCCGACCCCTATCCACACCCCCGCTCCCTGACCACCACCCCGAACTCCTCTGCCCTCTATCCAACCCCCCCCCTCCCTTCCCCCTTACCGCGCTGCCTGGAGCACCGATGGCTGGCGGCACGACAGCCGTGCCGCCCAGAGCACCGAGTCAGGCCACGGCTCTGCAGCTGCGCTGCCCGGCTGCCCAGAGCATTGCGCCCGACGGTGCAGTGAGCTGAGGCTGCGGGGGAGGGGGAACAGCAGGGGAGGGGCCGAGGGCGAGCCTCCGTGGCCAGGAGCTCAGGGGCCGGGCAGGAGGGTCCCGCGGCCGGATGTGGCCCACGGACCATAGTTTGCCCACCTCTGGTCTAGATAATACTTAGTCCTGCCTTGAGTGTAGGGGACTGGACTAGATGACCTCTCGAGGTCTCTTCTAGTTCTTCTTCGAGTGCTTGCTCATATCCATTCCAGTCAGGTGTGCGCGCGCCGCGTGCACGATCGTCGGAAAACTTTTACCCTAGCAACACCCGGTGGGTCGGCTGTGGAGCCCCCTGGAGTGGCGCCCTCATGGCGCTGGATATATACCGCAGCCGACCCAGCGCCCCCTCAGTTCCTTCTTACCGCCCCTGACGGTCGTTGGAACTGTGGAGCACAGCATAGCTGGTCTCCACACTCCCTAGCTTCTAGCTCTCATTTCTGTAGATAGTTGTGTATAGTAGTTAAAGTTCTTTAGATAGTTGTTTATTTAGTTTTGTAGTTGTTGTAAATTGTTAGCGGGGGTTAAGGGGGTTGTTCTCCCCCCTTTTCCCCCCGGAGCATACCGGGCTCATGCCCAAGGCTCCTGGCTTTAAGCCGTGCGCGTCCTGCGCGAAGCCGATGCCAACAAGCGACCCGCACGCCTCCTGCTTGAAGTGCCTCGGGGAAGCCCATCAAGCAGATAAGTGCCCAATCTGCAAGGCCTTCAAGCCTCGAACAAGGAAGGAGCGGGACTTTCGGCTTCGGCAGCTCCTAATGGAGGCGGCGCTCAGCCCGGATCCTCCCTCGGCGCGCCCAGCCCCGGCACCGAGCGCGTCGGTGCGCAGCGCCCCAGCGGCCCCGACCGGCGCCGCGGACAAGTCCTCTCGGCACCGGCAGACTTCGGCACCGCGCCCACCTCAGGGGACTCGGCGCCGATCTCTATCTCCGGGCCATAAGAAGGCCCGCAAGGCACAGGACATTGCTGCCCTGAAGACGCCGGCTCCCCCGGTGCCGGGGGTAGAGCCGCGTCCGCCTTTGGACCGCCAAAAGCAGGCGGCCACACCGTCGACTCCGGCACCGAGGCCGTTGAGTCCGGTGCGGACTGTTTCACCACCTAGGCTGGTGGTGGAACCTTGTCTCCCCTCGACTCCGGAGACGTTTAATACCGCGAGGGACCTGATCGCCCTCACGGAGCCGGCACCGTCGCAGCTCCCAGCACCGGTGGCTCCGCGCATTGTGCAGTCGAGAGGCAAGCCTGCACTGGTGCGCCCACCGTCTCCAACCGTAGACTCTCGGCACTGCTCCAGGTCTCGGAGCAGGTCCCGACGCCGCTCGGAGTCCCGGCGCCGACTATCACCTCGGCGCCGGTCGTACTCGCGGTCGAGATCCTCTTCGCGACGCCGCTCTACATCTCGGCACCGTCGCGACCGCCGGCGCCGATCGGACTCGAGGCGCACCTCCCGGTACCGGTATGAGCGCCGATCGAGGGACCGCTCCCGGCACTGGGTGTCGTCGCAATCGTCGTCCCGCTCCAGATCCGGATCGCGGCACCGGCGTGGCTACCGGCACCGATCCCGATCCCGGCACCAATCTCCGGCACGCTGGGACAGATCGCCCTACGACCGGCACCGACCGGCACCGCACCAGCCGGGGACGGATGCATCGCACTCGGCACCGCCATGGCCGTCAAGATCCGCGTCCCACTCCTCTGAAGGGGCCTCTAGATCGGCCTACCCTCCACAGGGGCAGGCGGCTTCAGCGGACTTCGGCCACTCGCAGGACATGGCAGAGGACCCTACGCAGGGACCTGCTCACTGGTCCTTTTGGACCCCATGGGCCTACCACCAAGCCCAAGGGGCTCCACCGTCTGCCTCCCGCTCGGCCCGCTCCAAGCCCAGAGCCCCGGAGGCCACCATCTCCCGCCCCCCCCCAGGGGGCATGGAGGCTCCAGCGCCCACGCCGGCGCAGGCCATGGACCCGGGGACGGGCGAGGCCCAGCTCCAAGAGCACCTGGAGCAAGACTTGCCTTTGGACCCCTTGCCACCGGGGGTATCCTCCTCCTCCTCCCCTGATGAGGCGGTAGCGGGGACATCCGCCATGGGCCCGCCCCCTATAGACCTTCGGGCCCATCAGGACCTGTTGCGCCGGGTGGCGCGCAATATGGACCTCCAGATGGAGGAGATCGTGGAGGTTCACGACCCGATCGTGAACATCCTTTCAGCGGACGCCCCATCCAGAGTGGCGTTACCGCTGATTCGCTCCATACAAACTAATGCCACCTCGATCTGGCAAACCCCGGCCTCTATCCCGCCCACGGCCAGGGGCGTGGAGAGGAAGTACTTTGTACCCTCCAAGGACCACGAGTACTTGTACACTCATCCCCAACCGTGCTCACTGGTGGTCTCATCAGTGAATGCACGGGAGCGCCATGGCCAGCAGGCGGCAGCGCCAAAATCGAAGGACGCTAAGCGCTTCGATTTGTTCGGGCGCAAGGTCTATTCGGCGGGGGGGCTTCAGCTTAGGGCAGCCAACCAACAGGCGCTCTTAAGCCGATACAGTTTTAACACCTGGTCCTCAATGGAGAAGTTTAAGGAACTGGTTCCCCAGGAATCTAGGGAAGAGTTCGGGACTTTGGTAGAGGAGGGTAAGCGGGTGGCACGCACCTCCCTACAGACCTCCCTGGATATAGCCGACTCGGCCGCTAGGACCCTGGCGTCGGGTATAGCTATGAGGCGAACCTCCTGGCTCCAGGTGTCAGGCTTGCCACCTGAACTGCAGCAGACCCTCCAGGACTTGCCCTTTGAGGGTCAGGGCCTGTTTTCGGAAAAGACGGACTCGAGGCTCCAAAACCTCAAGGACTCTCGAACAATGATGTGCTCCCTGGGGATGCATGTCCCAGGGCCACAGCGCAGACCCTTCAGGCCCCAGCCTCAGAGGTTCTACCCTCCCCCGCCTCGCCCGAGACAGGACTTTGCCAGGAGGCGGGGTCGAGGCGGTAGGCGACGGTCGACCGGCCCTCAACCCGGTCAGAACCAGGGCCAGCCTAGGCCACCTTCAGGGCCTAGGCAAGCCTTTTGAAGGTGCGGTCGAGGACGGCACCAGAACCAGCACCCAGGATTCAACTCCCCCCTTCCGGGATCGCCTCTCCCGTTTCCACCGTGCTTGGTCCCTTATAACATCGGACCGTTGGGTCCTTTGCACGGTGGAGAGGGGATACGCCCTCCAGTTTTCCTCGCCCCCCCCTCCCACTCCCCCTCCCCGTCCCTCTTCAGGGACCCTTCTCACGAGCAACTCCTTACACAGGAGGTTTTCGGGCTCCTCTCTATGGGAGCCATAGAGGAGGTTCCGCCAGAGTTAAGGGGCAGGGGGTTTTATTCCCGCTACTTCCTGATCCCCAAGTCGAAAGGGGGTCTACGGCCCATCTTAGACTTGCGCGGACTCAACAAATTCATAGTAAAGTTGAAGTTCCGCATGGTATCATTGGGGACCATTATTCCTTCACTGGATCCTGGAGACTGGTTCGCCGCCCTCGACATGAAGGACGCTTATTTCCATATAGCAATTTATCCGCCTCACAGGCGCTTCCTGCGGTTTGTGGTAAACAAGGTGCACTACCAATTCGCAGTCCTTCCCTTCGGCTTGTCCTCGGCTCCCAGAGTTTTCACAAAGTGTCTGGCAGTCGTCGCGGCATACCTTCGCCGACAAGGGGTACAGCTGTTCCCGTATTTGGACGACTGGCTGGTGCGCGGCCGCACCAGAGACCAAGTTCAAGCTCACGTCCACATGGTGACACAGACTTTCCACGATCTGGGCATTCTACTCAACAGAGAGAAGTCCACTCTGGTGCCAACACAGAGAATAGAGTTCATTGGAGCGATCCTGGACTCCAGAAGTGCACGAGCCATTCTGCCAGAAGGCCGGTTTCAGACCATCGCACGCGTCATTCACGGACTGCGGGCATCTCCGTTCACCATCATAAGGACATGCCTTGCCCTGTTGGGTCACATGGCCTCGTGCACCTACGTAACCAGGCACGCCAGACTACGGCTTCGCCCACTACAGGCTTGGGTGTCATCAGTGTACCATCCTCACCGGGACGACCTGAACATGCTGGTCACGGTCCCGTCCTCGGTCTTGACCTCTCTCACCAGGTGGTTGGATCGCGCGGTGGTCTGTGCAGGAGTGCCTTTTCACGCCCCACAACCCTCCCTCCACCTAGTCACGGACGCTTCATCTCTAGGATGGGGCGCTCACCTCGGGGAGCGTCATACTCAGGGCCTGTGGTCCGCATCCGAACTAGCCCTACACATCAACGTCCGGGAACTGATGGCGGTGCGCCTAGCCTGCCAGGCATTCCTCAACTTCCTACAGGGCCGTTGCGTGCTGGTCCTCACCGACAACACCACGGCCATGTTTTACATCAACAAGCAAGGCGGAGCCCACTCATCACTCCTATGCCAAGAGGCCATTCGCCTATGGGACTTCTGCATCGCCCACTCGATCCATCTCACCGCATCATTCCTGCCTGGAGTCCAGAATACGCTGGCGGACCGTCTCAGCAGGTCCTTCCAGACGCACGAGTGGTCAATTCGCCCGGACATCATCTATTCCGTCTTCCGGAGGTGGGGATTTCCCCAGGTCGACCTGTTCGCATCCCGGGCCAACAGGAAGTGCCACGCATTCTGCTCCCTTTACGGCCGAGCTCCAGGCTCTCTGTCGGACGCCTTCCTTCTAACGTGGAAGAGCCACCTGTTCTACGCCTTTCCCCCATTTCCGCTTGTCCACAGGGTACTGCTCAAGATCCGCACCGACCATGCACGAGTAATTCTAGTTGCTCCCGCTTGGCCGAGGCAGCACTGGTACACCACACTGTTGGAGCTGTCGGTTCAAGCGCCGATCACGCTCCCCTTGAGTCCGGATCTCATCTCCCAGGACCACGGCCGTCTGTGTCACCCCGACCTACAATCGCTTCACCTCACAGCGTGGATGCTCCATGGCTGAACCAGACAGAGCGGCAATGTTCGCAGTCCGTCCAGCAGATCCTGCTGGGAAGTAGAAAGCCCTCTACACGGTCCACTTACTTAGCCAAGTGGAAGCGGTTCTCCTGTTGGTGTGAGCAACGAGCTACGTCCCCCTTGCAGGCACCTATCCCTCTCATACTGGAATATCTCCTGTCCCTAAGACAGCAGGGCTTGGCGATATCTTCAATCAGGGTTCACCTCGCCGCTATTTCGGCATTCCACCCAGGAGAACTCCCGTCCTCGGTCTTCTCTAACCCGATGGTCGTTAGATTCCTCAAGGGCTTAGACCGGCTGTACCCACAAATACGCCAGCCGGTTCCAACGTGGGACCTCAACCTCGTTCTCTCCAGGCTTACAGGGCCCCCGTTTGAACCATTAGCGACCTGTTCGCTCCTGTACTTATCCTGGAAGACGGCCTTCCTCGTAGCCATCACCTCAGCACGGCGTGTTTCTGAACTCAGAGCGCTGACGTCCGAGCCCCCATACACGGTGTTCCACAAGGACAAGGTGCAGCTTCGCCCCCACCCTGCCTTTCTTCCGAAGGTGGTTTCACCCTTCCACGTAAACCAGGATATCTTTCTCCCGGTCTTCCATCCAAAGCCTCACGCTACTCGTCAAGACCAGCGTTTGCATTCTTTGGACGTTCGCAGGGCCCTGGCTTTCTACATTGACCGGACAAAGCCATTTAGGAAGTCGACGCAGCTCTTCGTCGCGGTGGCCGACCGGATGAAAGGCTCACCGGTCTCTTCACAGTGCCTGTCCTCTTGGATCACGTCCTGCATTCGTGCTTGCTACGACCTGGCCGGTGTCCCGACGCCACGCCTCACCGCCCACTCCACGAGGGCCCAGGCCTCCTCGACTGCCTTCCTGGCTCAAGTCCCGATCCAGGACATTTGTAGAGCTGCAGTGTGGTCTTCGGTACACAGGTTCGCTGCTCACTATGCGCTGGTGCAACAATCCAGAGACGATGCTGCTTTCGGGTCAGCGGTTCTGCACACAGCAATATCTCACTCCGACCCCGCCACCTAGGTGGGGCTTGGGAGTCACCTGACTGGAATGGATATGAGCAAGCACTCGAAGAAGAAAAGACGGTTACTCACCGTTGTAACTGTTGTTCTTCGAGATGTGTTGCTCATATCCATTCCAAACCCGCCCCCCTTCCCCTCTGTCGGAGTAGCCGGCAAGAAGGAACTGAGGGGGCGCTGGGTCGGCTGCGGTATATATCCAGCGCCATGAGGGCGCCACTCCAGGGGGCTCCACAGCCGACCCACCGGGTGTTGCTAGGGTAAAAGTTTTCCGACGATCGTGCACGCGGCGCGCGCACACCTGACTGGAATGGATATGAGCAACACATCTCGAAGAACAACAGTTACAACGGTGAGTAACCGTCTTTTCTATGATTCTATGATTGATCAGCTCCTTGTCCCATGGCAGGAGAACGCCATGTTACTGACCCTGTTTGAGCATCTCTCTCACTGGCCAAAGGCCTGTTCTGCCAAATACTGCTTACCAATGCACTTCCTTGGCGTCTCCCATGCCAGCCCCGGCCCGGCCCAGCGGTGAGTGGAGTTGGCTGAAAGGCAGTGGAGATTATTCACAGCCCTTTAAGCAAAATATAAACTGGATTTCCATTCGCCATCTTTTCTCATTTGCTTTTGTGCGAGCAGGTTTTGGGTTCGTGTGGATTTGGGGCCCCGCCCCTGGCTGATCCTCGTTCTGCGATGACGTAGCAGACTCCCTCACAGTACAGCTGCCCCTCGCTGTGGTGCCCGCGTAGGAGGATGAATCTGTGCTGCTGGTGCCCCGGTTAGGGCTGGCCCCTGCCATCTGTATGGGGTCGAGTCATGGGTTTTTTGCACTGCTGCCTCTTTTGTTCATGGCATGACTCCTGACCAGTCCAGAGCCCTGACACAGAGGCTCTACCTGTCTCCTTCCCCTGTGTCTCCCATATTCTCTGGCTGTCGTTCAGCTTCCACTTGGCCTGAGGCTGTGTGACCCAGTTCCAGGGCTTTGTGCATCGATACGCACCGCCGACAAAATCCACCTGGTTGGGCCAGTGCCCGTCTGTGGCCGGTGCTTTGCTGCTCCCTGTGCTGCTGCGGTTCCTCCGGAAACCTGCCGTGGCTGTAATTGCTGCGCTCTGAGTAGATGAAGCTGTTCTGCATTGTTAGCTCTGCAATGGGCTGGTTGCAGGAAATTGATCAGCGAGTGTGCTGGGAAACCATCTCCTCTCTCTAACGTGGGTGGGTGCAGATGCACGACTAAGGGTCTGGGTCTGTGAGCTGAAGAGGGGCTGGTGCTATCAAACCAAGTGTATGCTTTATAGAAACCGTGGGCTTGCCAGAGCCAAACAGGAATAGAAATGGGCCTGGGGGAGAGGTGTTAAATATCACTGGGAACGGAGTGGTGGATTTAAACCTCTCACCTGCAGTGCTGGGAAACACAAATATAATCAGCCCATTGGTTCTGCTCCTCCCCACTAGTGAGTGCTCCATATAAAAGGATAAGAGCCTACTACTGTGACCTGTTAATGGACGTGCTCCTTTAGCTCAAGTGGCAGAGGCTCCTGGAGTTAGCGCTGAAAGTCCTGGGTTCAGTTCTTGCTCATGACCCCTAATAGGGAGCCATCACACAAACCCAACAGCCTTGAAGGAGTGGGTGAGAAGCAGAAGCCCAGCTCCTCAGCTGGTGTCGATCAGGGGAGGTTCACTGACTCCTGCTGAGGATCTGGCCCCTAAAGGGAAGGTGACCCAGAGAAATGCAACAGAGTACACAAGCAGCATTGGGGCGAGCAGCCGGTTAGATTCCTGGAAGAGCTGTTTGCCATTCTCCCCCAGAACCCTTCTCCCCACTGGGCTACGGATGCGTGCTCTCTCCCAAGTGTGCAGCATCGATCGCTCTCTAAGCAGCGACGCTTCCTGCCAGTTGGTGCCCAGTGCAGGACTCTAAACCAAACCAAAACAGCACCGGTGGAAGCAGGCTCCCTTCAGCCTCCTGCCAGTCGCTTCATGCCTTGCCTTTGCGTTTACACTGAGGATGACTAGCGGCCGGCCGGCCCTCTGCACATTGGGGCGAGGTGCCTGTGAGCACTGGGGCTCGCTCACTAGCTGCCAATGGCTTCTTGGCTGAAATCCATTGGATAGAGCCAGTGCCCTCAGATGGCCATAACTCCAAGAACCTTTGTGCATTGATAAGCTGTCGTCCTCCTGGGGATCTGATAGAAACACCACAGTCCCTCCCTTGCCTCACCCCGTAACCAGGGGCCCATAGAAACACCACAGTCCCTCCCCCACCTCACCCTATAATCAGGGGCCCTAGAAATGCCAAATCTCCTCCCCCCCCCACCTCACCTGAACTCGGGGGCCCATAAGGAACAAATGGGTCAGATTTCAAGGCTGTATGTAGAAAGTTGAACGGTTGAAATCCCGAGGCAGGTTGGTGACTGTGATGGGAAGGTCGGTTGGAGATCAACATGGCCTGGGAGCGCCTGCCATGTGTCAAGATGCTGGCTCCATGGGGACATGGAAATGATGGCACTGTCATGCCGGGACAGGCCTCCACCTGGGATGAGGTGGGGGAGAAGCAGAGAGTGAAACTGACTAGGCTGCTGTCATTGTCCAAGGGGAGTGAGATGCAGGGGCGCAGCCGGCACTCCAGACTCTCTAAGAACCCCGGATACATCAAAGCTTGCCCGAGTCAGATTTGCTGGATCAGGGCTTCCAGTGCCTGGTGCACTCCCCCATGCACACTGCCCCACACTCCCACGTACCCTGCCCCATCCCTGCACACTCAGCTCTGCATCTCTCTTTTTTAACCTAACACGAGCTCTGCTACTTGTCTCCTCTCCGCAGCATCGTTGCTGAAGCTCTGGTACCGGGAGCTGGAGGAGCCGCTGATTCCCCACGAGTTCTACGAACAGTGCATCACCCACTACGAGAACCCAGAGGCAGCCATCGCAGTCATCCACTCCTTGCCCAGGATCAACAAAATGGTGCTCTGCTACCTCATCCGCTTCCTACAGGTAGGGCAGGGGGACGGGCTCCAGCCTGGGGGTCACCCACGGGTGTGTTGATCCTGCCCTCTGCCTTGTCACTCAACTCACTCCCAGCTTCGCTGCATTTATGGACGCTATTGCATTGACCCTTGTTGTGTTATGGGGGTTTGGTACTGCACCACTCAGCCACTGTAAAGAAGACAGATAAGTGCACTGACGTTGTTACTAGGGCTGGCAAGCAATTAAAAACATTAATCACAATTAATTGAGCGATTAACAAAATTAATTGCAATTAATCATGCAATTAATCGTGCTGTTAAACAATAATAGAATACTATTTATATAAATATTGTGGATGTTTTCCATATTTTCAAACATATTGATTTCAATTACAACACAGAATACTAAGTGTACAGTGCTCACTTTATATTTATTTTTTATTATAAGTATTTGCACTATAAAAAGAAAGAAATCGTATTTTTCAATTCACCTCATACAAGTACTGTAGTGCAATCTCTTTATCATGAAAGTTGAACTTACAAACATAGAATTATGTACAAAAAATAACTGCATTCAAAAATAAAACAATGTGAAACTGTAAAGTCTACAAATCCACTCAGTCCTACTTCTTGTTCAGCCAATCACTCAGACAAACAAGGTTGGTTACAATTTGCAGGAGATATTGCTGCCTGCTTCTTGTTTACAATGTCACCTGAAAGTGAGAACAGGCGATCTCATGGCATTGTTGTAGCCGGCGTTGCAAGATATTTACGTGCCAGATATGCTAAAGATTCATATGTCCCTTCATGCTTCAACCACCATTCCAGAGGACATGCTTCCATGCTGATGATGGGTTCTGCTCGATAACACTCCAAAGCAGTGCGGACCGACACATGTTCATTTTCATCATCTGAGTCAGATCCCACCAACAGAAGGTTGATTTTCTTTTTTGGTGGTTCGGGTTCCATAGTTTCCGCATCGGAGTGTTGCTCTTTTAAGACTTCTGAAAGCATGCGCCACACCTCGTCCCTCTCAGATTTTGGAAGGCACTTTCGATTCTTAAATCTTGGGTCGAGTGCTGTAGCTATCTTTAGAAATCTCACATTGGTACCTTCTTTGCATTTTGTCAAATCTGCAGTGAAAGTGTTCTTAAAATGAACAACATTTGCTGAGTCATCATCCGAGACTGCTATAACATGAAATATATGGCAGAATGCAGGTAAAACAGAGCCAGAGACATACAATTCTCCCCCAAGGAGTTCAGTCACTAATTTAATTAACACATTATTTTTTAATGAGTGTCATCAGCATGAAAGTATGTCCTCTGGAATGGTGGCCAAAGCATGAAGGGGCATACGAATGTTTAGCATATCTGGCATGTAAATACCTTGCAATGCCAGCTACAAAAGTGCCATGTGAATGTCTGTTCTCACTTTCAGGTGACTTTGTAAATAAGAAGCAGGCAGCGGTATCTCCTATAAATGAAAACAAACTTGTTTCTCTTAGCGATTAGCTGAACAAGAAGTAGGACTGAGTGGACTTGTAGGCTCTGAAGTTTTACATTGTTTTGTTTTTGAGTGCAGTTATGTAACAAAAAAAAATCTACATTTGTAAGTTGCACTTTCACGATAAAGAGATTGCACTACTGTACTTGTATGAGGTGAACTGAAAAATACTATTTCTTTTGTTTATCATTTTTACATTGCAAATATTTGTAATACAACTAATATAAAGTGAGCACTGGACACTTTGTATTCTGTGTTGTAATTGCAATCAATATATTTGAAAATGTAGAAAAACACCCAAAATATTTAATAAATTTCAATTGGTATTTTATTGTTTAACCATGCGATTAAAACTGCGATTAATCGCGATTAATTTTTTTAAGTTAATCGCGTGAGTGAACCGCGATTAATCGACAGCCCTAATTGTTACCCTTCCATGCTACCCCATGTGTACATCACATGACCGCAGTGACGCGCATTTCCTGTCCTTCCTGGCCCTGCACTGCACACAAAGCTACACACAGAGCCACAGCTAATAATAATAGCCACAGTTCAGGGCAACTACACCTGCATTCCCCATCCGTGGCCCACCAAGGGCATCCACTGTAGGCTCCAGGCTCCCCGTCGTCACCTCTCTTGGTGAAAGACCCGCATCTCACTCACTCCTGCCTGGGGTTTTAAGGCTACACAGCTCCCTGGGTTACATTGCAATGTCCCCAGCAAACCAGACCAGCTAAACAGTCCAGAGCCTGTGCCTTGCTTTCTTTCCAAAGGCTATGATCAGTGTGTTGTCTGCAGTTATAAGGTGTTGCCCATAGTTGAGTTATCTCACAACTCCTTCTAAGCAAGTACGTTTATTCTGAAGGTAAAAGCATTACAGAGACAATGTTTTAAAACAATCAAAGAACCTACACGCCAGAGATCACCCATTGGGGCCCTGTCAACACGCATCCTCCCCTCGAGGGAACTCCCTCCTGCTCGGACACAGCATTGCAGGGGACTTTGCATCACCTCCCCTCTGGAGGCCACTTTCTCAGCCATAATGTCCAGCCCCGGCCAGTCTCTTCTCTGGACTCTCTCACTGGGTCTCCACCCTCCGGCCAAGTGACAACACTTCAGTCCCCTTCCGGGGTTCAGCTCTAAGCCAAAGGTCCTTCACCACCACCACCCCAGGCTTTTCCCTGCTGGCCTTCTGCCCCCCTTCTGTCTCATTCCCTGGCCCTTGCAGGGCCTAGGTAAGGCTTTCTCCGCTATAGGGCCCCACCACAGGAGGTGACCCTGCTCCTGTAGCTCTGCCCTCTGGCCACAGCCAATCCCAATGAATGGACCTGCCTTCATGCCCTTCCCAGGGAGAGGGAGCTCCCCAGAGCTCCTCTCTCCTGGGTCTTTTCCCCTCAACCACCCTGCTCAGCTGCTTATACAACCCAGCTCCACCTCCTCTGGCCAGGTCATTAGTTAATCACCTCCCAGGTGCGGAGCATAACTAAGTAGGTTCTTTCCCTTGCTTTACAGGAAATGGGGTTAAGCCCATCGCAGGCCTAGTAGGGCGAGGCCTTCCAACCCTTCCCCAAGGATGGGGTCTCCCTTGGACAGAAGGTCCTGCCCACTCGCTGGAGCAGAAAGCAGGCCCTGAGTCAGTTTAAACTCAGGCTATTTATCCCAAAGGCCTTTCTTTGTCTGTTGGTGTCTGGAGAACCCAGTCTAGGGAGCCTCTCCAGGAGGGGTGGACCTCTCGAGGGGTCACAACCTGGCTGGCTTGCCTTGATCACCTCCTACTGGTTTTAGTTCCTGGAGGAGCTGTGGTCCTCCTCCCCCATGGAGTAGATGCTGGCAGACACCTGGGCGGGGCTAATAGCACAGAGGGTAATTTTGAGCTGGCCCCAGAGCTGTCTGAGGAGCTGGTGGTGAGGAGGCATTTCCCCGCACGCTGTAACCTCTCTCCCTTCCCCAGGTGTTCGTGCAGCCGGCTAACGTGGCGGTCACCAAGATGGACGTCAATAACCTGGCCATGGTGATGGCCCCCAACTGCCTGCGCTGCCAGTCCGACGACCCGCGAATCATCTTCGAGAACACCAGGAAGGAAATGTCCTTCATCCGGGTGCTGATCCAGCACCTGGACACCAGCTTCATGGAGGGGGTCCTATAGCGGCGAGCAGGGGGAGGAGCCAAAACCAAATCTGACGACGACCACAACCCACCCAACCCCCAGGTCAATCAGCCGACGAGTGCGAGCCAGACACCGCCAAGGGAAGGACAGGGCAGCCCTGGGCAGGGCCTCTCGTCCCCGTCACACCGTGTCCCCAGCGCCATGTCGACCTGGCCTAGTCCCGCCTCTCTCGCCCCAGCATCTCTCGTCATCCTTTGCCCTCTAGTGTCATACAGGAAGTGGTGGCGGGATCCCGCCAGTGCTACTGGCCAAGCGACAGCCGCCCTCCCCTGAACCAGACCTCTGGAGATGTCGCTGCCCATTCCCCCAGCCAAGCCGCCGTGGGGCAGCCTGCAGGTGAGGCTCGGGAGTCCTGCCCGGCGTCCTGGGCCTGCAGCCACTATGGGGATGTGGGATGCCGGGCCTTGCCCCCGTGCTCTCACAGACAGGCGTCCAGGAGAGCCACTCCCAGCACGCCACGTGCTTCCTAGGGGAGGGGGGTGTTTAAGATGGCAGCGTGGATGGAGGGGGAGATCAGAATAAGCCAGCGAGCATCACCAAGGCCTCCCAATGCTCCTGCCCTGGGGCCAGCGCTGGCTGGGAGGGTGGGTAGGACAGTCTCCAGGCAGGGACCGCAGAGTGGGTATTTGCAGCAGTCCCACCCAGCCTGGGAGCTAGGGGATATCTGGCGGGAACATTCATGTGGAATAAGGTATGGATCTGTCTGGTAGGATAAAACCCCTTGGTAGGAAGGGGTCTAAGCCCCATGCAGGCCCCATCAGCCCAGCCCCCCAGTGAGAAGAGGGACCCCTTTATGGCAGGAGGAGGGGGCCAAAACCAACTCCAAGTTCTCAGGGCAAAGCTTGTGGTCAGGCGTCTCCGTGACCCAGAGCCGTTTGCAGCCGGTGATGTCACTTCCCCTTCCTTTCCTCCTCTTCATCAGCTGCTTGTAAGCCCGGATCTGATGGCAGCGTCTGTTGAGAGGGGCTGGGAGGGCGGGCTGTCGACTGAGCAGTGATTGATTCTCAAACCCTGAGACCTACCAGCCCTTTCTAGACAGGATCTCTACGCCTTGAACGTAACCCCGCGCGGGGAGGCTCAGGGCAGGGCAGAAAGCTTTGACTCTGCAGCTGTTTTGTCCTGGTGTTCGATTCATGCTCCCGGGTGCTGCCTGGGCTCCCGTTCCAGAGCAGGACAGCCAGGAGGGGCCGGGCTTCATTTGCCATTTGGGCTGCAGCTGGCGCAGGGTTCGGCTACGTCTCAGCAAACCCACAACCCGAGCTAGAAGGGGATTGTCCCCGGCTTTTCCTGACTCCCCTCAGCAGTGAGCCATCTCCGCCTGCCCTAGAGAGGGCGACAGTGCTTAGCCCGAGCCGGCAGAGGGTGCGTGTCCCATCGGCTCCACCAGCAGACGATGGATTTAACCATCAGCCGGGGATAGAAGAATGACCATCCTGTGTATGGGTAGGGCGAGTTCACTTCCTGGGTATTTTGCCCATGTGGCCCATGCATCAGCAATAACTCCATCGCTGATTTCCAAGACAACATCTGCTCGGTTTCTCAACCCAGACAAGGCTGGCGCTGGCCGGTGCTGCGTGCAGCAGGTCAGGCCCCGGCTCGCTGGGCCCCAGCTCCGTCAGCTCAGCCCTGCGGAGGAGAGTTGTTTTGAGCAGGGCGCCATTGGAAGAGACGTGCTGTCGGGAGTGGGTGTGGAGAGTGCCAAGGAGCTGGTGTCACAGCAGCACCCGGCGTGCCAAACCCTTCCACTGTAGCAATCTCCCGCCTGGGCCGTGTCAGGGCTGGATTCTGCCGCATCGACCAGGGCAAGGAGGCTGCCATGCTGAACCATGGCAAAGAGCAAGGCCTTTAAAGCACTATTGGTGGAGGTGCTGGCTCCTGAAGGCAGAGAGAGACCGAGGGGTTCTCTCCTGCTGTCAGACAATGAAAGTTTGGGTCAAGCTTGTGAAAATCCCACCTGGCAACACGTTCTGGATGGCCCTTGGCATCAGCCCCAGCGAGGCGTCGTGGGCTTCGGGATCACCGGCTCAGAGGGCTCTGGGACCCAGGGCGGAGCTGAAGCCATCAGCAGTGCCAGTTTTCTCTCTTCCTTGCCCTCTGGAGGGTCTCCGAGACTGATGGCTGCCGTTGCTCTGTGGGAGCTGGGAGGCTGGTGGGAAATGGTTACAATCCAGCTAGTTCCCTCCCCTCGAGGGGCTCTCCTTGGGACAGTCAGGACCGATGCAGGCTGGACTCGGGTCTCTGAAAGTAGCCCTGGCGTCTCCGTCTCCCCATCTGACAGGGGCAAAATCCCTTCTTGTCGAGCCGCCTGGCGAGTCTGAAATGCCCACCTGAGCCCCAGCATCTCCACGCTCCGGTGCCTTCTGCAGTCGGCCCGTTGCCCAGCTGCCACCCCCAGGCCTGCGCTCGAGCAGGTATCCAGCTCTATCCGCCTTGACCTGAGGCCGGTTCCCTCCGAAGGGTCTGTTGGCCTTTAGGGTTCACATGTATTAAAATGGAGTCCAGCTCAGGACGCAATCAAACCAGGCCCTGAGCAGCCCGGTGGTGGCACTGGGCTGTGTCTCTGGCTCTGCAGTGTACCGTCCCATAGCCCTGTTTTTATAGAGCTCCCCAGTTTAACCCTGAGCTGCTGGCTCGTGCCCCCCACCCCCTGCGGGAGAGTTAACCTCTTGGCTGCTGGCGCTGAGGCAGGGACTCTGTGCCCTACCACCTAGGTTTACATTTCTCCACGTTAACTCTCTTCTCCCCAGCCTCTCTCCCAGCTCTGCTCTTTAACCCGCAGCCCTGCCTCCGTGGGATCTCAGCGGAGGAACTGGGTTTTCTGTCTGACCTCTGTTTGCTTGGTGACTCCTGTTAATGCTGGGAATCAGACTCTTGGCAGCAGCAAGACAAGAGTGTGTGTGTGTGTGTGAGAGAGACCGACCTGCATTCCTTCTGCCAGCCACAAGGATTTCACTTCACAGTGCCAAGGGACCTCTACCTCCTGGGGGACCCATCCAGTGACAGGTCCCCCACGCTGGATTCCTCCTCAGCCTCTGTTTCCCGATCAGCTCGGTTCAGCATTCAGCTGGGATGGTTCCCCCATCTCACCCCGGACAGCCGGAGCATGGACAGCCCAAGTCTGAGCCCACAGGCCCCTCCTGCCTCGCTGAGACCTTGTTTTCATCTCACACTGCCATCAGTCTGTGGCAGGCAGCGGGGTCCTTGGTGCTGCTCAGCCCGTGGCAGCGTGCAATGGCTGGGTGCCCCAGCAGCAGGCGCTCTAGGGAGCCGTGAGCTCACCGACACGCCAGCCGTGCAGTGTCCTCAGCCATACTCCAGAACATCCTTGTGGCTCACCAGGAGAGAAAACTGCCAAGGGTCCTGGGCGGAGAGCCCCATCCCCCACCCGAGGGGTCTCTGCAGAGCCCCAGAGAGTCTGGCTGAGTGTCTATATCTTGGATGTCAGGTTGATGCCAAAGCCCTGGATGCGAGGAGCAGAGTGCAGTGTATACCCGCTGTGCGTCCCACGGCGCTGGGGTGCGTCAGGGGCCTCTGGCCTGCTTTCTGTGGCTCCCACCCCCACAGGAACAATGGGCTGCTCTCTGGGACCGAAACTGCTGTGTAGAGGCAGCGCACAGCACCGGTGGGGCCAGTCACACATGGTTGGGCAGGAGAGTCCAGCCGGGATTGTCCTGCCCTCCCTGCCAAGCTGGGAACATCCCCCTCTCCGGGACAGGGAAGGAGCGACCCCTGCTGTTAGAGACAGGCTGGGCTTGAACAGGGTCAGGCCACAGAAGCAAGAAGTCAGATCTAGCCGTCCGTCATCTCGGGTATTTCTCATGTGCTGTCACTGTGTGACTAAGTGCCAAGAACACGCAATAGCGTAGCGCTAACATTGCCCACTGGGCCCTCACTCATCATTCTCCAGGATTCATTCACTGATACGATAAATCTTTCTTTTCCTTCTCTCTCCTCCTCCTCGTCACCTGGCCACGAAGAAGGCTTCTCATTGAGTGTCAAACACGCTCAGGCTTGGGCTGGCTCTCCTGTGGTGAGGAGTTCCACAGTCCGCCAAGGAGGCTGTGCCCAAAGACCGGCAGTTCTTCCAGCCTGGAGGAGGGGCCTCATGTCACACTGCTTCCTGGCTGGCAGCTTTGAGCTTCTGGTTAGTTACTTCCCTACAGCCTCCTTGGGGAAGGGAGTCCCTGGGAACTTGCCAACAGCTGGGCTGATAAGAGATTAACCCCTTGGTGTTTTCACAGCTTCCCACCAGTCCCTCCCTCCAGCCTTTCTCGGAGAAAGGGAAAGAGACAGCGAAACCATCCCAGCCAGCCTGTTCCTCGGAGAGATGATGGGCATCAGGGAACCTGCTGGGGGAGGGACGGGGTCCAACCCCATGCACATGAACCCCACAGCCTTGGACGATGGCAGGGACAGGTGTGCCGAGCTGGAGCCCAGACCGCGCCGTGATTCCCTCCATGCAGCTATAAAGAGCAAGTGCCTTCAGCTCCCTGAGAGAGCCGGCCCCAGCAGCAAACGCCCTCCCTGCCCACACACCTGCCGGGAAAGGAGCGAGAGACACAGGTGCTGTGAGGAGCCTGAGCAGCCCAGCAGTGGCTGGTGCTTTTGTCCTCGGTCTCGGTGAGGTCCCAGACCCTCCTGGAGAACAGTCTGTTCTGCCTCTGGGACGGATTAACTAACCCCTTTTGTGTCTCCAACCTTCCCTGATTCCTCGCGGCCCCCCCGCTCTCAGCTGGGGTCTCTTTGGCCTGGGCTTCTCTTGTCCAGTCCGACAGTGAGATTTCATCCCTTCCTACCTGAACGGTTTGTCTTGCCACTCACGTGGACGCGTTGCCAGCGGATGTGTTCCAGCCATTTGCCGGAGCCCAGGCAGTGCTGAGCACCACTAGCCCCCGCCAGAGAGGAAAGGAGCCGAAAGCTCCCTGCACCTTGCTGGAGGAAACCCAGGGGTGCTGTACCCAGCTCAACAAGAGCTTTCAGGTGTGTCCCTGCAAGTCCCAGGGAGTCGTTCCCTGGACGCCAGTGGGCTGTTCCCGGGAGTGAGGAGTGCAGGGTCATCCCAAGGGGTAGTGCCCCCACCCCGGCTCCCAGGGTGCTGCTTGCTGGGGTGACTTGGCCATTCCCCATACTCTGCTGGGTCAGTGCTAGCAGCACTTTAACTTTGTGCTCAGCCATTTCCGCCCCCCAGGACTTGGAATGAGAAGTGGATTTCACTGGGCTGGGCCTGGACAAACCCTCTCAGCTGTGTGACCGATCCGTACCCTGGGGAGCCTCTGCTCAGTTTGCCCCCGGCCTGCCATGTCTGGCCTGTTTCCCTAGGTCCACATGGCAATTAAAAACCTACAGCTGGCCCGGGCCAGCTGCCTCGGGCTTGCGGGGCTTGGGCTAAGGGGCTGTTTCACTGCGGTGTAGACGTCCAGGCTGGGGACCCTGCAAGGCGGGAGGGTCCCAGAGCCTGGGCTCCAGCCTGAGCACGAACATTTACATCACAATTAAACAGCCCCTTCCCCTTAGCCCGAGCCCCACGAGCCAGAGTCAGCAACTGTCTGACTGCAGTGTAGACAAACCCTCGGTGACTCTGGCTGCTTGTAGGCCTTGTAAATACTTCTAAGGGCTGTAACCAGGTAACCATTCAGATAAGCTCCAGCTGCTGCAACAGACCAACGGGGGGAGGCGAAGGGTCCTGCCCACTTACTTTCCTGTTAACAAGTCATCTGATGGCTTCAGCAGGGGAAATTCCCCTCCGAGAGTCATGGTTCTCCCCACAGAGTTCCTGATCCTTGAGGGAGGCTGGTGGGCTTTCTGACCAGGTCTCCTGTAACTCTCCTGAACCCAGTGGCATTAAACCCGAGGGCCAGGGCAGTGTGAGAGAGCAGGGTCAGTCATTTGACCTGCGACTGTGGCTGTTTCCCCGAGCCCTCCTGCAAAGTCCATGGAGAATGTGTCCCCAAAGATGTTGCAGGATGCAGGGCCCCAGACTCTTGCTGCAGGAGCGGGAGCTGTCAGCAGGGGGTGCAGCGGCAACACGATGGAAGGCGTGTGTGTCAGGGTTTCAACCTGTTGCAGCAGCCTGGTCTTAGAGCCAGGGTGAGCAATGAATCCGCTTTTGCACTTCCCAAAGCAACAGCCGACGTTGCCCACGGCAGGCTCCAGGAGAAGGGCATTAGGATAGCTGCTTCCTCGCACCTGGGAGGGACACTCATTTGGCTGGTGCTCATTCGTTCTGCCCTCTTTCAGTGGCCCGGTGACGCAGGCAGCACCCCCAGGCTGCAGTGTGAGTGGTGCTTAATCAGTGCCTGTACTGGATCCAAAAGCAAAAATGGTGGAGGCCCCAGACCAGCTCCCATCTGGCTGGGCAAGCCTCCTTTCAGGACCCAGCAACGCTGCTGCTCATGGGCCCGGCCCCGTGAGCTGTCAAGGGCCCTCAGCTCCCATGACGTCAGTAGGAGGTTAGGACCCTCGGCCCTTCTCAGGATTGGACCCTCAATCAGCAGAAACCCAGCTCTTGTATGGACTCACCTAGAGACTCCTGCTCATCCTCTGGAGATTGCAGTCTGGATGTACAGTGCTAGTGGAGACGAGGCTGGTCGAGGTCGGCCCGACACCCCAGCTGGGGTTTCTGGGTGTAAGTGGTACCCTGTGTCCCCTCTTTCACCAGTAGAACTTACAAATGGAAGGGGCCTCCCAGACCATCTAATCCATCCCCCCAGCAGCACAGGGAGGGCAAGACTCTAGAAGCACGGTCTAGAGTAGCTCCAGCAACGGGAGCGAGAGCGATGGAGAGGGAGAGATTATTTTTATTTAGTGCGTTCCTGTAAAGCTGGAATGTTACAGCGCATCCCAGGCCAGTCAGATTATATAGAGAGATATAAAGAGAGAGAGATATACATAGTAAAAATCGCTAATGACATAGTTTTAAATCCAGATGTTATTTATCTTTAGAGCCATTGTCTGTCGCCCTTTCATTGCACAAGAATTAGCTTTTGTCCCAGTTCCATTGCAGGGTTTCTTCATGGCTTCTGACCAAAAAATACTCCTCCTCTTCCCCCTGCGTCCTGTAGAGAAAGGCCCTTTGGCGGCTCCCTTAGGGACAGGACCTTCCGCGGCGCTGACTCCACTCAGTCGAGGGCAGAGGCCGCCTAGTCGTTCCCAGTCTAGTTGCCGCAGGATCAGTCAAGAAGGCAAAAGTGGAACGTTCGAGTCCCCCAGCAGCGAGATGCTGGCAGTTCATTGCTGGGCGCTGGTCTAAGAGCCATCTCTACCAAGCAGCTGATTGAGTCTCCGCTGCTCCCCCAGGCGGGGTTAACTGTCAAGGCTCAGTGCCCATCGGGTTGTTTCTGGCACTGAATTCTCCCCTCTGGCTGGTTCACTGCACAAGTTCCACACCTCACCCAGGGCCAGATCCTGCCCCTGGGAACCTGAGTGCCTCTCCCTGGGTCTTCCTGACAGAGCAGCTGGTAGGCTCCTCACTTGCCTTGGAAGCGGCTGAGGAGGTGCTGTTGGGTGGAAGCCTCCGGGACCCAGTGCCTGCTGTCTCTGCTCTTGAAGCCCGTCGGAGATGCGCTAGTGTAGCAAGAGCATCACTGGACCCGTGCAGGATTCTGATCTTGGCGACTCCGGAGAGATCTCCCCTACATAGAGATCAGAAGCTGGCCCTTGAGTCTCCAGCCAGGGCTGGGAGCCCCTTCTCCCCGGGGGCTACACCTTCCCACAGGTACCAAAACCTAGGGGAACGTGGCTCTTTCAAGGGACATTGTCAGGGCGTTTTGGCCAAAACCACAGGCTGTGTTACAGAAATGGTCTGACCACCAGGCAGCAGTGGGGAAGGGTTCATGAAATCTGCCTTGTCAACATTCAAAATGGGATTGAAATTTTCCCTGCTCCCCAAATTGCCCGGGACTGTTGCCTGAGAACCAGGAAGTGAAACCGACTGGTCTAGCTGCACAGCCTGGGCTGAGCAAATAAGCTTAGGTGCTGCTAGGAAGCCAGGGAAGGGAATTTAACCTGACAGTGTCCCTTTAAATAGGGGAAGGGGCAAATTCATCCCTACGGGGAATCCCTTGAAGCCCGAGATGAGTTTGGCCCCATGTGTGGCAAGGGAGCAGAGCACTGCTGGGGCCACCGTGGAATAAGCAGACGCAGATTAGTGCTGAATTCCCAGGCAATGTGTCTCTAGGACTCGGTCAGCATCCATACGGCCACCGGCGCCAAAGGAAGTGACTGGCGCGTAGCTGTTTGCTACAGAGCGGTCGGACCATCTCCTTGCCCCCCTGCTGGAGTGGGCCACATGTGGGGAGCCCCGGTTGTGTGGGGAGCCCCGGTTGTGTGCTTGCTGCCCGCAAATCTCTGCGTAACTTGTCGATTGATTCGCTTTAGCATTATCAATTTGCATGTGCCCAGGTGGGAACCCATCAGGCCTTTCCCAGCAGTAGCTGGAGGTTTTCCCAAAGTAGGGACAGGAATCGCAGCCTGAATAGGCTTGTCCTGTTGAACCAAATTCTAGTTCATTTACCCGAGCGCAAGTCCATCCGCGTCAGTGGTTTTTACTCCAGATTTACACCGGCATGAGATCAGGGGGCTGGATCCTGACCCCACTGAAGCCAGTGGGAATTGCACCCTTGACTTCAGTGGGAGTAAGACTGGACATTAATGCTGGAAGTACTGGCCTGAATCCCAGTGCACGGGGAATGGGATTTGACACGGATTCTCTTTCCATCGGCTCCACCTTTTCTCAGTTAAAGCCAGAAGTTGTACAGAGATTTTTTAGCTATCCAGAAGCTCTTTCGATCTCATTAGAAGCTCCGGAGCCGATTCTCCCCCTTCTTCTTTTTTTTATTTTTAGATGGAACTGGCCTTTCTCCAGCTTTGTATGGTTCAGATGTTCTGACATTGTTCTTCTTGTCGTCATAAACTCGTTTTTTCCCCTCGATTTTATATATCAATTTTTTTAGACTTGAGTTTTTATTTATTATTAAAAAGACAAAAAAAGAACAAACCAAACCACTCATGGCCGCAGCAAGGAGGGAGCCAGACATTACGGGAGACAAAGGCGACTGCTCAGGAAGGCGTTTGGGGCTGGAGGTGCATTCTCCATCAATGGGCGACAAAGATTTCCCCCCCCCCCCCGGGTCTGTTCCAAATGAAAAAAAACCCTAAAGTGAAACTTGCTTTTAACCACGCAGTGACTAACCACTAATGTGCCCCAGCACATGTGACCCCAACTCTCTGCTCCCCCACCCAGGGCGGTCTCTCCAGGTGGGCCTTTGCCCGTCCTGCTGTCCAGGGCATTCAGTCTGGCATCTCTCACCAGCACTAAATCCCACAGGCAAAGCAGAACTCAGACAGTCCAGGAACTGGGCCCGATTCTCCCCTCGTCTCCACCTGCACAGCTCCGCTGACCCCCGCCCCCGGGTTTACACCTGTGTGAGCTCACAGGCTCACATTACAGCCAGAACAAACCAGGCCAGCCCTTGTTGGCCAGCCCCTAGCATATAGTATATCCTGCCAAAGGGCTGGATTCTGGGTTAACACAGGTGTCAATCTGGGGCGAGTCCACTGAACTCGATGGGCCCGATCCTGCATTGACGCCAGCCCAAATCAAGAGCAACTCCATCCCGGTGAGTGGCAGGGAAGTGCGAGTGGAGTCACTCGGAGCTAGACCATTGGGACTGAGATCAGGATCTGGCTCAGTGCCTGGCATCATTCCTCAGCTGGTGATGTTGGTTCTTTGGCCTGTCGCCCGAGCCAGCCCCAGCACATGGAGTCACCATGTTACCCCAATGGGTTCCCTAGCCAGGAATTGTGCTGTGCCTGGGGTCGCTGCTGGATGCTGTTTTTGTCTCTTTTTCGTTCCTTTCAACTGTCAAGGTGAATTTGAAAGTCTGATTCCTCCCCCCCCCACCCCCCCAACTCCCCGATGTTTTCCTTGGACAATCATCTCAGGCACTGGGCAGGCTGCAAGCAACGCACCCGAAGGGAAACAGACGAGACGCGGCTCTCTCTGTCATCCGCATTCACGGTGGAGATGGACGTTTATAAGACATGCTGAGTAATCTTTGACCTTTAATGCCACGGGCCTTGAAGGCGATTAGGGGGGCAACCTACTGTGTAACGTTGTCTGACTAACTCTGTAATTATGAAGCATGGACATGTAGAGGCAACTCCATGTTGTGTGAATAAAGCTACATATGGACATTCCCCTGCGCTGCATGTCCTGTGTGTTGGTAGCTGCTTCTGTTTCCTGCATGTCTAAAGGGTTCTTTCTCCCTCTGGACACACACAGAGCTCCCATTAGCAGGGGGGTAACACCACAACCTCCCCTGCACAGCTCGTGAGCCGGGTTTGAACACCAGGACTTCAAGAACAAAGGACCCTGCCACTCAAACTAAAGAAGGAACTCCATTAGCTGGTAGCAATAGCAGGCTGTTATCCTCTAGCTGATCAGCTACTAGAGTGAGACATGAAACACACGCTCTACCAGTGAGTTCCAATAACCTAAGAAGTCGGCAATGCGTTACATTTCCTGAACAAGACCAAAGCAAACGGAGCCTGAGTCTCTGTCCTTAGTACCAGGGTCTCTCCATCAACTTCAGGGGAGCCTCTCCTGATTCATACCATTGTGAGATGAGAATTGCATCTTTCACCCACCACTGAAATGCAGCCTCCTCTGGGGTAGAAAGCAGCAGCTGTTTAACATCACACAGTGACACTACATAACAGGGACAGGAGAAAATTAGGGCGGTGGAATGGGATTAGCTGAGTTGGGACCCAGCCAGGATACTTTGGGTTGCACCCTGACTCCTGGGGATCTTCACTGATTGCGAGTGCTCGGGGCCTCGGTTTTACCTGTGGTTGGAAGACGAGACCTCTCCTTCTGGAGCTTTGGGTCAGATGGGGCAATTGGCAAAGCACCAAGCTGGCATCGAGTGCAAAGCCAGGATCCCTTACACCGCTGGGATGGGATGGGGGGCACTGACCAGCCCGTGCGGCAGCAGGTGCATGTGCCCGGGAAGTCACTGGGAGTTTCTCTGCCCCAGGGGTGGGAGGATGGGGATGGGCTTGAGGTGTCGGTTCCATTCACTCACATCCCCTCTAGCCTCGATACGCCTCTCTCCATTGGCCACCATGGGGCTACCCCTGCATCACACTGGGAGATTAGCATCTGGTCCTGTCTGAGCTCCAGATCCCCCAGGGTTAGCACAGAGCAAAGGTCCTAGCCAGGGCAGGGTGGTGATACTTCAGCCCAGTTATCTCGCCGAGTGCTGTCAGCTGGAGGACGTGAGCATGGCCACAGCCTCCCAAAGACACAACGGGGCCCTGGCCCTGCCTGCCACACCTGTGTCCATCAGGAGCAGCCTCTGCAGGCAGTGGAATTTGGCAGCATCCAGCCAGGCTGAAGGCTCTGACTGGCACACACCAACGGTTCTTGGTCAAAACTTCCTCTCTCGGCTTCTGAAGCTGGAAGTCAGAATCCAGGAGCCCCAGGGCCACGCATCTGACTCCAGACACCTGGGGCCAGGGACTGTGTCCTTGGCTTTGTCTCTAATGCCCCCGCGACACTATGCAGAGAATAAATAAATACACACTCTGCCCCTGATAAACTGGTGGTCAGCTGGGAGCAGAACCTGTGCCCAGCTTGCTTCTGGAGAGCTCCCCGGGGTCACCCCAGTCTTAGGAGCGCAGTGCTTTTTATTAGGGTTCAGTTACACAATAGATGGTCACCAGGGCCGGCTCCAGGTCTTTTGCCGCCCCCAAGCAAAAAAAAAGCTGGAGTGCCTCCGCCAAAGCAAAAAAAAAAAAAAGGGCTGGAGTGACGCCCCTTGAAAAGTGCCGCCCCAAGCACATGCTTGGGATGCTGGTGCCTGGAGCCGGCCCTGATGGTCACCAAACACCCCAGGTGTGCACTCCCCACCAGCTGGCCTGCTAGCCCCTCCCCCTCAGGTATGTGTCTCCCCTCCGCACCCCTAACAGGTCTGCCAAGTGTCCCTGGAACAAGCAGCATCAGGCTGTGTTTGATTTCAACCCTTCGCTAAGTCTCTTGGGATTGTAGCATGAGTCTCATGATATTTGGTGGTTTGCTTAAAGCCCCAGTTCCTGGAGTCCTGGGATTGGGTGGAAATCTCAGCTTTCGTGTGTGACATGGAAGGAGGTTGTAACTTCCAGGGGCCTGACGGAGGAAGGGGGCCAGGGGGAGTTGGTTTCTGCCCCTCACGGTTGCAGAGAAGACTCTGAAAATGTGACCCCTAAAGACTCCAACATCCAGAGGCCAAGAAAAGGCCCCAGCTGGATGATTTCTTAAAATCTGATTTTTAAACCAACTCTCAATATTGGGGGGCGGGGGGCTGACCTTTGGAGCTGGGAGTTGGTGACACTAGCTTGGCGATATCTGGGGCATGTCCTACAGCCTCAGCGCCTGCTGTCAGGTGATTCTGGGGACCTCCCAGCTTGTATTTGTTACAAGAGCAATTTTCTAGCCCTTCTGGTAACGGGAAAGTTTTAAAACCAGGAGGCAAAAATAAATAAATAAATAAATCCCCAAATAGATCTACATATTTTTCAAAAGCTCATTGAATGTGGGGGGAGGGGAGGGGCTGGGGGAATCTTACTCTGTATGGGACCGTGGGCAGAGCTCACTGCACCAAGGGCACATTGGACAGCAAGGCTGGAGTTACAGGGCATGATCAAAACTAACCAGGAGCAGCCAGTCTGGGCCCTAGCGGTCACCACGCTGCCCAGCCAAGCAGGGGCCTGGGGGCTGCTGTGGCTCCCATAATGCTGCCTTCATCACCCGAGCAGACGGAGTTTGGCTCACCCAGCCTGAAGCACTGTGAGCTCAGCACCCAGAAGGGCTGGCTTCACGGGGATCCCCGAAGGCCAAAGTTACTCTCCTCAATCAATACTGGACACGCTGGCGGAGCACACAGGCACTGTGGTTCAGCAGAGGGGCACCGCCTCCTGTAAGCGAGACCAGGGACTTGCACCCCCTCTGATCAGAGGTGGCAGAAATTGTAAAAGCTGGAGATGAAAAAGGCCTGTTAGGGCCTACATCTGGTCTATTGCCTGGGGATCAGGACAGGCCTGGTCCCAAAAGTGAATTCTCCAGGATGGAGCATCCACTGCTCCCTTTAGGAGGCGTCTCCACAGCCCAACGCAGCTCCCTGCTGGGAAAGGTTCCTTGAATTTCCCAATTCCAGGCCAGGCCAGCACAGCACCCAGCAAAGCACACGTAGGGTGACCAGATGTCCCGATTTTATAGGGACAGTCCCGATATTTGGGGCTTTTTTTAATATGGGCTTCTATTACCTCCCACCCCCTGTCCTGATTTTTCACATTTGCTATCTGGTCACCCTAAGCACACGTAGGGTTAAACTATCAGTGCCGCAGGCTGCCGACACCCCTTCTCTCCCTAGGTGTGGGGCCAGCCTTTTCCTCATCGTCAGCTGAGCCTCCTGGCCTGGTTCAGAGCTGTGCTGAGCAACTACCGGAAGCAGCGGGAGCTGGGGACACGCTCAGCAGCTCGGACTATCCGGCCACAAGTGTCTGGGGCTGGGCACCCGACACTGGAGGCCCCCAACATTAGGGGAGCCCTTTGGAAATTGAACAGAGTATTGCAAGCGTGGCCACAGCTGAGCTGTACAGAGAGACTCTGCCCTCGCTGCTCGGAGACGGGAGGCCTCTGCACATGCTGCCTCATGTCACACCGGCCTTTCTTGCTCCCATAGCCCATTGCAAACTCCGGCCTCTGTCTCCCTGCCCCTCTGTCTCTCTCAGTCCTTCCTGCCAGTCAGGATCAGAGTTTCAGGTTCTTTTCCCCCAGATGGGATGAGCCTGAATTTGCCTGGGCTGGTTTCTATTCCTAGCGCCCCTCCAGGTGAAATGTCCCTGCCTGGCGGGTGCAGAAAACCCCATCAACGATAGTCCTGTTCCTGCTGCTGGGTTAGGCACAGCACAGTCTGACGAAGTGGGAATTCACCCATGAAAGCTTATGCTCCAATACATCTGTTAGTCTTTAAGGTGCCACAGGACTCTCTGTTGCTTTTCACAGTCACCTTGCAGCCCCAGGGAGATCAGTCCATCAAGGACGGGGAAAGCTGAGCCTTTGAAAGGATAAAGCCTTGGTTTGGAAGCTGTAAGGACGCAGTGTGATCTACCAACCTGTTTCTACACCCAGCACATGGGAGATTACTGCCCTGCTGGGGTGATTTCATCTTTCCTGGGTCTCCATCCCTATGGGCGTTTCATTCACATAGTGGCTTCTCGTGAAGGATCCTGCAAACACCAGCTAATCTAAGCCAATAGCAGGCTGTCCCCTGGAGCTGGGGTGGGTGGCAGCCCCTTCCAGGCCTGCTGGGCCTGGGATTACACGGAGCCCCTGCCCGCTCACTCAGCTACCCTGCGTTACCTTAACACACTGCTTATTCCTGCTCCGGAGTCCCGACGTGCCTCAGGGCGCTGGAACGGGAATGCCAGCTAATGCCCAGCAGGCTGCCAATGAGGGTCGGCCACTCACACACACCTTTCAAAGCAAGGGAGGGGGCTGCTTGGGCGGAAGGTTGTGGCCTGGTGCTTAAGGCCCTGGCCTGCCCCTCAGGAGAGCTGGATTCAGTTCATAGCTCTGCTCGAGGCTTTGTTCGTGACTTTGGGGTATTTAGGCCCCAGAATAAGTGGCTACGTTTCAAGAGAACCCTGCACGCTGGCAAATCTAGCCTGCCTTTAGGTCCCTCAATGGGAGCTGCACACTTCGAGTTGCGGGTGCTGAGTGTTGGGAGATCTGGGCCTCATCTGTCACGGCCACCCCTTCCTTCCTCTCACCCACCTTGACTGTCTTGCCTGGGAAATGCTTCAGGGCAGGGACTGTGTCTGGGCAGCACCAGCCACAACAGGGCTGCCATTTCAGAGCCTCTAGGCGCTACTGGGATACAACTAATAGCAGCTAAGGGCTCCTTCTTTAGCTTCTCTTAGCTCCTACCCGGCACATTCACCACCCGTCACTGACAGACTCTGCCCCCTGCATCCCCAATGGACCCACCCCACCACCTTCCTCCACATCACACTTCAGGGTAACATCCCTCTGGTTCAGGTGGGACCCGCTGGGCTTGGTGCGCGGGGGCTACAGGAGGACTCTGCTGGCTAGATTGGGAGCTGGGTTCACAAGGGGTGGAGTACAGGGGTGGGGGTCAGGCTGGGTGGAGTGGGAGCTTACAGGGAAGCAGGTAGGATGAAGTGGGGGTGTATATGGAGCAGGACACAGAGTGGGGCAGGGGCCAGAGTTGGGGCACATGTGGGGGTGGCAGGTCGAGGAGGGTGTTAATTGGGGGAGGGTGATATGGGGGGCAGGCTGGCCAGTGCTGGGGGGCAGGAGCTGTGCTGGGGGGATTAATTGGGGGAGGGCGATGGGGGGCAGGCTGGCCAGTGCTGGGGGGCAGGAGCTGTGCTGGGGGGGTTAATTGGGGGAGGGTGATGGGGGCAGGAGCTGTGCTGGGGGGGTTAATTGGGGGAGGGCGATGGGGGGCAGGAGCTGTGCTGGGGGGGTTAATTGGGGGAGGGTGATGGGGGGCAGGAGCTGTGCTGGGGGGGTTAATTGGGGGAGGGCGATGGGGGACAGGCTGGCCAGTGCTGGGGGGCAGGAGCTGTGCTGGGGGGTTAATTGGGGGAGGGTGATGGGGGGCAGGAGCTGTGCTGGGGGGGTTAATTGGGGGAGGGCGATGGGGGCAGGAGCTGTGCTGGGGGGGTTAATTGGGGGAGGGAGATGGGGGGCAGGCTGGCCAGTGCTGGGGGGCAGGAGCTGTGCTGGGGGGGGTTAATTGGGGGAGGGTGATGGGGGCAGGAGCTGTGCTGGGGGGGTTAATTGGGGGAGGGTGATGGGGGGCAGGAGCTATGCTGGGGGGGTTAATTGGGGGAGGGTGATGGGGGCAGGAGCTATGCTGGGGGGGTTAATTGGGGGAGGGTGATGGGGGCAGGAGCTGTGCTGGGGGGGTTAATTGGGGGAGGGAGATGGGGGGGCAGGCTGGCCAGTGCTGGGGGGCAGGAGCTGTAATGGGGGGGTTAATTGGGGGAGGGCGATGGGGGGCAGGATGGCCAGTGCTGGGGGGCAGGAGCTGTGCTGGGGGGGTTAATTGGGGGAGGGCGATGGGGGGCAGGATGGCCAGTGCTGGGGGGCAGGAGCTGTGCTGGGGGGGTTAACTGGGGGAGGGCGATGGGGGCAGGAGCTGTGCTGGGGGGGTTAACTGGGGGAGGGCGATGGGGGGCAGACTGGCCAGTGCTGGGGGGCAGGAGCTGTGCTGGGGGGGTTAACTGGGGGAGGGCGATGGGGGGCAGGCTGGCCAGTGCTGGGGGGCAGGAGCTGTGCTGGGGGGGTTAACTGGGGGAGGGCGATGGGGGGCAGACTGGCCAGTGCTGGGGGGCAGGAGCTGTGCTGGGGGGGTTAACTGGGGGAGGGCGATGGGGGGCAGGCTGGCCAGTGCTGGGGGGCAGGAGCTGTGCTGGGGGGGTTAACTGGGGGAGGGCGATGGGGGGCAGGCTGGCCAGTGCTGGGGGGCAGGAGCTGTGCTGGGGGGGTTAATTGGGGGAGGGTGATGGGGGCAGGAGCTGTGCTGGGGGGGTTAATTGGGGGAGGGTGATGGGGGCAGGAGCTGTGCTGGGGGGGTTAATTGGGGGAGGGTGATGGGGGCAGGAGCTGGGCTGGGGGGGTTAATTGGGGGAGGGCGATGGGGGGCAGGCTGACCAGTGCTGGGGGGCAGGAGCTGTGCTGGGGGGGTTAACTGGGGGAGGGCGATATGGGGACACAGGTGCCAGCTGCAGCTGGGCCGGGGTGGGGGCTGCGGGACCCTCGCCCTCAGGCAGCCCCGTCCCAAGGCCCCGGCTCCCGGCCTGCCCCGGAACGCGAGCGCAGGGGCCGGGGCCGGGGAGCGGCTGCGCTGCCGGACCGGCCGCTCCAGGGTAACCCCGGCCGGCCCCAGCCATGAGGCTGCTCCGCGGCGGGCTCCGCGTCCTGCTCCGGCCCGGCGGCTGCCCCGGGCCCGCGGGCCCCGCCGCCTACACGCAGGGCCAGAGCCCCTCGCCCCGCGCCCGGGAGTATTTCTACTACATCGACTACCAGGGCCAGGTGCGGCCGGGCCCCGGGCAGGCTCAGAGGCCCCGGTGACAG
The DNA here is from genome assembly GCF_028017835.1 of Emys orbicularis. Lineage (NCBI taxonomy): Eukaryota > Metazoa > Chordata > Testudines > Emydidae > Emys > Emys orbicularis. Next base: position 3,461,377 of record NC_088684.1, on the reverse strand, counting down.
GCGGCGAGGGGCCGGGCCGGGGGGGACCAGAGGCCCCGGTGACAGGCGGCGAGGGGCCGGGGGGGACCAGAGGCCCCGGTGACAGGCGGCGAGGGGCCGGGCCGGGGGGGACCAGAGGCCCCGGTGACAGGCGGCGAGGGGCCGGGCCGGGGGGGACCAGAGGCCCCGGTGACAGGCGGCGAGGGGCCGGGCCGGGGGGGTCAGAGGCCCCGGTGACAGGCGGCGAGGGGCCGGGCCGGGGGGGACCAGAGGCCCCGGTGACAGGCGGCGAGGGGCCGGGCCGGGGGGGACCAGAGGCCCCGGTGACAGGCGGCGAGGGGCCGGGCCGGGGGGGGTCAGAGGCCCCGGTGACAGGCGGCGAGGGGCCGGGCCGGGGGGGACCAGAGGCCCCGGTGACAGGCGGCGAGGGGCCGGGCCGGGGGGGTCAGAGGCCCCGGTGACAGGCGGCGAGGGGCCGGGCCGGGGGGACCAGAGGCCCCGGTGACAGGCGGCGAGGGGCCGGGCCGGGGGGGGGGACCAGAGGCCCCAGTGACAGGCGGCGAGGGGCCGGGCCGGGGGGGTCAGAGGCCCCGGTGACAGGCGGCGAGGGGCCGGGCCGGGGGGGACCAGAGGCCCCGGTGACAGGCGGCGAGGGGCCGGGCCGGGGGGGTCAGAGGCCCCGGTGACAGGCGGCGAGGGGCCGGGCCGGGGGGACCAGAGGCCCCGGTGACAGGCGGCGAGGGGCCGGGCCGGGGGGGGGACCAGAGGCCCCGGTGACAGGCGGCGAGGGGCCGGGCCGGGGGGGACCAGAGGCCCCGGTGACAGGCGGCGAGGGGCCGGGCCGGGGGGGTCAGAGGCCCCGGTGACAGGCGATGAGGGGCCGGGGGGACCAGAGGCCCCGGTGACAGGCGGCGAGGGGCCGGGCCGGGGGGGACCAGAGGCCCCGGTGACAGGCGGCGAGGGGCCGGGCCGGGGGGACCAGAGGCCCCAGTGACAGGCGGCGAGGGGCCGGGCCGGGGGGGACCAGAGGCCCCAGTGACAGGCGGCGAGGGGCCGGGCCGGGGGGGTCAGAGGCCCCGGTGACAGGCGATGAGGGGCCGGGGGGACCAGAGGCCCCGGTGAGAGGCGGCGAGGGGCCGGGCCGGGGGGGACCAGAGGCCCCGGTGACAGGCGGCGAGGGGCCGGGCCGGGGGGACCAGAGGCCCCGGTGACAGGCGGCGAGGGGCCGGGCCGGGGGGGACCAGAGGCCCCGGTGACAGGCGGCGAGGGGCCGGGCCGGGGGGGTCAGAGGCCCCGGTGACAGGCGGCGAGGGGCCGGGCCGGGGGGGACCAGAGGCCCCGGTGACAGGCGGCGAGGGGCCGGGCCGGGGGGGACCAGAGGCCCCGGTGACAGGCGGCGAGGGGCCGGGCCGGGGGGGTCAGAGGCCCCGGTGACAGGCGGCGAGGGGCCGGGCCGGGGGGACCAGAGGCCCCGGTGACAGGCGGCGAGGGGCCGGGCCGGGGGGGACCAGAGGCCCCGGTGAGAGGCGGCGAGGGGCCGGGCCGGGGGGGACCAGAGGCCCCGGTGACAGGCGATGAGGGGCCGGGGGGGACCAGAGGCCCCGGTGACAGGCGGCGAGGGGCCGGGCCGGGGGGGACCAGAGGCCCCGGTGACAGGCGGCGAGGGGCCGGGCCGGGGGGGACCAGAGGCCCCGGTGAGAGGCGGCGAGGGGCCGGGCCGGGGGGGACCAGAGGCCCCGGTGACAGGCGGCGAGGGGCCGGGCCGGGGGGGACCAGAGGCCCCGGTGACAGGCGGCGAGGGGCCGGGCCGGGGGGACCAGAGGCCCCGGTGACAGGCGGCGAGGGGCCGGGCCGGGGGGACCAGAGGCCCCGGTGACAGGCGGCGAGGGGCCGGGCCGGGGGGGTCAGAGGCCCCGGTGACAGGCGGCGAGGGGGCCGGGCCGGGGGGGACCAGAGGCCCCGGTGACAGGCGGCGAGGGGCCGGGCCGGGGGGGACCAGAGGCCCCGGTGACAGGCGGCGAGGGGCCGGGCCGGGGGGGGTCAGAGGCCCCGGTGACAGGCGGCGAGGGGCCGGGCCGGGGGGGACCAGAGGCCCCGGTGACAGGCGGCGAGGGGCCGGGCCGGGGGGGTCAGAGGCCCCGGTGACAGGCGGCGAGGGGCCGGGCCGGGGGGACCAGAGGCCCCGGTGACAGGCGGCGAGGGGCCGGGCCGGGGGGGGACCAGAGGCCCCGGTGAGAGGCGGCGAGGGGCCGGGCCGGGGGGGACCAGAGGCCCCGGTGACAGGCGATGAGGGGCCGGGGGGGACCAGAGGCCCCGGTGACAGGCGGCGAGGGGCCGGGCCGGGGGGGACCAGAGGCCCCGGTGACAGGCGGCGAGGGGCCGGGCCGGGGGGGACCAGAGGCCCCGGTGAGAGGCGGCGAGGGGCCGGGCCGGGGGGGACCAGAGGCCCCAGTGACAGGCGGCGAGGGGCCGGGCCGGGGGGGACCAGAGGCCCCAGTGACAGGCGGCGAGGGGCCGGGCCGGGGGGACCAGAGGCCCCGGTGACAGGCGGCGAGGGGCCGGGCCGGGGGGACCAGAGGCCCCGGTGACAGGCGGCGAGGGGCCGGGCCGGGGGGGTCAGAGGCCCCGGTGACAGGCGATGAGGGGCCGGGGGGACCAGAGGCCCTGGTGACAGGCGACGAGGGGCCGGGCCGGGGGGGACCAGAGGCCCCGGTGACAGGCGGCGAGGGGCCGGGCCGGGGGGGTCAGAGGCCCCGGTGACAGGCGGCGAGGGGCCGGGCCGGGGGGGACCAGAGGCCCCGGTGACAGGCGGGGCCGGGACGGGGGGACCAGAGGCCCCGGTGACAGGCGGCGAGGGGCCGGGCCGGGGGGGACCAGAGGCCCCGGTGACAGGCGGCGAGGGGCCGGGCCGGGGGGGTCAGAGGCCCCGGTGACAGGCGATGAGGGGCCGGGGGGACCAGAGGCCCCGGTGACAGGCGGCGAGGGGCCGGGCCGGGGGGGACCAGAGGCCCCGGTGACAGGCGGCGAGGGGCCGGGCCGGGGGGGACCAGAGGCCCCGGTGACAGGCGACGAGGGGCCGGGCCGGGGGGGACCCGAGGCCCCGGTGACAGGCGGCGAGGGGCCGGACAGACCAGGGGCTCGGGACTGGCCAGGGTTGCTGGGGGCACTGAGCGGGGGGCTATGGGGAGAGGAGAGGGGCTGTGGGAGAAGGGGCCCGGGGAGAGGCCATGGGAAATGCTGCCACCTCTCCCCGTGGGCCAAGAGCTGATAGTGGGGCTCGGGAGCCAGAGCAAACCCAGCCGGGGGCCGGCGTGGGCTGCTGGGCCGCTTGTGCCAGAGCCGGGCAGCCCCCCATTTCTGCCAGGCAGCATTTCCAGCCTCAAGTGTTCAAAATCATGAGTCAGGCTCACCAAAAATCATGAGGTGATGTAAACATACTAGATTTGGGGGGTCTTTTTATTTGCCTTCCGTTTGTTGAGCCTTTAGGGTGCACTGGGGTCAGGTTTTGAAGCTGTCTCCACGCCACTAGGGCTAGAAACTTACTTTTCCTTTAAGAATGGCGGCAAAAAATCATCACATACCCACTTGACTCCAGGAGCTGGGGCTTTAAGGAAAACAATAATTATCATGTGACTCATGACAAAATGATGAGAGTTGGCAATGGCTAATTCCTAGTCACTAGCGGAGCAGTAACCGCATCGACCGCCAGGGCCGGGTGGCTTGGAAGGATTCGGTTTTTATTGGTAAATGTTGATTCCAACAAACACTCAGGCACCCACAAAATATTTCCACCCATCATGACTGAAATTTACAGCTAAGAGAAATCCTGCTTGAGAACATACCAGGGTTTGATTTGAGGCTGTTCACGTGTGATGTTGACAATTTGTGTTTTCACATTTATAAAGATTTAACTATTTGAATCTCAACATCTACTGTTGTTAAGTAATTGTCTGACACCCCCCACCCCAACAGTTTCCCACAAATGTGAAAATTTACATAGATGAAAATTGAAAAAATACTTAAAACCCATAACTTTGCACAGCTGTGAAAGTTTAAATTGATAAAAATGATAAAAGTTTATTAATGAACATGGATATTATCAGTTGAAATTATAAAAAAAAAAAATCTGCCCAGCCTCATTATGTGGGACAAGGGGTAGCTGGGCACAAAATGAAGTTTGCCCGTCGCAGTAAGGTGAGATCAGCTACTTGGTGCCCAGCCTCCAGACAGGGAGAGCCCTGTGTCCTCCTTCCAGCTCCACTTCTACGGGAGCGCTAGGCTGCGGGTTGTCTCTAAGAATGGCCTCTTCACCCCTTGCCCTGCATCTGAGTCAGGTCTCTTGCCTTGACAGGCACTGACATAAATACAGGGGAGCAAATTAGAGCCTATTCCGCCTCTTGTGTCATCAGCAGGACGCCCAGATTCTGCAGCCACAGACTGTTGCTAAAAACTCCCTTTTTTGGTCCATGCTTAAAAACTACCACTGACAATGTGATCAGGTAGCAGAGGGGGAGCCGTGTTAGTCTGGATCTGTAAAAAGCAACACAGAGTCCTGTGGCACCTTATAGACTAACAGATGTATTGGAGCATGAGCTTTCATCTGACGAAGTGGGTATTCACCCACGAAAGCTCATGCTCCAATACATCTGTTAGTCTGTAAGGCCTGGTCTACACTACGACTTTAATTCGGATTTAGCTGCTTTAATTCGAATTAACGCTTGACCCGTCCACACAACGAAGCCATTTAATTCGAATTAAAGAGCCCTTTAATTCGATTTCTGTACTCCTCCTCGACGAGAGGAGTAGCGTCAAAATCGGTATTGTTAATCCGAATTAAGGTTAGTGTGGCCGCAATTCGATGTTATTGGCAATTAGATGTTATTGGCTACCCACAATGCAACGCTCTGGAAATCGATGCTACTACGGTAGCTTGGACACACACCACCGAATTAATGGTGCCTAGTGTGGCCGAATACATTCGAATTTATAAAATCGGTTTCCTAAATTCGAATTATATAAATTCGGATTAATCCTGTAGTGTAGACATACCCTAAGGTGCCACAGGACTCTCTGTTGCTTTTGACAATGTGATGTTAGCGGTGGGAAGCCTCCAGCTTGCTGTTTGGCTCCCAGGTGGGGAGGGAAGGGAGGGAGTTTGCAGGGCAGGCAGGTGTTGGGTCCATAGGCTTCACTCCCACCCCTCAGTAAATTCGTAGGCAGCTGTGCTGTACTCTGGTTCTTGGCCTTCAGGCGGCGACTGAGTCTGGATTGTGTGCAGTGTTGTGGCTGTGTTGGTCCCAGGATATCAGAGAGACAAGGGGGGTGAGGTAATATCTTTTATTGGACCGACTTGTGTTGGTGAGAGTGACAAGCTTTTGAACTGCACAGAGCCGTTCGTCAGGTCTGGGGAAGGCAGTCAGAGGGTATGTCTGCACTGCAATTAGACACCCATGGCAAGCCTGTGCTGGCTGACTTGGGCTAAGGGGCTATTTAATTATGATAGATGCTGCAGCCCGCTGGGATCCTCCCACCTCGCAGGTTCCTAGAGCCCAGGCTTCAGCCTAGCCCGAACATCTAATGTGCAATTAAACAGCCCCTTAGCCAGAGCCCCAGTCAGCCAGCACAGGCCAGCGCGGGTTTTTAATGGCAGTGTAGACATACCCAGCGTGTCACAGCTAAATACAAGCTGGACCAGGTTGTTTCACATAAGTAGTTGATGACTTTTCTAAGGGACTATTCAAGGTGAAGTGGCCCATTAACACCCTTCCGGTCATAGAACAAAAAAAGGGAGTTATTGGGTTATTGATTGTTGTAAGAAGCCATAAATCCAGTGTCTTTATTAAGATCATGATTTTTAGTGTCTAGCAAAGTTATGAATTTAAGCTCCGAGGCTTGTCTTTTGAAGGTGTTGTGCCGGTTTCCTGGGAGGATGAGAACTGAGAGGGCACATGTAGAGCAATTGCTTTGTGGAAAGTGTTCACCCACAGTTGATACGGTGCTTTTGCCTTTTATCATTTTCCTGTGTGAATTCATTTGAGAGCGTAGTGCTTGTCTGGTTTCATCCACATAGTTATTATGGGGGATTTAATGCACTGGATGAGGTACAGCACATGTTGTGATAGGCATGTGTAGGACCCATGGATCTTGAAAGGTGTGTTGTGGGGGGTATTGAACATCATAGCAGAGGAGGTGTCAACAGGTTTTGCATCTGTTGTTCTGGCAGAGTCTGGTGCCACTTTAAGTTGGTGAGTCCTGGTATATGGGGAGCTTGCTTCTCACGAGAGCTTGATGAGGTTGGGGGGGTTGTTTGAAGGCCAGAAGAGGGGGTTTGGGAAAGATTTCTTTCAGGTTGGGGTCCCCATCAAGTGTGCATTGTAACTGTTTAGTGATACCCTGTATGTATGGGTTCCAGTGTGGGGTGGTAGGTGACAACTAGAGATGTGAAGTCAGAGAGAGTTTCTTTTCTGTATTGAAGCAGGTTCTTTTGAGGCATTTGAGGCCCATTCCATGACGTGATCTACTTCTCTGGTGAAGTGTCCTTGTTTAGTGAAGGTAGTTTAAAGTGTGTTAATGTGTGTATCCTGGACTTTCTCCTCAGAGCATATTCTGTGGTATCTGAGTGCCTGACTGTAGATAACAGATTTATTTCTTGGTGTGTTTAGGGTTGTTACTGGATGTGTGATCTGTGAGTGTTTTGTAAGTAGTTGTCTGTAGGGTTCCATTGCTGAAGCTGATTGTGGTGTCCAGGAAGTTGATGCTGGTGCAGGAATGTTCTAGAGAGAGTTTAATTGGATGGGTGCTGGTTGTTGAAGTTGTGGTGGAAATCTACAAGGGAGCTTACGTCATCTGTCCAGATATATCTCAGGTATATCATTGGTTTCATGGTGCATTTGTCCAGAAATTCTTCCTCAAGGTGCCCATGAAGAAGTTGGCATATTGGGGAGCCATTACCCATTGCTGTTCCCATGGTTTGGACAAAGTGTTTGTTGCTGAATGTGAAATTGTTGTGGGTGAGGATGAAATGGATGAGTTTGGCGATGTGTTTGGGGTGGATATCTGAGTGTTGTCCATTGTTTTGTAGATATTTGAGGAAGGCAGCCATGCCGTCATTATGAGGGATGTTGGTGTGTAGGGAGGTAGCATCCATGGTGGTAAGGATGGTGTTCTGAAGGGGGCTGTTAATGTTGCAGAGTTTCTGGAGAAAGTTGGTTGTGTCCTGGAGGAATCTGGCCCTTTGTGTGGTGAGTGCTTTGAGGATGATTTCTATGAGTCCTGAAGTTCCTTCAGTAAGAGTACAATGGCCAGATATGATGGACCTGCCTGGGCTCCCTTGGGAGGCACGTAGAAGGTCCCTGGGGTGGTCTCATGGGGGGTGAGGTTGTATAGTTTCTCTTGGAGTTGTTTGGGGAAGGATTTGATGACATCCTTTAAATATCTGGTGAATTGTGGTGTGGGGTCTTCTTTGAGTTTCTTAGAGTAGATGGTGTCGATTGGCCTCATTGACGTAGTCATCATGGTCGAGAACTATGATAGCACCCCCTTTGTCTGCTGGTTTGATCGTTTTCTGGTGGCTGAATTTCAGGGACTGTATAGCTGTCCTCTCGGCAGTGGAGGGATTGTGGTGGTTGTGATTTGTGTTAAGGATTTCACAGCCAATCAATGTGTGTGGTTTTGTCCACTGTGCGGTGTCGAGTCAGATGACTCTTTCTTCCTGTGATTGTCGGTGGGAACACGGTAGTTGAGGGTGGTGTCATCATTGTTGTCAAAGAATTCTTGGAGGCGGAGGTAGCAAAAGATTTCTTCTAGCTCTCCACATGTTCGTATGGTATCAGGTTCTGTGATGGGGCAGACGTTCAGTCCCTTGCAGAGGACAGAGAATTCAACTCCAGTTAGGGGTCGTCGTGATAAACTGATGAGGTTGGTGTGTCATGGAGTGCCGTGGAGTCTCCCGGGGTGGTGTTCTGTGAGTTGTGAAGTTTGTTGTAGTTGATTCCACTTTTTGTTGTTGTGTTGGATGGCTGTTGTCAGGTTTTTTGTCTGGATTGTGCACTGTCGGCTTAAAGTAACAGTTCCCCAGTTGTGCCACCAGATGGTGCTAAAAAGCTAAAAATGCACATTACTGTGCCAAAGTCCTCAAATATGGTGACTGTAAGTGCAGTGTGATCCCTGCCATGACCCAAGGGGGAAGGGGGGACTGGCACAGCCCGAAAAGCCAGGGGTTTGGGAGAGGTGAGGCTGTGTCCGTTCTAGCCTGAAAGATGGTGGCGACGTCAGTCGGTAGCGTGTGGGGCGATAGCTTTGCTGAGCTACGTGACCCCAGGGAGGTGGTTGCTGTCAGGTTCAAATACAGGTCAGGCTGGTGGGGAGATGCACTTGGCTAAGAGGCTATTGCAATACACTAGCGAGGTGCCTGTGACCCTGTCCCCCCTAGCAGCCGGCTCCAGTGACTATAGCCTCCTGCTACGGACTCCCAGCTAATGGAGTTACTCTCCTAGGCCAAGCAGTAGCAGCCTGTGATCTGGCTGATGTCTGTGCCTGGGTTAGTTACTCTGTGTACGAACTATGGACAATCCCTGGGGAGCAGACTCCTCTCCGCCCGGAGGCAGATGGAATCTATTCCTTGTTTCTCTTGGGAGGATTCCTGGGTCCTTGGAGCCAAGAGCAGCTCCCCTCTGCCCCCTTCTGCTCTCCTCTGATTCAGGCAGTGTTGCGGGAACGCCTTCCAGCCTCCATTAATGCCACCCCTAAAGCAGCCAGGCAGATTGGTGCTGAGCAAACTGCTGTCACTCCCCTTGCTTGCCGGGGCTGAGGGCACCGTCCATGCAGCATCACTGCCAGGAGCAAAGGGGATCGAGGCTGGGTTTCCCAGGCAGGATAGCAGCGTGCTAGCTGTAGGGTCAGCAGGCTGGCCTGCTTTCAAAGCCAAGGGAAACTTCTTAATAAGCTCCATGTGAGATCTCAATCCTGGGAAGCATCAGACCCATGAAACAGTCTGTTTCTGGGCTCGGGAAATACCATCTGGCCCTCTTCCAACCCTCCGGGCTGTTTGTGCCTCTCTAATCTGCTAGCATCAACTGATCATTTTCCCTGCATTAACCGCATATTGCATTAATGGTGAATTAGTCATCGCGAGAGAGATTAGGAGTTGTAATTCGTGCTAAGGAAGCACCCGCAGTGCTGAGGTGTATCGGCCTGCTCTGTACATTAACGATCCTGCGAATTCAGGCTTTGGGGCTGTTTGTGGCTGCTGCAGAATCGCCCCTTTCTGCTGTGGGGAGCAGGGATGGACGGCCTCATTCTCAACGAGGCTGAGTGCCCAGAGGACCCACTGATTTCAGTGGGAGCCGCAGGCGCTCAGCACATCTGAAAATCAGGCCGCTGGTTAGTTCCCACTGCTAGAAAGAAGACCCGGGGGAGGGGACGGCTGCATGGCCGGAACATCAGAGGCCCAGTTCTCTTCACAACCCCGGAGGATACTGGAAACGCCTTGCGACTCCAGTGAGTGACTCTTTCCCTGCAGCTGGGGAGGGGGGCGCCAGGCTGGCCGTGTGTTTCAGCAGCGCCAGTTGGGATCATTGATGGGATGCGGCGACAACGTGGAGCCGTTGCTCCAAAGCAGAGGCAATGTCCCACCCAGGCGCATGTTGGCAACGTGGCAAGGGCCAGTAGGTCACACCTAATTTGTAACATATCGAGCCCTTGTAGCATCATCCTCTTTAACCCAGAGATCTGGCTCACGGAGACTGCAGGTCTCTGCTTGCCGTTCTCCATCGTGATCAAAGGGCAGCCGCAGAGCTCCACCGACCATGCTTTGCCCATGACATTGTATAGGATAGTTCGGGCATGGACTCCTGGAGCCGCAGACGCACGGCTCTGAAATGTCTCGCATGGCCCTTGGGGCACGGTCCTCTGGGGGAGCCCCCTCTGTGCTCTGGCAGGTTGATCTTCACTGTCCCCCCTCTGGCTTTGTTTTGCAGCTTTTCCTGGACGATGCCAAAGTGAAGAACTTCATCACCTGTTTTAAAGGTAACGCCGTCCCTTCCCCACATGCCCCGATTCTGCTCTCCCTTGTCCCTTCTCCAGTGAGGGGATGATTTCTCTTCCCCCGTCTGGGAACTTGGCTCTCACAAGCTAAGCAGGATTGGGCTGGCTCAGCGTTTGGATGGGAGACCGGTGGGGGAAATCTCCTGTGCCACAGGACGTAGAGACGGTGAATCCGTAGGGAGTTCTCGCTCCTCAGAATTGTCACTCATCTGATGGGACCCTATAGCGGTGCTCTCCCCTCTGGGCAGGGCAGACCCCAGTGCTCCAGTGAAGCACTCAGGGGCGCTGTGCTGCAGGGAGCAGGATGGGGGGCCGAGTGGGGGGCGCTCTCCCCTCTGAGTCAGCGTTGGCCCTACTGCCCTAGCATGGTGCTAGGAGATGCCATGCTATCAAAATCGCAATTGATCAGCTGGGCCCCATGCGCTCCCTTTCACACTGCTCTGGGGCGGGGTCTCTCCTGACTAGAGGGAGGCGTGGAGAGGGGTGTGCTGAACCTCGCGGTGCCGTCTGGCTCAGCGCCTTCTCCTAGCTGCCTCTCTGGAGTCTCAGCCGTGGTGGTGATGATACCAGGCAGTGCTTGGAATGGCCCAGGCGGCTCCTGAGTGCACTTTGTCCTCCCAGGATCTCTGGCCACCGCTGCACTCTGCTGGCTGGAATCCGTCAGACCCGGTTGTTGGGTGAGCAGGTTGCCCACGAGTGGCTGCAGCCCGCCTAGGCTGTAAGGCTACTACTGCTGCGCAGGTGTGAACGTGTCCCAGGCTATCGCGGGTAAATCTATATTCTGCTGCACTTCCTAGGCATGGAGACAGGCTGGTGCGGCTTGTGCTGCAGGAGCTGTGGGCTGTGGGGTGAGGGATATAACTCAGCTAAGTTCTCCAGCCCCGCCGCTAATCACCCGTGGGTCCCACCCACTGCAGAAACACAATCTCCCTTGCTGCTCGCAGGAGGGCGTTATTCTGGGGTCTGCCTGCAGGACTGCCTGGGGTCTGGAGCGCATGACTTATGAGGAGAGGCTGAGGGAACTGGATTGTTTAGTCTGCAGAAGAGAAGAATGTGGGGAGATTTGATAGCAGCCTACAACTACCTGAAGGGGGGTTCCAAAGAGGATGGAACTCGGCTGTTCTCAATGGTGGCAGATGACAGAACAAGGAGCAATGGTCTCAAGTTGCAGTGGGGGAGGTCTAGGTTGGATATTAGGAAACACTATTTCACTAGGAGGGTGGTGAAGCACTGGAATGCGTTACCTAGGGAGGTGGTGGAGTCTCCTTCCTTGGAGGTTTTTAAGGCCCGGCTTGACAAAGCCCTGGCTGGTATGATTTAGTTGGGAATTGGTCCTGCTTTGAGCAGGGGGTTGGACTAGATGACCTCCTGAGGTCTCTTCCAACCGTGATATTCTATGATTCTATGATTCTATGACTCCTGCGCTGACTTCCTCTGCGCTCGCTGCTGCGGTTATTCACCAGCGCACCCCTTTGCAGGGACAGGAGGGGGCGGCCCGGCTGGGAGAGCCCCACGGGGACGTTCAGGGCTAAGCCTGGAGATGATTCCTAAAATCCCCTCACTTAGCTCCTCTGCAGGATTTTGAGCTTCCTCCGGAGCCGCACTCACCCCCTTCTCAGGTGCTGGTTTTCAAGAGCTGTGTGTGCGATTGTAATCCTTAATCGGGCTCCGAAAGCCACAGCTGGCTGACAGCTGGACCCACATGTTAGTAAAGCAGTTCAGCCGCGGGGAAATCCCTGCTCCCCTGTACCAGCAGCCGGCTGGGCCCGAGACAACGGGCGAGGAGAGAACGTGATTTAAACGGGTTCAACGGGAGGTTGCCTTGATAGCAGGTCTCGCCCCTCGTAGCCTGGATGAGCGCAGAGGGGTTCGGGTCAGTGAAGCCCGTCACGCCACGGTGCCATGTTCCCTCATAGCAGGTCCCTGTTAATCTGCTACCCCCCACAATAACCCCACCCCCTTGTCCGAGGCTACAACAAATGGCCAGTTAAACCTTAAATGGGGCATTAAGATCCACCGCTACTTTCACATGAGCTGAAACATGGGATTTAGACTCTAAGTCCCCTGAGCCGCTTCCTGCCAATGGCCCTGCTTGGCCTGCCACTGCCACCACTTGGCAACACGGCTCACTAGGCTTGTTGTGAGCCCGCCAGGGCCTGGCGCTCTTCTGAATGGGCCGCCTGTCAGCCCCCCCTTGCCGTGTTCGCTGGCCATTACGTCAGCTTCCCCACTTCTTAACAATCAGGGTTTGGGGAGGGGGAACTAGCATAGTCATGAGTCCTAAACCTTCCCCCGCAGAACAGAGCAAACTGCAGCCCCCCCAACTTTAAATACATCTCTGCAGCCACAGAGACTATAGGTCCCAGCATGCAATGCTGAGTCTTCCTCTGGGCTGCCTTCTGCTCAGGTCAAGATGGAGCGTTGAATGCTGGGACCTGTAGTCTTTTTTGCAGGCAATGCTTATTCCCCAACCCCTCACTTGGCAGATCAACCACTGAACTTTTTGCCGCTGGGAGCGAGGTCTGGGTGAAGCTTGAGCTCCTAATGTGAAGCGAACTCCCCGGAGGAGGGCGCTGTTCACACTAAGCACTTGTAATCCCCTGTGCGCTTTGCACTGTTCCTCAGTAGCAGCCTTTGAACACGCAGACAAATGCCCTGGCTGCTCGCACACCCTGCTTGAGTGGCTGCTTGGGATTAGATTTAGAATTTAATTAAACCTTCCCGGGGGCGGGCTCTGAGGGTAGATTCATTAATGTCATGCTGCTGTGACAGCGGCTCATACAAAAACCCCAGCATCCTTTTCAATAGGGCAGGGAACTTTTGTGCAATGTCCATTGCCACGACAAATCGTTTTGAGGGAACAGATAAGAGAGAGCAGTAGAGGGATGGAATGCTGCTTGGGGTGAGCACAAGGGTGTATAGGGTGCATGTGTGGGCCAAACAGGCACTGCTACCGAAAAGCTCTGCCCAAAGGTTGGGCTTTAAGGTGCCACCGGACTCCTTGTTGTCGAAGGCCCATGCACGCCTGAAGTGGGGCATCCATAGGGACAGGTGTCTCGAAGAACTCCAGTTACTGCACAAGGTCCGTAACCTAGTGGAAGGATAAGAGAGAACAACAGGAGAATGGGAATGCAGCTTTGCGCTTAGAAAGTATCAGCAATTCTACTGCACTAGGCACAGGGATTCTGCTCTTCTGGTGGGCAGTGAGGTTACAGCAGTTCTGATTGGTCCGTGGCTGTGACATCACCTGAACGGTCATCAGCTAGCCAATCAGAACATGCCTTTGGACAATGAGTGTCCCCAGCCACACCATCAATAGGATTGTTTGCTAAGTGTCAATCAGGGCCCGCCCCCATGCATGCTCACTGGTGGCAGGAGGGTTACAGAGGGGTCGCTGCAGGCCAGATCTGCCTTCCAACCTTTTATGACTGATGATGGGGTGCAGGGCCGTCCCTAGGGGGCTGTGGGGCCTAAGGAGGAAGTGACAAATCCATCACTTCCAGGACCATCCCGTCACTTCTGGGACCGACCGCGGTGGGTAGGGGAGGCGGTGCCTCTCCAAACAGCCAGACGTGGCTCCGCCCCCCCCAAAGCCCCGCTTAAGCGTTGCCGCTGGGCTCCAGGGGGCTGGGGCCACACCACCTGCCTTCCCAGGGCTGGGGAGGCTGCTGCGGCGCTGCCGTGCGCTCTCCCTCCCGGCGTGCTCTCCCTCGTGTGGAAGGGGCGGGGCTGGGGGTAACCTGTGCCGCCCATGTGCGCTGGCCAATCGCACCGACCCGCGGGGTCCCCCAAAGCGATGGGCCTGGAGCGGTTGCCCCGATTCCCCATACCCTAGGGACGGCTCTGATGGGGTGTGACCCAGATAAAACCCAGCTCGACTCTCAGATCCTGGGGGAGTTTGGGGCTGACCATTAGAAAATCCTCCCGTGACCTGAGCATATCTGATCAGATTAACTGCGACCCGGCCCCAGGCCTTCGGGGGTTGATTTTCAGAGGAGAACTGTGCTGTAAACTGGACTCCCTGAAATCTGCACATCCGCTAGTCAGAGCTGCCTCGCTTCCACAGGGCTCCTCCCACCCTAGCTGGCCTGAAGGGTCATGTTTCTTCTGCTCGTGGGAGCAGGGGGCTGGAACAGTTTGTATAGTGGGGGTGCCAAGAGCCATTGAACCAAACTGTAAACCAGGGGTGGGCAAACTTTTTGGCCCGAGGGCCACATCTGGATATGGAAACTGTATGGTGGGCCATGAATGCTCATGAAATTGGGGTGGAGGTGCGGGAGGGGGTGAGGGTGAGGGCTCTGGCTGGGGGTGTGGGCTCTGGGGTGGGGCCAGAAATGAGTTCAGGGTGCGGGAGGGGGCTCTGGGCTGGGGCAGGCGGGTGAGGGCTCCAGCTGTGGGTGGGGGCTCTGGGGTGGGGCTGGGGATGCAGGAGGGTGCTCCGGCCTGGGACCAAGGGGTTCGGAAGGCGGGAGGGGGATCAGGGCTGTGGCAGAGGGTTGGGGTGTGGGAGGGAGTCAGGTGCAGGCTCTGAGCAGCGCTTACTTCAAGCAGCTCCTAGAAGCAGCAGCATGTCCCCCCTCTGGCTCCTACGCAGAAGTGCGGCCAGGCGGCTCTGCTGTGCGCTGCCCCAGCCGCAGGCGCCGCCCCTGTAGCTTCTATTGGCCGCAGTTCCTGGCCAGTGGCAGCTGCGGGGGCGGCGCTTGGGGTGGGGGCAGCGTGCGGAGCCCCCTGGCTGCCCCAACGCAAAGGAGCCAGAGGGGGGACATGCCACTGCTTCCAGGAGCCATGCGGAGTGGGGCAGGCCCTGGACCCCGCTCCCCGGCAGGAGCTCGAGAGCCGGATTAAAACGTCTGAAGGGCCGGATGCGGCCCCCGGGCCGTAGTTTGCCCACCCCTGCTGTAAACCCTGTATATGATGGAAACCACTTCAAGCCAGGGGTGCTGCAGCACCCCCAGCACCCCTAGTTCCAGCACCTCGGTGTGAGAGGAGCGACTCCTCTAGCAAAGTTTATGACCCACCATGCGTTTAAAGGCTCTGGACCAAATTCATCCCTGTGGTGACCATCGACTTACACGGGGACAGATTTGGTCCCTTATCTTCAAGTGACTGAAAACGGCAGGAGCTCAATTGTGCCATTCACTGAGGTTCCAGCAGCTGCTGTCTGTTACTGAGGGCAGGACACGGGGATGGTTTCCACAGCACTGGGATGTGAACCTCAGGCCTCGAAGCTACAAATGACTCTCCTCTGAGTCTCCCTCCCCCAGAGCCACCTCCTTTGCATGAGGTCACAGTTGCCTGTGCCTTGACTTAGAGGGGGACAGACCCCAGCGTGCGACATTCCCTCGTGAGCCGAGCCGCCTGGCGCATGCCGGAACTCGCCAGTGTTGGTAACAGTAAGGCAGCCCCTGGCAGCACTGGGTGTGCCGGGTCTGTCTGCGTGTCTCCCTTCCCACCCCACCGGGATCAAACAAATGGGGAAAACCCTGTTCTGGTTCCAGGGCTCCCCCTGTGCCAGGCTGGATCCTTTTCACAGCTCCAGCTGTGGGCTAAGCCCAGTGAGAGGCAGCTACAAGGCTGCTGGAAAGGAAACACACTGTACCTAACAATACCCAGCTCTTGCACGGCACCTCTCATCAGCAGAGCCTAAAGCGCTTTTCAAAGGAGCTGAGCATCATTATCCTCATGTGACAGATGGGGAAACTGAGGCCCAAGGAGGGGCAGTGAGTTGGCCAGGGTCACCCGGCAGATCAGTGGCAGAGCCAGGAATAGAGCCCAGGTTTCCTGAGTCCCATCCAGTGCCCTCTCCAGATGGGCATGATCTCACTACGATGGCACACGGGCTTCCTCGGGCACCTGCAGCCCTCCGGTCTTGCTCCGTAGCAGGGTGAGAGCAGCCTGGTCTTGGCCATTCACCCCGAGCCCTTTCACTGTGCGGGCTGCTTCCTAATGAGCAAGGGTGAAAGCCAGGCTTCACCTAGCTGCGCCTCGGTTTCCCCAGGACGGCTGTGGGGCATTGCTCACTGTCTGTAGGGTCTCAAGAGCTGCAGATGCAAAGGGCTTCCCCAACATGGAGATGCAGCAGCCCCTGGGAGGGTAGGGAAGGATATTTAGGGATTGCTTCACCCGCCGGTGGAATGCAGCAGCTGTTAACAGGGCAGACCGACTTGTGGGGGGGAGCACCCCTTATTGAGTCACACACCCTGCTCCTCGCAGCACAGCGCCCCTAGCGCCATGATGGGATGGTGGGTCATTGCTGAGTCAGAGGGGGAAGTGCTGGCTACTGAATCAGCACCACTTCCTGTCACATTGACATGTTCCTCGGAAATCTCCCATCCCAGAGTTTGGCCTGGCCTAACCCTGCTTAGTGCAAGATCTGGGGGAGCGGATAGGTCTGTCCCGCTGCTGCCAAAGCCCAGGGTCTCCTGGCTGCAGGCACCGCTATCCCTCTGACTGTCCAGCATCTGGGACTTCCCCCTACCCTGGCGCCATCTTTCTTGAGCTCCAGCTCCATTTCGGTCCATGTTCCTTTAAAAACTGTTTGCAATTCAGTCTTTCTCCAGCAGCAGATTCTCTAGCAAAGACAGCACAAGGCCTTTTGCATATTTATTTCATTTGCACAATTACAGGGATTCAGCTCTTGCTATTAATAACTTCTGTTCCCTTCTCCCCTACCTGTTAAAACCTCTGAGCCTTCTGCCCGTTTAACTCTCTCTAGGTCACTGATTGAAAGAGGCAGTAGAGGGCGAGTGGCTACTGTTGACTTCCCCTCGCTGTATTTTAGGTGAACAATCAGCCACAATATGTCCACCCCCTTCCTGGCGCTGCTCTGAAAGAAAGCTGTTAAGTTGCTTGATAAAGGAGGCAAGGCAAAACAAAGGAATAAAATACACCATTAGCTAACAAAAATGGATCCACACAGCAGGGTATAAGCTAATAAGTACTGGGAAGTAATTTGCTTTTGCCAAATGACTTCTCCCTGAGCTGCAGGTTTCCCACAGGCTCTCAGCAGTAGGTGCAGAGGCAGCCTTGCTGCTAAATAGTATTTTAAAGGTGATTTGTGAACGCCTAATTGCTGTAGGACACAATTCACTTGGCAAAGAGGCAGCTGTGACTTTTATTACTGCATTAGCTTTGTTACATAAAACTAACCTGAAAATGCATCTCGGGAGCTTGTGCCCCTTGAAAGATCCGTGAGCGGCAAAGCTGGCCAGCGTTGGCATGGGGCTTCGCTCCGGGAACAGCCTGGCAGCAGTAGGGGGGGTGTAATGGGCAAACGTTCCCTGGCCAAAATCAGCTTCTTCCCGGTGATCAGCCAGAGGCGAGTCCCCCAGCTTGCCTGCCTGCCAGTGTGACTTGCTGTCACCCCTCCTTTGCGCGCACACTTCCCTGAGCTACCGTCGGAGCTTGGTTGTGCTGGTGTAGATCTCTGGCGTGACTCTGTTGAGGGCCCTGGAGTTACTCTGGATGTCTGTGGGGGAAATTGAGAGGGGAATCTGGCCGGAGTTCTCGGGAAGCATGATAGGCAGCACGTAGGTTTCAGCAAGCGACTTGGAAAATAGGGCGACTTGCATCTCATCCTAGGATTCGGGCGTCCTGTTAGGTTTCCTTCAGCCCATTCCCCACGGGCCACAGCAAGATCAGTCCCTGTCGATTCACCAGCACTTCGCCCAGTTCTAAATGTCCCAAACTCCTTCCTTTGGGCAACTGTTCCACGGTTCAACCGGCCTTGCTGGGAGGAAGCACTTCTGTTCAGGAAGGAGGGGCTGGTGGCTAAGGCATGCGACTGCGTCGCTGTGTCACTGGACCAGTCCCTTAGTCTCCCTGCGTGTCATTTCCCCGTTTGTAAAATGGAGGTAACTGCACTCCCCTACATGACGGGGGCAGGAGGAGAGGGTAAACGAATGGCAGTAAGGCACTCTCATGACTGGCCTTCGTCCCAGTAGTACTGAAGAACCTAGACAGATCAATGTCATCCCCTTGCTTTTAGTTGTTGTAATTCTCTGAGGTTCATTGCTCTGTTCCAGCCAAAGCCCTCTCACAACTGAAGTCCTGTCATGTGGGTCAGTGTCCTTGCCCCTGTTGGTTAACTGAGCCAGAGAGCCATTAAGAGACTTTCCCAAAGTCACACAGCATCTCAGTGGCGGAGCTGGGCATAGCCCTCTATAGTCCTCTCTCCTCCCCTCTGTGCATCACTTGCCTTTTTAGATTGTAAATTCCTCAAGGAAGCAACTGTCTTCTTGTATCACATGTTCAGCCCCAAACCCAACTTGAGTCCAATCCAGGCCTCTGGCTGCCATTGTAATACGTACACTAAATAATGACTGGCCCATATGTCTTCTCTTATCCCCTTGCACCACCCTCGAGAACTCTTCTCTCTCGTGAGGGGTTGCACCCTGTTAAACCCTGGGGTGAATATTTCCAGCCCCACATGCACTGACCTCTGGGGCTTCCCGTTTTTAAACAATCCTTTGTGTCGGTTTTCAGGAATATGTGAGATCTTGGCAATAGATTTAAAAGCAAATGAGAACTAGACTCTGACAGATGGAGCAGGGCTGTGCCGATGCTGGTGCCCTCTCGTCTGTTAATGAGTGCGTGGCTCATTTGCTGTAGCACTCACCATGTGCGAGGCAAAAGGGCCCCGCCCCAAAGAACCTCCATTGGAGAAGACGCGAGCTGAGGGGCACAACGTGCGAGGGATGTGATCAAGGTGGCCGTGGTCACTCAAGTTAACACTGGGGTTTTTTCGTGAGCTGGCGAGGTTCTCCCCAGGCAGCCCCAGCCTCCCCATAAGCAGCCAGTTAGCTTCTTGTAGGGGGTTTAGTTGCATATAAAAGACAAAGCCCCCAATATTGGGGTGTCCGGTCACCCTAAGAGTGGAGAAGAAAGGGGGAGATGCAGAAAGAGACACGGGTGGGGGGGCTGAGGAGGAGACAGTTCTGCACAGCGCTGAAAACAGAGCCAAGGAGTTTGGATTTCATGTGGTGAGGAAGGGGGAGGCGTCAGAGGGATTCAATGGAGGAGCAAAGAACATGATCTCCTGTCCCTTTCTCTTTCCTGCTTCCTGGCCACAGAGCAAAGCCATGAAACTGACCAGATCTTGTATGTTTCACTTTCCTGCTTTGCCCACTTAGGGGGATAAGTCGGAGTCTGGCAAGAGAGGCATGCTCAATGCCAGGCTGGCCTCTGTGCCGCTCCTCTGCAACTGGGGAGTGCCCCCAGGAGGTTCAAGCACCGTCGGGTACCAAGCCATCCGGGGAGAATGGTCTGACGGGGCCCCTTGGCTCTAAAGATCATGCCGACAATGAAGGGCTAGAAGCAGAGTGTCCAGAGAGCTGGAGGCGGCCGGTAACAGCAAGGGCTGATTCCTTACCCCCATACAGCCCGTAGCAGCCTGTCAGAAGACAGCTGTGTGCGGTCAGCAGCGAGATGAATGCGGAGGCCTTCTAGTTTAGAGATGGGAATTAATCAGGAGTGATGTTTCCCGGAGTAGCTCTGCTGCCACCTCCTGATTAGCCTGCCAGAGCTCTGGAGAGGGAAGGGGCCAGGTGCAGCTTTGCTAATTTCCAAGGGAGACGTTGCTTAAAGGCCTGTAACTGCATTGCAATAACAGGCAGTGGGGAGGAGGATGCTCCCTGAATCAGAACAGCGCATCTCCGGGAGCAGATCAGTCAGCAGGCCCGTGCGAGGCCAGGGAGCCGTGGCCTCCGTCCTCCTCAGCGTCCACTTTGGGCTGGGGCTGGAGTGAATTGCAGCCAGGAGTGAGCTCCGTGCCGAGGTTGCTCCCGAGCCCCCGCAGGGAACGTGCCTTTTGTTGGCCTGGCATATGGGGCTTCTAACGAAGCCGCTCGCTGATGGGGGGAGGCGTGTCAGGTAAAACAGGCTTCAGCATTGCAGAGCGCACCGATCTAGTTCTCTGGCCTCTGACCCCCCTGTGGTGTCTCTCTGCT
Organism: Emys orbicularis; assembly: GCF_028017835.1. Taxonomy (NCBI): domain Eukaryota; kingdom Metazoa; phylum Chordata; order Testudines; family Emydidae; genus Emys; species Emys orbicularis. Next base: position 3,441,407 of record NC_088684.1, on the reverse strand, counting down.
TCGCAGATAAGCAGTTCCTCGCCTTCTTCTTCAAACAACTACAGCTGAACCGGAGCGGGCGCTACCAGGACGCCTTCCCCTACCTCTCCCCCTGCGGCCGAGAGCACAACTTCGTGCGCTGCGACGACCGCCCCATCGTCTTCACCCACCTGCTGCGGGGCCAGGCGGGCGAGGAGCTGCTCTCCTACTGCGGCGGCGGAGACAGGCTGGTGGTCGGCTTCGAGCCAGAGAAGCTGGTGATGTTCCCCGAGAACGGGCGCGTCTATCACCCGGCCCCGCAGAAAGCCGGCGGCGTGGGGCTGGTGAAATCATCCCTGGCCTTTGAGCTGAGCCCCTGCTTTGAGTACAGCCAGGGCGCCGGCGGGCCCCCCACCCACTTCCGCTGGCAGGGCAAGCGCTACCCCCTCACCAATGAGCTGGTGCAGCTGATCCGCTCAAACAGCAGCGCCTGAGCCGGGGCGTCGCCAGGGAGGCTGCCTGGCCCTGGGGACAGAGCAAGGACTGGCCCAGAGCTTGGCCATCTGCAGCTATGTTGGCTGCTTCGCAACAGCCTGAGGACAGCACCTCCCTGTCACTCGCTGGAGCAGATCGCACCCAGCCCCCTCTCTGCAGCCCATCCCTTGGCTGCCCAGCCATATGTATGCCACTCGGGCCAAGCAACCCCGGGGTTGGCTGCTTGAAGGGCCTCCATGGGCCTCTTCTCCAACGGGGGTGTGGGTGCCCTGTGCCCTCGAACCCCATGGGCTGCACGTAAGGCTCTAGATTGGACTGGGCGGCCATGAGCTCCGAAAGCCACCTCCTAGTGGGAGCCAAAGGGAAGCCGGAAAAGCAGCGGCTCTTGTCCCCTCTGGTCCAAGCAGATGGCCAAGCCGGAGGTGAACGGAGCCCCTGCTTGCCGAGCTGCGCTGGGATTCTGTCTCTGGAGAGCAGACCGGGGTGGGGCAGACCCGGAATCCATGTTCCTTCACCTGTGGCCCTACAAACCCCCCAGCCCAGGGCCCCTCTCCTCCCTCACCCCCTCCCCATTTTAAGGATCTGCAGATTCGGTGTGGGCCCAGGGCCTGCTGCACTGCTTGGTGTGTGCTCACTTTGTCTGCCCTTCCCCGAGTGGTGAGTGCTGTGGGGAAAGATGCCGCCGCTCAACCTGCTCCCTCACACCAAGCCAAGAACAAATCTGCCCTGCCCCTCCTGCCTGTCCATAGCAGGAGAGGCCGTGAGAGGCTGCTGGGAGTGGAAGGAGAGACTCAGCCAGATTAGCCTCAGTGCCCCCAGCCAAGTGCCTGTGCCCCGCGCCCCATTGCTGTGCTCGTCGGCTTCTCGCCATGCGGCCCGGGGTGCTTCGTGCTGGTAGACATCCCCGCCTAGGCAGGCTCCGCTGAGCTCCCGGGTGGCGGAGTGGGACGGCTCGTGGGAGCCCAGCGGCGCTTGCAGGGAGGCTGCGGCATGATTATCTCTGGCGTGCTCTGAACCGGGATTAGTCTGGGGAACCAGGAGCTTAAACTGCTGTAATAACCGTGTTTAAAAAGCTCTCTGCCGTTCCATAACCGCGCTGCAGATAACCCGCTTTCGGAGAGGGTCCTCGATTGGTGCCTGGGGGATGGAGAATCTTTAGCCAGGCTCCCCGCAGCGAGAAGGGCAGGGTCTCCCCTGGACCTGCCCGCTGGGGCTCAGCCCCCCAAGCCCACTAGCCCCCTGTGGTAACTCCTGGGCTCCACTCGACCCCATGGCCTGCGGATCCCCCTCCCCCGCCTCTGGGGGCCAGGCTGCAGACTTGGGCCTCCCCCTGGGGCTGGCGGGGATTGTGATGCCCCTTGTCACGCCCTGCTGGCTTCCGCCCCAGCCCCTAGTACTGCCTGTAAACCAGAGACCGTTCGTGTCTGTCCAGCCAGGCTGACGGGAGGGCTCGATGCGCTGCCCCCAGGGCCGCCATTCCAGCCGCCTCCAAGTTGCTAAATAAATGCTGGGTCAATCCCACCCAGGTGCCTTTTAATGGGCCCGATCCTGCCCCCCCTCAAGGTGGCAAAAGTCCCATCAGCCTTTGGGCTTTTGCTGATCCCTGGCCCAGGGCGTTTCCTGTTTGGGGGCTTGGGATCCCAGCACGCTGCCCACGTGCCGCTCACACGGCGGATCCAGGCTGCCTTACGGGTGTGATCGACACCAGCAGGCCGAGGCCTCGTGCCGGCCCGCCCCAGGGGTTTGAAACCACCCTCTGCTGCCCCAGCACAGAGCACGGTCGGGTGCCCTGCCAAAACCAATCGCTGCGCGAGCTCGCTGAGCCGCTCAAACCTCCTCTTAAAAGGCTTTTTTCCCGGGGACTTAATGCTCCTTGACAGCTTTCGAGCGGGACCCTAACCTTAGCCAGGCTGCACTGCCCCTGGCATCTGTTAGCAGCAGCCGGCCCAGCAAGCCTCTCTCAATCCTCAGAGCCTATTTTTAGACAGCCCGGAGGTTTTTGGGTTCTGTTACTGCTTGGCAGCAGCGAGGGGTCGGAGGGGCATTGCCCGGAGTTAGCACCAATGGGGTGGGAAGCACCAGGACAGCAGGCTGGGATCCGTGAGCACAAGGGGCATGGGCTCCTTTCCATGGGATCGCATAGGCATCATTGACCCCTTGGCTGCAGGCTGCCGGTTCTCTGCTGTGTGAACATCACAAGTTGCCTCCCCTGGAATTTTCACTCATCCGCTGATTGTAGGTGCCTCCGTTTTTGGTATCCAGGTTGAGACCCCTCCAGCCTGCTCGTTTAGAGGGGCTGAGCACAGTGGACAGTGGGGGGTTCAGCACCTTTAAAATGCCTCAAGCTGGACACCCAGCACCCGAGGCCCTTTGCTGCCGGTGCCTCCATTTGCCCAGTTGTGGAATTGGGCCAGTGCTGTCGACCTTTGTGAGGTGCCCTGAGATCTCTTTGTGCAAAGCCCCGTGGGAGTCCTTGGGCGTGTCATTGTTCCAATGGGACGCTGTCCGCTGGGGGGACTCGACCCTCGGCACCAGGATGGCAGCAGCCAAGTGGTTAATGAGTCGCGTATGTTCCCCTCTGGAGCAGGCCTCCCTCCGAGTGGGTGGATGCGCTCAGCCTTCGGCAAAGCCTGTCCCTTGAGTTTGATTCCTCTGAGTGGAAAAGCCCAAGTGAAGAGAGGACGGGAGGGGGGGAGAAGTCACCCAGCAGAGTGTGTGGGGAGAAGCCAACCAGGCTGCATTGGTGTGACCCGCGCAAGTCGGTCTGAGTGCCCCCTTCCTGAGTGGGGCTGGATAAACTGGAGTATTGGACTCGATTGCTGTGCACGGGGTGTGCTGCAAACGGCTGCTCCGCTCGGCTGCCACTTCCTGACACACACACACACCCATGTACACAGCTGGGGGCTCTGAGTGGAACAGTTTGGTGTTTTTTTTCTGTGACAACAACTCAATAAATAAATGATTGGCAGCAACCCGGCCAGGGATGGGCTGATTTCTTTGATGTTATCACTGGATTGTGGGGTCCAAGCTTCCCACGGTTCAGGGATCCAACCTTGCTTTCCAGCCAGCAGCCTCTCCATCCGTCAGTCGCCTGTGCGGACAGCCCCCACCCACCGACTCCCATAGGAGTCGGGTTCTGAGCTAGGGAGGAGGCAGCTGAATTGTTGTACTGAGCTGCGGGACGGCCCTGCTCCATCCCTGGCCTCTCCAGCCCAGCCCGGCCAGCAGTGCTCTATTGGCTTTTCTGTCGGGCATTCTCAGGGCTGCTATTTCATCTCCACTCTGGCCACAGCAAACAATCCACCCCAGGCAACGTTGGGGAGGCGGTGCTGACGAGCCCGCCCAGTGGGCAATGAACATGGAAGCCACCACATGTCAGGTGCAAAGGGCCCTGTGCACGGCTGGCGGCTGGTTCTCCCTGAGTCACCGCGTGTGATGGGCCCCGCTGCCTTCTCTTCCTTTTCATGCTTCAAACAAGACAGGAACGCGTCGGAGACAAGGAGGAATGAATTCGTGGGAGCGCCTCTACTCCCGCCAGGGCTGTGTCAACCCCCAGCTTCATTAGAGCGTGACGTTCAGCACGCTCCCTTGGGCTCTCCCTGGCTTCTCCCAGCTGAGAGGCCGGGACAGAGCAGGGGCCGAGGGACAGGAATTAATTAATCGCATGCTGCAATTAACCACCGATCGCTCCTCAAGCCGATGCGTTCTTCCAGCCCAGTGGTACGGCAGCCAAACCTTCAGGGAACCGCTGAGTGAGCAGGGAAATAAAATGAGTGCAGCTGAGTGCTTTCATCTCCACAGAGCCTTATCTCCCTTCTTCAGATGGAGAAACTGAGGCACAGAGAGTGAGGAGGGGGAGGGACTTGCTTGGGGTCATACAGCCATATCACTGGCTGGGCTGGGCCTAGTGCCCAGGAGTCCTGGATCCTGTTGTGTGCTCTGATTGGCATCAGCAGAGGTGGCAGCCACGTGCTGGCAGCTAGCTCTCCCTCTGCTGACCAAGTGGCAACGCCCCAGGGTACTCGGTGGGAGTGGGTGTATCAGCTTTAACGAGCGCTGCAGAGGCAGTGTTTCACCCCAAGGGAAAGGAGTTACCCTCTGGCGAGCCCCACACCCAGGCCACAGATCATAGCAACAGCGAGGGAGCTCTGCCCGGCCAGCTGTGGCAGTGGGTAGCTTGCCATGGCGGGAAGCCGCTGGAGGGGCAAAGCAGAGCCCCCAATTTCCCATTGTCCCGAGACTGGGAATTCTCCGAGCCCTGGCAATAATCTACACACACTGTTCAGCTCAAGAAGTGCCGAAGCTCAGAGGAGAGCGCTGTGCTCCCCATGCTGACGAGCATTGGACAGGGCCCAGCCCTCAGTCCGGAGCTGGGAGTTTTCCTCTGGGGGCATTGCAGGGAACCAGTAGAAAATAAATCCCCCCACGTCTTCCTTCTCCTCTGGGTTTTCGCCACTGCCGATTTTCCATCCAGCCGCTGGCTCTAAACTCTCCGCTCCTGCTGCCCACGTGCTGGCGCCTACAGCGGGAAGGAGCATGCAGGGGTGTTCGAGCTGCAGGCGCTCAGGCCGCAGAGCGAGGGAGCTGAGGGACGTGGAGCCACGGCTGTGCTGGAAAGGGGCCTGTGCACCGCAGATCTCAACTGAGCGTCCTGCCGGGCCGGGCCACGCCAGCGACACGTCCCATGTGTACGTACACAACAGGTGGGTAGCGTGTGGTTCCTAACCAGGGGAGAGGCAGCGTGTTCTAAAGGGCTCTTTGTCATGGGGCGAAATGCAGAACAAGAACCGAGGGCTGGAAGTTAGACCAATTAGACACATTTTTCAGTCAGGGTCAGTAGCCTCTGGAACAAACAACCAAGCCAAGTGGTGGATTCTCCATCTCTTGAAGGCTTCAGAGCCGGCCTGGCTGCCTTTAGCCAAACAAGGGATGGGGCTGACTAGCAGGGTAATTGGGAGGAGGTCAGACAGGATGCCCCAAGGGTCCCGTCAGGCCATGACGGCTCTGAGATGAGCACACGAGGTGCAGAGGACCCACAGGCTGGGCCCTGGGAGAGAACAGCCTCTGAGGGCAGCTGCAGCTCGCCTGTTGGCCAGACCATTGGTCCAAGGCCGTTGGCTGTGATGGGTGTGTTCCCGAGCGCTGGAAAGTCCTTACATCTGGCTCCACCCACCAGGCGAGTCGAGGCCCCGGGCGAGTTTTGTTTGGCCTCGGTTCAGGGCCAACTGAAGAGCAGCGGGACCAAATGGTGCATTTACTCTAGGTCCTTCGTGCGAACAAAGCTAAGTGTGCACAGACCAGTGTCAGAAAGCTGCTGACGAGGGTCGCAACCCGGGACCGGGTGTGTTGTAATTACTGCTCATGTCTCTGCTCGCTCCCGTTCGTTGGGCGATAGCAGGAGAACCGAGGGGCGGGTGAAGCGCAGGGAAATGAGCCACGTTACACTGGAATAGCCACTGAGGGCAGGGGCACGAGCCCTGTTGCTCAACACCCTTGAAACAAGTCTGGACAAAGCACAAATCGGTGCCCGCAGGGAATATGCTGTTCTGGCTGGGAGACGGGCTGGCTGGGCCCATGGGTTATTCCTCGCCTCGGCCTCCACCCACCCTGAGTACGTGTTATCCCCCGGGCATGGCTCAGCTAGCCACGTACACCAGCCCTGCGTGTAGCTGCACGCTCCAGTCTTCTGCTGAAATCCCCTCTGGTGCTGGGAATGATGTAAAAATAAATAAATAAAGGGAGATATCCTATCTCTTAGAACTGGAAGGGACATTGAAAGGTCATCAAGTCCAGCCCCCTGCCTTCACTAGCAGGACCAAGTACTGATTTTGCCCCAGATCCCTAAGTGGCCCCCTCAAGGATTGAACTCACGGCCCTGGGTTTAGCAGGCTAATGCTCAAACCACTGAGCTATCCCTCCCCCCAAAATTTGCAAGTTCTGCTTCAGCCCCAGGGCCTAGACCTGCTCCCCCGCTCCGGGGAAGTTCAGCCTGTGCTGCTGTCATACCCTGCACAAGTCTGGTCTGTCCTTTCCACGGCACGTCGCCTGAGCAAATCCCCCCTCCACGACGCGTGTCCTCCAGGAGGGCTAGTTCCAGGCCAGATTTCCTCATTCTCCCTTAAGCCGTGTTGGCTTTAGAACTGTTCAAAACAGAGTGACGCATTTATCACCAGGAGAGGCTCTTGGGGCTGGCTAAAAACCAAGACCCACTAAAGCGTTATCCAGTAACTAGGCACCACTGAAGACGAGATACTGGTGTGCAAGGCCCAGCAAGGAAGGTGGGGAGGGATGGCTCCACCCTGGGTACTTGTGGCTCAGGACACGAGCGATGCCAGGGTGCAGGCAGGGCTGCTCCTGCTGATGACGCTCGGGAAAACTCGCTGGCACCGTTGCCTGGGACGTGAACACACCGCAGAGGAATGGACGCATGCGCCGCAGCATGAAGCACACTAGTTCCCGGAAGGCCAGTGGCCGTTTCACTCCCACGCTGTGTCTCGCCCCAAGAATTGGAATGGCAGAACCAGCTCGTTTCCCCAACTGAAATTCGCCTTCGGGGCAGGGCCTGAGGCTGGGGAGTGCTGGGAAAAGCAGTGAGTGGCTGAAAACGAGGGGGTTCGTAGGGAACCCGGGATGCCGGCTTAAAGGCGGCCCAGGGTTCTCTGCCCAGCCTCACTAGAAGACGTGTTGAAACATTAGTACTGATTTGTATCATCCTAGCGCCGAGGGACCGTGGAGCTGTCCGGCGTTGTGCCAGGCATTGTACAAACACTGACCAAACCATAGTCCCACCCCAACGAGCTGACTAGCTCAGCATAAGATGACAGTCAGACAAGGCAGCACCAGGAGGATGAGAGGCAGTGCTCACCGTACGCTGGCTTCCCCTAAGCCGGGTGTATCTGAGAGGCAGCGTAGCCTTGCAGTTTAGGTAGTGGACTGGAGTCAGGCATACTGGTTTGCTTGGGCCAAATCTTTAGGTCTGAACCAGACCCAAGCCCACCCAGGCTAGGCCTGGTGGGTGGAGCGGTGGTCGAAGCTGGATGTAGAGACGGGACCATGCTGAGGGCAGCGCTGAAACCGGAGTCTGGGGACAGTTCCTGGGTCAGACCTGAGCTCCAAGCCTGTGGACTAGCTCAATCAGGATCGCAGTCGGCCAAGGGTCGAAGCCAGGTTGGAGTCAGTCCAAGGGTCGGGGTCAGGAGTGGGTGCAGGGCTGGAGCGGGTCAGGAACAGGGTCAGGGGAGGGCACAGAAGGGGCTGGAACAAGGCTGGGGCAGGAACTGGATCAAGGACAGGCTGGAAGCCTGGGGAGCCTGTAGCCCCATGAGGCAGCAGGGGGGCTCCTGGCTGGGCAGGGCCTGCAGCTCTGGTGGGGTCAGTGAAACCCCTGTGCTTGGGGTCAGCACAGCAGTGGCTGCATCCCCTGCTGCTGCCATCTGCCGCCCCCTGCTGGTTGTGTGTGCTGCGCAAGGAGCCGCTCTCCCCCCCTCGGCGCTGCATGCAGCGGTGCGCCCGCCCCCTGGGCAGGAGGAGAGCTGCCCCCCCCCCCCAGTGCAAGAGGGGCCCGTTGTTTTCTCAGCTGACCGACGCTGGTCGTCAGAACTGGAGGGCAGGGCTCTAGGCGGGAGACAGAGGCACGTCGGCTGGAAAGGCCCCCCGAGTCACCAAGTCCAGTCCCTGCAGTGACAGGTGACCCCGTCAGCTAATCCTGGGGTCACATGCACCGAGTTCCACCTTAACCCTGGTCAGCGTCCTGGCCCCACACCACCTCTGGGTGACCCGGTTCAATCCAGCTCCCCCACAGCTGCCCTGGGTGTCCCTGGACTAATCACTCCACCACCCTGTGCCTTGGGTCCCCAGCTGGAAAACGGGGCTCCTGCTCCCGCCACGTCTTGCCTGTTTAGCTTGTGTAACGATGCGGTTCTGGCAGGACCCAACTGAGAGTGCCAATTCAGGACAAATCGCTTAAAACAGGGCAGTTACAGCCCAAGGCTGGGGTTTTTTCACCTCTAAGGCAAACCAAACCAGCCAGACAGTGAAGACTTTGGTCTCACCCCACTGGCTAACCACAAGCCACACAAGCAATTCCCTTAGACACTCCAGTTTCCCAGTATCACCACCAGTGCCACTCGTTATGTGGACAAATGGTTATGAAAACCAATACCCCATTAAAATAAAAAAGGTTCTCCTGATCCCAAAGGACCAAGCCCCAGACCCAGGTCAATATACAAATCAGATCTCACCCACAAATCACGCTGTTGCCAATCCTTTAGAATCTAAAATCTAAAGGTTTATTCATAAAAGGAAAAAGATACAGATGAGAGCTAGACTTGGTTAAATGGAATCAATTACATACAGTAATGGCAAAATTCTTGGTTCAGGCTTGTAGCAGTGATAGAATAAACTGCAGGTTCAAATCAAGACTCTGGAATACATCCACAGCTGGGATGGGTCATCAGTCCTTTGTTCAGAGCTTCCATTCGTAGCAAAGTCCCTCCAGAGGTATGAAGCAGGATTGAAGACCAGATGGAGATGAGGCATCAGCCTTTTATAGGCCTTTCCAGGTGTAAGAACACCTCTTTGTCCTTACTGTGGAAAATTACAGCAAAATGGAGTCTGGAGTCACATGGGCCAGTCCCTGCATACTTTGCTGAGTTGCAAGGCATATCTATCTTGTCTCAAAGGGTCAGTTGTATAGCTGATGGTCCTTAATGGGCCATCAAGCAGGCTAGGCAGAGCTGACACCAACTTGTCTGGGATGTTTCCCAGAAGCAGAGCATAAGTTTGAAATACAGACAGTGCAGAGCCAATATTCATAACTTCAACTACAAAATTGATACACACATATAGACAGCATAATCATAACCAGCAAACCATAACCTTGTCTTAGACACCTCATTTGACCCCTTTTATACAAGATTTGGTGCCACTACAAGACTTTGGTTGCAACAATGATCTATATGGTCCCAGATTATATCAATAACGTCACAGCTTGTCAGCGTGTCAGGGCAGGGCCTGTATGTCCTGTGGGGTCTGTACAGCACCACGCCTGAGAAAAGGCCGTGAGGGCCCAGCTGCAGGGAGGTGTCCCAGCGAGTGACGCGCTCATAGGGGAGAGGCGCCCCCAGGCCAGGGCTGCGAACCACACGCCCTAAGGAGAAGGCTGGGTAACCCCCAAGGCGAGAGACTTTAGTTCATGTTTCTTTGGACTCCGTAGAAGCCCAGTGGGGGAATCCTGTCTTGCCTGCTTTGGGATGGGGTGGAGTTCTTCGGGGGCCCTGAAGGAAAGGAAACTGAGGCAGGATGTGTGCAGAGCCATGCTGTGCACAAGGGGGCGTGCACAAGGGTCTTGTGCTTCAACAAGCAGGAGTCACTAAGTGCACAGGGCGGGGCACGCTGCTCCCAGACCTGGCCCCCCATGGGGGAGAGGAGCTCAGCTCAGCCCAGCCTCCAGGGCCCGCTCAGTCCCTCGGCAGGCGCGCTGTGCACACCAGGGGCCAGGACTCATTTCACTAGTGAGCTGCCTGGACTCAGGTCTCCTCCGCCTGCAAGGCTCCCCCAGGGCAGGTGGGGGGAGCTGGTGCTGCCCAGCCTGTGCCCGCCCCTGGGATACCCAGCGCATGCCCAGCTGTGTCAATCTGGCATGAGAGTCAGGCACAGGGCAGAGGGGTCCCTGCGTGGGGTGGGGACGGCATGCTGAGTGGGGAGTTGGGGGGCAGCAGGGCCCCTTGAACCCTGATCCCCGTTTGCCACCAGACCTGCTCATGCGAGACAAACAGCCTGTACGTTCAGAGGGAAAACAAGCCATTAGTGCCGGGCTTAGAGCTTGGCAGGCAGATGATGCGTGTGACGCTGGCACTGCCGGCTCTCAGGGCCACGCGCCAGCTGTGGGGATTCCAGCAAAGAGCCGATTGCAGAGCAGGGGGCAGTGCCCATGGCACAGCTGGGAGCCCCAGGGATGGGGGGAGCCCAGCGTCCAGCCAGATCCTTCTCCATCCTGCTGGCTTCCAAACCTCGCTGACTGCAGAGGCCCCTAACACTGCTGTCCTCATGGGAAACTGAGGCACAAACCCATCCAGTACCCCAGAGAGATGAACCCCCAGTAGCCTGGGCCCTCCTTGACCCCAACGCTTAGTTCTCAGCTCTGTCTACTGAGTCGGCATCACCACAGAAGGGCTGTGGGGCACACACTGATCCCCACTGTGGGAGGGGGAGCAGAGCCCGTGCGCCTAAGAAGATGGGGGGAGGGGAGGGTGACCAGATGTCCCGATTTTATAGGGACAGTCCCGATATTTGGGGCTTTGTCTTATATAGGTGCCTATTACCCCCCATCCCCTGTCCTGATTTTTCACACTTGCTGTCTGATCACCCTAGGGGAGGGGAAGAAAGGGAGCTGGAGGGGGGTGTGCAGGAAAGGAGGAGACAGAAAACACCCAAGGGATAGGGAGGAGATGGAGAGTGTCTGTGTGGCAGCAGGGGGAGCTGATGTCCGGAGTCACGTAGGGATGGTGGAAGGCAATAAAACAGTCTAAAGGACACAGCCCTCCAGCCAGCCCCACACGGCGTTAGGGGCTAACTCCCCCCAGGGGCAGGTTAGTCCACAATTGGCCACTGGGGGGTTTCTTGCACCTCCCTCAGATGCAGCGGGAGCAGCCAGGGGACTGGGCTAGCGGGCCCACGGGGTCTGATCCAGGGTGGTGATGCCCATGCTCATGCGAGTCCCAGTGCATGCTGGGACAGGATAGTTGGGCCCATCTCCAGTACAAAGGCACCTGATTGCCGGTAGCCTGGCCCTTAGCTCTGCCCTGACCCATGGAAAGCTCTGGAAAATTCCTGGTTACGCTGCAGGGCCCATCGGACCAGGCTCAGTCGTCTCTGTAGCAGAGATGGGTCCCGGGGGGGGAGGGGGGGGGGCGAGGGAGGGGGTTAATGCTGTGCTATCCCCCAGCTGGGCGGGGACCCAGGGAATATATTTGTTCTCTCTCAGCTCCCCATGAACAAGGGCCGATGAGCTGCCCCTGCGGGGGCGGGGCTGAGAACGAAAGCTTGTGCCCCTGGGCCAGCTCCTTGAGCCACAAGGGCATCCCACTGGGATGGCCGATGCAGCGGGTGTGAGCCAACCGCTCGCTTTGCCCGTCCGCTCGCTTAGCCCAACCGCTCGCTTTGCCCGTCCGCTCGCTTTGCCCAACCGCTCGCTTAGCCCAACCGCTCACTTTGCCCGTCCGCTCGCTTTGCCCGTCCGCTCGCTTTGCCCAACCGCTCGCTTTGCCCGTCCGCTCGCTTTGCCCGTCCGCTTGCTTAGCCCAACCGCTCGCTTTGCCCGTCCGCTCACTTTGCCCGTCCGCTCGCTTAGCCCCACCGCTTGCTTTGCCCGTCTGCTTGCTTAGCCCAACCACTCGCTTAGCCCAACCGCTCGCTTAGCCCCACCGCTTGCTTTGCCCGTCCGCTCGCTTAGCCCAACCGCTCGCTTAGCCCAACCGCTCGCTTAGCCCCACCGCTCGCTTTGCCCGTCCGCTCGCTTAGCCCCACCGCTCGCTTAGCCCCACCACTCGCTTTGCCCGTCCACTCGCTTAGCCCAACCACTCGCTTAGTCCCACCGCTCGCTTAGCCCCACCGCTCGCTTTGCCCGTCCGCTCGCTTAGCCCAACCGCTCGCTTTGCCCGTCCACTCGCTTAGCCCAACCGCTCGCTTTGCCCGTCCGCTCGCTTAGCCCAACCGCTCGCTTAGCCCAACCGCTCGCTTAGCCCCACCGCTCGCTTTGCCCGTCCGCTCGCTTAGCCCCACCGCTCGCTTAGCCCCACCACTCGCTTTGCCCGTCCACTCGCTTAGCCCAACCACTCGCTTAGTCCCACCGCTCGCTTAGCCCCACCGCTCGCTTTGCCCGTCCGCTCGCTTAGCCCAACCGCTCGCTTTGCCCGTCCACTCGCTTAGCCCAACCGCTCGCTTTGCCCGTCCGCTCGCTTAGCCCAACCGCTCGCTTAGCCCAACCGCTCGCTTTGCCCGTCCGCTCGCTTTGCCCGTCCGCTCGCTTAGCCCAACCGCTCGCTTAGCCCCACCGCTTGCTTTGCCTGTCTGCTCGCTTAGCCCAACCGCTCGCTTTGCCCGTCCGCTCGCTTTGCCCGTCCTCTCGCTTTGCCCGTCCGCTCGCTTAGCCCCACCGCTCGCTTTGCCCGTCCGCTCACTTAGCCCCAGCACTCGCTTAGCCCCACCGCTCGCTTAGCCCAACCGCTCGCTTTGCCCGTCTGATCGCTTAGCCCAACCGCTCGCTTTGCCCATCTGATCGCTTAGCCCAACCGCTCGCTTTGCCCGTCTGATCGCTTAGCCCCACCGCTCGCTTTGCCCGTCCGCTCGCTTAGCCCCACCGCTCGCTTAGCCCCACCACTCGCTTTGCCCGTCCACTCGCTTAGCCCAACCACTCGCTTAGTCCCACCGCTCGCTTAGCCCCACCGCTCGCTTTGCCCGTCCGCTCGCTTAGCCCCACCGCTCGCTTTGCCCGTCCACTCGCTTAGCCCAACCGCTCGCTTTGCCCGTCCGCTCGCTTAGCCCAACCGCTCGCTTAGCCCAACCGCTCGCTTTGCCCGTCCGCTCGCTTTGCCCGTCCGCTCGCTTAGCCCAACCGCTCGCTTAGCCCCACCGCTCGCTTTGCCCGTCTGCTCGCTTAGCCCAACCGCTCGCTTTGCCCGTCCGCTCGCTTTGCCCGTCCTCTCGCTTTGCCCGTCCGCTCGCTTAGCCCCACCGCTCGCTTTGCCCGTCCGCTCGCTTAGCCCCAGCACTCGCTTAGCCTAACCGCTCGCTTAGCCCAACCGCTCGCTTAGCCCCACCGCTCGCTTAGCCCAACCGCTCGCTTAGCCCAACCGCTCGCTTTGCCCGTCTGATCGCTTAGCCCCACCACTCGCTTTGCCCGTCCGCTCGCTTAGCCCCACCACTCGCTTAGCCCGTCCGCTCGCTTAGCCCCACCACTCGCTTAGCCCAACCGCTCGCTTTGCCCGTCTGATCGCTTAGCCCCACCGCTCGCTTTGCCCGTCCGCTCGCTTAGCCCCACCGCTCGCTTAGCCCCACCACTCGCTTTGCCCGTCCACTCGCTTAGCCCAACCACTCGCTTAGTCCCACCGCTCGCTTAGCCCCACCGCTCGCTTTGCCCGTCCGCTCGCTTAGCCCAACCGCTCGCTTTGCCCGTCCACTCGCTTAGCCCAACCGCTCGCTTTGCCCGTCCGCTCGCTTAGCCCAACCGCTCGCTTAGCCCAACCGCTCGCTTTGCCCGTCCGCTCGCTTTGCCCGTCCGCTCGCTTAGCCCAACCGCTCGCTTAGCCCCACCGCTTGCTTTGCCCGTCTGCTCGCTTAGCCCAACCGCTCGCTTTGCCCGTCCGCTCGCTTTGCCCGTCCTCTCGCTTTGCCCGTCCGCTCGCTTAGCCCCACCGCTCGCTTTGCCCGTCCGCTCGCTTAGCCCCAGCACTCGCTTAGCCTAACCGCTCGCTTAGCCCAACCGCTCGCTTAGCCCCACCGCTCGCTTAGCCCAACCGCTCGCTTTGCCCGTCTGATCGCTTAGCCCCACCACTCGCTTTGCCCGTCTGATCGCTTAGCCCCACCACTCGCTTTGCCCGTCCGCTCGCTTAGCCCCACCACTCGCTTAGCCCGTCCGCTCGCTTAGCCCCACCACTCGCTTAGCCCAACCGCTCGCTTTGCCCGTCTGATCGCTTAGCCCCACCGCTCGCTTTGCCCGTCCGCTCGCTTAGCCCCACCACTCGCTTAGCCCGTCCGCTCGCTTAGCCCCACCACTCGCTTAGCCCAACTGCTCGCTTTGCCCGTCTGCTCGCTTAGCCCGTCCACTCGCTTAGCCCCACCACTCGCTTTGCCCGTCCGCTCACTTTGCCCGTCCGCTCGCTTAGCCCAACCGCTCGCTTAGCCCAACCGCTCGCTTTGCCCGTCCGCTCGCTTAGCCCCACCACTCGCTTAGCCCAACCGCTCGCTTAGCCCCACCGCTCGCTTAGCCCCACCACTCACTTAGCCCCACCGCTCGCTTAGCCCCACCGCTCGCTTAGCCCAACTGCTCGCTTAGCCCCACCGCTCGCTTAGCCCAACCGCTCGCATAGCCCCACCAGTCGCTTAGCCCAACCGCTCGCTTAGCCCAACCGCTCGCTTAGCCCCACCGCTCGCTTAGCCCCACCGCTCGCTTAGCCCCACCAGTCGCTTAGCCCAACCGCTCGCTTAGCCCCACCACTCGCTTAGCCCAACCGCTCGGCGACCAGAGTGGCAGTGGGGCCCACAGAGCGGCAGGCTCTCAGCACCGGGCGGCTCGAATGCTGCCGCTTGTCATCCCTGCCCCTGCTTGGCCCAGTGCTGCTCTGGTTAAGGGATTGGATGGTTGGCTTTCCAGGCAGAGGTCTGGGGTGGGAGGTGGGGGGCAGGGCAGGGGATTATCTGCTGGGGAGATTTGTTCCATGTGCCATAAAATGCACCATGGGAATGTTCAAAATGTTTCTTTGCTACATGGTAGGTGAAGATTTCATTGGCGTGAGAAATGACAGTCCTAGAGCTGGCAAATCTGCCAGCACCCATCATTCCCAACCTGCAGGCCCCCTGCTGTTCCATCTTTGGGCTCCCCCCACACACGGCTCTGCCAGTGCCCTTAAATCCCAACCCTTACCCCCACTATTATTCCAGCCCTGGGCTCCCTCCGGCCCCCATGCCAGCTTTGCCGGAGCTGCTCATTTCTGAACTGCAGCACAAAGGGGCAACCGGAAATTGGGCATTTCCTAACTTTTGCAGGCTTGACTTTGCAACTGTCACATGACAGCTGGCCTGTAACAGGGTGCATTGGCCCTATAAGCCAAACGAGGATCCTGGCCCAGACCGAGTTGAATTGTGGAAGTTGTAGTTCCTGGGGCTGATGGGAGCTGTAGGCCTCACAGCCAGGAACACTGGGAAGGGAAACTGTATATAAACAGCTCCTTTCCCTCCTTCTATGGCAGGGAGTAAGAGTGGTGTTGTGAAGGGTGGCTGGGAAAATACCCTGGGGAGGAGGGGATTGCTTGGGCCCATGAGCCAGGCTTCCCCAGGGACTGTAGCAGAGCTGAAGGATATAGCCTTGTAGGGAGTGGTGTGGGTGCTGGTGTTTTCACCAGAGGCCCAAGGCTGGTGGTCTCAGTGAGGGGAGGGTGGGAGCTTGACTCTGAGGGACCCCCAGCGGTGCTGTTGTTATACCCTGGAGAGGTGAAGGTTGGGAACTCTCTCTGCACTCCTGGCCATCTGAACACTTGTTCTGCTGGGAGGTGTGGGACTGGACCTAGCCTCTTCTGCTGGAAGGGAAACTGAGGCAGCACAGCCAGAGGTAAGTGACGCCTGAGTCTGCCCCAGAACCCCCATGCACACCCCTGGGGACGTTCCCTGTCACGCCATGCAGAGCTTGATAGCCCCTCCCTGCTCTCTGCACAGCTCCCCACGCCCCCAATCTCCTAAATGCCTGCTTAGAAGGCCTGTGTCACTGCTGTGCCTCTGACACTCGTGAGATAATTTTCACACACCCCAGGAGCTGGGGGAGTGCCAAGCCCTGCCCTGCAGATGGGGAGGTGCCTCATCTGGGCTTGTGCACAGAGCCTGCATTGGCGCCAGGAAATGAACGCAGATCTCCTGGCTCCCAGCCCAGTTCCTTAACCAGTAGCCTCCTACTCTGCTGCCTCCCTTGCTCCCTCCAGCCCAGGGTGCTGGGGGCGAGGAGAGGGGCTGCTAACCCCCCCCCCACACACACACACACACATGTCAATGGGAGGGAGGAAGCTGGGGACATCCCTGTTGGCAAATGGAGTCAAATTCTCTTCTCCCAGCATCAGCCTTTGTGGGTTGTTTAGCACGGTGGGAGGGTGAGTCGGCTCCCCTTTCCCCCCAGCCATGCCACAGCCAACTGAACAAGAGCTGGGGGTAGGCTAGCAGTATCGGTGATTCAGTAGGGGGCGCTCTCCATTCTTAGTGCTGACCCCAGTGCCCCAGGCTGGCACTAGGGGGTGCTGTGCTGTAGGGAGGGGGGGGGCGGGGGGCTCTGTAAAGGATGCCTTCCCCTGGGAGTCACTGCTGACCCCAGAGCTAAGGGGTGCTGTGCTGCAGGGAGCTCCCCATTGGGGCCATCTCCCAGGGCAGATCAGACTCTCTCTGCCCCTGCAGTCTGTCTGTAAGTGTCCCATGTATTATGATTAAGTGTTGGAGCCCATTCCCCCGCCTGAGAGCTCTTCCTACCCCGGCTTGAGATGGGGCTCGGAGGCTGGGTAGAGGAGAGTGGGGTCGGCTGATGGAGAAGGCAGCTGCCAAACGGCCTGCTGCGGTGTGAATCCGTGCATGGCCGTGGGTGCCCCAGCAGCACGCCGTGTGCGCACTCCCTCACGTGCTCACGGCCTGTTTTCTGTCTTGCTTTTTTGGCAGCCGTCCCTGATCCTGCCTGGGGGGGATCATCTGGGTAAACGAAGTGACATTCTAGAAATTCATGAGCTCTGCTAATTGAGTTGATCTAGGTAAATTAGTGCAATTAGAACGGCGCTGCAGAAAGCAGCTGCTTTGTTCGCCAGCTCTTGTCTGATTGGCGCGGTGCTGGGGATTAATAACTCACGCGGATACAGCCCATTCCCCAGCAATCCGGGCCCGGTTGCTCCTGCTTCTCGGGGCTCATCTTTAGAAGCTGATCTCGCACCTTGTCTCTTTCCACCTGCTCCTCTAACAACCCCGGGCAGCAGGGAGTTCGAACCCCGCTCTGTCAGAGCAAACGCCTCTGCCCCTGGAGCTGAGGAAGTAACTCCTTCGGCTGGTAGCAGTAGTTGGCTCTTACCCTCAAAGGGGGCCCAGCCACCAGAACAGGAGGTGAGACAGACTGCTCGGGTGGGTTGCCCTTGCTCAGTTAGCATTGGCCTCCTCCGCCACCCTTCCCATAGTCTCTTCACGCTTGGCGTGAGAGCTCTTGTCCCGCTCCTGGTGTCTGGCACCGTCTCCCTGGCACTCTGCCTGGTCCGCAGAGCAGCAGCAATACAGATTGTCCAGTGGCGCTGGATGGTGCTGTCCATGTCCCCTCGTCCCTAGTGCGCCCTCTACGGGCCAGCCCGTTCTCTCTCTAGCGATCACCCCATTTCCAGCCCTGCCTCTGGGGATTGTCTCCCCCCACGAACACTGGCCCTGCTTAGCTTATGAAACCGCGGTGGCGTCTCCACTGAGCTCAGCACCGCCTGGTAACCCCTGGGGCCGCGCCGCTGTGCGCATGCTGCAGTACGGGCTGTTTGACGGCTCCCCGAGCACTGGCTGGGCCGTGGCTCTTTAAGCCGGTGTTGCTGCTAATTGAGTTTTACTAGCAACTTTACCGCTCTCCATTAACACCCATTTAACAGGCTCTAGGCCTAGGCCTGGCAGCAGGTCCTTGGACACTCTGTCTAATGCAGCTGTTCCCAGCGGGTGCCTGGGGGCGAGGTCCTTCCTGGCCAGGACAGGGGCCTGCCTGCCAGTCTTGTCCCGTGTGTGCTCGCAGGACAGTTGATCTGGATCGAGCTGGGGGCCATGATGTCAGCAGCAGGGTTTGGGCTCACTGCCCCCCCTGCCCCAGATGCCCCCCCCCCGACTCGCCACTCTGTTGCCCATCACCTCCATCCAGGCCTGGTCACTCCGTGAGCTCTGAGTGCAGAGGGGGGTGCTGGCCCTAGGATGCTAACTGGTGTTCCTGAGGGTAGATCTGCGCTTCAGTTAGACCCCCGCAGCTGGCCCAGGCCAGCTCACTCGGGCTAAGGGGCAGTGTAGATGTTTGGGCTCAGGCCGCAGCCCCAGCTCCAGCCCTGCCCCCTCGCTGGGGTCCCGACTCCCAGACCCTACCCCGAACGTCAACACCGTAATGAAACAGCCCCGTAGCCCGAGGCAGCTGGGTTTTCAATTGCAGTGCAGACAACCCTCTAGTGTCTCTGTACAGCGCCCGGTGTGTGAAGTCTGCAGGCAAATCCATTGCTGGGGCAACCGTTTGAAAACGTTGCCTGTGTCTCATTTTGCTCCCTGATCTGCCTTCCTTTCCCTGCAGGTGATAACACGCTGGTCTCCTTCCAGCCAGGGATCTCCAAACCCTTGGCAGACATCCGTGATCTGCCTCCGACAAGCTGGGAGTCTGACTCTGTTATCCCCCTGGGGTCGAGTTTGGAACCAGTAGGAGGCTATTTGGTAACTCCTAGGAACGCTTTGGCCCTTTCGATACTTAGCTGTACCCTGAAGAATGGCCCACGGTGCTTCCTTCTATGGCGCGCCTGACAACCCTCCATTACTGAAGAGGAAACTGAGGCAGAGCTAAGTGGGGTGACTTGCCCAGGAAATCGTGGGCAGACCTGGGATTGGCTGCATGGCTCCAGCAGGTGGCCCCAGCCCACACTGCCTCTGGAGCACCCCTCTCGGGCAGCGAGCGGCTTTGACTCCTGCTCCATGGATTTCTGGGCACTTTGCGAACCCCGGGGCTATTCTGCCAGTGGCAGGGCCGCTGGTGTGTGACTTTACCCATCAGCCTCGCTTCCCCACCATGGGGACGGAGCTGGGAGCCAGGAGCTGCTAATTGCAGTGAAACGATGTATTGGATTTATCGACAGAAAGTTTAGCACAATGGGCTAGTTAATTACAATGATTCCTGGCATCCTATGAGTGCCACAAAAGGAGACATGTGAATGCTGATAGCTGGGCTGATATGGGTGCCTCGGAGTGTTTTTTAAAGCTAAGCAGGAGGGAGCCCTGGTTGGCATTTGGATGGGAGACCCCCTATGGGAAGGGCTGTGATTCAGTAGAAGGGGGTGGCTGTCCTTTGCAGAGGAGACATAATCCTGGGGTGGTGGTAGCCTCTCTAGTCTGTTCTCAGGGGATTCTTATCCTGCCCTTAGCACCGGAGCCCCTTCCGGATGTGCACTCTGTGCTGTGAAGTCCCTTCACTGGGGGTTTCCGAAAGGAGGCTGGAGCCATCTGTCTGGGGTGGGTCAGACACAACAAACCCTGCATTTTGGCAGGGGGTTAGACCAGCTGACCCTTGCGCTCCCTTCTACCCCTGTGATTCATCTGAGACTGGCATGTCCCTCGCTTAGCTGAGGGATTTTTAGTTCTTTGTTTTGGGGTCTGCTGCACTGTGCGTGAGCTCGAAGGGCTGGTCCTGCCAACTGCATTCCTTCTGTAGCTCCAACTACACCGGGGTGGGGGGGGAAGGGGGGCTTTTCTTTCTTCCTCTTGTGTCAGTGCCACTGTGCAGCTCCCACGCTCCACCCTAGAGATGCTGCATTTGGGAGGTGGGTGAGCTGTCCCTGACCGACCTCAGGGGATGGCGTGAGACTTAGTGAGTGAATATTTGCGAGGGCTTCCTGGGTGAAAGGTCCGGAGCGGAGGATGCACACGGTGTGACTCAGGGAACCCATTTTCTTACACAGGTTAACACAAGAAACAGCCCCAGACCGAGCCCTTTCTCCAGCAGCCGGCTGGGTAGCTCTATGGACCGTGGAGCAGTGGGCCAGATCAGGAGCGAGGGGGGCGCTCTGGGAAGTGGGGGTTGGGTGCAGCTCTAGGGGGGGCAGCATCCATGGAAGCGCTGTGCCTCACCCAGAGGCCGGGGCCCTGATCTGGCCGGCTTCATGCGGACGACTGGGATTGTTGGTGTGGTGTGTTACTGCCGAGAGCGTCAGTGCCTCAGTGGCACGAGGCGGCCCCCTGCCAGCTCACCGTGCTGCTCTCCTGCGCTGCGGGCCGGGTGCTGACCTGCTCGCCCACCGGGGCAGCTCAGTGGAGGCTGCACCCTCATGCACAGCGAGGTGTGAGGCCTGCCCCATGCAAGGAGTGGTTTTGTGTGTGACTCACCCGCATAAAACCCACCCAGCTTATAACCCTCCCCCACCACCTGAATACAACACCCAGGCCCCTGCCTCTCTCACACACAACCCTACCTTCATCTGCATCAGCCGAGCCAAGGCCCCCGCTGTCCCCAGCTGAGAGCACCTGTGAACTCAGCCCCCCCCTGTGATAACAGGCAGGGACTGCCCTGTCTTCCTCTGGAAGGTGGGGGAGGTGGGAGGGATCGGGGCCTCTCTGGAGTGGCCAGGCAGGGAGGGAGGGGAGTATGTGGGGAGGATCCCCGGGGGAGGCTCTTTGCAGCACAGACGTTCCCTTTGCACAGTCTATGGTGGCAGCCGTTCTCTGGTGGCTCCATCCACAACTTGACCTTGGTGAGGTTATGCCTGTGACGATGCCGCCACTTCGGCATCCTCGAGATAGTTGTGCCAAGGAGGGGAGCACATCCGGGGTGTGCTCTGCTGGGCTGGTTCCCAGGAGGCAGCGTCAGGCGCCATGGCGATCCGTGGCCGAGTTCGCCTAGCCCTTGCCTTGGCGACAGGACGGTGTCTGAGCAGCGGGGAGTGCTTTGCACCCTGCCGGAGGCTGGCAATGCCCTGCTCCACCGCTGCCACAGTGCCAGCTCCCCTGCGCTGATCCCTGCCCTAGAACTTATCTCAGGAACACAGAGATGCGGTTTATGGCTAACGAATGCCTGGTGCTGGTGCCAGCAGCGGCTGGTCGTTAAAGGCCCAATCTGGCATGACTTGTGCATGCCAAACTCCCATTAATGTCAGTCAACAGCCCAGACACCACATGGTGGACATCAGCCGGGTTTAACCCTGTGCCCCTTCAGCTCCATAGCACAGGTTTCTAGAGCTTGTGCTAAAGGAGTCACTTTACTAGCTGGTGGCAATAGTAGGCTGTTACCCTCTATGTGGCCACTACAGGGGGTAGTGAAACACACTGTGCAAGCTGATTGCCCCAGGTGCTGAGGCCATTGTTATCTGCAAGCTGGGCTTTTAGCTAGTTTCAGAGAGGCCCATTTCCCACAGCCTGGCTCGTCCCAGCATGCACAGCAGGGGCGGTTGTAGCAGACCAGATCTGTGATCACATGCTGTTCTCCTGGACTGGGGTAACATGCCTGTCTGGAGGAGCGCTCTGCACAGAGGCTGGGAGGAGAGCCGAGGTTGAATCACTAAGTGTTTGCCAGGCGCAGTTTCTCCCTGCTCAGAAACAAAGGGGGAAGCTCCCGTTGTTAATCACTGGCATGGGCTGGAAAGGACGGTTAGAGGCAGATGAGCCGTGACCCTTGCAGACGGTTCAGTCCTTCGGTGGCTGCCAAGTTGCAATAAGAAATGAATTTGTGCAGCTGGATTACAGAGTGCCCTCGCCCTTCGCTGGCGGTAACAGGGGGGCTGGTGTCTCCATCCTGCTCAGCTTCTCTAGCCTGAGGCGCTGAGACCCCACTGAGGCTGCAGGCTCCACTGCGCTGGGAGAGCCGCTGACCTTTCCATCCACAGGCCAATGTGCTGCCTGTGCTGCAGGTGAAACCGTCGTAAATACAGAGAAAGAAAATCAACCCCCAGCCAGAGCATTTCACACACTGCACGTGGGTGGCAGCAAGTGGGCACTGTCCATGGTACCCAGCAGCAGCCACCCCCCCTCCCCACCCCCTTGCAGGGAGCAGGCCCCAGCTGCATTCAGGGAAAGGAGACATGGGGATAGCTTGGGGTGGGGGTGGGGGTGTCCTTGTGGGGGAGGGGATTGAAGGGAACCATCCCTATGTGACTCCCAGGGCAGCTCTGGAACTGATCAGCCCGAAAGAAATGAAAGAGTCAAGCCTGCCAAGAAGCTTAACAAGAGAGCTAGAGCTGCTGGCTGTGTCGATTCAGCTGTCGCCCTCTGTCCGTCCACCCCCAAACACAGCGCTCTGTCTGTCTGGCCAGCCATCCCCGTACCCCACCCTCTGTCTGTCCATCCATCCATCCATAGTCCATCTATCTATCTATCCCCACACACTCCCCCCCCCATACACACTTGTCTATCTTATCTTCCTTATACGCCCCCTTTCTCTGCCCATCGCCCATGCTAAGACCTGCCCCCCCCCCCAGGTGACTCCCCCCCCCAGGCGCGGCACAGCGGTCCCTTGGCCAAACCGTGCCCACGCGGCTGCCCCCGGCACTTTCCCGAGCGCGTTGGGGCTAGGGTGACCAGATGTCCCGATTTTATAGGGACAGTCCCGATTTTTGGATCTTTTTCTTATATAGGCTCCTATTACCTCCCACCCCCTGTCCCGATTTTTCACACTTGCTGTCTGGTCACCCTAGTTGGGGCTGTGAGCTCTGCCGGGGCTCTCCTCTCCCCTGCCCCGGCCCCGTGTGTGTGTGTCTGCGGCTGTGTGTGTACGACCCGTGTGTGTTTGTGTCTGTGGCGGGGGGTGTGTGGCTGTGTGAGTACGACCCGTATGGCTGTGTGTGTACGACCCGCGTGTGCATGTGTCTGTGTGTACGACCCGTGTGTGTTTGTGGCTGTGGCGGGGTGTGTGTGTGTGGCTGTGGCGGGGTGTGTGTGTGTGTGTGGCTGTGTGAGTACGACCCGTGTGGCTGTGTGTATCTGTGTGTGTACGACCCGTGTGTCTGTGTCGGTGTGTGGCGGGGTGTGTGTGGCTGTGTGAGTACGACCCGTGTGGCTGTGTGTATCTGTGTGTGTACGACCCGTGTGTCTGTGTCGGTGTGTGGGTGTGTGTGGCGGGGTGTGTGTGGCTGTGTGAGTACGACCCGTGTGGCTGTGTGTATCTGTGTGTGTACGACCCGTGTGTCTGTGTCGGTGTGTGGGTGTGTGTGGCGGGGTGTGTGTGGCTGTGTGAGTACGACCCGTGTGGCTGTGTGTATCTGTGTGTGTACGACCCACGCGTGCATGTGGGAGCCCGGCGCCCCGGCCCCGCACGGCGAGCTGGCGGGCTCAGGAGCGTGACATCACATCGCAGGCCCGCGGTTGGCCGAGCCCGGGGTGATGTCAGCCGGTGCCGCCAATCGGGTCGCAAGGCAGCGGGCCGGGGCTGCGGGTTCGGGCCGGAGCTGCCGGCCGCGCTCAGTCGGGGACAGGCGCAGGGGGCGGCGGACGCGCAGCGCACAGGGGCCGCCCGGATCCCGCTGACCCGCCCCGACCGCGGTCCCGGGACGCCCCCTGGAGCCGGGGCCAGGCGCGCGGGGCTCGGGGAAGGTGCCCGCGGGCTGCAGGCGGATGCCATGGACCGGGAGCGCTGGCCAGGCAGCCCGCCCGCGCAGGTGAGCCCGGCTGGGGGCGGCTCGGGGGAGCCCCGGGGACGGGGGCGCGTGTGCGCCCTGCCTGGCCCCGGGGACGGGGGGTCCCCAGATGTTGAACAGGGGGCGGGTCTGGCTCTCGAAGTTGGGGGGCAGCAGCCCCCCATCCCCGCTAAAGTCACCCTCTGGAGGGGGAGGGAGGCAGGCGAGCAAGGGCGAGCTGCATGTGAGAGCAGCGTGGGGCCATCCGACCTAGGACTCCTGGGTTCTCTTCCCCGCTCTTTGGCCTGGTTCAGGTCCCTCTGCCCCTCCCCCCGTGCCTGTAAGGTGGGGTGAGGGAGCGGTCATGCCCCCTCCCCCCCGTGGGAGGACCCGAGTGGCAGCAGCGGGACAGAGCCTGGGGTGGATCACAGGCAGGGGAATAGAGGTGCCAGTGTCGCCGGGCAGGTGGGAGTTCCTGTTGGGATCTGCTCACACCTGGGTGCCTTTCCAGCCCCCCCCCCATTCAGTCACAGTCTGCTCAGGATACCCTAAGAGGGGCTGATGTCTGCCCCCCATGCAGCCCCATTGATTCCTGAGCAGAGTCAGGGCAGAATTGAGCCCAGATGGCCCAGGACAGGGGGCTGTTCTGGTGACAGGGTGGAGGGCGCCAGCTTGCAGGGGGGTGTTTTGGCAAGAAGGGTCGGGTCTTGCTCCTGGGATGGTCCCCAGGTCGGCTGGGGCATGGAGAGAATCAAGGGGAGGGGGTAAGACTGAGACTGGAGGTTAGTCGGGGGAGAGACCTGGAGGTTGGTTGGGGGAGAGACTCGTGGGTGAATGGGAAAAGCCAAAGGGAAGGAGCAGGGTCCCAGCCAGGAACATTCCTGTCTCCCTCACCTGTGAGAGAGGGTCACTGGCTGGGGGTGGGCCAGGGTTCCCCCAGCTTTGTGACCCTTTCTGGAGCATCAGGCCCAGAATCAGGGTCACCCACGCTGTCCCGCATGTGCGACAGAGAAACACAAGCCCTCTGGAGACATCCTCTCCCAGCCATGCTGGCCTGTACTGGCTTCATGCTTGGATAACTCAGAGCGGGGTAGGGGACCCCGAACTTGGGGGTTGTGTGTGCACCAGCCGAACAGGGCTTCCTCCAGGTACAGGGCACTAGGGAATTCCTGGGCATGCAGGATGCCAGGTGGTTCTCTCTCCCTCCACCTCCATACCCCACCCCTCGCTGCCCGCAGCCCCCTATTTCATCTCCCATAGCTGCGGCACAGGCTTGTTACGCCCTATACTCTGCGAGGCGAGTGTGTGGGTCCAGAGTCCTGAGCTGAGCTCTCTGTACCGGGTAATGTCACTCTGTGTGTGTACATGAGTGCACCACTGCTCTGGTGGGTGGAATCAGATCTGCCCGGCTGTGTCACAAGCCCCGTATTGCTAATGGCTGAGGGGGAGTCTCCTTGGCCGAAGTGGCGGGATCTGTGCATTTGGAACACGAAGCTCTATTGTTGCTTTAACCGTGAGGCGCCGGTTATGGACGGTGCCAGGGCGCGCACGGATCGGCTGGTGGCAGTGGATCTGTCTGTCTCTGCCTGGGGGGAGGTGTTACGAATGTATTGCTGGCGAAAAGTGCTGTGTTGATGGCCCTGGGGGCTGGATCCTCTGAGACGCAGCCCGGGCCGCAGTCGTGCAAGGCGCCGCCTGGTGGCACCCTATCTTCATGTCTCATTTGCTCCCAGGCCCCTCTGCTGAGGCTGCCAAGCACAGGGCCACGGCAGTGCAGTGTGATGAGGACGCCCCGCGGGACATGGGCTGAGACCTGGACACGGGGACTGGCCAGCAGCAACCTCGGGGCTGGATTGTCAGAGGGGCTCAGCGTGGCGGGGGCACAGTGGGTGCCGAGCCCTGGACGATCTGGCCCCAGGCCCCTGTCGCTCTAGGAGCAGTTCAGAGCTGAGAGGGGCTCTGTCCCCACTCCCAGTTCTCTGTGCTCCGGGGCAAATGGCTGCCATGCGGCTGACCCTGCTGAGGCGGGGCTGGAGTGCGACCTGGCCGTGGTTTAACTTTGTGTAGTTTGCTGATCTCGCTCCATCTTGCCCACTGGCTCAGCCAGCGAAGGACCTTGTGTCATGCCCCTTTTGGGAGTCTGGCTCCCTGCGCGCCCAGGGAGTCCACCGGAAGTCACTAACCTGTAGCCGGTTTGGGATGCTAATAATGATACTGTAACAGATTGGACCAGGTGCATGTGATCACCACTGCCCTCTAGCGTACTGAGTCAGAGCTGTTCAGCTGTACTGTTAACAGCCACGGAGATTCTCCTGTAACTCAGGTGGAAAAGGCCTGGGCTTTCAGAGCAGGCTGGTCTAATTCTAGCCTTGCTGTCACTCTGCAGTTCCACGGAGATTTGTTTTATTCCCTGGTGTTGGAAGGGTTCGTCCGAGCAGCTTCTGTTTTGGTATTGCACCGGTTACCTCAACCATATGGCCACGTCTCGCCGGTAGGCAGCATAACCCCCTGCGCTAAATGTACTGTGCGGGGCAGAGCCAACCTTATTGGAGCGGGTGGAGCCTGCCCCAGGGTTTTCATATCTTCCTGCAGGCCTGGGGTTGGATGAACTAAAGACCCCCCACCACCCAAACCCCACTGCTGTGAAAGCCATGAATGAGTTTGCCTCGGATCAGCCTGTTGGAGGCACCTAACCTGTTCTGTGGCCTCTGCACTGTCCAAGCAACAGCGCGAGAACTGACCTACCCTATCCTGCCCTGAGGAGCTTCCCGGCAAAGAGCCAGACAGCGGCTCCGGGAGGGGAGCGAGGAGAGACTCGGTGAGGAAAAGGAATGTGAATCCTGGAAGGAGGAGAGAGGACGTTCCTTCAGAGGGCAGGAGGTGGGAGCTTGGCTGGGAGAAGCCATGAGAGAGGGACGGGGAGCAGCCTGGAGAGTGTAGCAATAGGATCGGGGAAGCAGGTGGTATCATGATCCCTTTTCACAGCTGGGGAAGCTGAGGCACTGAGTGGGTACGGGACCCGCCCTGCCCAGTCCAGGGTCACGGAGTGAGTCAGTGTCGGTGCTGGTACGAGGACTCGGCTGTTTCTAGCTCTGGCTCTCCTGCTAGCCCATACCCAGCTAGCCGCAGTCACTAGTGCGTCCCAGCCACACTCCGATTCTGATAGCTCTAACATCCCCCATGAGGCTGTGATTGGCTGCAGGCTTTCTCCTCACTTCCTGTCCCAAACCGCTGTGTAGGATTGCTGGGCACCGTTATGTGGCTGAGATGTTCTGTGCCAGAGGTGGCTGCATTTCAATGGTGGATGAAGGGATTTATCCTGTGTATAGTACCGTGGGAGCCTTCTATGGAAAAATTGTCTCGTTAGTCAGTTCCTGTGTGTGTTGTGACCTGCCGGTGCCTGTGAGATGGGAAGGTGCCCAACACCCCAGAAACCCTCTGGGCCCAAGCGCTGAACTTTCCTTTGTTTGTAACCCTTGACGGTGTGTTTAAATCCCAGGGCAGGTGGTGGTTAATATTAGTGTTGGGCTGGAGACGGAAACCCCATTGTGCTGTGTAAGACGCAGGCCCTGCCCTAGGCAGCTGGCGCGTGGTCTGCCCTGGGGGAGGAGAAACAGAGCCCCAATCAGTGACAGCGCTGGGGACAGACTCCAGCTCTCCGAACTCCCAGCCTAGTACCCACGACCGGAGCGGGTCAGAACCAGAGCTGTGGGAGGGAGAGAGATCTCAGCGCGGTGCGTGTGGCCGATCCAGATGGAGTCAGAGCCCTCTGACAGCAAGCGGCCCGCGCGGTCAATGGCCTGTTCCAGCACTGGTGGCATTGGCTGGCTGCTCTCTGCCAAAGCAAACACGGGACAGAAGCTGTGAGATCCCAGTCCTGCTACAGCCCAGAACCTCAGTAACGTCCAGCCGAGACGGCTAAATAACCACACCGATAACCGGAGCTCTGGGCCTGCCCGGCCTGGCTAGCAGACTTTGCTCTTCCCGCCCCGAGCTCTGACAGCCACGGGAGCCCAAACTTGTGTTTGTGGACTACTGAGGCTGCTGAACTAGCTTTGCTTGTGAGCGACCTGCTGCGAGTTCACACGTCCTGGCGTGCAAAGCTAGCGTGCTGCCGGCGCACAAGGCAGGTCAGGCGGAGAAGCTGATCGGAAACTCCCGGGAGCCGCTCCGGCTGCTCCACTGCTCCGAGCTAACTGTCTGCTTCTTGTCAGAGCCAATATTGTCCTGTGGAGCAGGGCCCTGCAGCCGGCAGGCTCCCGCAGCACCGATCTGTGAAAGCAGGCGCATCGCCTCTGCTCCGATACGAGAGACGCGGGGCCCTGCTCTGGGGAGTGTGCACACAACGCTCTCGCATGCACCCACGTGCACGCTCACGCTCCAGCAAGCACGCCCATGCTCAAGCACACGCGGCCCCATCAACACGGGCTCCCGCCTGCACCAGAGAAGACAGCTCCATGCTAAAACACACACTCGTGCCCAAACATACGCCCCCATCAAAGGACACCCTGCTCACCCCTGCTGCTCAGACGCACCTGCAAACACACACGTTCAAATGTAAGCACCATGGGGCGTGCCAGGGCAGGCCAAAACAGTCACTCGCACGCACCCAGCATGCGTCACACGCCACAGCACTCACTTCTGTGCACCAGTGTGCACTCCCCAGTGCATGAGTGCCAATCCCCCAGATGGACGGATGGGGGGAGGGAGAGAGAGAGAGACAGAGACACACACACACACACACACACACACACACACACACTCTGCAGCTCTTGTGATAGGGGTTTTTTCTGTAGCTGCAGGCAGATGAACAGGGGAGAATCTCTGGTCTCCTGGCCCTGGTGAAAAGCCCTAAAATGTGCCCCCTGCACCTCCAAAAGCTCAATCCAGCAGGTGAATGACAAGAGCCTGCATCTTATAACTGTTGAAAATCTCCTGGCTTTTGAGCCAGTCTCGTGACCTTCTGGGGCCAACTGCTGGTTTTTGAACATGTGGAGCGGGTAATGCCGCTGCTGATGTGTCTGGGGACAAGATGGCAGCTGGTATCGGTTCCTCCTGCCATGGGGTGGGCCGTGTGTGGGCGGGCTGGGAGAAATGGCCGGTCTCTCTGTGTTAGAGCATCGCAACGAGTGAGGCTTCGAGCAGGAGGGAGCTGGGAGTCAGGACACTGGGGGTCTATTCCCGGCTCTGCCCCTGACTTTGTGTGTGAGACCCTGGGCATGTCCCTTCCCTGTCTGTGCCCAGTCCCCCAGCAGCACCTTGTGGTTAGCATGGCTGGCGTGCTCCATGGCCCTGAGCTGGAGCAAGCGGCTGCAGGGCCCGGCTCTAGGGCTGGGCAGGGACTTTCCCTGCCACTCGTCCCCCTCAGCTCTCCCCCAGCCTGCGGAGGATGCATGTGTGTCTGGGGCTGCGTGGTTGCTGCGTGGGCGATGCACTGACCTTTCCTTTGCTGGCCCCTCCCTGCTGACGTGCATTCGAGGATCTTGGGAGCTGAGCAGTGTTCCCCGAAAAGATCCCCTGCTTCTCCGCTCCCCCTGCAGACAGCTAGCGGTTCCCCCCTCTGATAAACCCCCTTCTGAATTCTCCTCCCTGCTCTCCTGGCTGGGTTGGCCCCGGGCGCCCCGATGGGAGCGGGGCTGAGATCTGGGTGTCTCCTCTCGGGCGTTATTCTCCCATCTCTCCAGCCTGGCAGCCGCTTGTGGGGCTGGGAGCAGGGGGCTGCGCTGCCGATTCACGGGGACTCCCTGTCGCCCTCTGCCTGGCCCAGGTTGTGTGTTGTGACTGGCTGGCACTGGCGGACATTGATGGCTTCACAAGCCCCTGTCAGCTCATTCTGAGTCCCCCACCCCCTGCCCAGCCAAAGCCCCTCACGGGACAGGAAAGGGGCTGGAGCCACCCTGACATGTCAGTCCCAACCCACAGCCGTCCCGCCCTGGGATCTCCCCAAGTTCTACCAGTGCCCCTCACTCCTGGCCTGCAGCCCCCGGGTGTCCCACGCTGAGATCCACGCCCCAAGTTCTGCCAGTGCCCCTCACTCCTGGCCTGCAGCCCCCTGCTATCTGACTTCTAGCCTCGTCCTAGAAGCAGAGAAGGATTTGGTGATCTGCAGAATCAGGTCAAAAGGCCAGTGCACCTGTCCCCGCACAGCAGGGTCCTGTCCTAGCCTGCAGCCCCCACCCCCCCCCATCATCATCATCTTCACCCTTCGATGCTGCTTCTGCTTCTGTTCCTGGCTGGGGATCCCGCCCTGCTCTCCTGACTTGTGGGAGAAGTTCTGGAGGGTGGTCATGGCACAAATCCTGCCCCTCAGCAGAGACTGAGCTGAGCCCATCAAACTCATCTCGCTGGTGGCCTGGGATTGGAGCCCCAGTGCTTCCTTCAGAGCTGGGGAGACTCCGTGTCCAGCCTGGGCGCTGTTCTAGCGAGTCCCCGCCCCTGGCAGGCAGCCTCCCAACCCAGTTTAGGAGCATGTTTGGTGCATAAGACCCCCAGCTCCAGCGAGAACTCTGTAAGCGAGAGAGGCTCGGGCTGGATCTGGCTGTTGGCCAGCAGCAGAGGTCGGAGCCTGCCGTGGCCATGAGACCTGCGCAGACAGGGCCTGGAGCCCAGCTCCTGGATTAAAAACTCCTCTGTGCTCCCATCGGGGCAACGGCCCTGTGGTGCTTATAGCCCCGCCGTCCCCAGAGCATCACTGCGCCCGTAGTGCATTATCCTCCCCACCCCTGGGACACTGGGTAGGGCCATTACACCCATTGTACAGATGGGAACCTGAGGCACAGCGTGGTTGAGTGATTTGCCAAGGTCACACAGGGGGTGTGGTAAAGCAGAGAATCAAAGCCAGGTCTCTCTAATCACGGGACCAGCCTTCTCACAGATCACTGTTAGCCCTGTAGGCAAAGGAGGCAGCGTGGCCTAGCGGTTAAAGCACAGGACTCCTGGGTTCCATCCCCAGCTCCACCACTGACTGGCTGTAAATCCCTTCCTCTTTCCATGCCTCAGTTTCCCCCCCAATGATCCCAACCCCAGTGATATCACTGGGCGTGAGGGTAACATCTTCCCCTCGCCCCCCAAAAGGTGGGAGGGCAGGGACACACACACACACCATCCCTGGCAATGCCACAGCCTCCCTCCCCTGCCCCTGAGTTCAGAGCAAAGAGAAAAACCGCATCTCTATTTAGTGTGTTTGGGGTCAGGGGTCGGTCGGGCCTGATCAGGCCCATAGGAAGAACATGGCAGGGAAGAGCCGGAGGCGTGAAAGGCGTCTCCCACTGCAAGGTACCTGAGTGAGCCACTGCTCCTGCGTCCCGGAGCCTGGTAGCCCCCGGGCTGGGCACAAACAAGCTGCCCCAGCCAGTAGCATCCGCTGGAAGGGGGTGCTCAGCTCTGGCTTGCTGCTGCCCGGGGGGGCAGGGCGTGTGCCGCTCAGCCGGGTGAGGGTGGGTGAGGAGAGGGGAAGAGGAATATGTCTGAGGGAACATGGGTGAGTAGGCAGCGCTGTCTAGTGAATGAAGCACAAGGCTGGGGGTCAGGACTCCTGGGTTCTATCCCCAGCTTGGGGAGGGGAGTGGGGTAGAGTGGGGCTGGGGGACAGGACTCCTGGGTTCTCTCCCCAGCTCTGGGAGGGGAGTGGGGTTTAGTTGGGATAGAGCGGGGGGGCTGGGGGATAGGACTCCTGGGTTCTATTCCTGATTCTGCCACAGATTTTCTATGTGACCCTGAGCAAGTCCCTTCTCTTTTGTCTCTGTTCTCTCCTTCCCAGGGGATCTATATAGCCTCTCATGCTGCCCCTGGGGCACCCCTCTCCTCAGTAGGGTGGGACTCCTGTGCTCTATGGCGTGTGTTGGGCGTGCGGCTCCCTGATCCCCTTGTGCGATGGGGATCCAGCAATCCGTGCAAGGAGTTAGTGAGTCCCCAGTGCAGGCACCCACTGCCCCTCCCCATATCCATGCATCTCCCCTTCCCTATACACACCCATTACACACACACCCCTTCCCTAATCACACACTGCACACACCTGTTACACACACACACACCCCTTCCTTGATCATACACTGTCTGCACACACCTGTTACACGCACACACACACACCTTCCCTGATCACACATTGTCTGCACACACCTGTTACACATGCACACCCCTTCCCTAATCACACACTGTCTGCACACACCTGTTACACGCACACCCCTTCCCTAATCACACACTGCACACACCTGTTGCGCACACACACACACCCCTTCCTTGATCATACGCTGTCTGCACACAACCATTACACACACCCCTTCCCTGATCATACACCGTCTGCACACAACCGTTACACACACACTCCTTCCCTGATCATACACCGTCTGCACACACTCATGACACGCGTGTGCACACATCTCTGTTCATACACACATCACCCTTTCCACAGGCTCCCCTCCGCTGCACATACTGACTGTCCACCCCCCCTTCCCTGCACAGGGATGCCCCGCTCCATGCACACACCCGGCTCCCCACTGGGATCAGCCCCAGTTGCAGCCCAACAAGCCCTGCCAGCCCCCCCCCCCTCCCGCAGTGCTGTTGGGTGCCCCTCCCCCTGCCCGCTAATCCCTCCCGGAGAAGCCTGAGTCCCAAATCGCCTGCCCTGTAAGCAGCTTTGGAATTATTTGGAGCTCTTTAAATACGCCATGAAACCTGCTGTAAAGAGGCCTAAGCTGATAGCAACCCCCTGTGATGCCCCTGCAGCAGGGCTGCCTGGGAGTCATGCCCGCCAACCCCCCGCCCCCCAGCTGCCAGCCGTCCACGGCCCACAACTCCCCGCCCCAGCTGCCCGGGTGTCATGTTATCAACACCCCTCCTCCCAGCCGCCCAGGCATCGGGCCATCAACCCCCCAGCTGCCCGGGTGTCATGTTATGAATGGCCCCCCACCCTCCCTGCTGCCCCATGTCATGTCATCAACCGCCCACCCAGCTGTCACATCAACAAGCACCCCCACACCAAGTCTCTGTGTCGGGGGGAGGGTCCCTTTGGCTGGCGCTGCTCCATGGGGAGGAGACAACGCCGGGCTGGTGCAGCCTTTGCCCACTGGGCTAGTAGCCCAGATTCCCAGCCCCAGCCCAGCTGGTGGCCAGAGGCCGGGATCCCTGGAGCCAGGCAGTCTCTCTTCCTCGCCTCTTTGTGGGACGTCGTTTCGGATTCCTGGTCCCGTGGGGGAGTCTCTCCCTTGGCCACTGGAGCAGATGGTGTTTGGGTCTCGATCTCGCCCGTGTCCCGCTGCCTACGCGGGCGCTCCTCTCTGGACTGGGTGCCTCCCTGCCCGTCGCTGCGGGGAGCTGCTGCCAGCTCGCCCCTTCCACGCAGGGAGCCGGAGCCTCCGGCTTGTTGGCTTTGATTTGCTCTCCTCAGTGACTCGTCTGCTCTGGCCTCCTGAGTGTTTCAGGGCTGAGGGGGGTTGTTGGCCCTGCTGCCCGGGAGCTTGGAGTTAAGGTATCCGCCCGGGATGAGCGATGAGCTCCGGGATAGATTGTGTCCATGCGTGAATGCGCTATCTGATCCCCATCAGTTTCTAGTGGCTGTTTTAGCGGCTTTTCCTCAATTGCTGTGTGTTTGTGATGGGGGCCGGCTCCTCCGGTGGCTGGGGGGGGGGGGGGGGGGTTGGACACTCAGCTGGGCTTTTGTTTGTTTTATTTGGATTGGACCAATGTGGGTGCAGCGAGACAGTCCCTGCCCTGAAGAGCTCCCGGACTAATGGGAGGGTTTATCCTCCCCCGTTCAGATAGGGGGAGCTGAGGCGCAGAGCGCAAGTGATGTGCCCAAGGTCACATGGGAAGTCGGTGGCAGAGACAGGAATCGAATCCAGGCCTCCTGAATCCCAGCTCAGTGCCGTGGAAAAGCCATTTTGTGCCCCCCACCTTGGTCGCTCCCTGCCATCTGCCCAGCGTAGCCGTGAGTCGCCCAAGCGATGGGGCTCCCGGGGGGAGATGGCTGCACAGCCCAGGACGTCTCCTGGTCACCTACTTTCCCATTAGTCAGCCTCCGCTTTCCCTTTGCTCCATTTCATTCTTGTCCTCTCGTTAGACCCCCTTGTCGCCTCCTGACTGACTTCCTGGGGTAGTAGCAGGGGGAGCGTGAGTGCAGATGAGGTGCCGGGGGCTGCTGGCGATTTACCCTCTTCTCTGAGCAGGGCTGGATGGCACGGGGGGCGGGGGGATTAACGTCCCCAAACTCCACCCCCCCGCACACGCTCCACTGCATGGCTCCAGCCAGCACCTGCATCCATCTCCTGCAGCGTGTCTGCATGGGTCACTTCAGCGGCTCCCTACCAGGCAGCGGGAATCGGCCTCCCCTCCCCACCGTCTCTGAGTTGGACGGATGCTCCCAGCGCAGCAGCAGGATCATCCCTAGCTGGGCATCACAGGCAGCTCCCCGGGCCTGCGAGACTTCAGCAGCTTGGAGGCTGGCTTGCCTCCTCCGGGGAGCAGAGGGATGGCTGCCCACTCGCCCTCTCGGCTGCCATGGGCTCCAGATGGAATTTTAATCAAGCCGAGCGCGCTTTCTGCTTGTTATAGATTCCATAGATTCTAGGACTGGAAGGGACCTCGAGAGGTCATCGAGTCCAGTCCCCTGCCCGCATGGCAGGACCAAATACTGTCTAGACCATCCCTGATAGACATTTATCTAACCTACTCTTAAATATCTCCAGAGATGGAGATTCCACAACCTCCCTAGGCAATTTATTCCAGTGTTTAACCACCCTGACAGTTAGGAACTTTTTCCTAATGTCCAACCTAGACCTCCCTTGCTGCAGTTTAAGCCCATTGCTTCTTGTTCTATCCTCAGAGGCTAAGGTGAACAAGTTTTCTCCCTCCTCCTTATGACACCCTTTTAGATACCTGAAAGGGTATGCCTTAAAGGGACTGGAAGGCAATTACCGAAGTGCTGGAGCGAGCGTGAGCTCTGGATGAAGGCGGCCCGGGGCCAGGCAGACAGGGATCCCCTCCTTGGCCCAAATGATGCCTGCCCTTTAAATGGCATAAAACACAGCAGGTGGCACCTGCCCTGGCCTTTAATACGGGAGGTGCCGCCTGCTGGGACTACAGGGGCTAGCGGCAGTGCATGCTGGGAACTGTAGTCTCAGCCGGCCACCCGCTGTGCTGGTTCATTGTAGATCCCGGCCAGCCTGCCCCGGGCACCGTCAGCTCTGGCACCCATCCAGTCGGTGCTTCTGGGACGGTTCCAGAGGGGGCTGCACCGCTCCGAGCTGTGTATAGCGGGGCAGTGGGCACGGAGCGTGGTTCCCAGTGTAGTGTGGCATGGCATGGCTTGGCCTGGGGGTGGCCGGAGGGATAGCTCAGTGGTTTGAGCATTGCCCTGCTAAACCCAGCCTTGTGAGTTCAATCCTTGAGGGGGGCCACTTAGGGACCTGGGGTAAAAATCTATCTGGGGATTGGTCCTGCTCTGAGCAGGGGGTTGGACTAGATACCTCCTGAGGTCCCTTCCAACCCTGATCTTCTATGAGTCAGTCTGCAATTCAGTTGGGTCCAGTTTAGGAACAGCCCACCCAGCACGCAGAGCCAGGAGCCTGCAGGGTGCAGACAGCATTTGGACGGCTCCGCGGCAGGCTGGATTCTCTGCCCAGGTGACGGTCGGGGGCGTCTCTGTGATTAGCAGGCAGCGAGCGGTGTGTGGGGTGTTGAAAACAAGCATCTATTAGCCACGTGTAGATGCTTGGTGTGGGAATATCGACTCCCGGATTCGGCCTCTTTGCTCTGGTGACAGAGCATCGGACGGGGATCAGCAAATCGGCCGTTGCTCCTGCCCCGACCTGCTGTGCTGGACTCTTGCCCCGAGAATGGCTGGGGGAGGGGAACCGCCGGGTACAGACCTGACTGGGACCAGCCCATCACACCGGGACAGCCAGCGGCTTCACTGCCCTGTGACTAGCTGCACCTGTGCCAAAAGCCCTGCGCTCGGCTGGCCTGGCCCCGGCTCGCTGGGGCCTTAGGGGTGCACGCAGGAAACGGGGCGGGGCTGAAATGGGAATAAAGGGGGCTTTCTGCTGCGCACACACTGACCCGGGGTGTGACCCAGCCTGGGCTGCCCATTGGCACGGTTACAGGTCTCCCAAGTCCTTGACACAAGTCATGGCAAACAGTAACCAGCGGGGACTGAACCTGCAGCAGCATGGACCATGAACAGGGCCTGTGAGCATACCCAGCGTCCGCGTTTGGTGTCTCTGGGGTGGGCAGGGGCCTCTCTGTGACGGGCCCAGGACTCTGGTGGGTGCAATAAAACCTTACTTCTAGGCACTTCCATGGCCCCTTGCTCCGCTCCGCATGGGTTCATCCTCCCGGGGAGGTGAGGGCTCCCCTCTGTTTACACCGCTGCACACAGTAAGTGACTCTCCCAGGGTCACGCAGGGAGTCTGTGGCAGAGTCGGGAGTTGAACCCGGCTCTCCTGAGCCCTCCCGGGGCTATGCCCACGAGGCCGTGCGTCAGGACAGGAGGGGAGCCTGGCTCGGGGGTTAGTGCAGGGCTCGGCACCATGCTCCCTTCTGGGTCACAGGATCCAGTGCCCGGGGAGTCCTCACCATCTGAAGGCTGCTGAGTGAGCCAAGGACGTGGCCTCCCGTTGGCAGGGTCGGCACCGGGATGGAGAATCTCGGCAGAAAAAAGGCGAGGCTGGAACAGGCCGGGGAGAGCCCATCCACCCCGGGGGCAGCAGCTCGCACGGCCCCCGCCCCATGCTGCATTGCTGCGAGGGTCTTTTGTGGCAAGGGCCGGCCCAGCGCCTGTCTGCAGTGAGCAATCGCATCTCCATCCCCTGGGCTGGGGCGGGGGCTATCGGGGGGGCTAGGGAGGAGGGCGGGACTGCCCTGGTGTGAGCTCTCCGGGGGGCGGGGGGGGGGGGGTCGCTGGCATTCGGGGCTTTGCTTGATTGCTTGAGACGGGAGCCAAAGCCTCTAATGGGTTTAGGAGGCGCTGAGCTGTCTCTGCCTGTTCGGGGGTGGGGACGGGGGCAGTGAACTGGTGAGTGTGCCATTGTCCCTGGCCTGGCTTCGCCCGCGCAGAGCAGCTGGGCCCGAGCCTGGGGTCCGGTGGGCCAAGCGGGTCTCCCACCCTTGCCATAGCAGGAAAGACCTCGCTGCCTGGGAGCGTCTCCTGCTGCCCTGTCTCCATGAGGCCCTGGCACCTCGTGCCCATCTCCAGCCCAGGGGCCCCACCCTGCCACTTCCCCCTCACCTGTGGGGCGAAGCTGTGCCCCAAAGCATGTGGGAAAAGGAGACCCCCTTGCTGTGCTCCTGCCGGGCCGGCTCTGGGGCAGCACAGGGCTCTGCGGGGCCCCAGGGCCTGGGCCTAGTTAAGGGGATGCCCCTGGGGCAGATTTGTGGGTGTCGGGGGACAAATGGCCAGTGGTGGCCTGGTCCCGGGGCTCCTGGACGCCATTGTTGGCAGCGTTCTCCGAGGCAGCTTTCCTGGTCCCCATGGCCGTTCCAGAGGGGCAAGGGACCCCCCCCCCCGCATTGCTACTCCTTGGGGGGGGGGGGGGTCCACTGCTGTTCTGCCAGCGGCTGTGGAACTGGAAATCAGGTCTCCCCAGACAATGACAAATGAGTGAAAGCAGCTTGCGAATCCCCAGCAGACAGTTGGCGGTACCCCACCCCCGCGCCCCCAGCTCTGCGGGACAGGTCGCAGGGGAGGCAGGGAGAGACCTGAGCCTGGCAGGGAGCCCGCCCACTCCAGGGGTGGGATCAGCGCTGGGCCCTTCCTCAGAGCTCGGCGGGATGTCCCAGGCACCAGAGGGGTCAGGGAGGGGGAGCTTCTGCTCTGGAGGCCAGCACCCAAGCCGCTGGAGCGTCTCTCTCCCGCCTGCCAAGAGAGGGGCTTGCAAAGTTGGGGGATAACCGCCTGGGGACTGGCAAGGGGTGCAGCCCCCCCACCTCGTCTAATAACACTGGTCTACAATTTTTGAGAAGTCGTCTGCTTCAGAGAGAAAATGTGCTATTTATTATGTATTTTGATGTGCTGAATTCAAATATGACAATTAAAACAACTGATTGGCTACTGTTTCTAAGATATTTAAGTTTTTACATTTTATGTCTATGTATATTGTGTAGATAGTAGAGTTTTAATCATAAATTGTAAACCTAGGTCTTTTCATGTGTTTATGGTTGCTTTACATGATAATATTTCACCTGTCCTGTTTATGTAACACTTTAAAAATCAGCAAAAGGGGTATATAAATAAAATGTATTATGAAACAAAAGGCAAAAAACTATTCTGTACATAGTTTAGTCCTATTCAGTGTCTACTCGGCGCTTCTTGGCTTGTCTCTTGGATTCATTAAATGGAGCATCTCTTGTCACTGTCCAGCAATAGTCTGCAAGCATTGATTGGCTCCATTTGCCCTGATAGCGTTTCTCCATTGTTGCAATGTCCTGGTGAAATCGCTCGCCGTGCTCGTCGCTCACTGCTCCGCAGTTCGGTGGAAAAAAATCTTGATGAGAGTGCAAAAAATGTATCTTTAGTGACATGTTGCAACCAAGGCTTTTGTATGCCTTGAGGAGGTTTTCCACCAACAACCTGTAGTTGTCTGCCTTGTTGTTTCCGAGAAAATTTATTGCCACTAACTGGAAGGCTTTCCATGCCGTCTTTTCCTTGCCACGCAGTGCATGGTCAAATGCATCATCTCGAAGAAGTTCACGAATCTGAGGACCAACAAAGACACCTTCCTTTATCTTAGCTTCACTTAACCTTGGAAATTTTCCATGGAGGTACTTGAAAGCTGCTCGTGTTTTGTCAATGGCCTTGACAAAGTTCTTCATCAGACCCAGCTTGATGTGTAAGGGTGGTAACAAAATCTTCCTTGATTCAACAAGTGGTGGATGCTGAACACTTTTCCTCCCAGGCTCCAATGACTGTCGGAGTGGCCAATCTTTCTTGATGTAGTGGGAATCTCTTGCACGACTATCCCATTCGCAGAGAAAACAGCAGTACTTTGTGTATCCAGTCTGCAGACCAAGCAAGAGAGCAACAACCTTCAAATCACCACAAAGCTGCCACTGATGTTGGTCATAGTTTATGCACCTCAAAAGTTGTTTCATGTTGTCATAGGTTTCCTTCATATGGACTGCATGACCAACTGGAATTGATGGCAAAACATTGCCATTATGCAGTAAAACAGCTTTAAGACTCGTCTTCGATGAATCAATGAACAGTCTCCACTCATCTGGATCGTGAACGATGTTGAGGGCTGCCATCACACCATCGATGTTGTTGCAGGCTACAAGATCACCTTCCATGAAGAAGAATGGGACAAGATCCTTTTGACGGTCACGGAACATGGAAACCCTAACATCACCTGCCAGGAGATTCCACTGCTGTAGTCTGGAGCCCAACAGCTCTGCCTTACTCTTGGGTAGTTCCAAATCCCTGACAAGGTCATTCAGTTCACCTTGTGTTATGAGGTGTGGTTCAGAGGAGGAGGATGGGAGAAAATGTGGGTCCTGTGACATTGATGGTTGAGGACCAGAAGTTTCATCCTCTTCCTCTTCCTCGTCTGACTCAAGTGAGAATGATTCTGGTGCATCAGGAACCGGCAGTCCTTCTCCGTGGGGTACTGGGCGTATAGCTGATGGAATGTTTGGATAATGCACAGTCCACTTTTTCTTCTTTGACACACCTTTCCCAACTGGAGGCACCATGCAGAAGTAACAATTGCTGGTATGATCTGTTGGCTCTCTCCAAATCATTGGCACTGCAAAAGGCATAGATTTCCTTTTCCTGTTCAACCACTGGCGAAGATTTGTTGCACAAGTGTTGCAGCATATGTGTGGGGCCCACCTCTTGTCCTGATCTCCAATTTTGCAGCCAAAATAAAGGTGATAGGCTTTCTTAACCATAGTGGTTATACTGCGCTTTTGTGATGCAAAAGTCACTTCACCACAAACATAGCAGAAGTTATCTGCACTGTTCACACAAGTACGAGGCATCTCTGCTCACTTTGGCTAAACAGAAATGTGTCCCTTTGCAAAATCAAACACTGACAAATAAGAGAGCACGACACTGTATGATTTCTAGAGCTGATATAGGGCAATTTGTTCAGCAGAGTGATGTAAGCTTCGTTATGATTGCATCATCCATGACTTCTAGGAATAACATGATGCAATTCATATCATGTATGACGCAATACCAGCTTCAGATTGCATCATTCATTGTTTTGCCTAAAAAGCAAGTACTGTCCAAACCCAGTCATAGATTTATTCATAGATCCAGTCAAAGATGTATTTTAGTCATTTCTGGTTTAAATTGAGATCCCTTCCCTTTATAACTCACTTATCCTCCGCCATTCCCAAGTCAAGGGTCGTATATACTGACCCAATAGCATATCTTGAAAACTAGAGCCAATCAACAATTTTAAGCATCATTTTCGTTCTCAGTGACCCAGAATTAGTAAAGTTTGACTACATTTATGTCAGAAGCATTTTGGCTGTAGAGCAGTGTAAGAGCTATGTCCCTTTAACACAACACCTTGGGGAATGCGGTGTCACTGCTCCCCCATCACTCACCCCCCACCACCCTGTCCCAGCCGGCCGCCTACAGCGCCTCCTCCAGGCTGCCAGACGCAGCCCTGCCCGGAGCCGCTCTGCAGGGCCTGGCATTTGCCCTGCATTAGGCGCAGCCAGGGAGGGGCCTTCCCCACGGAGCCTCAGCCAGGCCGACTGCTCCTTCTGGGCTGTAGGAGCCCCAGTCTGGTTTGGGGATGGATGGGTAGGACTCACATGTGAGCGTCGCCTTCTGGTGGCTGGACCTGTGTACAGGAGCAGGGACCTACCGCTGGGGCTGGGCCGAGGAAGACCTCCCCTGGCTCAGCGGGCAAGCACGTTGTTTGGGGCCAGGGCACCTGGTTCTAGCCCCGGCTCCGCAGGCGCGGTGGGGTTTGGGGCAGGGGATCTGTTCTGCGTTGGCGATATTCAGCCCCCGCTCTCTGTCTCTTTGCCAGCTGGTCTAAAATGGCCCTGCTTGTCTCGTCCCTCCTCCTCCTGGCCCTGCTGGCGCTCAGGACCAATGGCTGCCCCACCACTTGCCGCTGCTACAGCATGACCGTGGAGTGTGGCTCCCTCGGCCTCAAGGAGATCCCGGCCAGCATCCACCCCTCCACCCAGGTACGGCTGGGCACCCCCAGGCCCACCCAGTTTCATGTTGGCATCCATCCAGCAGGCACCCTTGGGAGGGGGGAGGCTCATTATCCCCTTCTACAGAGAGGGAAACTGAGACATGGGACAGGACCAGCCCAAGGTCAGGGATAGAACCCAGGCACCCATTATTATTATGGTAGTGCTAGGCGCTGTACAGACAGAATAAAAAGTCAGTCCCTGCCCAGGTTAAGTACAGGGCAAGAGACAACAGCTGGCTACAGGTAGGGGAGAACAAGGATACGATACTGGTTCATGGCAGGCAGTTGTCTCAACACACCCGCAGCCGAAGACAGCAGCTCATGTTGGATGCGCTAGAGAAGGGAGAGCCGGGGGAGGGATCCAAAGAGAGGGGGCCACGTGGTCAAAGGGGCCGGCTGGGAGAATGGTCTTTGCAGCCGAATGGAGAGGAGCGGGGAAGATTGCATTTGTCGGGGCTAGAGAGAAGGATGGTCCCCTGATGGAGATGCTGAGAGCCGGGGCGAGGGTTTGAGCGGTGTGGATGGAGAGGAAAGGCTGGATCGTAGTGATGTTGTGCATAGCAAGGACTGGTCTACACGTAAAAATTAACTCGACTTAGCTACAGCGCTTAGGACTGGGGAAAATGTCATGCCCTGAGCACCTAACTCCTGGTGTAGACTCCACGGGGACTGGGTCAGAAGGGGCCGTCGGCAGTAACCGCTCCATCCTGTCCACTAGGTGAACCGGGCAGCAGGCCCCTCGCCAGCCTGCAGCCACCGAACGAGGCTAGAGAAACCAGGAGAGAGGAAGGAAAGGCCAGTGCTGTGATAAGCCTCAGTGCATTCTGTGTAAACCCCCATGTGCACTGGGTACCCGACCCCTGAGCAGATGCCCTAGTGACAGAGCTACTGGGGCTTTATCCCTGCCCGGGCTGGTATGGGAGACCCTTGGCCAAGGCCTGGCATGTGGGGGAGGGAGGTTCTGTCAGTGCTGCGTTACTCCAGGGGGAGATGCATCTGTTTCTCATCATAGGGCAGGGAGGTTGCGGGGGGCTGGGGAGGGCAGTGCCCCCCTGGGGGGTGGAGCCAGGGCATTGCTCTCACCCCGTGTCCCCTCCGCAGACCGTCTTCCTGCAGGATAACAGCATCACGCAGATCCACCAGCAAGACCTGGTGGCGCTGCGGGGCCTGCACTATCTCTACATGCAAAACAACACCATCTCGGCGCTGGAGCCGGGCGCCTTCCGCAGCCAGCAGCGCCTGCTGGAGCTGGCCCTCACCGGCAACCGCATCCACCTCCTCAACAGCAGCATCTTCAAGGGCCTGGAGCACCTGCGCGTCCTCTACCTGGCTGGCAACCAGATCACCAAGCTGCTGGATTTCACCTTCTGCCACCTGCAGGTGAGAGGGGGAGGCAGGTGCTCCGCTCCTGGGATGAGGCCGGGGGAAGGAGCCCCGGCTTGCCTGGGCAGCCTGGAGCAGTCACCAAGGGGGCTGCATGCGGTGCCAGGGCTCATTCCAGCCCGAGGGGGCTTGTAAGGGAGCCATGTGGCTGTGGATGGAGGGGCTATTACCTTCCCCTAGGGCGGGGTCATCTGGATTCCCTGCCCAACCCGCCCATGCCCACATGCAATGGACGTGCGCGTATCTAGGGGATTGCCCTGGGTTTTGTCGGCGCTGCTTCCAGTGCCAAGCGGAGACCCCGCTGCCCGGCCTCAGACTGCGGCTGGCTGCAGCTCCCGCGCCTGTCCAGCCACTGGACACAACACACGAGGGGCTGGAATGGCCTGAGAAACGGATGTGAGGCTGGAAGCCCGGATTCCCCCACCCCGTAACGCGGGAATCATGTTCCCCCATCTCCCAGGGGACGGTACGTGGAAAGAGCTGAAACTGGGGGGTCTCTTGTGGCTCGCAGCGTGAAGGGCAGCGGCTTGCGGCATTCTGGATGGGTGTGGGGGGGGGAATGTGTATGCGAGTCGGGGTGGGAACCGGCGGGCGTACGTCAGCCTTTGTACGTGGCGGTGTGTTTGATGGGGGGGTCTCGGGGCGTGGATGTGTGCACCGTGACATGTGCCTGCGCGGGTTTGCACGCGTGTGCGCATGTCAGGCGTGTCGGGCCGTGTCTGCTGGCGGGTGTCAGCCCCGCTGGCCTAGCCCAGCGCTCTCCAGCGGCCGTTGCAGGCGACCCTCCCTCCCCGCACTCCGTTGCAGAGGCTGCAGGAGCTGCACCTGCAGGAGAACAGCATCGAGACACTGGAGGAGCAGGCGCTGGCGGGGCTCTCCTCCCTCGCCCTGCTCGACCTCAGCAAGAACAACCTGCGCACCATCAGCCGCGCCGCCCTGCGCCCCCTCATCAGCCTGCAGGTGCTGAGGCTGACAGGTAACGGCCCGCCCACCTGTGCCAGGGCTCCTGGCTGCTGGAGCGCCACCTGCAGGTCAGGTGGGGCGGGAGGGAATCTGCTGGTCTTGTTGCTTGGCAGGACCAAGGGCTCCCTCTGGAAAGTCCAATAATAATCTGTGACCTGGCCCTGACCCTGGCTGGACCCCCCCCTCAGCATTCAGGGTGTGGGGGCCCAGGCAGCTATCTGGCCTGGATGCCACGAAGCAGAGCAGGGAGCTGGCAGAGAGAGCCAAGGCTCTGCGCCGGGAGTGGGGCTGCAGGCTGCTGAGCGGGACCTCTTCCCCCTCTCCCCCCTGGCACAGCAGATGGGGCCCTGGCTCGGGCAGCGAGGCCTGGGGAATTAGCTGCCATGGGGCTGCCCCCTGCTGTTCAGGGGGGATAGAGGGTGCTGACTGGTCCCCCAGGATACTCCCCCAGCGATGGTGTCGTTCAACGTCTCTGAGAGGCAGCGGATCTAGCAGTTAGCACCCGGGGCGGGGAGTCGAGAGACCTGGGTTTGATTCCCGGCTCTGCACACGCGCCCTGTTGGACCCTGAGTCACCCCCCGGCAGTGCAGCGGGGACGATAGCGCTGGGGTGTGGAGGCTGAGGTGCCGAAGCTCCCTCAGAGCATGACGTGCTGGAGAGGGGCGAGGCGTAACCAGCCTGCCCCCGTGGGAGATCGGTCGCCCCTCAGCCCCCCTCACCTGTTCTCAGGCCATGAGCCCCTCCCCCCCCCATGGCTCTCCCTGCAGGGAAACTCCCCCAGCTTCAGCCAGACTTTCCTTCGACTGACTTTTAGCCCATTCCCCCGAGCTACCCGCCCCGGCTCCCTGGAGCTGTGGCTGGAGCTGCCTCTTCGTCAGCCGGCCCCTTCGTTGGCTTGGGGTGGGGGTCAGGTGGCTGGACACCGTCCCGACTGACCCAGCTTCTCTTGGCAGAAAACCCCTGGCGATGTGACTGCGCCCTGCACTGGCTCGGTGCCTGGATCAAGGAGGAAGGGCAGCGTCTCCTCAGCTCGCTGGACAAGAAGATTGTGTGCTCGGAGCCCCCCCGCTTGGCCTACCAGAGCCTGCTGGACATCTCTGGGAACAGCCTGATCTGCATCCCGCCTGTGGTGCAGGTGGAGCCGCTGGAGGTGACGGCCCGGCTTGGGGACGACCTGCGGGTCTCCTGCCAGGCCTCCGGCTACCCGCAGCCGCTGGTGAGCTGGCGGAAGGTGGCCCACGTGCGGGCAGGCCCCGCCACGGTGAGCGCCAGGCCGCTGGGTGGGAGGGCGGAGCTGCGCGAGCGCAGCGGCGGGGAGCGCTTCGACTCGGACACGGGCAGTGGAATGCTCTTCCTCAACAACATCACGGTGGCCCACGCCGGCAAGTACGCGTGCGAGGCCTCCAACCCGGGCGGCACGGCCCGCGTGCTCTTCCACCTCACGGTCAACCTCTCCCAGCAGCAGCCGCTGCCGCCGCCGCGCGCCTACCCAGCCTCCGTGGACGTCAGCCAGGAGCCCCTCTACGACATGGAGAGCATGGACTTCAACGCCCTGAGCATGGCCACGCAG
Source organism: Emys orbicularis (assembly GCF_028017835.1). NCBI lineage: Eukaryota > Metazoa > Chordata > Testudines > Emydidae > Emys > Emys orbicularis. The sequence continues at coordinate 3,396,837 of NC_088684.1, read as the reverse complement.
ACGGCCATCGCCGTAGGGATCTCGCTGCTGGCCCTCGTCGCCCTGCTCCTCATCGTCATGATCTACCGGAAGCACCGCAAGCGGAAAAAGGCCAAGAAGGAGGAGAACATCCTCTACGTCAACGACTACTCGGACGGGCCCACCACCTTCGCCCAGCTGGAGGAGTACCGCGACGAGCGGGGCCACGAGATGTTCGTCATCGACCGCACCAAGCCGCTCTTCGCCACTTACAAGGACCCCGAGGGGCTGGCCGGGGCCTTCCCGGGGCTTCCGGAGCCGCTGCAGGACCAGGCCACGCAGACCCTGGAGGGGGAGGAGGAGGGCGAGCGGGAGGCCAGCGAACTGTTTGTCAATCAGGGACTCGCGTTCCAGCCGCAGATCGCCTACGAGATCCACTGCTGAGGCACCATGGGAAGATGGGGGCGTTAGGGCAGGGCAATGGGACAGACCCCCCCCCGTCCCCACTCCAGTGTGGATGTGACCCCGACCGTTCTCCTGCGTCCCTGTGGCTGTGATAGCTCTGCCCCGCTGTGATTTAGGGCGCGTAGAGAGGGAGCCGGGTCTGCCCTGGTGGAGCTGCCTGGGCATCACCAGCACCGGGCATGGTTGGTTCCCAGGGGTGGGGGGGGCTAGACAGGCCGTCTGCCCAGCCAGACGGCTGCATCGCAGGGTGACCCTCATTTGCTCCCGGACTCCCCTGCACGGCTAGAGACACTGTGAAGCCACCTAGGGCCCCCAGGGCGTTGCCGGCCAGGCCAAGGGAGGGAAACATCTCCCAGAGCTGAAAGAATCGCCGGGGGCGGGGGAGGGGGTGTTTTTTAACGAAAGAAATAAAATTGCGTCACTGTCAGGAGAAATGGAAAAGCGCCATATTTGTAGGACCTACAAAACCCAGCCTGGCTCTATGGGCACCCACACGCGCTCCCGTCCGTTCAGCCCTGTAGGCCGGACGGTTTCCACAGGCGCGTGGCGGCCAGAGCTGGGGGTTGGTGCGCCTGGGCCAGCCCTTTCTGTTACCCTCTGCCGGGAGTGGACCCCCGTCACTTCCAAGCCACCCGGCCTGGGCAGAGCCTCGTGGCTAGTTCTAGCCCTGGGGCGTCCTCCTGGGCTTAGATCCCCTTCCCTGGGCCGCCTGAGCCCTCCCATGTCCCCCGTTGCTCACACGTACCCCAGAACCCCAGCTCGGCTGGGGGCTCTCTTTGCTTCCTTGTTCTGGCCCCAAGGTCAGGCCCCCGGCTGAGCCCAGGAGTTTCTTAGCCGCCGTGACTGTGTGGTGGGGCAAACAGATCTTTGAAAACCGAATTCCCTGCCACCGTCTGGCTCCTGGGAGCCCTGCTCACGTGGGTGATGGCTCCTGCCCCACGATCACACTGTGACGTTCCTGCTTCTCTCCCTCCCCCCCCCGACTGCCCCCTGTCTAGAAAGCCCCCCCGTGGCTGGGAGACGGTCAAAGCAGGTGGCCTCAGCCTGCAGTGGTGACGGCTCTCGCCGGCTTTCCCCGGACAGGCCCTCAGGCTGGAGTGGAGAACAACAATATTTCCACAGCCAGCGCCCCCAGTTCATGCTCGGGGACAGACGCGCCCCACCCAGCCGTGGGAGTGCAGGGAGGTCGCAGAAGGAGCAGTGGGCACACAGCATGGGGCTAGGGTGATCAGACAGCAAGTGTGAAAAATCGGGACAGGGGGTTGGGGGTAATAGGAGCCTATATAAGAAAAAGACCCAAAAATCGGGACTGTCCCTATAAAATCGGGACATCTGGTCACCCTACATGGGGCAGACAGACAGCGCCGTCCCTAGCCATTTGGCTGTGTGAGGCCCCAGGCCTCCCCCCCCAGGATCTGGGAGGCAGGAGCTGTGGGGGGCCACTTTTGGGGGCCCCATAGGCCCAGAGTGGCCCGGGGGATTAGCGGGGAGCCGGGAGCAGCCCGCTCTGCTTCCCTCACGCCGGCCCCAGCTGTGTCGCTCGGGGGAGGGGGCTTGGGGGAAGGGATCCCCCCCGCACTCACCTGCAGCGGTGGGAAGCGGAGCAGCCCGGCCCCAGCCCGCTCCACTCTGCCAGCTCCCAGCCATGGCGCTCCACTTCCCCTCGCCGGTGAGAGCCCGGGGTGGTCCTTTCCCCAACCCGAGCGACATGGCCGGGGCCGGGGCAAGGGAAGTGGAACGGGCTGGGGCCGCGTCTCTCCGCTTCCCGCCGCCGGTGAGAGCCCGGGGCGGTCCTTTCTCCAACCTGAGCGACATGGCCGGGGCCGGGGCAAGGGAAGTGGAACGGGCTGGGGCTGCGTCTCTCCGCTTCCCGCCGCCGGTGAGTGTGGGGAGCGTCCTTTCCCTGCACTCACCAGTGGCGGGAAGTGGAGTGCCGCGGCTGGGAGCTGGCGGAGTAGAGCAGACTGGAGCCGAGTTGCTCCGCTTCCCACCGCTGCCGGTGAGTGCGGGGTCGCTGGGGGAAGAGGTGGAATGGGCGCGGGCCATGTGCGGAGCAGGGGGGAAGGGTAAGAGGTGGGGCGGAGGGAGTTGTCTGGGGCCCCACACCCCCCTAGGGAGGGCGCTGCCCCTTGTAGGGGGGGCCGGCTGGCCGAGGGATAGGGCTGGTCACCGGGGCTGGGGCTGCGGCGTATGCAGCACACAGCTGCCTAGGGCAATTGCCGCAGATTTCATGGTGCCCTAGGTAGCTGCGTATGCCGCATATGCCTAAGGACGGCCCTGCAGACAGACGCTGCGTCGCCGTTTCCAAGCAGGTCTCACAAACAGCTGCGAATGCAAAACCAAAAAGGGCCCAATACACTCGCCAGGGACGGTGGCTGGCGGGGCCGGCAGCAGCTGCTCTGTTGCGCCAGTGTCGGGCTAGCTGGGCAGCGTGGCCCCCAGCTCTCGTGTGCTGGGGGGGGGGGTGCCCAGGTGGGAAGGCTCAGACCTGGGGGGTCCCCATATTGGGGCACCATCCTGCCATTGATGGGCTTGGAGGGCGAGCGGCACCTTGCAGGATCGGGCCCTGTGTTTGTCTCTGAGCTGGGCAGAGGAAAGGGGCCTTTGAACCCCTCCTGTGTGTGGCCACACCCCTTTCTGAGGGCAGCAGCCAATCACAGCCCAGCCAAGCTTGAGCGACCCAGCTGGGAAATGAACTTGCAGTGGTTGCCCCCTCCCCCACCCGTCCTGACCGTACCAGGAATGCGCCTTTTGGTCCAGGATTTGATGGGGTTTGGCTTGGTGGGAGCAGGCACTGAGGAGGAGAGGCCTTGCTGCGTTCTACACGCCCTGGCTGGATCACTGCACGCTTCTGCAGCATCTGGTTAACCTGTGCAACTCCCTACTGCAGGGTGCTGGTGAGGCAGGTGGCTCATTGAGACTCTACACCCTGATGCAGATGTTTATCTATGTACAAAAACCTTCTCCACTGCCCCCCACGCTCCAGGCCATAAAGGGAGCCAGGGCCAGGGAGGAAGTGCCCTTCCCACACCCCCAGGTAGATATGGCATAGTAACATGCATTGCGGGGGCTTACATCTTCCTTGGAAGCCTCTGACATTGGTGCCGACTGTGAGATGATGGGGCGGGCATGACAGCCCACCCTTCTGAACAGCCCTGCTCAGACAGGGCGGGGGGGGACAGAGGCGCGGAGCTGGGCGCAGCTGCACACTCAATGCCCTGCAGCCCTGTCTCCTCACTAGCCCTACCAGGGGCCTCCCAGGGTACGTCCACACAGCAATTAACCACCATGGCTGGCCTGCGTCGGCCGCTCTCCCTCCACACGGGGCCCCAGAGCCCAGGCCCCAGCCAGCCCAGCCCCACTGGCTACGCTGCAGTTTTATAGCCCCACAGCCCGAGCCCCGTGAGCCCGACAGCTGACACCGGCCAGGCATGGGTGGTTCATTGCAGTGTAGACAGACACCCCCCCCGCCACGCCCCCAGCCACTGACGCAGCACTGCTCCAGCAGGGGAGATCCAATGTGTGTGTGTGTGGGGGGGGGAAGTGGCTGGAGAGTGAGATAACCGAGAGCCCCCCCCCCCCCCCCAAGACACCAGCTAGCCAAGCCTTACGTGTGTGAGTGACATTTACCAGCACAGGACTCCTGGGTTCTGCCCCCAGCTCTGGGAGGGGAGTGGGGCTGGACGTCAGGACTCCTGCATCCTAGTTCTGGTTCTGGGAGGGGAGTGATTAGGGTGCAGGGGGAGAGTGGCTGGAGGGGCTGGAGGGAAATCTGAAGTCCTGGGTTCTTCTGCCACTGATTTCCTGGGACAAGGTGGGTGAGGTAACATGAGGCGTCTCTCTGTCTCACCAACAGACATTGGTCCTATAAAAAATATCACCTCCCCCACCTCGGCTCTGTAATATCTTGGGGCCGGCATGGCTACAACAACACTGCATCCAACTGATTTCCTGGGTGAGTCGCTCACCCGGCTCCGGGCCTCAGTTTCCCCCTGGGTGAATTATGCCTGTGGGCTGGTAGCACTGGTCAGCTCCCTGGCTTGGGTGAGTGTCTGGCGCACTGGAGGAGCCGGCCAGCGGGTGTCGTTGAAAAAGCTGCAATTACTCTAGCTTTATTGAGATTGGCAGGGTAACAAACCCATGCACCGCCCCCTCCCTGCCCCACACAGGGCATCTTGGCCTAGCGGCACCGCACTGGCGGGCAGTTCCACACACTGTCCGACTCCTCCTCCGTCTCGCCCCCGCTCAGGACACCCGCCGTGGAGAGGTAGGTCCTGGTCCGGTAACCCCGGAACGCCGACTGGATCCTGATGGCGGCCTCCTTCTGCTCGCACAGTGCCCGCCGCGCCTGGCAGCCCCGCCAGAAGGCCTGGATGCGCGTGGCTGCCTGCGCCAGCTGCCAGTACCGCTTCCTGGTCTTGAAGACCCGTCTCTCGCCCTCGGGCTGGCTGGGCCAGAAACTGCTGGAGAGCCAGGCTGCGTCTGTGCCCCCGGTGGCCTGCTGGCGCTTGGAGCTCGGGGGGAAGCTGGCAGAGGAGTGGTACATCATGGCACGCAGGCCAGCCGTGCTGCCCCTGTCCCGCTCCCTGCACCGGGTTGCTGCCCGGGCCACACAGGGGCGACCCTTCTGTCCTTTCTCCCTGCCCTGATGCCACACTTTGGGGGCAGCCCGATCTTCACCCCTGCTTGCTGGAGGGGTGCCCGTCCAGTGACGGTGCCCTTTGTAGACTGCTCCCTCAGCCCTCTCCGTACGGTAGGCCCCGGCTTGTCGGGCCTGAGCGCGGCCATGCCCAGCTCCGTAGCACGCTTGCTCAGCAACAGCACTGTAGCCGGTGCCCTCCCTCCTGGCACTGGGGTGGCCAGGTGCCGCCTGCCGGGGGAGACCCTGTGTGTGGTAATAAGGTCCCTCCGAGCTGGTATCCGACTCGTAGGCTGTGTCCCTCCCCTCCCCCACCAGGACCCAGACCATCATGCTCCGCCCGCACTTGGGGCATTTCTTGAAGGCAGGGGGGGCCGTGCCCCCTCCCTGCGCCCGACCTGGCAGCTTTGTCAGCTTCTCCCTGCCAGCCCTGCACTCCCCTGGCCAGTGAGCAGGGGAGCCGAGCGGCGTCTGGGCCCCCTCGAGGCCGTGTGTCCTGGACGCCAGGCTGGTGGGGGACGGGGCCTCCTGCGCCCCCGTCATGTAGTTGATGAGCCCTCGGTACGTCTTGCTGAAGAAGTCCCTCAGGCTGCTGGTGGGGCGGGGCGCGGCCCTGGCGTGGGCTAGCTTCTGCCTGGTACGGTACCCCCTGTAGTGGGCTTGGATGGTGGTGGCGGCTCTGTGGCTCTCTGCTAATGCCTGGCGTGTCCGGTACCCCCTGTAGTGGGCTTGGATGATGGTGGCTGCCAAGTTCTGGTTGTATATCTCACACCGCACCCTGTAGCCCCGGTAGTGGGCCTGGATCACCACGGCAGCCTGCTCCTCCTCGAGCTCCGGCTCGGCCCAAACATGCTCCCTCCTGGCCGCGTAGCCCTGCTGGGCAGCCGCCTCCACCCTCTGGCTGGCCAGCCGCTCCCTGGCGAGGTATCCCCTCCAGACGGCTTGGATGGCGACGGCCGCATGGTACTGAGCGCACAGCTGCTGCCTGGCCTGGTACCCGCGCCAGGCGGCCTGGATGATGGTGGCTGCTGCGTCCCGGAGCATGTCCAACTCCTCCACCAGGACGTCATCGAAGGAGCTGGCCCGGTGCTTGCTGTGGAGCCGACTGGGGCTAAGTCTGCTTCTGGGCCGCTGCCGCCCCGCAGGGTTCAGCTCCTCAAAGCTCAGCTGGACGCGGCCATGCCAAGGGCGTGGGGCCGAGGGGTACTGCTCAACGGCCTCCATGCTGTGGGGGCAAAGCCACCTGTCAGGCCTGACCCTGCCACTTCCCCCAGGACGGAGTCCCCGGTGCCACAGGGCCCTGCTTCACCTTTGCCTCTGCCGCGATGCCAGCAGCACCCAGAGAGAAGCGGGGCAGGCAGTTGGCTGGGACCATGGAGACTCCCCCGCCCCCCCGGGTTTGTCACTTCCAATCCCCCGTTCGGCCCAGCCCTAGAGTGAGAGCCCTGGCTGCTTTGCCCAGCGCCATGGGGCCCCGGGGTGATGCTTCAGGAGACATAAATGATCATTAAGAGCAGGTGTCAGATGCACGTGTGATATGAGCCCCCCTCATGGGCAGCATTGTCAAGGCTGATGCACAAGGTCAGGGAGCGCCATGAGCTCAATGCCATCCTGGGGAATCTCTCCCAGTGTCCTCCCCTTTGTGATCAGCTTGCCTCGGCTCAGCCCCGCCCGAGCAGCCTCCTTCCCAGAGCGCACAGGGCTCCACCAGCCCCAGGGGAATGCAGCCACAGCTAGGTAGGGGCCACCCAGTGCCCCACACAATGGTTCTAGTTCACTGACAGCTCAAACGGCGAGGCCTCGAGCAGTGATGGCGGGCAAGGACGTGTCTCCTGCCCCATCCCCCTTCTCCTGGCTCATGCCTGGGTCTCAGCCGGCTGTGGGCAGTGGATGGGGGCTGGGGCAGCTAGCAGAGGTACTGAGAGGGCAGTAGCAGGGGTCAGGGAGTGCTGAGGGCAGGGCTGTTGGGGGAAAGGTGTCTGGCAGATCCCATGCTTGGAGGACAAGGCACAGGCTAGTGGGGAGATGGCTGAAAGGAAGCTGTATGTTGTTAACCTGCGGAACTCACCACTGCAGGATATTAGCCTGGAAAGCTTTTTTAAAAGGCTCAGACAGAGCAACCTAGACCTGGGGACATGAGCTGCACTTCCACTCACTAGGACAGACAGAGGGTGTGATTCCTGGCCGCCAAACTGGGCTCCTACAGGTTCCCCCGGCAGAGATTAGGACATAACGCAGGCCAGCAGGGCTTGGTTCTGCTATAGTGTCCCAGCACGCTGCCGGCACCCCCAGACACACTGGGAATGGGGTGTGTGGGGCTGCTGCGCAGCGCTTGGATTGGTCTGGGTCGCTCTCCTGCAACAAATTGACATCTCTGCGGGGGGGAGGAGGGGGGGGCGACTGGAGCATTAGAGACCAAACGGGGAGCCCAAGGCTGGCCATTAATTGGCGTTCACATGCCAGAGGGCCTGGTCCTGTCCAGCCCAGGGGTGGGGCATTGAGGGACTGGGGCACTTGCAAAGGCGCAACATCAGGGGCGAAACAAAGCTTCACATTTCATGCAAAGGCAGGGTTCCAGCCAGAGTGCCAGGGGCTGGCGGGGGGTGTGTGTGTGAGTGCCCAGCCCAGCCTGCCAGGGGCTGCGGGGGCCATGACCCAGCCCTGCAAAGCCCAGCCAGAATGCCAGGTGCTCGGGTTGGGGGTCATCCATCCATGGAGGGGGCTGGTCACGGTGCCAAGCTCTCGGGGCTGCGATGCCCACCCCTATTCCCAGGGAAAGCTACAGTCCTGGAGCCTACCTGCACCTGCACTGAAGTGGGGAGCTGGGAAGCCTGCTCCGGTGCCAGCTGGGGGGGCCTCCCAGCTCCCTTGTCTCCTGCCGCCACATGCCCAGGGAAGGCTGATGTCTCACTGTGTGATGTCATAGTGCCTCTGTTGCCATGGCCTGTGAGCTACCAGTCCAGCTGTGGGGGAGGGGTGTGCCCTGGCCCTGCCGTGCCCAGCCAGCAGTGCCAGCTGTTTGTGGCGGCACATCTGCACCAGACACCCCAGTCCAGGGGCAGGCACAGCCTGAGGCCCTGATGGACCCATACGGGGCTGGCGGAGGAGGGGGCCGATGCGATCGCACAGCTTGGGGGCACGGGGTGCCCAGCCACGTCGCCTGCATCGGAACATGTGACGTCACATGTGGCGTTGGCCTGATGATGATGTCATGGCATAGGTCCAGCAGTGCCAGATTTTTTGGGGTGGGTGGGAAGGGGGAGGGGGGGTAATCCAGCCCTGATATTTTTCACATAGGGCAATGACATGCCCCAGCTGCAGGAGGCGCTGTCTGCGGTGGGTGGCACTTGAACTGAACGTCAAGCCAGAGGAAGCAGGCAGGGATTACAGCTCCCTTACTCCGCGCCCGCTCCCTGCAGCGTTAATGTAGCACCAAACCGCCCGCAGGGGCTGGCTCCTTGGCGACCTCTGCCCGTGAGCCTCACACGTTTTCAGCCCCTGCTGGCTGACAAATGGCCTGGACCCAAACCCTCAGACACCCCCCGACTTTGGAAACACATCAGACGCGCGCGCCGGGACGCTGCGGGAACCAGTGCTGGTGCCAGCCCATGGAGGGGGGCTACACACAACACATACTAAGCATTAATAGCCCCCCCACCTTGAGCTGCTTGGGGCCCTGAGCAAACGCTGAGTCTGCTTATGCCTAGCGCCGGCTCTGGGGGAAGGAGCTGGGCTGTGATGCCCCACGGCCCTGTCTATTGGCACGATTCAGCCTCAGCACAGGTGATTAGTTAGGCATCAGTGTGACAGCAGAGGTGACTCAGCCAATCATCACCAGGCCCCGTCGGTAATTTGCATGCTGCAGTCCCATTGGTGGAAATGAACAGGGGGCGTGAGGGTGGGGCGTCAGAAGGTCATGGGGACTGGCTCCCAGGCGCCGGACCCCATGCTCCTCGCCAGTCCACCGCTTTGTCCCCATGGTGGCCCTGGGTGGCAGCAGAAAGCGGAGAGAGGCAGGTGTCCTGCCTGCAGGTAGCTCCCTGAGCAGCACTGGCGACCAGCATGGCAGAAATGGTGACCCCGGCAGGACAGATGTCCTGCTGGCCTCCAAACTCCCAGCAGGGAATCTGCTGAGCTCACTGTGACGGGTTGGATCACAGAACCCCCCTTGGGAGCTGCCACCTGATGTGCCAAGACTACCTCTGCCCCTGCCTTCCTGCCCTGTCAGCTTAGGACTTCTGTGCCCTGCCTGGTTTGAGCCAGACTCACTAGCCTGCTGCAAACCCAGGTCTGAATCACGTCCCCTAACAGCTGTAGGCTTACCTGAAAGCAGCTAACAGAGGTGTTCTTGTCTTTAACACGCAGATGCCCACCTCCCAATGGGGTCTAAACCCAGATAAATCCGTTTTACCCTGTATAAAGCGTATACAGGGTAAACTCATAAATTGTTCACCCTCTATAACACGGATAGATACAAAAGGGACAGGCGTGAACCGCACCAGATACATGCCTGTGCTCACGTCTCCGTGAAGGAGTCGCCAACTGATATCCCCGGCGGGCCGCGGGGCCAAGGTGGAATACAGGCTGGCTCACCGGTCAGCGTGGGAGCTGTCAGGCAGGCAAGTTAATGGCAGGAACCAGGCGATAACTGTTTGCTCCCCTTGTAAATCTCCCTGACAGCCAGAACATGGTTTTGCCAGTTCCCCAGGGAGCAGGGCACGAAAGGGATGAGCAAAGGGCTGCAGAGAGGCTCTTCATCTCGCCGCCCAGCCTGTCAGCCTCCTCTTTCCAGCTCCCATTCTTCCTGAGGGGGCTTTCTGCTACGGGGGGGGGCCCACGGCGCTCAGTGACTCATTACCAAACTGCAGGGGGGGAGGTCCTCACCTTTCTCATCCCATCCCATGGGACCGAAGGATGCAGGCCCTGAGAGCAGAACTCCTAGGTTCTATCTCCAGGTTTGGGCGGGGCCTGGGAATCAGGACTGTGAGGCTGGCAGACCAGGTGCCTGCTCATGCCAAGGTCCCCAAGTCTCAGCTGAACACTGACCAATACATGGCTGGAACCAGCCTGGCTCCCCTGCCTGTGGGTACTGTGCAAACAGGTGTTAGAATGAGAAGAATCTGTTTTGTGTTTAGTCTTTATGGAATGCTTGTGAGTTGCTGCTGGTATTAATCTCAGGCCTGGTCTACATTACAGAATTAGATCGGCATAAGGCAGCCTACCCTGACCTAACTCTGTAAGTGTCTACACTAAAACGCCGCTCCCACCAATGTAACTCACCCACTACAGCAAGGTAATAACTCCGCCTCCGCGAGCGGCGTATCACTTAGGTTGATGTAGTTAGGACGATGCAGTGTCAGTGTATGGTTACCTGCTTTAGCTGAGTGTTGCTTACATCAACTGTTGCTGCCTTTCATAAACCATCCCACAATGCCCCACACTGGCAGGTAAATCAGTGCAAGCGTTCCTGGTGAGGACACGCACCACCGACACAGGAGCGTGGTGTGGACACATAAAACCGATTCAATTACCAATGGCTATATGGCGAGGTAACTTGGGTTGACTTAATTTTGTAGTGTAGACTTGCCCTCACTTATAACATTGATATCCCATATTGTAAGGTTGCAATGTGAGTCTCTGTGACAGTAAATCACCAGGCAGGAGAGAGACATTAACTAGTGTGAGGTGCTGAGCTCCAGCAGAAGGTATTATGCCTTGCATTGCCAGCAGATCGAAGGATGTGCTCATTCCCCTCTATTCAACATTGGTGAGGCCTCATCTGGAGTACTGTGTCCAGTTTTGGGCCCCACACTACAAGAAGGATGTGGAAAAATTGGAAAGAGTCCAGCGGAGGGCAACAAAAATGATTAGGGGGCTGGAGCACATGACTTATGAGGAGAGGCTGAGGGAACTGGGATTGTTTAGATTGCAGAAGAGAAGAATGAGGGGGGATTTGATAGCTGCTTTCAACTACCTGAAGGGGGGGTTCCAAAGAGGATGGATCTAGACTGTTCTCAGTGGTGGCAGATGACAGAACAAGGAGTAATGGTCTCAAGTTGCAGTGGGGGAGGTTTAGGTTGGATATTAGGAAAAACTTTTTCACTAGGAGGGTGGTGAAGCACTGGAATGCGTTACCTGGGGAGGTGGTGGAATCTCCTTCCTTGGAGGTTTTTAAGGCCCGGCTTGACAAAGCCCTGGCTGGGATGATTTAGCTGGGGTTGATCCTGCTTTGAGCAGGGGGTTGGACTAGATGACCTCCTGAGGTCCCTTCCAACCCTGATATTCTATGAAAGGTCCATCGACACAGATGGACTATTGTGGGTTGATAAAGAAGACAAAGGAGTTTGTTGTTCTGCTTGCCCCCATGAAGATGAGTCATGAAAGTGGATTCCTCCCATCGGATGAGCTTGCAGCTCAGAGCACATGGCAGGATGGGGATAACGCCCCCAAACAAAAGGAATTAGGTATCTCTATGCTGCTTGAGAGTGGGTGGGGGAAGAGGCAAGGATTTTCATAGAATCATAGGACTGGAAGGGACTCGAGAGGTCATCTAGTCCAGTCCCCTGCACTCATGGCAGGACTGAGTATTATCTAGACCATCCTTGACAGGTGTTTGTCCAACCTGCTCTTAAACATCCCCAATGATGGAGATTCTACAACCTCCCTGGGGAATTTATTCCAGTGCTTCACCATCCTGACAGTTAGGAAGCTTTTCCTAATGTCCAACCTAAATTGCCCTTGCTGCAATTTAAGCCCATTGCTTCTTGTCTTAGCCTCAGAAGTTAAGATCAATTTTTCTCCCTCCTCTGTGTAACAACCTTTTATGTATTTGAAAACTGTTATCATGTCCCCTCTCAGTCTTCTCTTCTCCAGACTAAATAAACCCATTTTTTTCAATCTTCCCTCATAGGTCATGTTTTCTAGACCTTTAATCATTTTTGTTGCTCTTCTCTGCACTTTCTCCAATTTGTCCATCTCTTTCCTGAAATGTGGCGCCCAGAACTGGATACAATACTCCAGTTGAGGCCTAATCAGCATAGAGTACAGCAGAAGAATTACTTCTCGTTTCTTGCTTACAACATTCCTGCTAATACACCCCAGAATTATGTTTGCTTTTTTTGCAACAGCATTACACTGTTGACTCATATTTAGCTTGTGATCCACTACAACCCCCAGATCCCTTTCCGCACCACTCCTTCCTAGGCCGTCATTTCCCATTTGCTATGTGTGTGTGATGTTCCCCTCTGGTGTTGTCTGAACCGGTGAACTCCTTGACTCTGGGAGCCAGCCTTACCCTGCTCTGCTGTGAGAACCCCCACTCCTGGGCTGTTCACGCACCGCCTCTGGCATGTAAGCTGATCCTTGGACTGTGCAACCGAATGACACTAGCCAATATCTCTGGTCCCAGACACAACCCAAGGAACCTCCGTCTTGCAGTGCCCAGTTATGCCAGCTGGACGCTGCAAGCTTATATGAGTTTGTCAATTTAACAAAGAAATTGACATGCACCAGGCTTGTTATCCCAAGGGGAGACTCTGACACACTTCAGACCAAACGCACTGCTTCAGATAGAATAAACAAACAGATTTATTAACTATAAAGATAGATTGTAAGTGATTATAAGTCAAAATATAACAAGTCAGATTTGCTCAAATGAAATAAAAGCAAAACGCATTCTAAGCTGATCTTACCACTTTCAGTGCCCTTACAAACTTAGATACTTCTCACCACAGGCTGCCTGATTGCTCTTCATCCAGGCTCTCCCCTTTGATCAATGCTTCAGTTGCTTGGTGTGGTGTCTGTAGACATAGGCGCCGACTCAGTGAGTGCTTCGGGGCTGGAACACCCACGGGGAAAAATTGGTGTGTACTCTGCACCCACCGGCAGCTCTCCGTCCCAGCTCACCTCCGCCTCCTCCCCTGAGCGGGCCGCCGAGTCCTGCTTCTCCCCCCTCCCTCCCAGCACGTGCACCACGAAACAGCTGTTTCTCTTCTCTTGGAGAGTTTTTGCCTGGGCGTATTTTAAGCCATGATGACACATTTTCAGTCTCATAACTACATACATTAAATTATAACCTATAACAATTACTATAACAACCATGCTCAGTGCATCATGAGCAACATGACAAACTTTGTATTGGATACCACACAATCATTTTATAAAGATGAACATAGGGGGTGTAGGGTGGTCCCCCAAGGCACAGAGTGCAACTGATTGTTCCTTCCTAAATGGAGTACTTTGCATTTGTCCTTATTGAATTTCATCCTATTTATTTCAGACCATTTCTCCAGTTTGTCCAGACCAGTTTGAATTTCAATCGAATCCTCCAAAGCACTTGCAACCCCTCCCAGCTTGGGATCGTCCGCAAACTTTATAAGTGTACTCTTTGTGCCATTAGCTAAATCATTGATGAAGATATTGAACAGAACCGGATCCAGAACCGATCCCTGCGGGATCCCACTCGTTAGGCCCTTCCAGCATAACTGTGAACCACAGATAATTGCTCTCTGGGAATGGTTTTCTAACCAGTTATGCACCCATCTTATAGTAGCTCCATCTAGGTTGTATTTCCCTAGTTTGTTTATGAGAAGCTCATGTAAGATAGTATCAAAAGTCTTACTAAAGTAAAGAAATACCACGTCAACCACTTCCCCCCTATCCACAAGGCTTGTTACCCTGTCACAGAAAACTATCAGGTTGGTTTGACACAATTTGTTCTTGACAAACAAGCGATTCCCCAGCTGCTCACCCTAGGCTAGCCCTAAAGGACAACACCACTTGCTTATTATAGAAGCTTCTATTAACTTTTGAAATTCAAGCTTATAGCACATTTGTGTATCTATGGTTACCTGCTTAAACCTTGTAAATAACACTCTAATTTCCTTTTCTTAAATAATAAATCTTTATACAGATTTTTATAGGATTGGCTACAAGCGTTGTCTTTGGTGTGAGATCTATGGTGCAATTGACCTGGGGTAAGTGACTGGTCCTTTGGGACTGGGAGTAACCTGAATATTGCTGTGACTCGTGGTGTAAGAGACCATCTACCACAAAGGTAGGCTCACCGGGGTGGCACAATAGATTGGAGTATCCAACAGGACTGTCTGTGACTCCATGGTAAGGCTGTTATAGTGTGTGAGGAGTTCACACTTGATAACTGGTTGGTGAAATCGAAGAATAGAATTCACAATCAATTTGGGGTTTGTGTCCTGGTTCCTAACAGTCTGCCCTGAGGTCAGGTCTCATGCGCGTGAGTCACTGCAGGCAGCGTTACAAGGACACCTGGGTTCTACTCCCATTTCTAGACGTCAAGGTGGTCTCGTGTTTGGAACCAGATTGCCAGGCGTCCGGTTTTCTACCAGAACACCCGGTCGAAAAGGGACCCTGGCGACTCTGGTCAGCACTGCTGACTGGGCCGTTAAGAGTCCAGTTGGCGCAGGGCTGGCAGGCTCCCCACCCGGCTCCCAGGAAGCAGCTGGCATGTCCCTCCAGCTCCTAGGTATTGGGGCGGCCATGGGGGCTCTGCACGCTGCCCTCACCTGGAGCGCCGGCTCTGCAGCTCCCATTTTCTGGGAACTGCAGCCAATGGGAGCTGTGGGGACGGCACCTGCGGCCAGGGGAAGTGCACAGAGCCAGAGAAACATGTCGCTGCTTCCCGGTAGCCGCCTGAGGTAAGCGTTGCCTCCCACATCCAAACTCCCTCCCAGAACCCACACCCCGCACTCCTGCCCACACCACAACCCCTGCCCCAGCCCCAGCCCTGAGCCCCCTCCCGCACCCAAAATCTTTCCTGGAGCCTGCACCCCAAACCCCCTCCCACACCCCAACCCCCTGTCCCAGGCCTGAGCCCCCTCCCGCACCCCAACCCCCTGCCTCAGCCCACACCCCGCATCCCCTCCCACACCCCACACCCTGCCCCAGCCCTGAGGCCCCTCCCGCACCCAAACTCCCTCCCAGAGCCTGTACCCCTCACCCCCGCCTGAACCCCAAACCCTGCCCCAGCCCTGAGCCCCCTCCCGCAGCCAAACTCCTTCCTGGAGCCTGTACCCCAAACCCCCTCCTGCACCCCACCCCCCTGTCCCAGGCCTGAGCCCCCTCCCACACCCCAACCCCCTGCCTCAGCCTGGTGAAAATGAGCGTTGGGGAGGGAGTGAGGGTGGGGGAGAGCGAGCCACGGAGGGAGGGGGATGGAGTAAGTGGGGCGGGGCCTCAGAGAAGGGGCGTGACAGGGGTGGGGCCTCAGGGAAGGGGCGGGGCACAGTGAGGGTGTTCGGTTTTCTGCAATTAGAAAGTTGGCCTTGGGGGGTGGGAGGGAGCACGGTGCTCGGGGCCCAGCCTGGGGATGTGCCTTGCGGAGTGTGGGGGGGACCCACTGACCCGCCCCTCCCCGCCCCGGGGAACTTGGCTCCCTCCGCTATGGGCGGGCGGTTCCGAGGCCCGCCAGCAGGGGGCGAGGGGAGCGCAGGAGGGACGCTCTGGCCTCACCTCTCCGCTGCTCCGGCCCCTGTCGCTATTTGATGACGTCTATAGGGAGCGCGCCGCTGTGTGGGCTGGGCACCCGGAAGAGCCCGTAACAATGGGGGCAGCGAGGGGAGGAGCCGTTCAGAGCCCGGGGAGGGGGAGCTCCGGGGAGAAGGTAGGTGGGAGGGGGACAGGGTTGTACGAAGGGTAGAGGAGGGGATATGGGGCTGCTCTGGGGGCTGAGGGAGGGGGAGGGGAAGGGTTGCTCTGGGGGGCTGAGGGAGGGGCTGCTCTGCGGGCCAGGGGGGCTGCTCTGGGGGGCTGAGGGAGGGGCTGCTCTGCGGGCCAGGGGGGCTGCTCTGGGGGGCTGAGGGAGGGGGAGTGGAAAGGTTGCTCTGGGGGGCTGCTCTGAGGGCCAGGGGGGGCTGCGCTGGGGGAGGGGAGGGGAAGGGGAGGGGCTGCTCTGGGGGCTAAGGGAGGATGTTCTGGGGCGCTAAGGGAGGGGCTCTGCTGGGGGGGGGCTGCGCGCAGTACTGACGGGGTGTGTGTGGAGATGGCGGTGGTGGGAAAGTTGGGGGAGTAGGGTTGGGGGAGGGGAATGGGTAGCAATCCAGAGAGGAAGGGGGAAGGCAACAGGGAGGCCGTGGCTCCCCATCCCAGAGCGGATGGAGCCATCTGGCTGCAAGGCACCGGGTGCTGTGAAGTCTGGAGCGGGGGTTTGATGGGGGTGTCTGGTCCATCCTGTGTAACAGGGTGTCATGCTCTCTCAGCAGGTCTCAGCCGGCCACGCCTCCCTCGGACGTGCCTAGGTGAGCATCATTGCCACTGACCCTCTGCGTTGGGTGGGGCCTGGCCTGTGGTTGGCCGGGCACGATGCCTCGGAAAAGGAAACCTTGTCAGCGTGCAGCCCCCCCTCAGCTGGCTGCGGTCACTGCTGTGGGAACCCCAGGCGTGGCCAGGGCTGGCTCAGGGTGTCGCATACAGCTGGGGCGCAGGACCAGGAGCCCAGCCTACTTTCCCTTCAGCTTCCTGCCGGTGGACTGTCAGCTCCATGTCTTCTCTTTCCTTTCGGAGGTGGAGAAGTGCACAGCTGCCTTGGTTTGTGAAGCCTGGAGCAAGCTGATCCGCACCCCCAGGCTCTGGAGGGTGGCTGACTTCATGAGACTGGGGGCCTTCCAGTCAGGCATGGATTTGGTGCTGGTTTCTGCCAGAGAATTTGAGAGATGGAAAGAGTGGGTCCACCAGTATGCCTATCACCTGACCTCTCGCAGCGCTAGCCTGCTAGTCCTCAGGGCCAGCTTTGATTTGGGTGATCAGAAGACCAAATGGGCTGACTTCCTTTCACGCTTCTTGGACAGTGTCCACTGTGGGGAGCTGCAGGAGCTGGAGCTCAACTGGACCTTGACTCACTTGGAACCACCAGACTTCTACCCGCCAGGCACCTGCAGTATGACTCAGGTCAGCCTGACCAAAATGGACCAGATCAGCAACTTCCAGACCCTTTTGGAGAAGTTTATCCAGAGATCTCCAAAGCTCACCAGGATGAAGCTGCCCTTTGACTGGTCTGCATACTCAGTTGCCATGCTGACCCAGTTCCAGCAGCTTCACACCTTGGAGTTGAAATACTTCTGGAGCTTCAAAGGGGTTTGCCCAGAAATCATGCAAGATCTCACCAAAGCCCTGCCCAACCTCAGAACTCTCATCCTTCATGTGCTGGTGCCAGTCAAAGACTTGGGCATCTCCTATTCTCTGGAATCCAGATCCCTGGAGTACTTGGATGTGTCCCAGAGCCGTGGCCTGGTGTTCTGTCACCTCGACCTGCCCTCCCTGAGGGTGCTGAGGATCAAGAAGACGGTTCGGGGCATCATCCTGAACCGGAGGACTAGGCTGGCTCTTCAGAGTCGCTGGTCCTGTCTGTACAGCTTGCTACGGAGTGGCACGCCCAACCTTCGGGTGTTCAACAACCAGGTGTTGCTGCCGCACTGGCGGGAGCAGACGTACAAGGAGCTAAATGCCTTGCTGCTGCAATCATGCTACTGTGTTCAGCACTCGGACACGTGGTTACTGTAAAGATTGATGGTGAAGGGAACAGACAGGAGAACCTGGTTCTCTTGTGTCTAGTGGTGTCACTGAAGGGGGTGTATAGCATGAAGAGACCATGTGTTGCCTTGGGAGGGACCAGGTGGCCTGTGTGTCTCTGGGCCTAGCATTCGTCAGGTTTCAGGAGAGGCTGCATCTGGGCCCAGTTTGCTCAAAATGGGAGGCTGACTGAGGGATGTTTAGAGAGAAGGACACTCTGTTTCTCTTCTACCAAGACAGTAAATGTTCTGTACCGCACAGCTGGTTTCAGCTTTTCATTTATAAGTGCACTTTATGGCCCCTAAGTGATGGCCTGTGTTCCTTACGTACCAGCAAGGGCTCTGAGTACTGCACATAGTAAAATCACACAGCTGCAGCCAGACACGGGTGCCCTGGTTGTCTAAATGCGCTGATGCAGAAGTGAAGATAGAATTGGTAACCTTTTGAGCTCAGACCCCCACAAACCTCTGCCTGATGCATTCACAGGGTAGTTCCATGCTCTTAGCTGGACAGTGTTATTAGCTGGTTAGAGCAGGGGAGCTGGGTTTCCTGGGTTCTTTTCCAGTCACTATCATTATTTTTGGAAATGATTAGACTCATTTTCAAAAGCAGCCTCTAATTTTGGCTCCCTGACTCGAGTTATCTTGCAAGTTGTGGGAGCGCAGCAGCTCTGAAAATCAGGACCAAGGGGTCTTGAGTTAGGAACCTCAGTTTTCCATCTTTAAAATGGGAATAAGCCTAACTTACCTCTCTGGGAAGGTGGTGAGGCATTTAGACCCTTGGACTTAGGTGCTGCCAAAATGTAAAGTAATATTAGAAAGTGGAGGAACATGGATGTTTGCCATTTCCCAGCCAGCAGAAGGCACCCCTTACTTTGTTATGCTGATATATAACCTGACTGATTCTTCAGACCATATCTGTTCTCAGCTGGTTCCTCTGATGCTGGTGGCCAAGTGCTGAGTTGACCCTAATAAAAATTAACAGAGCCCCATCGCTGTCAGTCTGTTCTAACTCTGCACTGGGCCAGGAGTTCTTACTAATGGTTGAATCTGTTTCCTAGTAGCCCCTTCCTAGCCTGGAGAGAGCATATGTGTAATCCTGGCTTTGTAGCGGGGACGCTTCTTGTGGGACATGGTGTGGAAGACGACATGGCTTTGTGCTGGGGTCCGTTTCATAGGCTGTGATGAGGGGCCAGATCCAGAGTTATTCCTCTGAGGAGGGCATCTAGATGCATGTGGCGTTCAAACTGCACAAGTGTCTGGAGAAGAGGGAGCTTCATTGTCAAATGCTGGCAGGGGTGATTCCCATGCGTGGTCTCTGCTGCTGTTGATTCTCTTTCCTTCAGGAGGCTTGCGCCAAAAGCCTCTGGCTCAACTGACCCAAGTAAGGGTTTGTCCAACACCTAGTGCACCGAGGTCCATGACTCGGGCTCCTAGGCACTACAGCTAGACAACTAAATAATCCGGGTCCTACCCCACATCTGTTTGTACCTTCAGTCGAATGAGTGGGGCCCTCCTGTGTCTCCTGCCACTTTCTGATGCCTGAAAACTTGCTTTGCTTTTCCTGTCGCTCCTCTCTCACAGCCTTTCTCCCCGCCGCAAACCCGAGCTGTGTTTCATGTTCACCCCCAGGAGTTCTGCTTGTCTCTGTGCCAGCAGCACTTCAATCTTCATCCCCACAGGGGGTCCATGAGGATAATAGGGAGCACAGCAGCACGTCTCCTTAGCAACACTGGCTGCCAGGAACACATTACTCCTGTCCTCTGCTCACTGTGCTGGCTTCCCAAAGAACATCGAATCAAGTTCAAGGTCCTGGTCCTCATCGTCCTAGCCTGGACCCAGGGTATCTAAAAGAACCTAAAGCTCCAGGATGCAACTCCACTCCTCTGGCACCATGGGACTCTCAACAATGAGGACAAAGCTCGTTTGTGCAGGAGACAGAGTCTCCTCAGGGATCACTCTGAGCCCATGGAATGAAACCCCCCTCCCCGCCCCCCCCAGGCACCAAGGACCACCCCAAACCACCCCACCGTCCGCTCTGAGCACATTGCCTTGCCTTCTCTAAGATAAACATATTGCAGTGTGTGTGTATCTATGCAAAACAAAATGCCCCCCTGCATGCAGGGAGAGGATAGGAGTGTGGCCATGTTGCTTAATGCGCTCCGGCAGGCGCTCAGATACAGAGAGGAGCGCAGTATAAGAAACTCTGTAGTACAGAATAGATTGGAACTGTGGGGCTCTGCAGCCTGAAGTGATCACAGGCCATGGTGCATCAGTAATGTGCACAGAGTGACGGTGGTTTTTGTTCCTCCTGCACACAGCGGTGCTGGCGGGGGGTTGTGGTTTGGTCACACTGTAGGGTAAGGAGAGGCAGCATTGTACTCCCCTAGTGCCTCAGAACCCAGTCGGGGCCCAGGACCCCATTGTGCTAGGTGCTCTACAGACACAAGTAGTCCATGAGAGAGGCAGTTCTGGCTCATGTTGTACTGAAACATGGTAGCTAAGTGTGACCTCATCAGTCTGATCACTCCCCAAGGGTGTGTGGCCATGCTGCCTTCGTTCCCCCCGTGCTGGTGCAGGCAGAGGGGCTGCTGAAAGCACAGTAAAGTGTCCTATCTCTTGGGGGGTGCTGTTGGAAAAGACACAACCTGCTTGAGGGGGGAGGGTGCAGCGCTTGCACTTCCCTGAGCTCTGTGGTGACCTGTGTGAACATACAGCTCAGTGTGTGTGGTTGGAAGCAGCCAGGCACTCCAGACGTGCTCTCTCTTGCAAGGTAGAGCTCCCCACCATCCCCTTTGAAGGCTGAAGTCCTCTCTTCCTGGACAGCTCCACTCTGAGCAGTGCAGTGTAAGATCCCCTTTCTCTTTCAGTTGCAGGATTAGTTCTATGGTGCATCTGTTCTCTGCTCTTAATGCATTTTTAAAAAAAAACATAAGAACGGCCATACTAGGGTCAGACGAAAGGTCCATCTAGCCCAGAATCCTGTCTTCCAACGGTGGCCAATGCCAGGTGCCCCAGAGGGAATGAACAGAACAGGGAATCATCAAGTGATCCATCCCCTGTTGCCCATTCCCAGCCTCTGGCAAACAAAATCTTCTGAAATTTAAAAAAATCCTTCCAGTCCAGATGTGAATTAAGTTTAAAAAAAAATCCACTGAGTTGTGGTTCGTTTTTTTTAAGTTTCCCCAAAGTTCTGAAAGCAATTCTTACCAGATGTAAATCACTTCTTCGCTGAGAACATAATGGAACATTTCAACCCAGAATGGAACGTTTTCACCAGAGAATTAAGGGCTTGGACGGGAAATGTCACCATCACTCATAGCATCACAAACATGTGGACTGTGTGAGACTCTCAGTTGACAGTAGTTTTAAGCTGGTATCGAGTTAGGTGATTGGAGAGACCCGCTAGTTCATCTTCTACATCGGCCTAGGTTGGGCTAGATCCCGACTGTATTGCTCTCCCCTGTCCAGTCTAGTTCTAAACAGCTAAAGCAATGATCAGATTTTTAGGCGTGAAGCTGCCAAGCTGTGTCCCTGTTTCCATCCCAAACCTCTTTGGGGTTAGTGGGTTCTCTCTGAACCAAAGGAGTGTTTCAATGTTACTTGCTAACCATGGGCTGAATATTTAAAAGTAAAAACGTGTCATTGAAGTAGTTTTGGTTATAAATACTGAATAAAGCTCCCTAGTTGCACGCAGACAAGATTGCATTTGGGTCTTGTGTCAATCCAGAATAACTCTTTTGACTTCAGAGGGGATATTTTACATTTCCAGCTGTGTAAGTGAAGTCAGAATCTGGCCCACTAAATGCATTCCAAATCAAATGAATAGCTACCTCAACCTTCCAGCAGTCAGAAGAGAAATCCAGGGCTTGTCTTCAGCTGTGCTGTGTGCACAATCTGTTTAGAACTGTGCTGCAAGGAAGCATCTGTATTATTGATCAGATGTCAAATGGCTCATGTGAACCCTTGAGTTATACAGGCTACTGTTTGAATCACCAGCACGCACTGTCCTAGGCTTTGTTGGGAGCCTACATGTTTGTCACTTATCTACAGAAATGGTAAGGACAAATTGTTAACAAAAGTCCTCTTAGCATTCACCTCGTTTGCATTTCAATCTGCACTGCTACCAGTGCTACATTGCTACAACCTTGAGAATGATGCTGTGTCTCTTAACTATAAATACACTTAGTGCTTCAACTGTTCTTTCCATCGGAGGAACTCAAAAGCACTTAACAGACATTAACAAACTACCCTAGGAGCTAGGTCAGTACTGGTTCCTTTCACGCATGGAGGAACTGAGATGGAGAGAAGCGAAGCAACTTGGCTAAATTCCCCAAGAAACCAGATGTGCTGACTCTCCCTGTGCCTTAACCACAAGGCTGTGCTTCTCAAACTCCTCTCAGCTGGTTCTTGCCACACCTCTTCCTGGTGAACTAGAAATGTAATTCAATTAACCTGCATTGATCATCAATAGGAAACACCCCAGGAATTATAATCCTCAATATCCATAACTGAATTAAAGTTGCTTATGCCCTAAACCTGAAGTGTCAATAGATGTTTTGTGGGATTCCCCTCCTAGCAATTAGACTCTGTGCTATCAGCACCTTTTCCGCTCGTACATTTTTGAGCTGATCGTTTCTTGGGCAGCCTCAGCACTGACTAACAGGTTCTTCTCTCCTACAGTTGAGGTGGCTAGAAATGAAGGATTTTCGGGCTGGCTTGGTCAGGATGCCGGAATCTCTCTTGGAAGTGAATTGACTAAAGAGCAACAATTGCTTCCCAAACGGTGCATCAGTTACGTTCATGTGCCGGAGCAGAGTTTAGATACGTGCAGTTCAGCTGTTTCTTTCTCCCAGCAATTGCTGGGCGTAGGGCACAGGCTAAGAAATGGCGTATAGCCTTGAAGGTATGAACTGATGCAGCAATGAGGAGTCAGAGGTGTAGTTCCAGCTTCAGAATGCTGTTTTGCACTCCACCTCTGTTCACTTCCAAACCTCGCTGCAACCCGAAGCTCTTCAGAGCGCATTGCTAGCAGATTGTACGGCAGGAGAGACCCTTAATGCTGGTGTTCGTAGCAGAAAGAATGTCCATGCTTACATGCAACAGTGGGACAGCATGATCTGATGGTCAGAGCATGGGACTAAGAATCTTGGGATCTACCGGCTCTGCCCCTAACTCACTTGGGCAAGTCACTTTAATCTCAGTTTCGTCATCTTTAAAATGGGCATAGGCGTACCTGTCTCCCAGGGAGTGGGGTGTTTGTAAAGCATGATATAGCTGGGTAGCTAATGTCCTCCAAATCTCTAATGCAGCACTACCCATTCTGTAGGGAGAAAGGTAGGGAAAGGAATTGATGGAAGGCTTTTTTGTGGTTAGCACATGGGAGCGGGAGGCAGGACTCCTGGATTCTATTCCCAGCTCTGCCACTGACTTGCTGAATGACCTTGCATCAGTCACTTTCCCTCTCTGTGCCTCAGTTTCCCCATCTGTACAAAGGAGCAGAGAGGCATAGTTCATTTGTGTTTGCTAAGAGCTTGGATGCAGGGGAAAGGAAGGAGCTACACAACAGTTCAATATGAGGGGAGCAAAATGTTAATTTAAAGGGCTGTTTTGTGGCAGGTGATGGATCCTGACTCAAATGAAGTACACTATGGAACACCTTGGGCAAACATCTCCATGGTATGGGTGGGCAAACCCTCACACAGAGAGGTGACTTGACTTGCCTGGAGTCACCCAGCAAGTCAGGAATAGATCCCAGATCCTCATGACACTTGGCCCAGTGTCCTCACTATTTGTCCATGCTGCTTGTCCTGGCGTGTCAAGTCACAGTTCCCCTGGCTACGTCTTCTGTGCATCCCGCGCTGAGGTAGGCACCACTGCTTTGCCACAGACCGTAAGAGACTGCAAAACAGAATGAGCTCAGTCGTTAGTATTTGTTTTCCAAAAGCCCCAAAATGTGCTGGGTGTTCCCCTCCCACCATAAAAACAAGGAAGGGGTGTGCAGTCTAAATATAATTCACGCCCCTCCCTCCACCCCACAGCTGTTGGAATATGGGTGGGATTGTCTTCCCCTTCTAAATACCATAAAAGATGTATTCCACCAGTCTATTGCTAAAAACACAGGACACAAATACTAGTAACAATAACTGGCCTTTATACAACACCTTCCTGCTGGGGATCTCAAAGCACGTTACTAAGGTGGATAGTTGTTGTTGTTGCTGTTTGACAGAGGAAACTGAAGCACAGAGAGATTAAGGGACCTGCTCAAGGCTACAAAGGGAGTCCTAGGCAGAAATGAACGCTGGTCTTCAAATCCTCAGACTTCTGTTCTAACCACCAGCCAGTGCTGCCTCTGCAGCTGTTTAGGCCGGGTCTATAACGTTTTTGTTGTGGCTGCAGAAATAGTATAAATTGCTAATAGACCCTTTCCTCTGAGCTGGATTGACGTGAGCTGTAGCGTAACACAAAGAGCAATGTTGGCTTTAGCTGAATCATAGAAGATAGATATGAAACTGACCTAGTTGGTTGTGCAATCCATCTCCCCGTCAGTGCCTATTTTTTTGCTAGTATTTTGCCCAGTCTAGTGTTAAATTTCCCAAACCACTGGGCTGAAAGAAACCATAGAATCCCCCACGGTCCATCCCGCTGTTTGCTAAGTGGATCTGACATGTTCAAAGAGTAAAACAAGCCTCAGAGACCAAAGGCAAGGTGTATTGCAATGCTGTTCTGCTCTGAAAAGCGCTCTCTCTAGCAGCAGTACCATGGGACGCTGTGTTCATTGCCTCCTGCTGGCTCCGGTCAGATTAGCTTTAGTTCCTTGTGAATAGGGGTTTGTGTTGCTGGAGATGCCCCCTGAGATCGGCAAGGCAAGCGGGGTGCTTCCCTGCCTCATGGGGGTAGAATCATAGAATATCAGGGTTGGAAGGGACCTCAGGAGGTCATCTAGTCCCACCCCCTGCTCAAAGCAGGACCAATCCCCAACTAAATCATCCCAGCCAGGGCTTTGTCAAGCCGGGCCTTAAAAACCTCCAAGGAAGGAGATTCCACCACCTCCCTAGGTAACGCATTCCAGTGCTTCACCACCCTCCTAGTGAAATAGTGTTTCCTAATACTTTAAGGCTACTCCATTAATGTGCAGAAATTGCACTGAGATCCATGAATGTAAGGTATTGTGGCTTTGTGCATTGGCCAGTTCAAGTTAGGCAGATTCCTACTGGCCTCCTCGACTCAACAGATGGAGCTGGGAACCCTCGGCTGGCTTTATTTTTTAATATGCAGCTCCAGTGCCATAGGGCGCTTTACGCAGCAGGCCTGTGTCCTGAAGAACATATAAACCAGGGGTTCTCAAACTGGGGGTTGGGACCCCTTAGGGGGTTGCGAGGTTATTACACGGGGGGCCATGAGCGGTCAGCCTCCACCCCAAACCCCACTTTGCCTCCAGCATTTATAATGGTGTTAAATTAAAAACACTTTTTTATATATTTATAAGGGGGGTCGCGCTCAGAGGCTTGCTATGTGAAAGGGGTCACCAGTACAAAAGTTTGAGAACCACTGATATAATGCCCCTCTGCCATGTACATTGGCCAAACCGGACAGTCTCTACACAAAAGAATTAATGGACACAAATCTGACATCAGGAATCATAATACTCAAAAACCAGTGGGAGAACACTTTAACCTGTCTGGTCATTCAATGACAGACCTGCGGGTGGCTATTTTACAACAGAAAAACTTCGAAAACAGACTCCAATGAGAGACTGCTGAGCTGGAATTGATATGCAAACTAGATACAATCAATTTAGGATTGAATAAGGACTGGGAATGGCTGAGCCATTACAAACATTGAATCTATCTCCCCTTGTAAGTATTCTCACACTTCTTATCAAACTGTCTGTACTGGGCTATCTTGATTATCACTTCAAAAGTTTTTTTTCTCTTGCTTAATTGGCCTCTCAGAGTTGGTAAGACAACTCCCACCTGTTCATGCTCTCTGTATGTATGTGTGTATATATCTCCTCAATATATGTTCCATTCTATATGCATCGGAAGAAATGGGCTGTAGCCCACGAAAGCTTATGCTCTAATACATTTGTTAGTCTCTAAGGAGCCACAAGTACTCCTGTTCTTTTTGCGGATACAGACTAACACGGCTGCTACTCTGAAACCTGATATAAACTATGCTGACTATGATAAACTGGAGGAGATTGGAGGTTATACCAGGGAGGGAGGGAGGGATGAAGGTAATCACAGAATAAACCTATGGGCTTTGTTGTTGGCTCCTAGCTTTAGAAAAATGTTTCAGTTGTTTTTTGATTGCTGGAAAGGAAGCAGTGGATTGTTTCAGGGCCTATGGGAAAAGGAGGAAGGGGAGGTAGTGCAGAGTATGGGGTCAGAGCATGCTCTGGGGAGGGATAAGGAAACAACAGGGGCATGGCAGGGAGGTGTATTAGTGGCCCACAAGGTCAGATTGGTGGGGGACCGATGCAGGCAGGCGCAGAACTGGGCAAGGACTTTGAAATTGATGCAGAAGGGGCTGTGGAGCCTGTGGAGGGGGTGCGGGTGATATGATCAGAGCAGCAGATGAGAAAGCTGGGTGGCAGCAGCATTTCAGATGGGAGCGAGGTGGCTGGTGGAAAGGCCAGAGAGAAGGGGGTTGTAGTTGTCCAGGCGGGAGACTGACGAGGGGTTTGGCAATAGGGAATGGACTGGGAAGCAAGAGCATCTTAGCCAGCCAAAATGAGGAGCCCTGCACTGCGCCTTGAGGAGCAGCAAAGAGCCACAGGGGGAGAGACCTGCAGCAGAAGCCTTTCCACTAAACCTGGCTTACAGTCAGGTCTCCAGTTCAAATCCCAGCCCTTACCCTGCTGCATAGAGAGAAGCAGCCATGCAGCCCCACTCCCAGCTTCAACAAAGGGGCAGGTGGCTAGTAACAGAGCAGGGCGCTGCCTTCCCTCCTACAGCTGGCCAAGAGGGCTTTCTCTGCCAGCGTTTCCTGGGCTCCACTGTTCGGCATTATTGGTTTCCTTGCGCGAGCTGTCACTTCGCCAGCCTCCTAGAGTGCACCACTTTGAAGTTCCCTGTAATTTGCAGTAAGCACCAGGCACTTAGTGCCCCTTGTTGATTTCAGCAGGTGGCAGGAGATGAACAGACTCCATGTTAATAAGCCTGGAGCTACTCTCAGCAGCAGCCCATTAATCTCTCAGTTAGAGGGCGCATATAGCTTTGTGCATAAATTTGTGGCCACGTATATTTAAACTTCACTAATGCAGGCTAAATGGAGTACGTAAATCCTATTATCTCTCGCCTCCACATCAGAGTGTCAATTGATGGGGGAGATTCCTAGATGATTTTATGTGGGCGCAGCCATGAAGTTTCTGCAGAAAGAGGAATCATAGAATATCAGGGTTGGAAGGGACCTCAGGAGGTCATCTAGTCCAACCCCCTGCTCAAAGCAGGACCAATCCCCAACTAAATCATCCCAGCCAGGGCTTTGTCAAGCCAGGCCTTAAAAACCTCTAAGGAAGGAGATTCCACCACCTCCCTAGGGAACCCATTCCAGTGCTTCACCACCCTCCTAGTGAAAAAGGTTTTCCTAATATCCAACCTAAACCTCCCCCACTGCAACTTGAGACCATTACTCCTTGTTTTGTCATCTGGTACCACTGAGAACAGTCTAGATCCATCCTCTTTGGAACCCCCTTTCAGGTAGTTGAAGGCTGCTATCAAATCCCCCATCACTCTTCTCTTCTGCAGACTAAACAATCCCAGTTCCCTCAGTCTCTCCTCATAGTGCTCCAGCCCCCTAATCATTTTTGTTGCCCTCCGCTGGACTCTCTCCAATTTTTCCACACCCTTCTTGTAGTGTGGGGCCCAAAACTGGACACAGTACTCCAGATGAGGCCTCACCAATGTCAAATAGAGGGGAATGATCACGTCCCTTGATCTGCTGGCAACAGATTTATGAGAGCAAATGTTTGGGCAAAAAGGCAACAAGTGGGGGTTCCTGTAATGTCTCCCCACCCCAAACCCAGGCTAGGTAAAGAAAAGACCTGGGTGGTGATCTGTAAGCACAGTCTCCTACACCCAGGCTCAACAGCTGGAAGGGGAGATCAATGGAAGGTGCTATCATGGCTAAGCCGAGAAGCTAATAGCTTGGCCCTAAAGGATTGTCCCTGAGTTGTGGGTATGAGGCAATTCTAATGTTCATGAGGTGCTCTGAGATCACCAGATGGAAGGGATGTTAAACTTCCTGCCTCAGGGTTTAAGCTGATCTCTCCCTTTTCGAGACCAGGATGGATTCTCCTACATCTGCTACTGGATCCTTACACCTTCCTTTGCAGTATGTGGTGTTGGCCACTGTCAGAGACAGGAGCCTGGGCTAGATGGACTTTGGTTCTGATCCAGTCTTGCAACTCCTTGTTCCCAAGCCCAACAGTATTGCAAAATGCTTCTCTCTATTGCTGGCTGGCAGTGCTGCGCCACGGGGGTGGACATGGGTCGCAGGGTCAACAGGTGTCCGGCTCACTCATTTTCCATAGTTTTCTTGGTTAAAATCTGTTAAATGGAATCAGTGACCTTAACTTCCCCACAGCAGAGACCTGCTAGCCAACGTGGCCGCCTCACAGAAGAAATCATGATAATGCTCATCACTTATTAGACTGTGACTCTCTGGGGCCTTGATGGCAATGGCCCATTTGGGTTTCCTGCCTGTACTCAGTTGGCAAGCAGGGTGAATGAACTGGATTTCACGGTTCCGGCTGGAGGGGACAAGACTGTTGCTCAAAAGGGCACACAGGTGGCTGAAGTCCCATGAGAGAGACTGACGGCCTTTTGGTGACCTCTGGAAAGACCAAGGTCATTGATGGGATGTACAACTTTTGTGATGGGGCAGGGCATGAAGGGGGTATTGATGCAACCTGCAGAGCAGCTGCAGCTGGCTCTGTCTCACATCTACCTGAAATGCCCCAGCTGCAGGAGGGGATAGGAACAGAAAAGGGAGAAAGCAGGCTGCAGTGGCCTGCCCTGGTAGGGCAGGATCTCTCTGCTGTGCCTGGAAGGAAGCAGATCCCAGGGGCCTGAGAACTAGAACCAGCCTGGAAGAGAAAAAAGGCAGGTTGAGGTTACAGACTGTCCCTCTACTTGGTAAGTGGGCAGCCTGGCCAGGTCTCACCTGGAGCTGGGGTGGTGGTGGATGGCCCCAGCTCCAGCCTGTTGGGAGTCCTGGGGTGGGGGAGTTTCACCCCAAAGCAAATGGCTCTCCAGTATCACAGCCTTAACTCCTGGGAATGTGAGGTTCAGGTCAGCAATGCTCCTACCGAGCATCTTGCTTGGCAAGAGAAACTCTAAAATGGATAAAAACAAGGGGGAGAGGGTGGTGGAATTGACACATTAGCAAATAGCCAGATAACTCCTGGAAAGTGACTGTTTTCCAGGGCTTTGCAGGGGTGCCAGATGGATGGTTGGGAGACTTTTCCCCCAGCGAGGCTGGGCAGGGAGCGCTGACCTGTTCTGCCTCCTCGATTGCTGAGCTCAAGAATGGCCACACTGGGTCAGACCAAAGGTCCATGTAGCCCAGTATCCCATCTTCCGACAGCGGCCAGTGCCCCACAAGGAACGAACAGAACAGGGAATCATCAAGTGATCCATCCCGTCGCCCATTCCCAGCTTCTGGCAAACAGAGACTAGGGCCACCATCCCTGCCCATCCTGACTAATAGCCATTGATGGACCTATCCTCCATGAATGTATCTAGTTCTTTTTTGAACCCTGTTATAGCCTTGGGCTTCACAACATCCTCTGGCAAGGAGTTCCACAGGTTGATTGTGCGTTGTGTGAAGAAATATTTCTTTTTGTTTGTTTTAAACCTAATGCCTATTAATTTCATTTGGTGACCCCGAGTTCTTGTGTTATGAGAAAGTAAATATGGAAGTGTTAGTTACTCTTTCTCCACACCAGTCATGATTTTATAGACCTCTATCATATCCCCCCTTAGTTGTCTCTTTTCCAAGCTGAAAAGTCCCAATCTTATTAATCTCTCCTCATACGGAAGCTGTTCCATACCCCTACTCATTTTTGTTGCCCCTTTCTGAACCTTTTCCAATTCCAATATATCTTTTTTGAGATGGGGCGACCACATCTACACACAGTATTCAAATAGGGCGTACGATGGATCTATATAGAGTCAATATGATATTTTCTGTCTTATTATCTATTGCTTTCTTAATGATTCCCAACTTTCTGTTCGCTTTTTTGACTGCTGCTGCATATTGAGTGGATGTTTTCAGAGAACTATCCACAATGACACCAAGATCTCTTTCTTGAGTGGTAACAGCTAATTTAGACCCCATCATTTTATATGTATAGTTGGGATTATATTTTCCGATGTGCATTACTTTGCATTTATCAACATTGAATTTCATCTGCCATTTTGTTGCCCAGTCACCCAGTTTTGAGTGATCCTTTTGTAGCTCGGCAGTCTACCTGGTACTTAACTATCTTGAGTAGTTTTATATCATCTGCAAATTTTGCCACCTCACTGTTTACCCCTTTTTCCAGATCATTTATGAATATGTTAAATAGGACTGGGCCCAGAAGAGACCCCTGGGGGACACCACTATTTACCTCTCTCTATTCTGAAAACTAACCACTTATTCCTACCCTTTGTTTCCTATCTTTTAACCAGTTACCAATCCACGAGAGGACCTTCCCTCTTATCCCGTGACTGCTTACTTTGCTTAAGAGCCTTTGGTGAGGGACCTTGTCAAAGGCTTTCTGAAAATCTAAGTACACTATATCCCCCTTGTCCACATGCTTGTTGACCCCCTCAAAGAATTCTAGTAGATTGGTGAGGCACAATTTCCCTTTACAAAAACCATGTTGACTCTTCCCCAACATACTATGTTCATCTATGTGTCTGACAATTTTGTTCTTTACTATAGTTTCAACCAGTTTGCCCAGTACTGAAGTCAGGTTTACCGGCCTGTAATTGCCGGGGTCATCTCTGGAGCCCTTTTAAAAAATTGGCGTCACATTAGCTATCCTCCAGTCATTTGGTACAGAAGCTGATTTAAATGATAAGTTACAGACTACAGTTAGTAGTCCTTCAATTTCACATCTGAGTTCCTTCAGAATTCTTGGGTGAATACCACCTGGTCCAAGTGACTTATTACTGTTTAAGACTAACAGATTTATTTGGGCATAAGCTTTCGTGGGTAAAAACCTCACTTCTTCAGATGCAGGTTTTTACCCACGAAAGCTTATGCCCAAATAAATCTGTTAGTCTTTAAGGTGCCACCAGACTCCTTGTTGTTTTTGTAGATACAGACTAACACGGCTACCCCCTGATACTTATTACTGTTTAGTTTATCCATTTGTTCCAAAACCTCCTCTAATGACACCTCAATCTGGGACAGTGCCCCAGATTTGTCACCTAAAAAAAAAAAAAAAAAAAGCAAACTCCATAAGCAAACAGACACTGCTTCCAGATGCAAACGTTGGTCCGGCATCAAGCAGGGGGAAGGCAGGTAGGCCGGTCGGCCAGTCATGTACAGCTACGGATATATGGGAATAAACATGCTGGAGTGAATGAATCACTCATTGGAGGGGTCTGTGCTGCTGAGGGGATAGATCAGGAGGTGGGGGGGAATATTAGATCACTACATGGGTAAAGAGGCACAATCCTCTAGAACAGTGGTTCTCAACCTGTGGGCTGCTTGCAGCCCAATCAGCACACAGCTGCAGCCCATGTGACATCCTCAGAGCCATACAGGTAGTATATATATTGTGTGGATGTAGCCACATAACACAGAGAGCTGCATATGTGGCCCACAATGGTAAATAGGTTGAGAACTGCTGCCCTAGAAGCTCATGATCCAGCTGACGCTATTTGCCCTTACAAACATGGAAAGAGGACAGCCAAGGAAAGCCACACTGATATGCTCCAGTTTCCCCAGCTGTCACATGAGAACAGTGCTATGGCGGTAACTCACAAGACAAGTTAAAAGACTAAAGTAAATAGTGTTTGTAAAGCACGGCAAGATCCTGCGATGTAAGGTGCCAAGGTAGCACAAACCATTAGTATTTGCCCCTCTCCTCCCCGGGGGTGTATTTTCAGCCAGGCTGTATAGGGCATCAAAAAAGGACCACTTATTGTCCAGGAATTAAGTGGTGTTTTTTCTAAGGTGGATTGCAGGCTTCTAGTGGCTAATACAGAACAGGGCCAGGTACATTTCTGTAGGGGTTTCATTAAAATCTCTTGGTGGAATCTAGAGAGGGGGGATAGCTCAGACTATAGGGGAAAAAAAAGTCCCAGTGACAAGAACTACACCCCAGTTGTTATCTACTAGCTAACTACAGTGCAAGAACAGTTCACGTTAATACATGGATGCTCTGGTTACTCATGCTTTATGCTAGAATGACCACACTGGCTCTCTAGCAAAAGAGGCTTTAGGAGGCCAATGCAAATGCCGAAATAGAAAAGTTTTATTACTATCTATTCTATAGTAATAATGTGCTCAATGTGGACTTCAAGAAAGTGGCATATACTTTAATTCGTATCAGAGGGAGACAGCCTAGTGGAAAGCTGCAAGATCGGTTCTAAGCGTAAGGGAATCTGTCACCTAAATTTTGCTTGAAATGAACTAGCTCTCCCCTGTGTGACAGAAATTGGAGAGGATTAAAACTACTGAATCTTATACATAATGGAAACCCTGTCGGATCGATTGGAATGTATTTCTGAACCAGTTTATCATTCCAGCTTAGATCATTTTAAATACATTCATTTAAAGGCTGGACTAAAGGTTTAATGCATTTTGTCTTTGCTTGCAATCATTCAGGAGAATGAACCGACACTGGATGTTGCTCTGTAGATTATTCTGAGATTAGATTTATGCCTTTTATCATTAATAACGTTGAACTGCATGCACTGGTTTTGTGTATCACTGTGGCAGACATCCCTGAACTGCTTGCTCAAGATTAGTCATAGTAAATAGCATATCACTTTCTAAACCCAATGTGCAGCCTTCTTCACGGCTTGGCAAGAGCCAGGGGATGACATGGCCATGGCTAGGCCCAAATGTACTGAAAGTGGCTAAGCATTGCTCAGGCTAGTGCCCGAAGAATCTCAGCTAATTTACATGATCAGTAATTTCATGTTATCCTCAATTCTAGACCCTGAGAAGTGACTTGGAATGTTTTGGACCATACTAATCCACAGCGCAGAGGAGAATTAGAAAAACAAGTCCGGCATTTAATGAGTTTGGCTGAACTGGATAAGAAAGAGAGGATCTCTGTCCAACTCCACCCCTATAACTCTCCAGGACAATAGTGAGCGACAACACTTTCAACCAATGACACACAAGTTAGAAGCTATTACATCATCTGAACATACTCTCATTGGCTGACCATGTCCCAGAAGTGAGACAACTGTTGTTGGCAGCTTCTGCCTTATGGAAGCTAACCCTTTCCGGGGAGTCATGTCAAGCACGGGGTGTTAATATCAGTACAGCTTTGCTTTGGACAGCAAACTTTCCCTTTGCTGTGGATTAACAAGTCCCAAAGAAATTGCTCTTCAGACTGTTCTCCGATGCAATCCAGTTTGGTCTCATGATCATGACTGCAACTTACAGGCACAGCCCCCAAACATCCTCTGGAAAGATCGGATTGGGAGAGAGTCCCATAGGGCATCATGGAGCAGGGTATGCTTTGCTGTTTGGTTTTGAATGGATACAGCATGTTGCTGTTTGAATGTATGGCCCCTTGGACTAAGACTTGAAATAGGAGCTTGCCTGGTTTCTCTAGCAATGATTTACGGATGTGAGGAAACTCTCTTCTACCCTGACCCACCTGTTTGAGATGCAAAGGGCTAGTTCCCTCCTACCATTTCAATGGTTGGCGAAATTGGCTATTGTCGACTTCGCTCGCAGCTGGAAACATGGCAATCCCCTTTCCAAGGACACACAAAACCAAGATCCTGCTGAGTTTTCACAGTGCTTTCTCCAAGCGTCGAAACACCAGTGTACTGATCAAATTCCACCTCCTGCAATTACTTTCTGCCTCCCTGAATCCCCTCCTCTGATTTAAACGGACACAGCATTCTTCGCTTGTGTCCTAACGGGTTGTTGCACTGTTGAATGGCTGGTGTGTTTCACCCCAGAGGTGGCTGCATGTCATCAACAGATGAGATAATCTCTCGTATGTAGTTGGTAAAACACTGTTAGATCCTTCTAACTGTGAGGGTGCTGTACAAATGCAAGATCATTTCCAAAAATAAACACTGATTGAACCATCAGTAGCCACCACTGCACTCGGCTAGAGTGAGAGGCTCATAGTAGTCCATGATGGGAAGGGAATGAAAAAGATTTAATCGCTGTAGCAGAGTCTAGTACAATTGATGTGCACAGCCACAAAACAGAGTGCCTGCTCCATGCATCTGAAATAGACACGATGAAAAGACAGACCAGAGGGGACAGGGCAGATTGCTAGGCAAGAGAGTGAGCTTAATCTCTTAAGAGCAGGTGTGAGGACAGGGATAGAGGGGGCTGCAGAGATGATGAGTGACTGGAGGTGCCCAAGGATGTCAGATGTGAGGGGAGTCAATAATGGGGACTGTTCTAGGCTTAGGGGGCAGCATAAAAGCGCGTGGAGAAGTAAGCAGGAGGAGATGAAGGAGGGAGGGGTGGACAAGGCCAAGGGTGGGAGGAGGAGATGGGAGCGGACATACAGAGAGGAAGACACACTTAGGATACACCTGCACCGGAGCTGGGAGCGTGCGTCCCAGCTCGGGTAGATAGACAGGACTAGTAGCATACCCTCAAAGGTGACTTCCCCCCCTCTGAAGGGTTAAGAGCTCTGGAGACCTCCAGGGGCTGAGGGCACACAGAAGGCCCACTGCTAGGGGAGTTAGGGAAGAGGGAGCCAGACTGTAACCCACCGACTTCAAACACTAATCTCTTCTCACTTTATTCGTCCCACACATGGTAACACTTGGACTACTGTGTCCAGTTCTGGATGCCACACTTCAGGAAAGATGGGGATAACGTGGAGAGCATCCAGAGGAGAGCATCAAAAATGATCTAAGGTTTAGAAAGCCTGAAGTATAAAGAAAGGTTAAAAAAACTGGGCATGTTTAGTCTTGAGAAAAGCAGACTGACGGGGGACCCCATACCAGTCTTCAGATATATGAAGGGTGGTTATAAAAAGGATGGGGATCAAGTGTTCTCCATGTCCACTGAAGGCAGGACAAGAAGTAATGGGCCTAATCTGCAGCAAGGCAGATTTAGGTTAGATATTGGGAAAGTCTTTCTAACTCTAAGGGGAGTTAAGCTCTAGAACAGGCTTCCAAGGGAGGTTGTTAGAATCCCCATCATTGGAAGATTTTAAACACAGGTTGGATAAACACCTGTCAGGGATGGTCTAGGTTTACTTGGTCCTGCCACAGCGCAGGGGGTGGACTTGATTTCCCAAGGTCCCTTCCAGCCCGACATTTCTAGGATTCTAATGGCCAAAGCTCTGTTATTGAAACCAGGGCTTTGCGCTCACACGGTGTTGCTGCTAGCGGCTCCTGCAGCGATGTCATCACTGTCAGTGCGACATTGTGCTTGTTTTCCACGTCACTAGCACAGGGGGAGGTGGTAGAAAGAGACAGGGGCTCCAAGACATAGTCTTGATTCAAACAAGTGTGTCCAGCAGCAGCAGAGCGACCTCTGCCAAAGGGCAGCTAGTTAAATAGCTGTTCCAGTGAGAAAGTCCCCAGGTCATAAGACACTTTATCTTGTAGAGTGCCTTTCATCTGAAGAGAGATTGGAGTATGGAGACTGTGTGACGGGCCAGAGAGGAGGCCAGCTTTACATAGGGAGGGAAGGGGGAGTAATGCGAGATAGAATGGCCAGGTAGGGTTTGTACAAAGCATATTTTTTAAATGGATCTTGAACGCTCAAGGATCTAGTGGAGTTGTTTGAGGATGGGGTTGATAAACAGAGGATATATACAGATGTGATGGATTTTGGAGAGAGGCTGCATTCACTGGCTAAAGTAACAGGAGAATTTAAGCAGAGGGGCAGCCCAGATAATACTGACATGGATATTGTGCTGAAGGAATGAGTTACTAGCTTTCAAAGTCCCTTAGCTGGGCAGTCTCACACAAAATTAACCCCCCATTGGGCACGATTATTCCCTCAAAGTGGCCAGAACAAAGAACAGGTTACAAAGTAGCAGCCGTGTTAGTCTGTATCTGCAAAAAGAACAGGAGTACTTGTGGCACCTTAGAGGATAACAAATTTATTTCAGCATAAGCTTTCGTGGGCTACAGCTCACTTCTTCAGATGCATAGAGTGGAACACACAGACAGAAGATATGTTCTCTGTATGTATAAATATCTTCTGTCTGTGTGTTCCACTCTATGCATCTGAAGAAGTGAGCTGTAGCCCACGAAAGCTTATGCTGAAATAAATGTGTTAGTCTCTAAGGTGCCACAAGTACTCCTGTTCTTTTTGCAGAACAAAGAAGTTTATCTAAGCAAATATGCAGCCATAGAGGATGTGGGAAGGAGAGCAGAGTTCAGAGTCTGATGCCAAAGTTCTGGACAGCAAAAACAAACCACAAGTGTGTGTCAAGAGGAGAAATGGAGTTGGATGGGAGGGAGGTCCTCTTGCCCAAGAGAAACAGGTGGGGCTTGAAGACTTTAAGCTGATGGGAGTTAAAATGAGGCCAGAAGTTTAACTGGTCAAGAGAGGGATCGTTGAAGGTGTCAAGTTATGTGCAGTAGAATATAATCAGCCTGAGTTAAAGCTAGAAGGGAGTGATAAGATAACTATGCAGGTAGACAGGGCAGAAGGCCATGAAAGTAATCTTGTGGGATTTTACAGACAAGGGAAGAAAGAAGCCACTACCAGACATAAGTATCAGAGGGGTAGCCGTGTTAGTCTGAATCTGTAAAAAGCAACAGAGGGTCCTGTGGCACCTTTAAGACTAACAGAAGTATTGGGAGCATAAGCTTTCGTGACATCTGAAGAAGTGAGGTTCTTACCCACGAAAGCTTATGCTCCCAATACTTCTGTTAGTCTTAAAGGTGCCACAGGACCCTCTGTTGCTTTTTACCAGACATAAGTTAGACAGGTAGCAACAAACCCACCCAGAAGGGAACTGGCTAGCCACACAGCTTGAGTGTGGAATGGTATGCAGAAGCCGAGAGCATATGGTAGATGGAAGAGATAGATTACGTCCCTCTCAGCTAATGCAGGATCGTTCCCTATTGGATGTTTGGTAGCACTTAGTAAAAGTTCTAGTTTGAGTTCCAAGCAAAGGGGCTTTTACACCAAAAGTCTGATATTCAAGGCAATAGGAGACCAGCAAATGAATGGAGAAGAAGCCAAGAGGGATCAGCAAAAGCTGTCCCCACAGAGGTTGGAGCAAGTGGATAGATCGACCAGGGAGATGAAGTACTGGGTGTGTGCCAAGCCAGAGAGATATTTTAGGGAGAGGAGGACAAGAGGTCTAGAGGAGAAATGGGTCTCAGTGGAGAGAACAGGAATTAAGCCTTGGCTGTGACTGTAACACTACTTACTTTGGCCAGGTAACGAGGCTTTCCAAGGAGAAAGTATTCTTCAAATGGAGAAGAAGTGAGAGTGTAGGGAAGGGGAAGGGAGACTCAGCCCCTACACCAAGCTGAAAAACTCCACATTAACAACGTAAGAACATAAGAACGGCCGTACCGGGTCAGAGCAAAGGTCCA
Organism: Emys orbicularis; assembly: GCF_028017835.1. Classification (NCBI taxonomy): domain Eukaryota; kingdom Metazoa; phylum Chordata; order Testudines; family Emydidae; genus Emys; species Emys orbicularis. Next base: position 3,359,509 of record NC_088684.1, on the reverse strand, counting down.
TCTAGCCCAGTATCCTGTCTACCGACAGTGGCCAATGCCAGGTGTCCCAGAGGGAGTGGACCAACAGGCAATGATCAAGTGATCTCTCTCCTGCCGTCCATCTCCACCCTCTGACAAACAGAGGCTAGGGACACCATTCCTTACCCATCCTCACTTACCACATGCCCATGGCTGGTAAGTATACCAGGGAGCATGAATCATCTTCTGCAGGATCTAACCTCTCATTTAAAAAAAGAAAACGTTTCTAGTTGTGAAGAAGCTTTCTGCGTACAAGGGGAGTGTAAACAGTCAGTCTGCATACCACTCCAATGCCTCTGCTGTTACTCAGATCTTCCACGCGCCCGCAGAAGCATGAAAACCGACAGGGGTGTTGTCAGTCTCACCACTACTATACTCTGCAAGCAGCTGTGAAATGGATAAGAACTGAGCCAATTTTATTTTGTTACATCTTAGGAAAGCTCCATGCAACAGCAGAGATGGAGGAAATATTCAGTTCACAGGAGGACTCCAAAGTGAAGGCTGGGGGAAGGACAGAGTAGCACAAGACACCCCACTTGCAGCAGCCATAAAGCAGAGCAGGAGTATAGGAGAGCTGTCCCTAAATATAGGTCTCCCCACCTTTCACATCTGTCTGGCTAGTGGGTTTAGTGCTCTGGCTACTACATGACTGGTAACAGTTCTAAGCCCTACGCACACGTGAGAGAGAATGATGGGATACATTAGAAGAGAGGGATTTTCAGATGAGGTAATCCATGCAGAGAAAGAAGAGCAGACTGCTCAGAAGCTAGGAATGGATCGGTGTTTTTAGAAGAGGCCTTCTAATTGTTGGGCTGCTGCATCTGTCCTGTGGCTAGTACACTTTGCTAAGAATTCTGCAGGGCTACACTAAAGTCATGTAAGGGGCATGTAACAACCTACATAGGGTAAGCGGGTCATAGGCACAGTAAGACAGGATAGCAACGGCACTATCTGGGATAAGCCAGGGATAAAGAGGCATAGAGCCTGGCAGCTTTACTGAACGGAGGTGCAGAAGGGGAGAAGAGAACTTCCATTTGAATTCATGCACTAAACAGATGCTGTTAAAAAAAAGTGTATAAACGTGTTGTTGCTGCGTCCACTGAACCGCTCAACTTTGAAGGGGCATTAAAAATGATCAGCCCTATCAGTTTGTTTTCTCCTTCGTTTTGCATTCCTGGTGAGCTACAAATTAAAATAATCTAAGGTATTGTGCCTGCATAAGTTCGTGGTCCAGACGGAGTCGGTCCTGCATGCAGTCAGCAGCATCTGTTGCAGCTCAGCGCTCACCCTGGAAAACTTCTCTTCATCCACAGAACCATTCAAGAGGTTAGAGGAGGTGGGGGGCCATGGCAGGTTCTCACTGTAGCAGTCCACAGGGTAGGGGTAAATGACAAGCTGCAAGTACAATAGGCCCATGGTCCTCTGCAGCAAGTTCTTCAGCCCCCGCGTAGAGAGGGGGTTGCCAAACACCCCCAGGTAGCGAAGTTGAGAGCAGCGGCACAGGGCGGGGAGAAGCGATTCCAGATGGATATCCATCAGGCGGCACTCCATGATGTCCAGGTGGAGAAGGGATGAGGAGGCCTCTTCTAGGAGATGCTGGAAGGGCTGGAGAAGCGAGTCAGACAAGTTGTTGCCGCTGAGGTCCAGCTTCTTCAGGGTGGGGGTGTGAAGGCTTTGCGAAAGGTAGGCGAGGTCATTGGGGAGCAGGTAGCAGAAGGCCAGCTCCAGGCTTTCCAAGGGACCCTGCAAATCACTGGTGGGAAGAAAGATTGTAAGCGTAAGTTCCATTTTAGATAACTACTGTAGCTCGCAGAGGACAGAAATCAAAATGGTTGGAAAAGGCCACACCACCAAGTAGCTCAGGGCCAAATCAAGACCCACATTAAAGCTGCAGATTCGTACGGTGACGAACATCCCTAATGCTAGTTATAAAGTCTGGATGCTTGGAGAATTGCACGATGGGACCTGCAGTGCACTGGCCAAACTTTCACGTTAAAGGAGGCTGCAGAATACAGGTCTCAACATGCAAAGAAACTTCTCTGATCAAGATGAAGCATTGCATGATGGGACCTGTAGTCTCCATGGGTCACAAAAGAAGAGCTGCAACCTGGTCTATTACACAGAGTCACTCACACTCCTGTCAATTTGCCAGTGCAGCCCTCAGCTGGGCCCCCTCGGCCCTACAAACAGCTTACCCCAGCAGTTGCCTTAGCTTTCCGGAAAGCCTGGAGGAGCCCAAATTCAGCTCCTTGAGACAGGACAATCTACTGAGCTGAGTGGCGAAGTAGTGGAGGCTTCCTTCCATCCCCGCTGAGAGCCGTCTCACATCAATGTTGCTGTAGGGCAGCTTCAGGCTGACCAGGTTGGTGAATTTTGCCATGTGCGGGAGAATCACCCTCAGGCCAGACAGCCCCAGGTTATTGAATCTCAGATCCACCTGCCGAACACCCGTGGGATCCAGGAACTCCAGGAGCCCCACGGTACTTGCAATGGGCAGCTCCTCAGCCCGGAAGTCCCGGCACTTCAGCCGCAGCATGCTGTTGGCGTTGTTCTGCAAGGCATCTTTAAGGACTCCATAAGAGGTGCTGTTCACAAAGAGATCCACGTGGACTTCCACAGAAACAGGCTGTGGCGGCGGCAGAGCCACCGAGCTGCTGTAGGGGCCCTTCCTCCGCTTCGAGGTGCGCTTGGTGCACTTGCTCTGGTGTTTGGAAACGTCAATGCACGCTTTCGCCAGGGTCACGGTCCTGGACCAGAGGCTCATGCTTTCTGGGCCCTGGTCTATTCCATCATCCTGAAGCCCCGTCATGTCCAGAACCTGCAGGCGCTGCCTCCTGCTGGGGAAGACAAGAAAAAAGGAGCAAAATAATGAGAGACTGAAAAGACCTACTTCATTCACCCAGCTACTGCAGGATCGTTCCCCACACAGGGCCATATGGCCACTCTCCCAGTGGCTTGGGAACCAGAACCCAGTGGGGGGAGGAAGAGGTGTTAGTATCAATTACTGGCTTGAACAGACTCGCTCTCACTCCAGGACTGGGGCCTCATCTCCCTTCTCATGGCAGCTGTAAAGACTGAACCACTTGTGTTGCTCAGATGATGTGACACGCAGCCTAAGGATTAGCTCTTTGGTTTAACAGTTCCAGACGCACGGCCTGTGGCTCTGCCTAGCTTTCGTCTTTTGTTCATACTAGAACAGAGGAACCAAGTGATCTTACTGCAACCCTTAGCCCCCCACCCCATCTCCCACCACTGTCTCTAAAATAAGAGTGACACTATTCAGTGCCAATAAGATTTAGAGCATCTCAGGCGTGGCTCTCAAAGCTTTCTGAAGCTAAGTGTCCCTGTCCCTGTTCCACAGAGGGGGAAAGCCCATGGTCACAAAGCAGGGACTAGAATCCAGGTCTCCTGATTTCTGCTCAAACCCCTATCCCGTGAACCTCACTGCCTTCCCTGGCACGGACTTTGTTTTACAGAAAAAATAAAAAGCATCTTGTACTTTTGGGCACTGCATAATGATTAAGATAGGCTGAGATTTAAGACCGTTCCCTCCATTTCCAAAGGGAAGAGAGCAATGCTCATGGATGGATAAAACCAGTGGCCAACCAGCAGGAATTACTGCACTGTGTCCCACCTCCCAAAGCTGCTTATGGCCTGTCACTTGACAAATGGAAGTTGTTTAATGCTGCAGACAGGCTGGTAGTGCCACACTGCAGAGAAACCACATGCATAACGGCCAAAGAGCCTGCTTCCAAAGTGCAGTCTGTAGCACAATCACATGCAAGGGGCCAGAGGAGGCATTTACCAAGCAGCTGCTACCTGAGAGTCATCCCATTCTGCTGCAATTTGAGGAAACTGAAATTGGATGCCCGGTTTAACATGGTAAAATACCTGGAACATTTGGTCCACCCAGATTTAAGTCAGCACCCAGCACCTCAGATCAGCAGCTCTTCCTCCAGAGGGACACAGTGCAATTTCAATTTGAACTACAAGCCCAAATATGGAAACCACCATATTTTCTTGTCACACAACCAAGAATAAAAGCAAAGCTTGTCCCAGCCCTGCTGGATCATCACTGCAGGTTGTACTAAAGGGCCAGAGGCCCCAGGTCAATAACATTTAACTTATTAGTGCAGTGTTTCTCTAACTGGGGGTCCCGACCCAAAAGGGGGTCACAAGGCTATTATCAGGGTGTCACGAGATCACAAAAAATATTGTGGTAACCTTTAGATCCTTTGCTAGGGTTACCATATTTCAAGTTCCCAAATAAAGGAGACTGCTGGGAGCCGCCGCTCTCCAGCCACCCAGCTCTGAAGGCAGCTCAGAAGTAAGGGTGGCAATACCAAATCACGGACATTTGTTCATATTTCAAAAATGAAAACTGAACGTGGAGGATGATTTATGGGTCTGCCTCAGTTCCCTGGAGCTGCGATTGAAAAAAAATTGTGCGCTTCAAAACAGCAGCACCCCTCGCATGAAGTGTCCAGATACTTGTTTGTATATAGTTGCGTATAAAGCCACAATCCTTGGACAATTATCATTATTGCCACAATCACTGAAAGAGGCTTCCAGCTCCCCAAGCTGTATCCTGTTGTCTATTTTTTTACCCAGAAAACGTGTATCTTAAATGTCCACGTATTTATTCCTGAAAACTGTTGCTTTACACTTTTTGAGAGGCTTCAGTGCCTTTGGCTGCAGGGATAATGATTCCATGCTTCATTTAGTGCTCCTGAGGATGTACAGTATTTTTGCTATCACTTTTGGGGAAGTGAGGTCATCACAGCCTCATATTTTCAAAGGGTGGCCCAGCAAAAAAAGTTTGAGAACCCCAGTGTTAGTGTGTTACTGTAAGTCTCCTCCCCCACTGCCTCCCAGTATGGTTTAGTCTCATCAGCACGTGACCCTTGTGGTAGGTAATGAGCTGTACGCTGACAGGTACCTTTGGCTGTGGAGTCGGTCTTCGAGAGCCTCATTCAGATAGGTCACCACTCCCAGGATGACAGTCTGCACACACAGCTTGTTGGGCTTTTCCTGGAGCAGAGCCCGGTCACAGTGCTGACACTTCCGCAAAAGCTTCTGGAAACTGAGTACCGGGAAAGGCCATGTCTGCACCAGATCTTGCAGCACGAGGGTCCTCTTGTCCATGAAAGCTGCCTTGAACAAGACTGGATACAACTCCTTTGGGATGAACTCCAAGGCACCGCGCACCGTGGAGTGGTGGGAAACCACCTTCTGTGCACAGAGGAACACGAGGGAGTGCATGGCTGCAGGGAGGCAGCAAGCCAGAGCCCCAGCTTCACAGAACCACTGAAAGAGAAGAGAAACACCTAATGATACACTTACCCCCAGGACACACTGCAACATTCCTGATGAGATCCCTGACTTTCACCAGGAATTAACCAGTTTTTGCATTGTTCCCTGCAGCTGCTGATGAGTGGGCAGGAGAGACATACCCCATCCTCATCTCACCTGTTCTGCTTCTTCTGCTCTCCGAGAGCCAGCCACACAGAGAAAGGCAACTTCAGGTAGGAAAGATCCCACCTGCCTCCAGTGCTCCACCGACATTCTTACTACAGGAGGGGGCTAGAAATCAGAGGAGGACCCCCAGAACTGCAGAAATTTAACCCTGTGGTTCCAATTTGCTAAACTGTTTACAAGCCCCCAGCGCACTGTTGGTCCTTGATTTTACAAGACCAGCCAGGGTGCAGGTCCTCTCTGACCAACTCACAGCTCTTCTTCCCTTGCCCATGTCTCCTCCCTGTAGCCCTCCTTCCCCCCTACACCGCATAGACCACCAAGTTCCTCCCCTTCCACCCCAATTTCTCTTCCAAGATGCCCACATGTCTCTCTACTGTTTCTTCGACCTCTAGCAGGTCATCTATAGCCCACTGCTGACCTTGAAGAGCATGGGGCCAATGTGTCTATGGTCATGGACTAAAATGGTTATTTCTCCAATACAGCGGGCAGGCAGCAGTATCCCTCAGAGCTCTGGAACTAATAAGATCTATTCATCTTCAGACTCAGTCCCTTTTGCATACCCTGATGGGAATGGTCTTGCCTACAGCCTGCAGGTAGCAAAGCTCTGATTAGCACAACAGCTCTTATATTAAGTTTCACCAGAAAGCTCAGAACCAAAATGCCCCCACTTAACATAAATGGAATCAGAAACTGTGGCGCAATCCCATGGCTCTCAGTAGCCATTAGATCTTGAACCAACACACAACAGTCACTGTTCCCAGAGATACTGCAGCTGGGCAGGGCAGTAAGGCTCAGTCCAACAGACCCAACACCTTAGCTGGCTCTGCTAGGAGTCCTGGAGAAAGATGGAGTGCTCGATATGTTAGGAATTGTGCATTAATAGTTTCTCTCCCCTAGGGCTCCTTGGTCTTCAGTCAAACTCATCTCAGTTGTCAAGTTGGGAAGCACTACGTACGTGAGGTCAGATCCAAAAAGCAGAGCCACTGCCCTAACACAATCATCCTAAAGCTGAACTAAGTACCCCTTCCTCCCTATTTATCCCCATTTGTATCTTATCACTCTGCCCCCAACCCCTCTGCTTTGCTAATAACATCTGCCTCAGCCACCTGTTTGTCCACATCTCCCACAACCATCTTTGTGCTTCCTTCTATACAACCTCATGCTTGGAGCTCGGTTCCTGAACCGGTCCATAATACCACTGCCCTTTCCTCCTCCAAATACACTTCTAGTTAGAGGATCACTGGGGATTGCGGATATTACATATACTGATATAAATACATTATCAGAATGATCAGGAACTCTCCGGTTGAGCACTAGCTAGTCTATGTAAGCACGTGAGCTGTTCTACTATATTTTACTCACTTGTTGCATCTTGTCTTTAATTATTTAGTAGGGGTGGTCTCTCTCCACGTGTGTGTAACACCACCTAGCACAACATACCTTGATTGTAATTAGGGCTTTTGGATGCTACTATAATATATATATAAATAAATGCTACAACAGCCAATACGTCCAGCCTATCTGTGATTGAATCCGGGATTGTATTAGCCACCTACTATGGATTAAACAGCACGTAAATTAGGGATACTGGCCACTCTTTGCCCAGACTGCTGAGAAGAAGTCAGCCAGCACTGGCAGATTACCACTTGGCCCCCACCTTCATGATGGTTTGCTCCTCCCCCCTTCTCTCCTTAGGCTGATCCTGACAGAAATCAAGGAAGTTAGATCAGGGGTTAGAGTAGATGACCCTTGTGATCCCTTCTAACCCTATGATTCTAAGGGGGATGGGACAGCGACCCCTCCTGGCCTGTTAGCAGCCTTGTTCCACCTATTCAGTCAAACAATCTGGCCATCAGAGGGTTTCAGCCACAGAATCTGGGGGTTCAAGTAGTGAAAGACCAAACATAGTGCAAGAGTCATTCTAGTACAGTACACTCTTCTCAAACCAACTAGCTCCATTACCATGAGCACAGCCCCCATCCCACAATGCGGCCCGCCCATGCCTCATCCCACTGCACTTGACCATAACATCACTGTGTGGTCCAGCCAATTGTGGCACCAAATCCTGGCCATCTCCCACGCCACTGAGGCTGGTCAGTGGCACACACATGGGGAAATTAAACAACGATAACCTCATGACCCATGTAGCGCTCCCATAACCCCTTCCTCCCTCTATTTCCCACCCAACACCAAAGAAGAAGGGCAGAGAGGGATAGCTAGACCAGGAGATGCTGGGATTCAGCCAGTCACCTTTGGAGCAGACTGGACTACAACCTACTGACCAACAAGAGGGGGCAGCTCTTACAAGCTGCTGACATCCAGAAATGATGCTTTAGCATCAGCAGAACAAGCCCCGACTCCCCTGCAGGGGAACCTGCTCTTCTGGGCCCGGTTCTGCTGGAAGCGATCGAGGAAGCTGCTAGGAGGAGACGCTGCAGGAGACATCTCCAATGGGGGGTGAGTGGGGCAACAGATATCACAAAACCACAGCCCTGGGGGAGGGGGGGCAGAGGGGAACAGAACCTGCAGCCCCTTTTCCAGAGACGTTTGGGGAAAGAGCAACAGGGGAGGACAAAAGCCCCACAGCAGGGTTAGGGGAACGGACAGCTGCTGGGGTGGGGGGGAAGGGGAGTCACGCCCTCGCTTACACACTACTGCCTGGGAGGGGCTCAGTCCCCCCCAAGGAGAGGGTCATCCCCCCCCTTACACACTACTGCCTGGGAGGGGCTCAGTCCCCCCAAGGAGAGGGTCATTCCCCCCCCCTTACACACTACTGCCTGGGAGGGGCTCAGTCCCCCCCAAGGAGAGGGTCATCCCCCCCCTTACACACTACTGCCTGGGAGGGGCTCAGTCCCCCCCAAGGAGAGGGTCATCCCCCCCTCTTACACACTACTGCCTGGGAGGGGCTCAGTCCCCCCCAAGGAGAGGGTCATCCCCCCCCTTACACACTACTGCCTGGGAGGGGCTCAGTCCCCCCCAAGGAGAGGGTCATCCCCCCCCTTACACACTACTGCCTGGGAGGGGCTCAGTCCCCCCCAAGGAGAGGGTCACCCCCCCTCTTACACACTACTGCCTGGGAGGGGCTCAGTCCCCCCAAGGAGGGGGTCACCCCCCCCTTACACACTACTGCCTGGGAGGGGCTCAGTCCCCCAAGGAGGGGGTCAAACCCTTCTCCCCATTTCACCCCTGCCCCCCAGACAGCTCATGTCCCCCCTACTCCAGACCCTCCCCCACTTGCCTCAGAGGGTTCACGCCCCTCCTCCCCAGGGGGTTCATGCCCCAGGCCCCGGCGCTCGGGGGGAGGGTCACGCCTCAGACCTCTCCCCCCCACGGGGGGTTCACGCCCCTCCCCCAACTCCGCCGTGGTTGAGGCCCCGCCCCCAGCCGCGAGGAGGCCCCCGGCACTTACCGTCTCCCCACCGGCCAGGCCGCGCGCGCTCACTCAGTCTCCCCCCTCCCGCTCCGAACCCCCGGAGCCGCTCCGGGCTCCACAGGCCCCGCCCCACCTGAGGCCACCGCACTTCCGGGTGTGCGTGGTGACGCAGAGGCGTGCCCGGTAACGACGTTTTCCGGAATGGAGAGGCGGGTCCTTGCGTTTCCTTGGAGATTGGGGCTGTGATTGGGCAGCTGGCGCCTTCGCCCCCGCTGCGGCCGCTCCTATTGGTGGGCGCTCCGGGCAGGCGGGAGGTTTGTGCGGGAGCCAGCCGGACTGGTGCGGGTGAGTCCGGGGCTTCGGGGCCTTTTAGCTTCGTTGCCCGCTGGGCTGTGGCACCGAGCCCGGACGCCTGGGTTCCTTCTAACGCGGGGGGCGGCATGTGCCTAGGTTCTTCTGGGCTTTGGGGTGGGCTCCTCAGGCGGAGGCCGAGCCCGGACGCCTGGGTTCCTCTCAGGCGGGGGATGGTCCCGGACGCCTGGGTTCCTCTCAGGCGGGGGATGGTCCCGGACGCCAGGGTTCCTCTCAGGCGGGGGGATGGTCCCGGTTCTCTTGCCAGCTCTGCCACTGACTCACCCTGGTGAAGTCTCTCCCTCTGTGCCTCAGTTTCCCCTCTGGAAGGTATGCATCCGATGAAGTGGGCTGTAGCCCACGAAAGCTTATGCTCTAATAAATGTGTTAGTCTCTAAGGTGCCACAAGTACTCCTGTTCTTTTTGCGGATACAGACTAACACGGCTGCTACTCTGAAACTTGTAAACAAAAGACTCCCTAGGGAGGAGGGGTGAAGTGCTTATCCTGCCAGAACCCGCATTACAATTGCGGTGAACTCTGGTAAGCTGATCAGTACGTGTGTAGGTTCTGTTATTGTTTTAATATATTTTCTCTGTAATGGTTTTTACGGTAAGAATAAAGTAGGCTTTCTTAGAAAGCTCTGTGTGGTAACTTACAGCTGTAGCCACCCCCTCTGTTATCAGTCTCTGAAGAGAAGGCAAGCGGGTCTGTTTAGCCAGACAGTCTTTATTGCAGGGGTTCTCAAACTAGGGGTTGGGACCCCTTAGGGTCACAAGGTTATTACATGGGGGGGGGGTTTGCGAGCTGTCAGCCTCCACCCCAACCCTGCTTCACCTCCAGTATTTATAATGGTGTTAAATATATTTAAAAGTGTTTTTAATTTATAAGGGGGGGTCATACTCGGAGGCTTGCTATGTGAAAGGGGTCACCAGTACATAACTTTGAGAACCACTGCTTTATTGGGAAATACACAGCAAAGGCAGGGAACTGTTCACCCTGAGAATACCATGCTCAGGCAGCAAAGAGACAAAGAGAGGCATCAGCTGTGGAGGTAGGAGTCTGAGAGTGGGTGCCCTTGCTGAGCCACTAAGGGGAGATACTGGTGCAGTTGCTTTGAACTGTGACAATATTGCACTCCCTTCTTGAGTGGAACATGGGAGCTCAGTTTGGGACAGGAAGAGAAGCGGTGGACTGCACTGATTTCAAACCATAGTGGGAATGTATCCAGTTGCCCCATCTATGGAGCATAGACAGCGTGAACCACTTGAGATAGCTAGTGGATTAGCAGCCTTGGTGGAAAGTCCCCACTACGTAGCGGTTAAAGTGCAGGTTCCTGCCAGACGCCATCTGCAATGACTAAAGTGGTCAGAGCCTTGGCGCTACATCACACTGACTTCCCCTGGATGTGCCTATAGATTGGTGCTTGTATGACAACTGCATAGTATTCACCAGAAAGCAGTGGGGGATATCTGCCTGTTGTTAATAAAACTGCAAATGGCTGGTTCTGGAGAGGATTAATCTGAAGATCTGTGCAATATTTACAGCTGGTGCAGTTCTTCAGAGTAGGGTCAGGCCTTCGGCGCCATGGACAGATACAACGAGGTCAAAGTCCTGCTGAAAAAATGGGAGACGACATTTCTTCAGGAGCACCAGAGGAAACCGAGCAAGGTACCCGTGCAGGGATGGGAGGGGATATGACTCAAGGAAGCAGAGGTTTAAGACTAGCCTTGCCCCCTCTCCTCCCCCCCCCCCCCCCCCAAAAAAAAAGGAAAGAGAAGGGCAGATTTAAACCTACCCATGTTCATCTGTGCTGGGGATTATGTGGTTCTGCTGCTGTCTGCACTGATTTGAGGAAAGATTAAAAGAGCTAAATCTTTAGAGTTTGGCTGAGCAACACCCTGGGGTGCCAACTGTCTGCAAGTTCAAATGCCAAGGAAGGCTAGGAATTGTTCAAGGTGATATGAAGGAGGCATAAAATGAAGAGTCTGCCATTCTGGAGCACAGCCTCCCAGGGGGATTGGAGAGATTCAAAGGTTAAAATTTACTTGGATTATGGTACTGTCTGGAGGCCCCAGTTGGAGTTAGGCTTCCATATCCATATTATCCATACATATGAATTATCTGGGAGTGCCCCCAAGGCTCAGTCATAAAACTACATTCCTCAATCGAGGTCCCGGGCCCACCATTCCCAGGCCCACCAAAAGGAGATAAAAACAATTTGAAAATAAAATCTGTCCATCAGTCATGGAGGAATGTGCAGACCAAGGGACAGATGGGGCATGAATGTATGAATGGTAAAGTAAGGTGGCCATATAACAGTTTTTAGCCCACTGGGTCATCTTCAGTCTATTCATTATGCTTTTCCAGAGTGATGGGTAAATGTCCTCCCCATAAAAAGACAAAAAGTGGGGGAATGTACTAGAAAGGGAGCCTGAGACATGAGGCCTTGTATCAGCAGCTTGGTGTGAGGCCTAAGGCCTGAACTAAAGTAGTGGTCAAGCTTTGCTGATATGAAGCAAAGAGCCAAAATTAGTAGAAGTCAGGCTCTGCCTGCTTGCAAGCTCACAGAACCTGGCAAGAACAGGGCTGGTATTGCAAAAACACACATTCCTAAGAAAGGCTAGGCACAGGACACTCACGCAAACACATTCCAGGAGGGTGGTACCAGAACACCCCAATACCAAGTATGGTACAAACACCCCAAAGGTAATGAGAACACATTGACCCCTCCTAAAGATGATGACCTTGTGATGGATAGAGATGTTTTGATCAAACCAACAGGTACAAGGTAATGGGTGGTGGTTAGCCACTTCAGAGTTTGGTAACTAACCACGTCTGGGGGCAATAACTACCTATGTCAGAGGGGCAATAGGGATCTTGTTTGTATTGGTGTATAAAATGGTACCTCAGAGGGATGTCTTTGTCTGGCCTAGGGGGGGAATGGAAAGTCCCACCATTCACTGAGCTGCATCCATTGCTAAGGGCATACATGTATTAGTGGTCCGGTAGAGTCTGTGGGATACTAATATCGTGCTTTGTCGACAATAAACCTGGCCGGGTGCCTTTGTACTTTAATATCAGAGGGGTAGCCATGTTAGTCTGTATCCACAAAAACAACGAGGAGTCCGGTGGCATCTTAAAGACTAACAAATTTATTTGGGCATAAGCTTTCGTGGGTAAAAACCCACTTCTTCAGATACGTGAAGAGAAGGGAGTTACCTTACAAGTACCAGTATATTTATGCTTGTGTCTGTAATTTTCACTCCATGCATCTGATGAAGTGGGTTTTTTACCCCACGAAAGCTTATGCCCAAATAAATTTGTTAGTCTTTAAGGTGCCACCGGACTCCTCGTTGTTTTTGTACTTTAATGGATCTTGTGGTCATTGGGTGGTTCAATCGACATCTGCTGTGCCGGCTGCCTGTGCAAAGCTGGGATGGCACACCGAGGGAACCACACACCCAGCCGAACATCTGACAACAGACCACGCCTGTGCTTAAAGTGAAGTACGTGCAGGGCCTTAAGTCACCATCTATTTGTTTATAACAGCCCATTCTTACACTCTGACCAATAGGGTGACATCAGTGTCCAGGGCACCACAAATGTTTTAAAAGAAAATAATTAAATGTTGGGCTGCACAGAAAATTGGCCTTTTCCTTTTCCATGTATCTGACAAAAAAAAAAATCGCCCTGAATTTTGTCAAGCAATAAAGCCTGAGAAATGGAAGCCCTAATTCCCTCTAACTGTGCCCTAATGCATGTCCTTTCAAGGAGGTTGAGGCAGTATCATCTAGGAATTGGGAACTGCTAAGAACTAATCGTCGTTCTGCCACTGGCTCCCTTTGTTGTGTAGGGCAAGTCCCTGAGTCTTTCTGTGCCTCAGTTTCCCCATCTGTAACATGAAGATAATGCTTTGCTATTTCTCAGGGAGTAGAGAGGTTACTGAAATGTGTGGAACAGGCTTTGTACCTGAAAAGTGCTATGTGGTAAGAGTTATTAATGTGAATTCTACCATCGTCATCTGGAGACCTGGCCTCTTACTGCACCTTTTCCTCTGAATTAGGAGCTAGGTGGGATGGTTTCACTTCGTTACCTCGCTCACTGACATGTAGACAGTGCCTTGCAGTAGGTCACATGCACCAGATGAAAGATGGAGTGAATCTCTGTCCCCAAAAGCTTGCAGCATAAAGGTTTGAGTATGAACCATGCGGGATAAACATGGAGGGGCTGAGAGTCATTCTAGCTGGAAAACAATGTGGAACAGAAGGGTTCTCAGGAGTCCTTGAAGCAGGCTGCCTAGGGCACTTGGTGCACAGGGAGGAGAGAAGGTGGTTCCAAGTGGGAGAAGAACACAAGGAGCAAGTGGGAGGGATAGAGCCTCTCTCCAAACACACATGCACCTGGGATTAATGCCTAATAGTTTAGTATTTGTTTTACAGACTGATATGGAAGAGGCTCCAGAGGAGACAAAGAGTAAGTATGAGCTATAAACTCCCCAAACTGCACAGTTGCTTCATGGGGTGAGGGGGAGGGTGTGCCTGTGTCACTAATGAAGGATCAGCCCATGGGAAAAATCACCATTGACTGCAAAGGAGATAAGACTTTTGCTATAGCTGTCCCGGGAAAGGCTCTCCTTTCCCTTGGGGTGATCGGTAAGTAGGATGGCTCCCCACCCCCATACAGCTCTGCCACATACTTTCCCTGTGACCTTGAGTAAGTCACTTAACTTTCCTGCCTCAGTTTCCCCTTCTGTGAACTTGAGATGCTGCTGCCCTGCTTCACTGGGACCTATACTAATTTATATAAAGCACTCTGAGATCCTTGGAGGGTGCTAGATGAAAGTAAAATTATTGTTATGTATGTTGAGTCAATATAGAAAATGGGCATTTAAAGTAAAAGTTTATTTAAAGAGAAGAGAACAATGTTCAATCTTAGACTTGAAATACTGTATTTCAAAGTCTTTAATAAGACGTTAGGCCTGGAAATATTAGATTTTAATTGGCATATGTCAGTAATATTGGATTTCTCTCTCCACTCAGAAACAATAGGGAGCAGGAGAAATTCCCGAATTATTCCCATTGAAATCAGTTGTAGTTAGGGGCCCAGGCCCATAAGGCACCTCAGCTGGGCACGTGGCTGATGTATGCTTCGATGGGACATGTGTGAGGGGTCGCTCAATTTCAGCACATACTACCTCATGCGTAGAAACTAAATCTTGGGGCCCAATCCTGCCAATACTTATACACATGATTAACTTTACACATGGGAGTTGTCCATTAACTCAACCGGAAAACTCATGTGCGCAAGTTTAAGCAGATGCATGTTTTTAAGGTCGGGCCTAAGACATGAAATATGGTAATCAAATATTGTGCTTTGATTTCTCGATCTGTTGTGAATCCCGATGGCAGTCGTTAAATGTTGTATAAATAACAATGAGGATGATTTTGGTTTTTATCAATTCCAGCTAGTGTAAAAAATTAGCTTTCAAAAGTCAGGAAAGGGTCTTTAGACATAATTATTTATGTACAAATCAAATCCCTCCAAACTTAAATCTACAGCATCCTTGTTCTTCGGGGAATGGGTGTCTGCTTTCCTCTACTAGTACATTACTGCTTGGGTTTTCCAACAGAAATAAGACCATGGAACGTGTCCCAGCTACCTTATGAAATCTACTCTTATCATCCTTATTTTAATGCACAGAACTATACAGAGAGTATAAAGTGCTAAAGCAAGCAAGAGAGCATCAAGGCCCCCCTGAATCCAGCTCAGTTTGCCAGCAAGCTGCTAAAGAAACCCCAGCAGTGGAACAGGTAACCAAGGGACACTTGTGCTTTGCTGAGCTCAGCAGCGTCTTTGCAGGGGCATCTCTTTCTGGGAGTTGTGACAAGACCTGATTGTGCAGCTCTTGTGTATGCAGAACTTGCACGGACTTTGCTAGCTCTGGGTTGGAGGGATTGCAACAATCAACCTAAGTTACATCGGCATACAGCCACCGCAGTTATTAAATCGCTTGTGTCTGCACACTTGGCTCCTTGTGCTGGCAGTGTGCGTCCTCACCAGGAGCGCTTGTACTGATTGTACTGTCAGCATGGGGCATTGTGAGACTGCTCCTGGAGGCCATTAACAGTCAACGTAAGCAACACAGTGTCTATACTGATACTGTATCAACCTAATTACATCAACTGTGATTATACCACTCGGAGAGGTGGTATGACTGAATTGCTGTGGAGAGGCACTTGTAGAGTGCCATCCAGCCCCTCCCTAGCCCCAGCTCTGCTCCAGTCCGGCCCCCAGCTGCATCCCTGGCTCCCGTCCCCTTGAGCGCCTTGGCCCATCCCCAACCTTGGCCACTGGCCACAGCTCCATTCCCGGCCTGGGGCAGAGGCTGGGGGAAAGGCTGGGAGTGGAGCCACACTTGGCCACGGGCCCGGCTGCTAGCCCCCACCGCAGCTCGGCTGCGGCTCTGCTCCTGCCCCCAGACCCGGCCTAGCCTCGGACCCCTTACCTCTGTCTGCATGTGTCCCCCCAGCCATGGTCCCAGCCCTGGGGTGTGGACAGGGTTAAGGGGGGGGCCCTCACAAGTTTGGGGACTGCTGCACTAGAGCAGGGGTTCTCAATCTTTTTCTTTCTGAGGCCCCCTCAACAAGCTATAAAAACTCCACAGCCCACCTGTGCCACAATAACTGGTTTTCAGCATCCAAAAGCCAAGGCTGGCGTAGGGGGGGGAGCAAGCAGGTCAATTGCCTGGGGCCTGATGCCATGGGGCCCCCCCAAATCTATATTGCCCAGGCTTCAGTTTCAGCCCCGAGTGGCAGGGGTCAGGGCGCAGGCTTCAATCCCATGCAGTGGGGCTTCAGCTTTCTACCCTGGGGCCCAGCGAGTCTCATGCTGGCCCTGCTTGGCGGCCCCCATGAAACCTGCTCACAGCACCCTGGAGGGCCTCGGACCCCTGGTTGACAACCACTGCACTAGAGGATGATGGGCTGATACACACCTGAAGGCCTGATGTTTTCCATCCAGCTCCCTTTGCCCTCTTGGGAGGGCTAACGGATAGTACAGTGTTACTTATTAATGTGTAGGTACTCTCTGGCTCTTCATCCCCCCTCCCCCCCATCTCAAAGATCAGTGATCATGTGCTTGTGCTCTCTAATTGGCTCCTAGAGAAGTGCTCTAGCTTGGTTTAACTGTTTTCTCTTTATTCGAGGCACCTGACTCGGGTTGCTGGGGCGCACATCTGAATCGAGGGCAGACAGCCCCCAAGCTGAGCCACCAGGACCGTGACACCCTAAAGGCGTCTGCGCAGTTTTTTGGAATGAAGCTGAAAGCCAACCTGGGAGCGGCCATAAAGGTCTGGCAACTCCGTGAAAGGGCCTTTGATGTTTGGGTAACTTCAGGGTAGTTCTGATGAACAAACCCCTGGGCTTCCGAAGGAGGAGCATTTGTGTGATAGGCTTAGGAGAGGAGACGTCGCTCTAGCACTCTGAATGGATTCACTAGGCAGAATCTCATGTCTAGTCCCAAACAGCAGAGGTGGCCAACGTGTGAGCCATTAAATTCAGTAATGTTGCTCTCCTCTTTAATGCCGAAGTGCAGACTGGGTGGACTACAGCTCTTGGGACGGGATGCTCCACAGGAGGCCAAGCTTAGATCAAGAGGGCACATTGCATGCTGGGAGCTGTAGCCTGCAGCTGCCCCTCTGTTTAGTACAGAGGCTCAGCCTGCGTAATCCCCTCCCTTTCATGTGTGCAGGCGCAGTTTGAAATGAAGCTTGCATGGCAGGCAGTGGAGAGAGAGCCCAGGAGGCACCTCTCAAAGCGGCTCATGGCCCTTTCTCAGAAGAGGAGGAAAATGCCCCGCTGCATTTCCAGACAGGGCCCCAGGGTTGAGTGCCCAGCAAATTTTCAGCGAACCTTGTTAGCAAATCAAACCTGTGAACTCTGCAAAACCCTCTACGAGTGAGAGGGGCTCAGTTCAAACGATGCTGAGTCACGTGATCCATTTTCATGAGGTCACGGAGGTGATCTGCAAACCAGCTGAGGGGTTAGACTGCACCCCCGGCGCTGTGTGAGGCTCCTCTTTCATCTGACTCTGCTGTTCTCAGATAACAAGGCTGGAGAAAGGGGGCTGATACATTTTGTTTGTTTTAGTTCCCACCGAATATCTAATGAAGCTTTGATTTGCCCTTGCTTGGTGCTGTTCACAAAGGTAGTTCTTCTGGGCTGGTTAAACCCTTTCGCTCAGGAGCTGCTGCATAATGAAAACGAGTCTGATATCTGGTGAGATCTCTTAGATGTGTTCAGCACATGGGACTGAAATCACAGGAATTCTCCTTTAAGAGGCTGCTAATTCCTGCCCAAGGCAAAGCGGGTATTTTCAGAAGCAATGGAAATTAGGTTTGGATATTTACTATCCTGTTGTAATATTGAATCCTTGGAAAGTATTCAAGATGTAGTGCCCATCTTTAAAAAAGGGAAGAAGGAGGATCCGGGGAACTACAGGCCAGTCAGCCTCACCTCAGTCCCTGGAAAAATCATGGAGCAGGTCCTCAAGGAATCAATTATGAAACACTTAGAGGAGAGGAAAGTGATCAGGAACAGTCAGCATGGATTCACCAAGGGGAAATCGTGCCTGACTAACCTAATTGCCTTCTATGATGAGATAACTGGCTCTTTGGATGAGGGGAAAGCAGTGGATGTGTTATTCCTTGACTTTAGCAAAGCTTTTGATACGGTCTCCCACAGTATTCTTGCTGCCAAGTTAAAGAAGTATGGGCTGGATGAATGGACTGTAAGGTGGATAGAAAGCTGGCTAGATCGTCGGGCTCAACGGGTAGTGATCAATGGCTCCATGTCTAGTTGGCAGCCAGTTTCAAGCGGAGTGCCCCAAGGGTCGGTCCTGGGGCCGGTTTTGTTTAATATCTTTATTAATGATCTGGAGGATGGTGTGGACTGCACTCTCAGCAAGTTTGCTGATGACACTAAACTAGGAGGCGTGGTAGATACACTAGAGGGTAGGGATCGGATACAGAGGGACCTAGACAAATTAGAGGATTGGGCCAAAAGAAACCTGATGAGGTTCAACAAGGACAAGTGCAGAGTCCTGCACTTAGGACGGAAGAATCCCATGCACAGCTACAGACTAGGGACCGAATGGCTAGGTAGCAGTTCTGCAGAAAAGGACCTAGGGGTCACAGTGGACGAGAAGCTGGATATGAGTCAACAGTGTGCTCTTGTTGCCAAGAAGGCTAACGGCATTTTGGGCTGTATAAGGAGGGGCATTGCCAGCAGATCGAGGGACGTGATCGTTCCCCTTTATTCGACATTGGTGAGGCCTCATCTGGAGTACTGTGTCCAGTTTTGGGCCCCACACTACAAGAAGGATGTGGAAAAATTGGAAAGAGTCCAGCGGAGGGCAACAAAAATGATTAGGGGTCTGGAGCACATGACTTATGAGGAGAGGCTGAGGGAACTGGGATTGTTTAGTCTCCAGAAGAGAAGAATGAGGGGGGATTTGATAGCAGCCTTCAACTACCTGAAGGGGGGTTCCAAAGAGGATGGAACTCGGCTGTTCTCAATGGTGGCAGATGACAGAACAAGGAGCAATGGTCTCAAGTTGCAGTGGGGGAGGTCTAGGTTGGATATTAGGAAACACTATTTCACTAGGAGGGTGGTGAAGCACTGGAATGCGTTACCTAGGGAGGTGGTGGAGTCTCCTTCCTTGGAGGTTTTTAAGGCCCGGCTTGACAAAGCCCTGGCTGGGATGATTTAGTTGGGAATTGGTCCTGCTTTGAGCAGGGGGTTGGACTAGATGACCTCCTGAGGTCCCTTCCAACCCTGATATTCTATGATTCTATGAAAGCTGCCTAAACCAGAGCTCCTGACTCCTTGTAGTAACTAAAGATCCCCTGGCATGTTCCCCTGGAGTAGAGGTGTTACTTCCAGTGTCATGATCAGATTTCATTTGGGTATCTACATTCTACAGCACGAAACCTCACCAGCAGGTTCTGTTGGATGCCATATTCTTCACTTCCTGTCCCAAAGTTTTTGAGCAGTTTGTTAAAACAGCTGCCACGTTCCACTCCAGAGGTGGCTGCATTTCACTGATTGTTGAAGCGATCCCTCTGCGCATAGCTTGTTAATCTGGGCCAAATTCTGCTGGGTCTTGCACTCATGCTGCATCATGAGTAAGGCCGGTTGAACGTGGCCCTTCGCATCCTTTGGGGCGCTCTAAAAGCGTCACTCATTCTCATCAGAGGGAGGCATCCGTTGAAAGTGTCTTTGTTCTTGCATCTTCCCTTTAGTGTGAGGAGAAGATGGGTGTCGAGAGTTGATGTGGGAAAGCAAATGGAACCCGTTTGGAAGCCATTGGTGCACCAAAGAACTGCTACCCGGAGTAGCTGTGATGCTAGCACGACTGGTTATTCATTGGGGGTTTTTAAAGAGCTAACATTTTCTTTGGGGCTTGCTATAAGTTCTATATGTGCTGATGCTACACTTGAGGCTGTGCAGTGAAGCCAGTCTTTGCCCTGAAGAGTTGGCAGAGCTGATGGAGGCACCAGGAAGCCCAGAGGAAGGAATACTTTGGAGCTGTTTTTTAGCTGTTGGTTTGTGCCCCTTGTTGTAGACATCCTGGAAGAAGTGATTCTGTAGGAGCAACTTGGATTTGGGGCGGGAAAGGGCCTGGGGAAGCTGGATTCCAAGGGTGTCTGTGTATAGAGGCGACACGGAGAGAAGTAGTGTAGGGCCTAGACTGGGAATGCCGAAAATTTACCACCATTTAATTCTGATTGCAGGAGCGTCCTATAACTTTGAGGAAGTCCTTGACTCCCCGAGGGAAGCCAGCTGTGCCCCTGTTGGAGAAGAGCTCAGACAACAGCAACCAGGGTGCATCTCCAAAGTCCCCCCAGATGCCATCGCTGAAAAGCAACAAAGACTGCATTACTAACTCTGATCCTAATGAGCCAGGAGACCTCCTCCTCCCGCCATCGATATCGAGGCTGGCCCCCACCATCCTGTCTGCAGGGCTGAAGCCGAGCCCTGAGGTGAATAAATTCCAGCAATTGAAGCAGACTGTGGCCCAGAGACTGGGCTCCCTGGATCCTGGCTGGCTGGACAGGTGTCAGGGCATCAGGGAGAAAGCAGGGGAGAGACCAAGAGAGGAAAGTGCTTCTACCTCAAATGGCAGGAACAAAGAACAGACAAAAGCAGGCCGTGCCCTGCAGGGGAATGTTGCCCAACCTCTGCATGACCGTTCCCTGAACCAAACCACTGGAGCTAGGGCTCAGTCCCCGGAAAGTGAGCATGTTCCACCTCTAGGAAACTGCCTCCTGGGGAGCTGGAAGCTGCAGGGACACCGGGATCCTTCTAGGAGAAACCGGCAAGGAGCTGCGCTGGAGGGGGACGAGCTAATGAAAGGTGGTGGAGATGGCTGCAGGGTGGCTGTGAAGGACGAACAGGGCACTAGTGAAACCCAAGGGAACGGCAGGATGGACTCGACGCTTGGTGCTGCTGAAATCAGCATTGCCAAAGAACGTGTCAGTAAACCTAAGACTCTCCCAAAGGATGCCCATCAGGGAGCAGAGCAGGAGAAGCTTGGTAACACTTCAGGAGGGGAGGGAGGAGCCTCTTGTAGAACAGGGGACGGGCCCAGTCGACCCAAGAAGGTCAAAGCGACCAATAAAAAGAGGCAGCGAACTGCCACGGCCAGCAGAGATGATGGTGTGACAGGCCCAGAAGATGGTGCTGTGGCGCCAAAGCGCAGGCGGACTAATGCATCAGCCAGAGACAACCCCGTCTCTGTGAAGAAGAAAGCAAGAAGGGCTGTCTGTGAGCCAAAGCCAGGCGAAAACAACTTGGAAGAGGATGGGGAGTCTGTGGAGGCTAAAGAGGAGAAGGGAAGGGATGTGCCAAAGCTCTCTGAAAACCTCCTTGGAGAAGTCGAAGGGGAGGGGAAGCACAAATGGAGCAGCAGAGCCAGCGTCTGCAGGTGGGTTTGGTCTCTTCTGGTGGCTCAGCCTTGGGGTTGGGAATCCAGCTGGGGTAGCCAAAGTGCAGCCCACAGGATTGTACAATGTAGCCAGAAGTTGTCCTTGTCTTGAGTATAGAGAAGCAGCCCTTGGAGACTAAAGGTCCCACCATGCAATGCTCCCTGTTGACCCAAGTGGCCAGGGATCTAGAGCTCGCCATCTCACGGGTGTGTAAGATGGGCAACTCTTGCAGCGTCATCTGCAATTCCTGAAAACCGCCTGGCAGTAAAATAAATGGGGGAAGGGATAGCTCAGTGGTTTGAGCATTGGCCTGCTAAACCCAGGGTTGTGAGTTCAATCCTTGAGGGGGCCATTTAGGGATCTGGGGCAAAAATCTGTCTGGGGATTGGTCCTGCTTTGAGCAGGGGGTTGGACTAGATGACCTTCTGAGGTTCCTTCCAACCCTGATATTCTATGAAATCTGCTTGGACCTGAACAGCATCTGAAACGTGTGATGAAACTGGCCTAAGCTGGTGTTCCAAGGTGCAAGTGCTTTCCCAGTTGACTTCAATACCGAATGAGCATCCTCATGCCCTAATGTAGCCTGCTTCCTGCCTGCAGCTCTTATGGAGTGTGCAAGGTCTATATTTATTTAACTATGGGCCAGATCCTCTCTTGTGCGAAGAGGCACTTGGTCCTGCAGATGAGAGAAGCAATCAGGGAACCAGTCACAGCGCCCCAATTCTCAAGCTGGCCCTGGCATAAATTGGAGCAGTGTAGAGGCTGCTCTGACTGTGACCGTTGGCTCTGGTCATTGAGAGACCGTATACCAGCTGAGAACTGCTATGGGGGAGCAGAGTTTGATCTCTGTAGCCAGAGGAGTCTGGCTCTCTGCAATGAGCAGGTGACTAAACCCTCCAGCTGCCGATAGCAGGGGTGACGCTGATGTAACAGGAGAAATAAATCAAAACCAGGGCAGGGAAGGAAGCTGCGCAAAGGGGTTGCCAAATGGAAATTGGGAGCCGGGGAGGTTTAGGATGAGATGGTGCTTTTTCAAGCCACTAAATGGCGATTGCAAGCAGTGTAGGGGTAAAATAAACCCAACTCAGCCCAGTGTAGTGGGCAGTAGACGCTAGCCCAGCAGAGATGCTGCAAGGAAGCTAGACGACTTTCCAATCTGCTTGTCAAAGCACCTCCACATCCCGTTTCGCGGCAGGTGGCACATTAAATATTGACGGGGAGAGAGAGAGGACCTGTATCCAGAGCCTTTCTCGAGGTAAGTGCTGAGCTGCCCGGCTCCTTTTGCAGAGTGACTCCAGGGGTTCGAAACTAGCTCTGGAGCCCTGAGGGGAAGAGGAGCGATCAGTACTGACTGGTTCAGAATATCTCCCTCCCTATGTTACTAAGCACGTATTGGGTTCTTTAAACATTGCTTTAAAAATATTGCTTGGGGACAGATTCTTCCCCACCCAAATCAGTGGGGTTGCTCTCAGAATAAGGTCATCTTCAGTGTGTGTGAGAGTGGCAGAATCTGGCCCTTCTCTTGGGTAGTCTCATGTCAGTCATAGACTTTAAGGTCAGAAGGGACCCTTATGATCGTCTAGTCTGGAAAGCATGGGACTTGGAGTCAGGGCACCTCGGTTCTGTTCCTGGCTCTCCCACAGACGGAGCGTGTAACTTTGGGCCACACTTAAGCCAATGCTTTCAGAAGTCTCCACTAATTTTGGGTGCCCCACATGAGACCCCTTGTGCCTGGTTTTTCACAAACACTTAGTGGCTCTGATGAGAGTCGTGGGTGCTTAACCCCTCTGCTAGCCAAGCCAAAGTGTCTCAAGGTGGCCTCTCCAAAATCAAGGCCCCCAGAATGAGAAAAGCAACTTTTGAAAATGTGGCCATTAGCGTCTCTGTGCCTCAGTTTCCCCTCTGTAAAATGGGGATGACGATATCTGTCATGGGGAGTTGTGAAGATTAATCGTTGTTTCTGCAGCACTTTGAAATCCTTGGATGGGAGGTGCCAGGGAAGGGCAGCGTGGTATAGATTTCACCAGTGGTGCGGCTTTACTACTTGCATTTCAGTCTGCTTGGGAAAATGAAACTAGACCTATCCCCATCTCTTGCCATTGCTCCATGTTGCCTTCCTTGATGCAGTCCAGCTTTCATTGCAGCAAGAATACAATCCAGTGCATCTTCATGGGCAACATACACGCTGCCTGACTCTACCGTCTGGACTTGCTTTTCCAGGGCCCCTCCAAAGAAGGACGGCAACTTTGTCAGACTCAACCTGAAGAAGAAATCTCATGTTAAAGGTTACGCGTTGAGAGGACATCGCCTTCGCAAGCAGGTGAGATGGCCAATTGCTTGGCGAGTCCTAATTAAGGGGAGGATCCCCCTTTATAAAAGAGCAACAACCCTCATTTCCCATGTCCCTGTGTCTGTCCATGCTGCTAACCTCTTCTTCCCCATCTCCGCTGTCCCGCAGCACAGGCTGTGAGCAGTTCTGAATGTTTCATTCTGTGCTGCAGACCGTATTTCTGATGGAGCTAGGTATTTATACCCTCTTGCTTGCTAGGTATTGCAAACTTTGAGTGATAGCTTGTAATTTTAACACAATTTGCAGTACCCCGCAGGGGCCTTCTCCAAAGAGAGGTGCTACTGAAATATATTCGCCTTCTAGCGAAGATTTGCTGGGATGCTTAGTGGACTGCTATGTGAGTGAGAGAGAAAGCGTGTCTAGTGGGGGGTACAGAGGGAAGAAATACATTCTGATTTTAGCTGAAAGAAAAGCCTGTTTATTTTTAAAGCTTGGTATGTTTACACAGCACATCTGCAAACGTGATCCACAGGCAAAGGGACCAAGCAGTATAAAAATTTCTGGGTTATCGGTTGCTTCTCAAAACGGTTTATGTGGAAGCGCTGATAGCCTTTCCCTGGGTTGACTCTTTGGATGATGATTGTCCCTGTATCACATCTGAGTAGCTTCAAGGACAGGTGAGGACGGCAGATGCTGCTAGGAGACGCTTTCTGTAAGAATTTTCTTTCCAATCTAACAAAATCAGAAAATCTGACTTTGTTTATTTCAGACCTCAGAGCCTGAGGCAATGCGTTCCAGTTGACGGGAAAGGTCATAGAAATGTGCAGGGAGGGTTGGTTGTATTTTGAATCTCTCTTAAAAATAAACCTCTCTTGTGTTTGATCCGCTGTTCCCTGCCTGGCTAGCCCCTGGAGTTTGGATCTCTTTAGATCTCTCAAACTCATAGGGTTCGAATAGACCCCCTGCCCTGCAGCAAAGGGAGACCAAGGAAATGCTGCCTGGGGGCTGGGCGCCCTGGAGGAGGTAGGGCGTGTGCCCTCCAAACCCTACAGATCCTGGGTACCTATAGGCTAGAGATACTGGCACTGTACAGAGGGGATGCTGCTTTGTTAGGGGTGCTCTTCTCACCCCGCAGAGTCCTAGAGCTCTAGCCCAAGCCCAGAAATCTACTCCGCAATGAAACCGCCCCACAGCCTGCGCCTGGAAGCCCGAGTCGGTTGGCATAGGCCGGCCGTGGGGTTTTCTGTGCTGTGTAGACATACCCTCAGTCTACTTTCTTTAACCTTCTCTTTGTTAAGCTGTGACTTGATTGCAGTCTATAATACCTATGTGGGGAACACATATGTGATAATGGGCTCTTCAATCTAGCAGCGAAAGGTTGGAAGTTGAAGTTAGACAACTCAGACTGGAAATAAGACACACATTTTTAATGGTGAAGGTAATTAACCACTGGAACAATTTATCGAGGGTTGTGGTAGATTCTCTATCACTGACGATTTTAAAATCAACCTTGGATGTTTTTCTAAAAGATCCACTCTAGGAATTATTTTGGGGCAGGTGTGACACAGGAGGTCAGATTAGATGATTGCAATGGTCCCTGCTGGCCTTGGATTCCATGAAACACCGAGCAAGAGGCAGTTCCTGCCCCAGAGAGCTTACAGTCTAACTTAACCGAGGAAAATGCAGACGGTTTTAAGGCTTCTTCATCCCAGTGGCGAGAACAAGGAGTCCCTTTCCAGCACATTTGCTAAGCGAGCTACCAAAAGGCTGGTTTCCAGCCAGTCATTTCTAGCCTCCCATCATCTGCAGTTTCAAATGAATTCAGAATTCTCCTTTGTTTTGCTTCATGGCCTAACAGTTGTGCAGTGTTGCTGTGCAGTGTTGCATACCGGCTGACTGCCACCCCCAGAGGTGGTGCATTTCCCAGGAGTGAGGCATGATTTCCCTTTACATGATCTCCACACACTGACTGGGTGTGGAGATGTAGGAGGTTCCTATGTCCCTGATCTGGCTGTTTCTGGTGGGGCCTGTTTGGCTTACAAGCAAGGCCCTGGCTTAGGCATGCTGGTCCCTTTACAGGTGTGGAAGCAGAAGTGGCAGAAGAAAGGCGAATGGTTTGGAGGAGGTGGCAGATGCTTCGACAGGGGCTCAGATACCTGCTTCAGATGTGGCGGAACAGGGCACTGGGCCTCAGAGTGTAAGGGCAGAGGTAAGGGCTTTCTACCTCCCACAGCCAGCTGGGCCAACCTGAAAAAGCAACAGCCCACATCAGATACCTGCACCGGTGTCAGGAACTGCTGCATAAACAAGGACGATGTGCTCGGGTCAGCCATGCTTGGCAATAGTAATGTTTTGGGAGGTTGACGTGTGGCCAAGGGTCAGCTGGGTGCATGGCAGGGCGTGTTCCTGGATTTTACTTTATTGCACGAACAGGTTAGGTTATAAAGTTCCACCCACTTTACCTTTTAATGCTGGATAAATTACAGCAACAGCATGTGATAAATGTTAGCTGTGCAGCAATGAATGAGAACACAACACAAGCTCTAATGAATACAGAGAGCCCCCAGGTGTGCAGGACAGTAAAGACTGCTGCTTGCCAGAGGCAATAGGGAACTTTCCCAATGCCAAGCATCAAGAGGAGTAACAGTGGGAATCTCTCCTCTCCCCTCCTGCTGGTTTCAGGACCTGGCCTTTGGGGGAAACCTCTCATAGGAAGAGACAGAAAAGATTAAGATTGTTACCTTAGAGAAGAGAAAAATGGACATGATAAAAGTCTATAACCCAATGAATGGTTTAGAGAAGGAGATCGAGAGCTTCTGCTCTCCCTGGCTCACAGCACAGGAACAAGGGGAAACTCAGTGACGTTGGTGGGAAACTGATCAAAGGAAATATGTTTACAGAAAACATGTAACTAGATTGTGGAACTTGCTGCCACAGGATGTCATTGTGGACAAGAACCTAGCAAGACTGAAAAAGGGACTGGAATGCCTATGGATATCCAGAGTTAGAGTAGCTCATGTAAAAGAGGGGTATTGGAAGGGCCATCAAACCTGCTTCAGGGTTTAAGCCAATCTCTAACTACTAGAGACCAGGATGAGAGCTAACGTAGGGTCTGATTATCCCACATCTACTGCGGGGTTCTTATACCTTCCTCTGAAGCATCTGATGCTGGTCAGAGACTGGATACCTCGGGTCTGATCCAGTCTAGCAATTCCTGTGTTCCTATGAAAAGTGACTGGTCCTGACAGCGTTTGCCCAGGCCACCAGCTTGCAGAGAGCTAGATACTGGATCTTATCAATCATTTCATGGTCTCGATCCCATTTTGCCTTTTTTCCTTCCAATTCAGCTAGATGTATGTGTGCATTCGGGGCAAGGAGCTCCTGGCCCTCAGAGACTGTGTACGGGCTTTGGAGGCCAGGGTGGCTGAGCTAGAGGCGCTAAGGGAGACAGAGAGATACATAGATGAGGCTTTCCGGGACACAGTAGAACGGTCCCACCCCCGGTCTGACAGCCTCTGTGCTGTTGAGGAGGATGAAAGCCTCAGGGAAGGAGAACATCCAACTGGAGCAGAGGGGAACGACCCCATAGTTGGGACCTTCCTTCCAGATGATGTCGTGGTATCCTCTTGCACTGAGGATACCTCTTCGGGGGAGAGAACTCCAGTTATTAGGAAGAGACAGGTATTAGTAACTGGCGATTCGATCATTAGAAACATAGATAGCTGGGTTTGCGAGGACCGGGAGAACCGCATGGTGACTTGCCTGCCTGGTGCAAAGGTTGCGGATTTCTTGAGACATCTAGACAGATTTGTGTGTAGTGCTGGGGAGGATCTGGTGGTCATGGTACATGTAGGTACCAGTGACATAGGGAAGGATAGGAGAGAGGTCCTGGAGGCCAAATTTAGGCTGCTAGGTAAGTGGTTGAAGTCCAGGACCTCCATGGTAGCATCCTTTAAAAAGTGGAAGTTAAATCCTAGTGAGGAAAATAGAAAGGAGCATAAACTCTGACAAGTGAAGGGTAAAAACATAATTGGAAAGGCCAAAAAAGAATTTGAAGAACAGCTAGCCAAAGACTCAAAAAGTAATAGCAAAATTTTCTTAAGTACATCAGAAGCAGGAACCCAGCTAAACAACCAGTGGGGCCAGTGGACGATCTAGATGCTAAAGGAGCACTCAAGGACGATAAGGCCATTGCCGAGAAACTAAATGAATTCTTTGCATTGGTCTTCACGGTTGAGGATGTGAGGGAGATTCCCAAACCTGAGCCATTCTTTTTAGGTGACAGATCTGAGGAACTGTCCCAGATTGAGATGTCATTAGAGGAGGTTTTGGAACAAATTGATAAACTAAACAGTAATAAGTCACCAGAACCAGATGGTTTTCACCCAAGAGTTCTGAAGGAACTCAAATGTGAAATTGCAGGACTACTAACTAGTCTATAACCATTTAAATCAGCTTCTGTACCAAATGACTGGAGGATAGCTAATGTGAGGCCAGGTTTTAAAAAAGGGCTCCAGAGGAGACCCCGGCAATTACAGGCCAGTAAGCCACACTTCAGTACCAGGCAAACTGGTTGAAACTATAGTCAAGAACAAAATTGTCAGACACCTAGATTAACATAATATGTTGGGAAAGAATGAACATGGTTTTTGTAAAGCGAAATTGTGCCTCACCAATCTACTAGAATTCTTTGAGGGGGTCAACAAGCATGTGGACAAGGGGGATCCAGTGGATATAGTGTATTTAGATTTTCAGAAAGCCTTTGACAAGGTCCCTCACCAAAGACTCTTAAGCAAAGAAAGCTGTCATGGGATAAGAGGGAAGGTTCTCTCATGGATTGCTAACTGGTTAAAAGATAGGAAACAAAGGGTAGGAATAAATGGTCAGTTTTCAGAATGGAGAGAGGTAAATAGTGGTGTCCCCCAGGGGTCTGTACTGGTCCTTGTCCTATTTATCATATTCATAAATGATCTCGAAAAGGGAGTAAATAGTGAGATGGCAAAATTTGCAGATAGTTAAGTCCCAGGCAGACTGCGAAGAGCTACAAAGGGATCTCTCAAAACTGGGTGACTGGGCAACAAAATGGCAGATGAAATTCAGTGTTGATAAATGCAAAGTAATGCACATTGGAAAACATAATCCTAACTATACATATAAAATGATGGGGTCTAAATTTAGCTGTTACCACTCCAGAAAGAGATCTTGGAGTCACTGTGGACAGTTCTCTGAAAACATCCGCTCAATATGCAGCAGCAGTCAAAAAAGCGAACAGAATGTTGGTAACCGTTAGGAAAGAGATAGATAAGACAGAAAATATCATATTGACTCTATATAGATCCACGGTACACCCATATCTTGAATACTGCGTGCAGATGTGGTTGCCCCATCTCAAAAAAGATATATTGGACTTGGAAAAGGTTCAGAAAAGGGCAACAAAAATGATTAGGGGTATGGAATGGTTTCCCTATGAGGAGATATTAATAAGACTGGGACTTTTCAGCTTGGAAAAGAGACAACTAAGGGGGGGATATGATAGTCTATAAAATCATGACTGGTGTGGAGAAAGTAAATAAGGAAGTGTTATTTACTCCTTCTCATAACACACGAACTAGGGACTACCCAATGAAATTAATAGGCAGCACATTTAAAAGAAACAAAAGGCAGTATTTTTTTCACACAACACACAGTCAACCTGTGGAACTCCTTGCCAGAGGATGTTGTGAAGTTCAAGACTATAATAGGGTTAAAAAAAGAACTAGATAAATTCATGGAGGGTAGGTCCTTCAATGGCTATTAGCCAGGATGGGCAGGGATGGTGTCCCTAGCCTCTGTTTGCTAGAACTGGGAACGGGCCAGAGGGGATGGATCACTTGATGATTGCCTGTTCTGTTCATTCCCTCTGGGGCATCTGGCATTGGCCACTGTCAGAAGACAGGATACTGGGCTAGATGGACCTTTGGTCTGACCCAGTGTGGCTGTTCTTATGATGTCCCACAACCTGATCAGCCATAAACAGCTTAAAACTTGCTTTGGTCCTATAGTCTAGGCATTAGAATTGAATATAGCAGGACCTGGACCTTGGGCCAATTCCCAAGTGACAAACGCAATCACCAGCGATGACCTAAGCCTCCATGAGGACGTGTATCGGTTTCGTTTCTTTAAAGCGTTGGTGTGAAGCGTGTGGCATGTAGCGATCAGGCCCCTGAGTGTTGCTTTGCAATGGGTGTGCAGTTGGCTCTAAGTGCTGCTCAGGGCTGGCAAATTTACATGCTGGGACAGAGAGGTCCTGGCGTTCAGCGTCCCCCCCCCCCCCCCCCCCCCCCGTAGGAGTGAGACTCTTTCTGCCTTGCAGGGCTAGCTCAGGCTGTTGGCCCACAGCCGGAGGAAAACAGCGAAGCTATTGAAGAGGAGACGCCATTGCCCACTCTGGAAGAAGTGGCCCGGATGACTAACACGGCTTACAGCAAGATCTCAGGTGAGACTCTAATGGCGCAGAAGTTAATTGTGCCTTGGTTTGCTTCCTGGGCAGGTCAGGAGG
Source organism: Emys orbicularis (assembly GCF_028017835.1). Lineage (NCBI taxonomy): Eukaryota > Metazoa > Chordata > Testudines > Emydidae > Emys > Emys orbicularis. The sequence goes on along the minus strand of NC_088684.1, from coordinate 3,329,474 downwards.
GCTGGCTTGGCTTAATGCCGGGAGCACGTCTGCCTTGCTCTCCAGTGGCTCCTAGAGGCTGGTCGTGGAGTAGCAGTGCTATCCGTGACTAGATGGAAGGTTAAGTACTTGTATACAGTTTTGTAGCTTCAGAGTAGCAGCCGTGTTAGTCTGTATCCGCAAAAATAACAGGAGTACTTGTGGCACCTTAGAGACTAACAGCAGCTGTAGAAGGAAAGCTGAGATGGGAGCTTAGAAGGGTGCATGTTAAAGGGAACACAGTCCTGGATGGGTGCAAATGTGACCTTTCATGGAAATAACAGCAGTCTGGACTGTCACCTGCTGGTAACCTTTGTGGTCTCTCTTTCTTTTTTAATTGAACTAGACTGCAAAGTATTTTGGAGGAGCAAACAAACATGGTTGCAACCCTACAAAAACAAAGGGTTTTTCTCTCTATCTCTTTCAAGTCCTACACTGGGCCTTTCTGCTATGTGCTTGTGAGGAAGCGGATGCCTGGATCTGCTCCCTTCTCAATGCAATGACATTTTGAAGACCCTAGGGCGAGCCGTCCGCCAAAATCCTCAGTGGGGGTCCTGCCAGGGCGTGGCTCTCGGAGAACAGGAATCTTGTACAGTAACGCTAGCTCCTCAGAATCCGGTACATGTGTTTGTAGAGCGCTTCGCGCAGCGGGGCTCTGATCAGTGCCTGTGGCCCCTGGTGCGGTGGCAATACACCAATCAATACGAAATGGTCCGAGCTAGAGGGGAGAGACGAGGCAGAAGAAGGTTGATGTGTGTGCGCCTCTTCTGTCTGCAATGGGCCTCAGCAGCTGACAACATCCCTCGAAGCCAACTCCTGGTCTGGTACTGTCACGCCTTCTCTTCACCCCGCTGTGCGGCCGGTTTCACGCATTGATCTATCTCTGTACTGCAGCTAGTGCTAGGGTCAGCAGCCCAGGGAAGCTGCAGCCACTTCCGTCCAGTCTCTGCCCAGATGTGGGGTGCAGTTTGTATCTTCCCCCCAAGACCCATTTGATTGGTAAAGTGTTAATTACTCCATCCCGCCCACCACCATAGCCCTGTTCGACTCACTCTTGTTTGGCTTCCAAAGAGCAAACCCTCCACGAACGTCCAGGCTGACTTGTCTTGTAGATGAAAGAAAGCAAGGAAGAGTAACAGCAGAGTCTCCAGGAGAGCGCTCTGTGTGCGTCTCCTTTGAACTTTCTTGCAGCAGCTCTGAGAACAAAAATCCCCTTCTCTGCATGCAGCCCCCTCTTAAAAAAGTGCATCACACAGACAACAAAAGCATCCCCGTTTCCCTCTACACAAAAGCTGCGGTGTTCGTATTGGAGCTGATATGCTCCGTGCGATGGAGTTTCAGCGTGTGATGATGCCCCTATGGCTTTAGAATTTGCTGATGCTTAAGTCCAAGCATAACTCCTAGCCACAATACAGACTGGTTTATTGTTATCTGAGTGACTGGCAGCCCGGGGGGGGCTCATTAGTTCTGAATGCAAAAGATCTCGCTGTAAGAGTTCTTTACAACAGAGCACTAAAGAGGATTGTCTCTGTCCATCCAGGTGCTTATAACTCCCACCACTAGTGGCCTCCCACACAGTGGAAAAGAAGAAGTTGTCTCTTTCATGTTTTCCATCCCAGCCTGTAGTGGAAACAGCTCGATTGCTTTCTAGGTTTGCTTTGTCTTTGGCGGTATATGTTTGCATGTGTGGCTAGGTTGTGTGAATGTCAAGACATTGTTACGGGAAAGCTACACTGGAGCAATGAGTCTCTCAGTGAGTCCTGAGCGTGGTGAGGCCCTGGTCTCGTATCTCCTGAGGAAGCCAGTTCCAGTCTAGGCCCAGCTCCCAGGAAAGTTCTGCCTCCTGCACTCCTGAGACTCTCCAGTGGCTGGTAGTTCCATTGTCCCAGTGGGCGGAGCTGTTGGTTGAGGCCACGGTTGCTGAGGGAGAGGCATCTCTTGGATGGCATAGGCCAATCTCTTGGGTTCTGTGGGGAGCCAGTGCAGAGCATAATGCCAGGGAGATGTGTTCATGGTGACCTGTGAGGCCACAGAGAGACTGTTGCTTTCTGCACCCATCTAAGCCTTTTCAGGCTTTGTGGCTTCATTCCAGGATTTGGGTTGCAATCATCAAGCCAGACTGTGAATAGCTGGATGGCCAGCTCTAGGCTGAGAGAAGGGGGCGCAGACTTCTGCCTGGCTGTAGATGGAAGTGCAGATGTCTCCATGGCTGTCATAGAATCATAGAATATCAGGGTTGGAAGGGACCTCAGGAGACCATCTAGTCCCACCCCCTGCTCAAAGCAGGACCAATCCCCAACTAAATCATCCCGGACAGGGCTTTGTCAAGCCTGACCTTAAAAACCTCTAAGGAAGGAGATTCTACCACTTCCCTAGGGAACCCATTCCAGTGCTTCACCACCCTCCTAGTGAAAAAGTTTAGCCTAATATCCAACCTAAACCTCCCCGACTGCAACTTGAGACCATTGCTCCTTGTTCTGTCATCTGGTACCACTGAGAACAGTCTAGATCCATCCTCTTTGGAATCCCCTTCAGGTAGTTGAAAGCAGCTATCAAATCCCCCCTCACTCTTCTCTTCTGCAGACTAAACTATCCCAGTTCCCTCAGCCTCTCCTCATCAGTCATGTGCTCCAGCCCCCTAATCATTTTTGAGTATCCAACAGCATGGAGGAGACCTAAATGACCCCAAGACTGACTCAGTCTGAAGGCAAATGCCCTCAACAGTGAGGGATGCCATGGAGGAAAATTTCGGAAGCTCTGTCCTGCTTCCTACAAGTCCCTTCAGTCTTGGTTGGGTGCAGGGTCAGCAGAACTGGGTGTCATCTGTGTCCTGCTGGCCCTTAGCCCTGGCTGTCTCCCTGGCTCCCTACAGGTGCTGAATAACATCGGGGTGAGAATGAGCCTTGTGGGACTCCGGTGGTGAGGGCTTTGGAGTGGAGACCCATAACGACCCTCTGGGGTTGGTTGGAGAGGAGGGGCCTGAGCCAGGTTGGGGGGTTTCTAGTCACCCCTGCAGCCTTTTGGAGGCCAGACAGGTGTATCTGGTGATCAGCGGCAGGGCCTAGCACGGTGAGCGAGGACGGAAGTGGCTCGTCTGTGGCCAGGAGGAGGTTGCTCACCAGAACCATGTGCTCTGTCTATCCCTGTCCTGGGCTGAGGCCCGACCAGGAGGGTGGTGATGACAAATGTTTAGGATCTCTGGATCAAAGGCGCTACATAAAGCGCCCTGCAAACGCTGCGTGTCAGAGACGCATGGGGGAATCCTTGTATCTGCCTCTGGGGTGGAACATAAAAGCTGTGTACCAGCACACAGCCACACCACCCAGCAGGCTAGGACAGGAAGTGAAGGACAATCCTGCATCTAGTTAAAACCACAGAGGGAATTGAGGGAGGGAGAAAATAATTCCCATGGTTTGAATTTGACCAGGACGCTGGGGTTAATATCCCAGCTCATGGAGAGTCGTTAATGACCAGAAGGGGTCAGAACCTCTGGGCTGTAGCTAGTGTGGGTGCACGTGGCTCCGGCAGCACACAGCCACCTTGTCCGGCACTGGGTCTGTACTGACCGTGTGGAGTCGCCAGCACCTTGGATTTCCTCTCAGCCAAGTGCTGTATAAACCTGGCCTGGGTTTCATTGCTTGTGCCTGTTCCTTTTCATCCCCAGCCGAGAGCAGAAGCAGCCAAGCCGGGCCCGAGAGGGCTGGCGAGGAGGAGTTCGACCTGCACATGCAGAGGCCTGCGTATGAGCCACCCGCTCCGCCCCCACCGATGGCGCCTCTCTACGGGCTGGGGCAGGATGGGAAGGTGAGAGGTAAGAGTCGTGACAGGCAGCTGTGCTAGGGAACGGGCTTATGGGGAGTATGTGCTGGACTCTTCTTGGAAGCACTGGGCCTCTCTCCTGCAGCTGAGCAGACAAACCTGCATGGCTTTGCCACAGGCACCAGCCCAGTGGTGTGGAATCTGCATTCTGCACGGAGCAGGTTGCTCTCCCAGGGCCCCTGGTGCTGCAGGTCTCTCGGAAGGGCACTGCCGAGGTGGAGGGGAGTGTGGCGCGCATGACAACGAGGGGCCTTTGCATTCTGCTCATGCCCCTGCTCCCCTTTGGGAGAACAACTTTGGCCGGGAATAAAATCGGACTCGTCGTCCTGTTTTAAGCAATAGACCAGGTGTCGCTCCCAGAGCTAGAAATAGAACCCAGGAGTCCTGACTCCCAGTTCCCCTTCCTGTAACCACTAGCCTACCCAGAGCTCAGCTAGAACCCAGGAGACTTGACACCATCCCCCGTTCTATCTGCTAGCGGCTCCTTGCCTGTGTGCACCATTGGCCTAGTCCTCCCTTGGGCTTCGCAACTGGCAGGGCCTTGCACTCCACCATGGGTTCCTGACTGCGTGTGTGTCTCTGTGCTGTGCAGAGACCCCAGAAGAGGTGTTTCAAGCTCTGGCTGAGCTGGGATACAGCGCCTTCCGCCCGGGCCAGGAGGTGGCTGTCATGAGGATTCTCTCAGGTAACCGGTCTGTCTTACCCTGGAGTAGATCCTTCCTGCCTGTCCCTCCCACTCAGGAACAGGCATTCATGGCACCCGAGGGCTGGGGCCAGCCACATTTGCCTAATGAGGGTTTAGCCCCAAGAGCACTTTCCCCCAGCCCGCCCATGCTGAAATGAGGCCAGGGCTGGGGGAAAAGGCACCAGTGCCCCCCACATCTCTCTGCCCCCTTCCCATGCTGACTCCTCCGGTGAATTCCAAGGGTGGTGGCCCTGACTCTGCTGCTGCCGTTTCTGAGACAGGTCTGTCCACGCTGGTCGTCCTGTCGACGGGGATGGGGAAGTCTCTGTGCTACCAGCTCCCTGCGTACTTGTATGGCAAGCGGTCCAAGTGCATCACCCTGGTGATCTCCCCGCTCGTGTCGCTGATGGATGACCAGGTAAATGGGACGTGGCTTTGATCGCAGCCTGGTTGCACCGGGGCTCCTTCCTTGGGCCTTCTCCCTCGCCCCCCGTCCCTTCAGGGGAGGCACTCGGGGCCCGATCCCTTTGAAGCTGAGGAGCCTGGTCATTGACTTCAGTAGAAGCAGGATTGGACCCAATTCTGCCCTTTTACTCTCTAGCAACTGCTGTTGGGGCCCCTCACCCCCTGGGGGTGGCACGTTTGGGGATAAATATTTCCCATCTCCAGATCCGTCCTGTTTCCAGGGGGTTGCTGGGAATTCTCCGCTCTGCTCAGGGCCCTGTCCTCTCTGATGTGCCAGGCAGGACATCTTGGAAGCCTCTGGCCTAAGGATTGCAAAGGAGCCCCTGGCTGCTGGATTTTGAGTCTGTAGCCAGGCCCCCAGACTGAGCGGCGGAGGAGCTCTGTCTCTGGAGGAGCCCTGTCCATTGATGTGTGCGTGTAATGCGCTTCATTCCCAGGTTTCGGGGCTCCCCCCCCACCTGAAGGCGGTCTGCATTCACTCCAACATGTCGAAGAGCCAGCGAGAGGCTGCTATAGAAAGGGTGAGTTGCCTGGGGTGACGGGCTGCGAATCTGAGCCTGCTCTCCGATCCCGGACTGGCTGCCCGCTCTCCTCTGAAGGGTATAAGGAGCACCGGGCATTGTCGCTTGGCTTGGGGCACAGGCCTGCTATGTGTGGCTGTCTGTTCCTAAGGAGTGCTGCTCTGAGATGCTGGGTGTGGGTCTGGTCTGACTGATGGGGCAGAGACCACTGGCTGGCTAATGGGAACTGGTGGGAAATATCCACTGTCAGGGCTGGGCTCGCCCGAGGGTGTTGCTTGGCCACATATGGAGCGATTCCGATTTAAATACACCCCCGACCATGTTCCGGAGTAACGGGCGTGCGCAGACAGCCCTGGGGCTGTTCTGATGAGTGCTGCTTGGGCGTGCGTTTCTGGCTGGTGAGGGGAGCTGGATGGGCAGCTGTGGAGAACAGGTACCCTGCATGCCTCCCCCCAACCCACGTCAGAGGGATGGGGAGTGGGAGGGCCAGGAGAACCTGAAGAGGCCATTACGGTGACCAGTTGGTACTAATTGTATTGGTGGCTTTTGAGGTGCAGGCATCGGAGCCGAGAGCTCCCAGCTCCTCTCACACCGAGCAGCCGGTGGATGGGAAAGACCTTCTAGCTCCCAAGGAGGGCTGGGTTGAAGGGGCTGAGCGTTATCCAATCCCATGGGCCACCCAGCTCCCCTCCTTTCTCCGGGTGTGTGTTTCTGGGGGCGGGGGCTGGGTATGTGTAATTCTTACCGGGGTAACCCCTCCTTCCTGATGCTGTGCGTGTTTGCAGGTGAAGGGAGGGAAGGTGCATGTGCTGTTGCTCTCCCCGGAGGCCCTGGTGGGCGGAGGCAGGGCGGGATCTAGCTGTCTCCCCTCTGCTGACCAGCTCCCCCCCGTGGCGTTTGCCTGTATCGATGAAGCGCACTGCGTCTCCGAGTGGTCCCACAACTTCCGCCCATGCTACCTGCGGCTCTGTAAGGTACGGGGGGAGATCTGGCCAGAGCTCCCTGGCACCAGTGCGCCGTGATGTCTGCCTGCGGGGATGGGGGGAGACAGCCAAGGCTATCAAGACTCCACACGCCTGCTGTGTCTGTGTTAGCGGCAGCAATGAGACGTGGTGCCAGGAAAGGGGCTCTGGGGGCACCGTGTCTGAGATGAGCTGTCAGACCAAACTCCTGGCTGCTAATTCCCTCCTGGGTAACTGCATTCTGACCCCCTGTGTTCCTCTCAAGGCACCATTCTCACGTCCTGCCCTGTGATTTTGGGAGGGGGAGATTGGGATTCTCCAGAGAGCTGGCGGGAAGGGGCTGTCCCCCACGTGTGGCGCACCACTGCCTCTCGGCCGGGAAATGCCAGCCCCTGGCATTGGGGAGTGACAGCTCTTCTCCCTGCAGGTTCTTCGGGACCGCCTGGGGGTGCGCTGCCTTCTGGGCCTTACAGCCACGGCCACGCTAGCCACAGCGCAGGATGTGGCCCATCACTTGGGCATCCGGGAGGAGGAGGGGATAGCGGTGCGCTCTGCTGCCGTTCCCCCAAACCTGCACCTTTCGGTCTCGACGGACAGGGACAAGGATCAGGTAGGGAGGGGGAGCAGGGCTCTCTGGAGCTTGGAAGAGACTCGCCTGGGCGTTGAAGCACTAGGACAGCATTCTGCCATCTCGCTAAATCCCAGCTCGGGGGACCAACTTCAATTCCCCCTGTGGTTTCAGTCCAGGATTCATTCCTTCCTGACCTCAGTGGTTGCGTAGTGTTCTTTGGAGCTGCTAGACGGCTGCCGTGCATGTCTCCTCCACAAGTGGCTGCTCTCCGAGGGTGCATGAAATGATCCATGTGTGTCGTAGCCTCGCTCTGGGATCCTTTGGGGTGCCAGGCTTTCTCTGGGATCCCCATGTATTCATTCTATGCTGCACAGGGAGTGGAATTCACCAGGAGTGGGTTGGGGAGTTGTCCATGGGAGGGGGTCAGTGTCCCTGCCTTTGGGGGGGCTCGTTCGCTCAGGTGTGGCCTTTTCCGGCCCTGTGAGAGGAGCGAGCTGCCTTGAGAAGCTCCTAGGGAGTGAAGCGTCTGTAGAGTGGAGACCCATTCTCTCCTTGTCTGGTTCCAGGCCCTGGTCTCGTTGCTGCAGGGAGAGAGGTTTGGGGGCCTGGACTCGGTCATTGTTTACTGCACACGGCGGGAGGAGACGGCCCGGATTGCGGCGCTGATCCGCACGCGCCTCCAGGGCGTAACGCTCAGGGAGTCCGTGACTGCAGAGGAGCAGCACCAGGACGATCGCGCTGGGAAGAGGAAGAAAGCCAAGGGTAAGAAAGGGCCGTCGCTGGGCTTTCCTGCAGCTACAGAGAGGGAAGCGTGAGCCAGCCCCTCCCCTGAGATTAGCCTGTGCACCAGCCTTGGGCATCTCTGAACAGACGTGCGCTGGAGCAGGGGAGGCCACTGGGACGCAGCAGGTTAGGGGTGGAATTGCCGTGTGGAGGGAGCTGTCTAAGACACACCGGGCTGGCTCAGACCACTAGGCCCTTCAGCCCAGCAGCGAGCCTCTGACGATGCAAACACCTGACGCTTCAGTGGAAGGTGAAGCTCACTTCCCCTCCCCCACACCATGCACCCGTCCTGGACGTACAGGGCTGCACGTGGGGGCAGGGAAATGCCTTCCCAGGCTCTACGAGCATCAGCTGCACGGGCTTTGCTTCCCCCGTGACAGACCATCGTAGCAAACATGGCGGCATGTGGTGGCCGGGAGGGCTAAACCACCTCGGGGGACGCCACACGAGTGATGTCAGGAAGGGCGCTTTGTCCAAGGACTCCTGCTGGCTGGCCCCTGGGCCCGTCCAGGCTTTTGACTCTGTTCCTTGGCCGCAGCTTGAACCAATCCCACCCCTGCAACCGGGAGCTCTGGCTCAGCCATGCCCACATCAGAGCTACGGCGCGTAAACGAGGAGCGACAACTGAATCGCTTAAAATCGAGGCTTAAAGCTCCATCGTAGAAACCCTGTTGGGAGAACGACTGGGGATTGGTCATCTGCAGATCCGGGGCAGATGATGTCACTGCTCCCCAGCGTGGGGGTGACTAACCGGGGGTGGGGGGTGTTTCCTAAACGCGTTGTCTGTTGCTCGTTTCCACCTCTGACGAATTAGTGAGTGCTCGCAGGGTGCTCTGACAACGGGAAGCCCTACATCCGTGCTAATGATGATCATTCAGGGGTGGGCTCTTCTCTCTCCATGTCTGTGGCGTAGCTAAGAAGAGCATCCGGTGCCCTCTGAAGTGGGTTGCCGATTCCTACCACGGCGGCATGTCCGCCACCGAGCGCCGCCGGGTCCAGAACAACTTCATGTGCGGCCAGCTGCGGATCGTGGTGGCCACGGTGGCCTTTGGCATGGGGCTAGACAAGTCCGACGTGCGTGGGATCGTGCACTACAACATGCCCAAGAACTTTGAGAGCTACGTGCAGGAGATCGGCCGGGCGGGGCGGGACGGGAAGCCAGCGCATTGCCATCTCTTCTTGGATCCGGAGGTAATTGCTGCTGGAGGGGTGGGGCTAATCCAAGAGCCACGGCATCCCACCAGCCACTTCTGCTGCGGCCGGTCAAAATCCCAGCCCAACTGAACGCACTGGGTGCTGCAGCCGTTCCTGAGAGGGGAACGGCTCTCGTGCCCCCAAAGAATCCGATAGCAGGGGCTCTCTAGGGCTTACAGGGTGCCCAAGCATGGCTTTAGGCACAACCAGCCCTGGAGTCCTGTGCTGGGGGAGCCAGTCACAGGCTTGGACCAGCACTGAAAACAGAGTGAGGAGGAGACTTGCCACAGATCCAGACTGACGGGGAAATGTCCTCCTCGTGCCTCGCTGCCCAGCAGGCGGCAATTCTCGGCCCCGTTTTCCCCGCCAGCAGCTGGGAAGCTCCAGGCTCAGTGTGTGTGGCCGGGGCTGCTCTCTCGCCTGTGTGTGTGTGTGTGTGTGTGTGTGTCTCACTGTTCACCCCACACTCCCCGGCTCCTTGTCCTCCCCAGGGCGGGGATCTGCACGAGCTCAGACGACACATCTACGCCGACACTGTGGATTTTTTCACCATTAAGAAGCTAGTGCAGAAGGTTTTCCCTCGCTGTAAGTGCCTGGAGCTTCACCGCAAACAACAGGACCTCAGCAGGGTGAGGAATGAGCCCTAGGGTGACCAGATGTCCCGATATTTAACCCTTTGTCCCGCGTCCCGATCAATGTACGATCGGGACGCCATTTGTCCCGATATTCAGGTAAGGAGGCGAGCGGGAGGGAGGTGCCGACTCCGTGGGTGCTCCGGGGCTGGAGCACCCACGGGGAGAAATTGCAGCCAAGCTCCCCGCTCCTCGCCTCCTCCTCCCCCGAGCGCGCCGTGTCCCCACTCCTCCCCCTGCTCCCAGCACTTCCCGCCTCCTAACAGCTGTTTGGCGGCGCTTAGTGCTTTCCGGGAGGGATGTGGGAGGAGCGGGGACGCGGCGCGCTCAGAGGAGGAGGTGGAAAAGAGGCAGGGCAGGAGCAGGGACTTGGGGGAAGGGGGTGGAATGGGGGCGGGGCGAGGCGGGAATAGGCGGGGGGTGGGCGAGCACCCACCTGGCAGAGGGGAAGTCGGCGCCATGGGGTGAGTGGCGGGCGGGGGGGTGAAAAGGCAAGCGGTGGGTGGGGGACTGAGGAGGGACGCAGCAAGCCAGCGGCGGGCAGGGGTAGGGAGGGTGGGGGGACTGAGCTGGGGTGGAGCCTGGGAGGAGCGGGGGTGGACTGTGGGCGGGGCTGATGGCATCCCAATGTGTCCCAATATTTTAGTGTTGTGATCTGGTCACCCTAACGAGCCCTGACCGCCAGGATGGCCAACACATGACCTGGGCTGCTCCCTCCTTTAATACAGCGGTGCAGCCTATGGGGACTAGAGGTCCCAGCATGCCGTGCTCCTTCTCGATCTGAGTGGCCCGCCCCCTTACCATCTGGCTGATGGCAGGTTCAGAGGGTGATCTTCTCTCCGGCCCCTGGAGATGATACATCCGGATCGTGCTGACACACAGGCCTGGGATGGTACACATGCAGCAGTAGGGCGGCTTCCCTGGGCTGCACCTTTTCTGGAGATAAAGGGGAGCTTCAGGCTGCCCGTTCAGCTTAGAATCAAGGGTCCCTCTGAACCTGGTTAGAAGTGGGTTGGGGAAGGTCTGGTCTGTGGGAGCAAAGCTGCAGCCCAAGGCCCAGCCACGTGGGGCACCTGTTTGGGAGCTTGTCATGCGTGGGCTGAGGGGGGAAGGAGGTCTCCAGCCCCTGCTGCTCGCCTCTGGTACCTCGTGCTTGAGAAGGGCTCAGCGTTGTTTCCCTGCAGGGGGGCGAGGTGTTGGACGCTGAGATGATGGAGCTCATGGGAGCCGGTGAGGAGCAGGCATGTCGGGATGACGGGATGAGTGGGCAGCAGCGAGTGTGTTACAAACACGAGCGTGCCATCCCCATGCAGCAGACAGTGGAGTCCCTGGACATCCGAGAGGAAGGTGAGGCTCACGCCGCTTCCTGGCGTGGTGATCTGGAAAGAATTCTTCTCCCCTCAGCTCCGTGGGCAGGACGGGGCCCGTGGCCAGGGTAGTGTGGGCTTGTTTGGCTTTGTGCAACGTCCAGTGCTGGTGGCAGAGCAGACTGATTGCGGCGGGGCTGGGGCAGGGCCAGCCGGCCCCTCGGCGCGAGCTGGGCTGGGGCACGGGCGGGGCCGGCCGGCCCTGTGGCCTGATCCAGTAGGGCTGACCCTGTCTTCCATTATAGGTCGGGCCAGGCCCTGCTGCTGTATCTGTTCCCCTTTCCTTCTCACAAACTTGCCCAGGCGCATCGGGGGAGGGCGAGTGCAGGGCAGCTGTCGTGTCTGGTGTTTGAGAGTTGCCCAGCCAGGCTGGGGCTGCTCCCGAGTTTGCTGTGAGCACGAGGGATGTGCCTTGTGCACAGAGAAGGGAGCCGCATGCAGCTGCCCCTCTTTAACATAGAGGGGGCGGCTCATGTCCCATCATGCCCTGCTCTTGAACAAGCCAGATGGAGGGCAGTCGCAGGTCCTGTGTGGGGCAGTCAGCAGGTGGCATGGGAGGCTCGTGTGCACCCCGGGGGAGGTGGGCCATAGCGCTGTGGGCATAGGAAACCAGAAGCCTGGCTCTGCGGGGTGACTGCAGTTCATGCCAGTCCCACCGGAGCTCCCCGTGATTGGCGCACGTCTCCTCTCCTCTGTTACAGGCATCGAGACCCTGCTGTGTTACCTGGAGCTGCATCCGCAGTGCTGGGTGGAGCTGCTGCACCCCACTTTCTCCTCCTGCCGGGTGGTGTGTTACGGGGGCCCCCAGCAGCTCAGGGCAACTGCACAAAGGTTAGTTGCTGCGTGGTAGGGCATGATGAAATCTGAGCCCTTCCATGTGGGGAATGGAGAGACCTCTCGCGATGTGCAAACTCTGTGGGAAATGCCTTAATCAAATCAGACACAGCTTCGAAACGGTTCCATCTGCTTCCGGGCACCTTCTTACCGGGAACCATCCTTAGGTTTTTAAGGCCTGGCTTGACAAAGCCCTGGCTGGGATGATTTAGTTGGTGTTGGTCCTGCTTTGAGCAGGGGATTGGACTAGATGACCTCCTGAGGTCTCTTCCATGATTCTATGAAGGGCTACTGAAACCCAAGTGCAGTCACGGCTCTGTAGGGAGGAGCTCAGCTGGGAGATGTTCTTGCCAGCAAGCACTGCGAGGGCTGGCACCTGGAGGAGGGGGGTGAATGGGTTGAGGGAGGGATAAGTAGGAGTCACGGGATGAAATCGGGAACGTTGCCGAGAGGATCTATGAGGAATAGGATGGAGAGCTCTTCTCCTGGGATGCTGAGAGAGAGACAGGCCCACGCCCTGGAGACTGGGCTGGCACTGGCCGGGGGATGGACTGGCACAGCTGGGTAGGGCTCTTCCACTGTGCGTCCTCTGGCTAAGAAACAGCGAAGTGTTCCACAAAGGTGAGGCTACTTTGTGGTGCCGTAGGGGGGTGTTTCGGGGAGCAGAGGGGCAATAGATTCAAACTCTCCTCTGAAAGACTCTTTGCACTGCTGTGCTAAGGGTTATATTTAGCATTGCTGGATGCCCGGAGGGAGTGGGACGACAGGGCTGCAGTCATCCTGGATGCTTGCTGCCTGCGGGAGTGACTGCCTGATTCAATGCAGGCTGCCAGTTTGGTCACTACACCGCTGGCCAGGTAGCACAGCAGCTGGGTTCACAAGGGGCTGAATAACAATGCTCGGATCCTGTGCCCAGTGCGTAAACTGATGCCTCCTGGAACCAGGCAGGAATTGCCCTCTACAGGCAGCATTGCACAGCTGGCCAGGAGCCGCCGGGCTGCCTCCCACCTACCTCTGCAGTACCAGGGGTCGGTCGGTTGGCAGCAGTATACAGACGCTGATGTGGGGGGCCAGTGCAGCAAACCCGACGTTAATAAAGATACATGGAGCTTTGCACGTCTTACCTTATTGATCCTCGCAACCGCGCAGAGTGGTAGGGAACGGTGGCAAAGGGACAGGCCCAGGGCTGCGAAGGGAGTCTGTGTCAGAGTTAGATCTAAATTGGAGGAGTTCCTGGCTCCCTGCGCTAGCCCCCTTCTCCCCTCCCCAGTTCCCATGTTACTGCTGCTGGCTTTGATTTTTGTCTCTGGGTTCTCAGTGTCTGCATCCTTGGCTTTTTCTCTCCTCCCGCTCTCAGCTCCCCACCTGTCGCAGTGTGCCTGGCCCAGGAGCGTCTGGCAGGGGTGGATCACACGCACGCCAGCTCTGTGGAGTTCGACGTGATCGCACTCAGCGACTCCATGGGCTGGGAGGTTCTGCCGGTGAAGCGAGCCCTGCGCCAGCTCCAGTGGAGCATGCAGCTGCAGAAAGGTGCTGAGACTGCTTCTCTGGGGTCTAGGGCAGAGCTGGGGAAGGGAGCCCCAGAGACAGCTATGGTGGAAGGATAAAAGCCCCCCTACTCCTGCAATCCACATGAGCTCTAAAAGTGCCACGGGTGTTTATGGGATTGGCCCTCTTGGGCACTCAGGGCAAAGCCCAGAGCCCGTGGGGGAAGCTGTTTGGTTTTCTGGCCCTGCTCAGAGCCCTGCGTTCAGTGATTCTCTTGTGTCCCCACGGTGGGATTGTCCCAGTGCCCCCTCTCACTGTGCGTGTGTCATCTAGTGATCCTGAGCCAGTTCCCAGAAAGAGCCCCTCCCCCTCCTTGTTGCCAGGTTGCCATGGCACTGGGAAGAGCGGTGTCCTGGTGGAATTCGGTGATCTGTCCTTTCACCTGCGCTCCTATGGAGACCTCACAGACCAGGAAATGGACTCTGTGTGCAACTTCCTGCACCACCGGGTGACGGCGCGGGAAACAACCACTCTCTGCCAGCTCCAAGCCTGTTTCAGGGCCTTCCAGAGGTGAGCATGGGCAGCCGTGGGGAACCCAGCCCCGCTCTGCACACCCCGGACGGTCAGTTCCACCTGAAGCCTCCACAAAGAGGTTTCACCTCCTGCCTCCACCCTCCCTTCCCCGCTGAGGGATGCCCCGGGTGTTACTGCAGTACGTGCTGGTGGTAAGACTATGGAAGCAGAGAGGGGCTCGTCGCACTTGGGAGCAATGAGTTAGACAGCAGGGGTACAGGGCGAAATGCAGATGTCCTGCGGTGTCTGTCAGCAGGTCAGACTGTGTGTGGGGCAGTGAGGAGGCTGGTACTTCTTGACTGGGGTGGGGAGCAGAGACGGAAGGTCCGTGAGGTTGGCTGGGGAAGTCCACGGAGAGCTTTTGAAAACAAGGGGCATAATTTTGATCCAGATCCTGAGATGACTGGGGCCAGTGGAGCTGCTCCACTGGTCTGCCTTCTCTGACATACACACACAAAGCAGTGTGGCCATTCCAACTCCCCCAAACAAACTGCTTCCTGCACGCATGCTCCTCTCCTGGGGAGAGGATTAGCGAACGAACCACACAGGGCACACACAAATCACAGCACTCCGGGCGTGATTGGCAGATACTCCGGGGACCAGGGCAAGAGAAGAACCTTCACGGAACAGACTAGAATTCCAGGGTATGGATAGAATGTGGTTATCCTGCTGTACACACATCGCCTTGCTTCTCCCCTACTGTTGGGATCCCTTCCCTTCTTGCTCTTCCTCCTTCCCTGTGGCTTATCCCACTCTTCTCCAGTTATCCTGCACCCTAAGATCTAGTGGTGCCCGTTCTATCACTAACACCCCTTTTCCTGAGCAGTGTGGCCTGCCAAGGCAGCGCCCTGTACTCGGAGCGTGTGGACGAGGAGAGGAGCTCCCGGCTGAAGGCCTTGTTGATGGACTATTTTGAGAAGAAACCTGCGCTGGACGAGACCGAGCTAATGCGCAGGGAAGACGAGGAGGCAGAAGATCTCAATAACATTAAAGTCAGCAAACCCCTTTGTTTACTTCCTTTTGTTGGTATCTAGTTTTGAGCCCATCTGAGCCTCTCCAGGCTGGCATTTCTGAAACCCCTGTAACCATGGCATGTAGACACTAGTTTTAGTGTCAGCTGTTGCATTAGAAAGGCTGCCTGTATAGCATATGGTTGTACCAGGGTGGGATGGGATGGACTGCATGTATGTGTATGCACACACTCTCTGAGTGGATCAAAATCCACAGCAGTGCTGGTTCCTCCTGGATTAAAGGATGTTAAGCTTTGAAAAGGGGGTGAGTGGTGTGTGTGTGTGTGTGTGTGTGTGAGAGAGAGAGAATCTAGGAAACGCTTATCTCATTCTGGCTTTAAAACTGTTGGCGCTGCCATTTTGGTGAACATTCTGTGACTGGATTTGAGACGCTTTTTTACTGAAGTATGGAAGCACTGTGCCGTGTGTGTGTGTGTTTTTCCTTCATTGCACTTTGCTTTTAGACGTTTAAAGGGATGCTATCAAATTATTCTGCACCTTTACATTTAGGACTTGTTAGCAACACGTGAGGGCCAGTCCTGGTTCCATTGATGTCATTGGCACTTCACAATTAGTACTTTGCACTTTTCATCTTCAAAGTGTCCCAAATACGAATTTAAAAGGGTATCTTGATAAGGGTTTTACTGGATCAGATGGGAGTAGAAATGTTTCCATAACTTTTGTTTTCCTTTTATTCGTTTAAAAAGTCTCCCTGCACTCCCTGTTTAAACACACTCCCTGCAGCATCCTTGTGCTAGGGCCAGACAACCAGTAAGTGAAAGCGACCAGAAACGAAAGTGAAACTGATCACTTTTTGGTTTCACTCTTCAAACTGAAGAGAGCAAAAGTGATCAGCCATGATGCTGAAAAGTAAATTTGAGGATTTCCACCACCCCCGGCCCCGATTCCATAATCAGAGAGTCTGTTAGATCAGTGGTTCTCAACCAGGGATTCATGTACCCCTGGGGGTACACAGGCCTTCCAGGGATCCATCAACTCATCTAGATATTTGCCTAGTTTTACAACAGGCTACATAAAAAGCACTAGCGAATTCAACGTAAACTAAAATTTCATACAGACAATGACTTGACTATACTGCTCTCTCTATACACTGACATGTAAGTACAATATTTATATTCCAATTGATGTATTTTGTCAAATAAAAATAAGGAAGTCAGCAATTTTTCAGTGTCACAATGTGCTGTGACACTTTCATATTTTTATGTCTGATTTTGTAAGCAAGTGGTTTTTAAGTGAGGTGAACCTTGGGGGTACGCAAGACCAATCCGACCCCTGAAAGGGGGCCAGTACTCTGCAAAGGTTGAGAGCCAGTGTGTTAGATGGACAACAATGTCTAATCCAGGTTTCTGTATTGCACTCTGTTTTGAAATACGGCTTTTATCGTGTGTCCCTGTTCTGTAACCAAAAGAAAACTATCTAAGGCCATGTCTACACGACCACTTACGTTGGCAAAACGTATGTTGCTCAGGGGTGTGAAAAAACCAGCCCCCTGAGCGACGTAAGTTTCGCCGGCATAAGTGGTCGTGTGCACAAGTGCTATGTCGGCGGGAGAGCTTCTCTCCCCAACATAGCAACTGCCGCTCATTGTGGTGGTTTAATAATGTGGCCGGGAGAGCTCTCTCCCGTCGGCATAGAGCGGCTACACGAGAGATCTCACAGCATCGGTACAGCAGTGCCACTGTCAGCTCGCTAGGGTAGACATGGCCTAAATCCAAGCACCGGAAGAGACCACAACTCACTGATTTGGTCCCAGTTAATTTTATCCCTTGGTGTGAAGTGGGTTGTGAGTGCTCATTAGCACTGTTTTTGGATTTGTCCGATCAAGAAATGGTCTCTCCCAACACTACGAGGCTGTAGGGAGAAGGAACCTTCCGGGGAGACCAAGAGGGAACCTGGCTTATTTTCCCCCAAAAGCCTAACGAATTTCAAATGTTTTCTCTCTAGCTGCGGGAGTGGGAAGGGCAGATCCGCTCGGACATCCGGAATTTCCTGTCCATCCGCCAGGATGAGAAGTTCTCTGGCAGAGCTATTGCCAGGATATTTCACGGCATTGGTAAGGAAAGCCGAGGGCAGGACTGGAATCCGATCTGCCTTTTGCTGCTTATGTAATATGACTTGCCATAATGCTAGGCATCTTCTGCCTGATCTCTGTCACCGCTGCACAGATCTCATCTTAAGCCTCCTTAAAATGTCTTTGTAACCATGGCTATGGTGAAAGGTGCTGGCTTGGAGCCTGAAGGAGACCTGCTCCCGCTGCTGTCCTTGTCAATTATGGTGAAATGGTATGCAACCCCTCGGTCCTAGGGAGTGGAGTGTAACCCCCACTGTTGAGCTGCAGGGGACCTCTGACACTCGGGATGGACTTCCCCAGCCAGGGGGAGTGTGTACCTGTCACGGTTACAGGGTGAGCTGTGCTTTGAGGACAGGTTTCGCTACCTTCCCCTCTTTCTGGGAGGAATCACACAGTCTTGCCTCTCTCTGACGGGGCATCTGGGCTGCAGTCCCCTGGCACCACCGATGTTAACCCACCAGGCCCAGCTTGTTTGGCACCTGCAAGCCCTTTTCCTTCGGGGGCCTTTGGCAGCAGCTGCTTAGAGAGACAAAGCCAGCTTGTCCCAAGCATAGCCTCATGAATGCACTCCAAAGGGCCAGAACATGCAGAGCAAAGGGTAAGAACGGTAACGGCCTGTGAGCTTGTTTCCCCTGACCTTGATCTTCATCTTTCCTTGCCAGCATGGGAAGTTCCCTCCTTCTCTGGGTGGGGAGCCAGCCTGCTTGCTGCAGCTCCTGTCTCCTTGCATCCCTGTCAGCGCTCACCGGCAGCCCCCAGCAACTCACTCCACTCCCCTTCCTTCCTTCCTTCTCTAGACCCAGCAGCCTCCAGCTGCTCAGTATCCCTTTGCTCCTGAGCTCAGGCCTGGGAAGAATAAACTCTACCAGCCTACTTGGAGCCAGGCCGGGGTATTCCCCAATTAATAGCATCCCTGCTGTTTCTTGGAGGACCCTTAGTGATCTCTGGGACTGTACCTTACCTTCATCATTGTTTGGTTTCCTCTTGGTTCCCCCCTAACAGCCTCGGATTTAACTCCTTGCTGCCCAGCAGGATAATATCAAACAGGTGAACTGAGGGGCATATGATGATGATAAAAAATAGGAGACATAACTCCCTCCTCCTGCACAGGACCCCATGTTGCTCGCTTGGCTTTGTCTGTCTCTAGTAGCCATACCACATACAGGTTTAGGAATCTGCTACTGCTTTTGAACTAAGACACTGGCTTTTAGCTCAATAGAGGCCCATGCTTTTAGATGCAGATGACCTGGGTTCAGTCCCCTTAGCTGACCTGTCCAGGGACGTTGTCATTGTGGGAACAAGGTTACAGTCTCCTAGAGCTCTGTGGGCCTGTCTGTCACAGGTGTAATTCCACTGAACTCCAGAAGGTGACCCTGGTGTAATGGAGCAGGGAATCAGGCCTCTGAATGCCTAGGCCTAAGCCACATATGCTCAGCTGCTGTTAATGTCTAGGTCGCTTGTGGGACAGCTTTGGCCACTGTTGTGTTCAGTTAGACACTGCCACTGAGTGAGAGGCGGGTGATGGGCTCAGCAGTTGACTGGGGCTTTTTCTTTCTCTGAACAGGGAGCCCATGTTACCCCGCTCAGGTCTATGGACGAGACCGCAGGTTCTGGAGGAAATACATCCACTTTGACTTCAATAGAATCATGCGCCTGGCCACGGAGGAGATTATCCGATGCAAATGAGTCTGCGAGGGCAGGGGTGTGATCCACGCAATGTCTGACACTGACCAGCAGGGAAATGGGACGGCACAACCACCAGAGCAAAGCCAGGGAGCCCTGCAGGCCATGGCTCCGAATGCCGCAGCTCCTGTGTTCCGTTCACCTCACTGCAGATCCCAGGAGCTCCCACGAGGGACCTTTATCTAATGGCTGTGTCGTGCTTCTAGTCCCAGTGCTGGGAACCAGGGCACCCACGTGCATTGGGGACTCCTCTGCAGATCCCACCAGGCGAGGTCCCTGCTTTTCAGAAGTGGCGAGGATACGCCGTGGGCTGTGCCTGAAGGAGGCTGGGCGAGAGAACGGTTAGAGCCTGAGGCTGGCTGGGAGGAAGAGGCTTTGGGCGATTAGCCAGTTGACTGTATATAAATGTCTCTTTTAAGGTTCAGTCCCCTAGACCTGCCCCAAGCAAACGCACCTCTCTGGCTCAGGGAGGCGAGTCACCAGCCCTGTGTGCTAGGGGCTTGGCTTGTCGTCCCACTTTTCAGGGCTAACTCCACTATGGTGTTCTACTCATTTTGCAAAATTGTACATCATCTGAACACCTTTCCTGCCCCAGCCTTGCCTCTCACCCCCAGTACAGGGGGAGGGTGGACTGGGTACAGCCGGACTTTTCTCAGATGTGGGCTGTGAATAGACACGTTCAGTTCCCACGGGATATTCAATAACCATCTTGGGAGGTGGCAACGTTTGGCCAGTTCAGGAGGGGGTGGGATGCTGTCCATACATTTAGATGGTGCAGAGGAGGTGGAATGCCCCTCCCGATGTGCCATAACATGTGTAAAAAGTAACAGATGTTCGTGTCTGTATTTACGTCCGAGCTTTGACTGTTGTGGTGGTTCCCCTCGCTAACGATCGTCTGTTGCTCAGTGTCCATTCCAATGCCTTTGGAATGTCTTCTCAGTGCTGTTCTATTTCCACTGACCATCTGGAATCTTTGTTTCCCCTCTTCCATCTGGGACCATGTTTGGGTTTTATATTCACACTAATAAACAGTGACTTTTTAAAGTGCCTGTGACTTCACCTCTCAGCCCTTCCCTTCCTGCTGTGTGAGCAGAGTTGCAAGACTCCGCCTGTCTCCCTGGGAGCTGCTGGGGGTGGTGGGGCACTGCAGGGTGGGGGATTTGGGCATGTGGAATGATCTCTTCAAAGGCACCTGGGAGAGGGAGGAGCCCTAATTCTGTGGGTGCCTTTGCATATCCCACCCTTTGGTTTTTATCTGCATAAACTAAACCCAAAAGCCAACCTCCACAGCTGGCCCTTGTTTTCAAGTAGGACAGATTGGGTTATGCTACTCTGCACCTTGGTATAAGGGGAGGTCAGGGGGATGCTTGGGAGAAGCTCCCAAATCCAGACGCGGTACCAGCACAGTCCTGCAATCCCAGCTGGCAGTTCTCGGGCCTGTGTTATACAGGAGGTCAGGTGCTTGTCTGGTCCCCACTAGCCTTGCAATCTATAAAACTCCTCTCTTTTTTTTTTAAATCCACTAAGTTTGCAGCCTGTCTGGTAGCTTAATAAGTACGTGTGTAGAACTGCTTTCAGAACTGGCCCCCCAATGAACCTTTCGTATCTCCCAGCTGACCCCGCTCTGTGTAGCGAGTGTGCTCTGTACAGGGCCATGTTTAACGCATGCTAATGGCTGTAACTGGATTTTCATGCCACTGAAAGCCTGCAGGCCTCTTGCAAACAGGCACAGGCTGGATGTTGGGAGGGCAAGCTTCCCTGCTTGGGAGGGCCCCCATTTCTGGAGGTGAGAGGGACCTCACCAGGGGTCATTCAGCCCTTAGCTCCTCTGCTGACACCCCCTCCACCCCCCCCAACAAAGGCACACCTCCAGCACGTCGCTGCAGCCTGTCGCTGAGCAGCACAGGCAGCGGCTACTGCAGAGGCAGCTGGGGTCAGAGAGATGGGCAAGTCCGTGTTTGACTGGCAGGGCACAGAATGTTCTTCTCGCAGCAGCCTGGAGAGTGGTGCTGGGGAAGGGTCAGTGATGGAAAGCAGTCTCCATTCGGAGGGGAGGCCTATGTGAAATACACCCATGCTATGTGTTTAGGCCTGGGGGGGATGGGCACTGGGCAGCAGGGTGGGGCACCACCGTTGGTACGTATTTGCTGCCCTCCCCCACCCTTGACCTTTGCTAAGATGGGTAAGGACTATGTAACTAGATGGTGTCTCTCCAGTGGTGAGGTGGTGCAGTGTGGGGCTGGTGGACTGGCACTCCGTAGCAGGGGCTGGTGCCAGTGTGTGTGTGTGTGTGTGTGGGGGGGGGGGTGATGTGGCTGGTTAGTGCTATAGGCTGCGCTGCTGATGAAGGTGAGACAGGGCGCAGGCTGGTCGTGAGCTCCGAGCTGTTGGGGGCTGTGGCACTGGGGGTTGGGGAGGGGATGTGGGGGTGGAGGGGGTGCAGGAGCGATGAGGGGGGGCAGTAGGGCCCTGTGTGGGGCAGTGCAGCGGTGGGGCCGCTCTAGAAGGAGAGGCAGGGCAGCATGGGGAGTGGGATGGGGGGTTCAGGTCGTGCCCCCCCCAGGCCATCCCCCCCCCAGGCCATCCCCCCAGGGACAGGGATGTGGCCTGGGCACATGCTGGAGTGGAGCAGAGCTGGGGGCCCAGGACCGCTCTGCCAGGCAGCCTCTGGGCCCCGCCCCCTCGGAAGGGGCCTATGGGGGAGGGTCAGAGGCAGCCAGCCCAGCATGGCAACCATAGAGAAGCAGCCATAGAGAAGAGCGAGAGGCATGCTAGAAGGGCCCTCCGCCATCCGATCCCAACGAGCAGCAGCCCAGACGGGACCCTCTGCGCACCCCCGGACCAGCCAATAGCGCGCAGTCGCTCCTCAGACAGTGGGCGTGGTTGGGTCGCAGCGGGAAAGGCGGCCCCTCTAGCCGGCACTTCCGCGTTCTCTGTGGCTTTGGAGGACCCAGCCGCTGCTGCAGACCCCAGAGTTCCTCCCCCCCTCCGGAGCCGCCAGCCCCTCGCAGCCCCGCCCCGGAGCGGCAGCGGGGGGTGAGCCCCGCCCACTGGGGGGTGTCTGGGCTGGAGGGTCTGCCGTCTTGGCTGTCTCAGTAGGTGGTCCTGTCGCCATGGTGACTGTCGCCATGGCATCAAGCCCTAGCAGTGGCATTGGGGGTATTGCCGTGGCTGCCTATCACCATGGCATCAGGCCTGGGGTGTTGCCATGGCAGCGCTGGGGTGTGGCTGCCACCATGGCATCAGGCCCTAGCTGTTGCATTGTGGGTATTGCCGTGGCTGCCTGTCACCATGGTATCAGGCCCGGGGTGTTGCCGTGGCAGCGCTGTGGTGTGGCTGCCTATCACCATGGTATCAGGCCCGGGGTGTTGCCGTGGCAGCAGTGGCTACATGGTGTCTCTGTTACCATGGCATCAGGTGACTCCAGGGCCTGGTCCAGTGCAGCCAAGCTGGTGCCCCCTCTCCTGCTCCTCGTACATGCGCCTTGAATTCCCAAGCTGAGGCCGAGGCCCATGCCTTAACCCCTGCTGTGCTTGGTCTCTCCCCTCGCCGAGCCCGATGTAACGTCTCTCTGTTTGTGTTCCCCACAGCCCAGCGGATCTCCCCCAGATCTCGTCCTGTGTGAGCCCCTCGGCCTGGGGCTGAAGGATGAACTCTAAGTATGTGCTGCTGGGGGGCCTGTACTTCGTCCAAGGGATGCCATATGGGCTACAGTCCGGCCTGCTGCCCATCTATCTCCGCAGCGTGGGCCTCTCCTTCACCAAGATCAGCTTCGCCAAAATGCTCTACCTGCCCTGGGTCCTCAAGATGCTGTGGGCTCCTTTAGTGGATCAGTACCACACCAAGCAGACCTGGTTGGTGCTCAGCATGTCTGGACTAGTGCTGGCCTGCCTAGCATGTGCCACTATGTCGCCAGAGACCAACTTCCTGCCCGTCGCTGTCATGCTGCTGCTCATGAACTTCTTTGCTTCTGTCCAGGACATCGCGGTGGATGGAGTAGCCGTTCGGCTCCTGGGGCAGGAGGAGATCGGGTATGGCAACACCGTCCAAGTGGTGGCTTACAAACTGGGTTCCGTGCTGGCGGGAGGAGGCCTCCTGACCTTGATGCACCTGTTGGGCTGGGGGGTTCTCTTCTTGCTTCTGGCCACCATTTATCTTCTGGCCATACTGTACGTGTGGAGTGCTCCGGAACTGCAGCTCACGCTGGGACAGCCTTCCCAGGATGGCCAGCCCCGGGCAAGAACCTTTAACCCTTGGAGAATTCTCCAGGAGCTCTTCCATGTGCCGGGCACCCTTTGGACCGCTGGCTTTGTCCTCCTCTACAAGCTTGGTGAGTGCCTGCCTGGTGGGGTGGGGGTGGGGGGTTCCTCTAAGGAAAGGAGTGTTTAGAGTGGAGCACTCAGCAGGGCTGCAGGTGGAAAGGAGCTATTGGATGTAACAGCTGTAAATCTAGATAGGGTCACCCGCCGGGGCTGGGTTAGGGATCAAGCAGAGCCATTAAAGCTTCCTGTTGTGCGGTTGGACACCCCTGCATGCAGGGAAGAGTCTGATAGAGCATGGACTCGGCTGTGGCTCACCTGATTGTGTCCTTTTCCCTTGCAGGTGAGCAGGGCGCCACCACCATGTTCCCACTCTTCCTGCTGGACCATGGATTCTCCACCCAGCAACTTGGCTTCTGGAACGGGGTGGTAGCCATGGTCTTCTCCATCACAGGTTCCTCGCTGGGTGGCCAGCTGATGTCCAAGCAGAGGTTAAGTGTAGAACGGGGCTCTGACGCCTCCCTTCTTGTATGGGGCGAAAGGGACTGGTTTGTAGGTGGGGTGGGAGAGGTGTGTGTGGTAGGAGAGGGCAGTGAGGTGCCCAGCTGTGTGTCTGATTCATGATCCTTCCTCTCAGTCAAATGGGGAGGAACCAAACACAACCCCTCCACTTCTGTTCTGCTTGCTCTTCCTCTGCTTGCAGTGTCCTGCTGCACTCGCTTCCTTAACCGTTTCTGCATCGGGTTTGTGTCTTCTTTCCAGGCGGCCGCTGTCTCTGCTGAAGGCTCTGTTACTGCTCCGCTTCTGCAGCCTGAACTTGCAGACCTTTTTGGTCTTCATCTACGATGATGGAGTGTCTCTCTTCAAAGGTGAGCACCACCCAGCTGAGCAGAAGAGGGCTCCTCGTTGATATGGGGTGAAGGGAAAGAGGACAGAGAGGCAGTGCTGGGCTGGTCAGAAATTTTCCCTCAGAACTGTGTTTTGAGGGAAAACTGGGTTTTCAACTATACAAACATTTGGGCAACGGGTTTCTGATTTCCATGGAAAATTTTGATTTAGTCAAACTAAACCCACCAGAACATTTCAGTTTGGATCTGCTGCCGGGCTTCATGGCTGAACTATATCCTCCATGATGCAGCACGTCCGGGGACTGTCATGATGCACCCTGTCCTCTCTCCAAGAGGGAAGACCATGGTGCATCTTGGGAGATGTAGTTCGATATGGAAGCCCAGCCTATAGAGGAGAATGGGAGTGTGAGGCATCCGAACTACATCTCCCAGGTGGCATTTTGACAGCATTTCCAAATGGAAATATTTTAGTTTGGGGCTAAAATATTTTACCAGAAAATCTAAATTTCATAGAAAAGTTCAATGAAAACAATTTAGTTTTTTCACAGAAGTTTTCATGTTGGGGGAACCCCTGTTTTCTGCCCAGCTCTTTCTGAGAGGTCCAGTGACTTGCGCATGGCCCCAGCGAGTGTCAGCGTCAGAACTGGGAGCAGAACTCTGGAGAAGCTGCTCCCAGTCCTGTGCTTGGGCCATGCCTCTCTCCAACCCTGAGCTGATCACCGCATTACTCCCCTGTTGCCATGTCCTGCTGTATGTGTAGGGGCTGCGATCCTGAGTATCTGTGTCCAGCACTTCATTGGAGGGCTGATCACCACCCTGGCTTTCAGCACCATGATGCAGTGCACGCAGAGGGCGGATGGCAGCATACAGGTACCCTGCAACCAGCACCTCTGGAAATGCGGCTCAAGAGGGACTAGAATCAATGGGCACTTCAGCCATCTGCGTCCCTGTCTGCAAACTGGGGATGTTAATGTAGTATCCACCAGTGTCAGCGGGCTGCTGAGACGGTTCACTCCTCCGTATTAGTGAAGAGCCCTGAGATCTGAGTCTCTGTCTGGCCCTCCCAGACGTGACTGCGCCCCGAGGGAGGCATTATCTGCACTGGGCAGATGGGGAACACAGGCACAGAAAAGGGAGCTGAGTTGCCCAAAGTCACAGGCCACCCTGCTGCCTTGGAGATGAGGCTTGGCTCCAAGCTGCTGACGGGAATGACAGTCGGGTGCTTTCTGGAGCTCCTGGCCCTTTCCTGCAGCCCTCGGCTGGGCAGGGTTTAGGCACTATCTGGGCTGCCTGGGTCTCTCTGTTTGACAGCTTATGTGGGTCTCTTTGTGTTTGCCACCCTTCATGCGGGTGCATGTCTGCCCTTTGCAGGCCACTCATTACAGTTTCCTGGCCACCCTGGAAGTGCTGGGCAAGCTGGCATTCAGCACCTTTGTCGGGAGCATCGTGGACTGGCTGGGCTTTGCATCCAGCTTCTGCTGCTTCCTCTTCCTCTCCTTCACCTCTGTGCTCTACGTCCTGAATGTGCCTCCTGGCGGGAGCTGAAGGAGACATGCCTGGCCTCTCCAGGGATTCACTGTGGGTGGGCCGTGGGCCAGGCTTAAGGGATGGACGGCTGAGAATCTCCCTGGCTGGACTTGCAGAGGCCTCGAGCAGGCGTATTAATTTGCACTCCTGGTGGACATTGGAGGAGCCCAAAAATGCCTGTGAAAATGAAACATCACAGGGCCAAATCCTAAGACACTGAGCGCCTTCTGCTGGAGCCCTCAGGAATTGCAGGGGCTCAGCATTTCCCTGTGGGTGTCTCCGCAGCTGTAACCAACATCTAAGTAAGATCTTCTCCTCTCCCACCCCCGGTATGGCCTACACTCCTAGCTTTCACCAGAGCTGCCTTAGGGAGCCAGGTCGCGTCTGCGCCGAGCCAGGGGTCCTGCACTCACACTCCAGCCTCTGGGATCTGAAATTAAAAGGTTTGTTTATTGAATGTGTCTCCTTCTCCTGCCCTGCACCACACTCACGTCCCCTTGCTGAGAGAGTCGGAGTCCAGGCTGGGCCCTGCGCTGGAGCCCTGGGAAGGGAGGAGCAGGGCTGTCGGTTACCAGGGCCAAGCCGTTACAAGGCTCTTGTCCATCGCGTCCCAGCTCCGGGGTTTGATGTTCTTGTTAAGGGTTAGACTGGTGCAAGCTGCCCCCAGCCACATTGCAGAGTGCTCAGCTAGCTGCTGCCTGGGTCTGTGCGTAGCAGAGTCCTGAGCCAGCAGGCAGGTCAGTCTCCCAGCTCCGCAGGCTCGGGGTGCTGTCTCAGGGTTCAGAGGAGAGGCACGTGACCAAGTGTGTCCAGGAAACGCCTGACGCATTGCTGGGGGGAGTTTTCTCCCCTATTAGAATAGTTACAGTATCCTAATTAGAGTAAGGATTAAAAAAAAGAAAACGACCTGGGCCCTGGCTCTGCTGCAGACTGACTAGGAGCATAGGACGTGGCACTGTATATTTTTACTCCCCGCCATGTCTGTTCATGCACAGTTATGTTTGCCCAGTGCTGCTGGGTGCACTTCCAGAATATGAAGAATGGCTAAACTTAAACCATGAAATACAAAGCTAAGGTCCCTGCCCCCCCTGCAATGCAACTGTAACCCGGCTCTCTCTGAGCGATGCCCCACCATGCCAATAGCACACAAACTAGTGCTGGTTCTAAAAGGGCCGGCTGACTCCACTGTTTCTAGTGTCTGTCATTTCTGTCAGACCCCTCTTCAAGGAACAACAGTGGTTTGAGAGGGGTCAGTTCCTGGCCTTTGTGAGTCTTTAGCCTAGAGCGCCTCTCCTGATGGCATAATACAGTTGCCTTTGCTGCCTCTGATCACACTTAGTGCCATTGTTCAGGAAATGGGGGAGTAGCATGAGTCCTGATCATATTACCCTAAAGCTGCTGCTTCCTGGAGCCTTTCATCCTCCTCCTATTTCATTACTACTCTTTCCCTTGAACGTAGTTGTAAAGTGGAATCGGATTGTAGAGCACTTTGAAATAGCTGCTGTCAGGGCAAAACTTCTAGAAAGAGCCTGTGAGAATACAGCTCATGTGCTGTATTCATGTGCTCAATACACCCCCATTCTCAGAAAGCTGACAAGGGCGGGAGTTGAGCTCACAGTACATGGGGTAGAGAGAGACGCTCTAGCCTGGTGGTGAGAGCGCTCACCTGGGTGGTGGAAGCAGAGGCGGATTAAGATTTAGTGGGGCCCTGGGCACAAAGAACATTGGAACCCCCCAACCCTCCCTCACCACCACGGGGCATCGCTCCCTGCTCTTCCACTTCCCCCCCTGCTCCCCCACTTCCTTCCTACCTGGCCAGAAGCCGGGGCCGTGGTAAGAGCTGCCCAGGGAGCCCTGAACCCCCCCATCTGCCTGGGGCAGTGCACCCTGGTGGGCAGGGACACTGACCAGGGGCTGCTCTTGGACACCCTGGTCCCCTGCCCAGGGCAGGTGGAGGGCCATGGGCTCCCCACAGCTGCCTGGGCTCCCTGGGTGGCTTTTACCACAGCCTAGGACAGTGGTCCCCAAACTGTGGGGTGCACTCAGTGGGGGACACAGAGGAACAGTTGGGGTGTGTGTGTGCAGTAGGGCCTGGGTCAGCCATTACGGGGGGTGGGGAGGCAGCACCACCCTGCCCTGCTCTGCCCCCAGCCCTGGCTCTGTTTCTGGCCATACCCCAGCTATACCTCCAGCCCCGCTCCCAGCCACGGCCCCACTCCCAGCCCTCGACCGTGACCCCCATCTTCCACTCCCAACTCTGGCCCCGGCTCCGGGGGGGTGGGGGGTGTGCACAACTGAAAAAGTAACAATACATCCTGTTTCAGCCCCGGACATCCCAACTTTTGTGTCAAAACTGGGCATTTGTCCTAGTTGCTTGTCAACTGATCACCAGGTGGCAAGAGCAAACGGTACAAATGCCCAATCTTGCCAAAAGGGGCTCGGGGTTGGAGTGAGCAGCAGGGCTTGGGCCAGCTCTGCGTGGGGGAGAAGGGGATTTGGGCAAGTGGCTGGTGCTGGCTCCCCGTGGGGATGGAGGAGGAATGGGAGAGGGGACTCACCAGTGGGAATATACTCTCACTCTACACAGGTTCCATCCGTCTTCTGGCCTGGCCGGGGTAGGGCCTCAGGGGAAAGAGAGGAGCAGGGTGTGGGGCCAGAGTGCCAGTGCTCCTGTGGGGCCCCTGGGCACAGGCCCCGTTGGCCCACGTGGTAATCCGCCACTGGGTGGAAGACGTAATTTCATGTCCTTACTCTCATGACCATTTATCCACAGTGGAACAGCTTCAACAGGAGAGACTGAGGATACCCCACCCCAGAATATCCCAAACCTCAGGAGCTAGGGGATTCTGCAATGTGGGAGATCCAAGTGCAAATCCCTTCTCCACATCAGGCAGAGAGGGGAATTGAACCTGGATCTCCCGCATCTGAGGTGTGTGCCTTAACCACTGGCCTAAAATTTATAAGACAGCTGCTGGGGCCATCTGCTCCTCCATTCATTTTGTAAGTGGTGCCTGAGTCCCAACTTCTCCCCCCCCCCCAAAAAAAAGCCTATTTGGTGAATTTGCCTCAAATTTGTGACTAGTTCTGGCTCACTGCAACATGCATGTTTCAAGGAATGTACTTTAGCTGAAAAAATAAATCGCCCACCTCTAATTCTCAGGTCAGAGCTGGAGCCAAAAGCAGTTTAGCACCATCTAGGATGTTCTAAGGTGTTTTCTGGACTCTGAGTTGGGAACAAACCCATAAAGCGTCACTGAACAGTGAACAAACCTGAAACCACAGGAGACATTTCACTACTAGTCTGTGAAAAGACAGCGACTTGTATCCCAACTGGTCACATCCCCTCTCCATGTAAACCCTACGGTCAGGAGCTCCTGAGGGGGGAGAGCTCTCTAGTCCCTCTGTTGCTGAAAAGTGTTGTCACAGAGCTTCATTTGTATAGGAAACCTACCCACAATTCTTCTAGTGGCTCTTGGGTGGTCACCATAAACTAGCTAGGAACTTGGATTTTGGGGGGGTAGTGAGCCCCCCCAAAGAGGATCACAAGGGGGAATGAGCTCATTTACAAGCAGCTAGGAGTCTGCTGAAAAGTCCCATGTGCTCTTGTCTTCCTGTCTCACCTGGGAGACCTTCTCACTGGCACATGGGAAGGGAGTTAGATGGACGGCTGCCAAAATTACTGGAGGGCAGGGCAGGCATTTTACTCTTTATTTGTGTATATATCCTGTGACTGTGTTATTTCAAGTTGAACTGTTCTCCTTCCCCTGATAAAGAATTCGTTGTTTGCACAAAGTCTCAGGCAGCTTGTCAGTGGTGAAGTTCTGTATGTTCAGGGCACTGAGGGAGGCTGTTTCATTTCCCCAGAATTCTGGGTGGGACCTTGAGTGGGTTTAGTTGTTTGCCAAGAGGGACACTACATGTATTCACCCACTTATTGCTGTGTTAGCCACCTGGCAGAAGGGGGACAGAGGATTGGAGTCGAACTTGTATTCAAATTAGGGAGTTCGTTCTTATTCCGTGAGCCAGAATTACAGCCAGCTCTGGAGCTCCTGGATGACGGGATCGTGCATCAGCATCGATATGGCTTCTCTCCAGTCCACGCTGGATGCTGAACTCATAGCTAGCCAATGCAGCCATCCATGTCCGCCCATATCACCTAGCTCGGCACTTGTCAACACAGAAAGTAATGGGTCGTTGTCTGTCCACACCTGGAACTGAGCTCCATACAGATACATGCCTCTCAGCCCATCAGTTCCCAAAAGCCTGCAAGGGATCAGGATGTTTCTGTTCGTAGTTTGTGGACTTTTTAGGTTTTGTCTTGTATTTCCTTTTCTCGTTGCTGGACTGGTATCCGCTGCTGAGGTCATTCCCTGGGCATGTAATAGCAGCGTCATTCTTCACGAATCTGAGGTAGTAGCCATTAAATCCTAGCAAGGGCTTGAGCTCTCGGTCATTTGGCAGGCAGGGCCGTGTAGCAAGAGCCTCTGCTTGATCAGGGGCTGTACTTACACCCTCCTGAGAGACTATGTCCCAACTACATGATGGACATTCTGCAGAACTGCTGTATCTCAGCTGACAGCTTTAGTCCGTGGGCTCCAAGCTGGTCTAATGCTTCCAGGAGGCTTTCTTCATGCTCCTTCAGACGTCTCCCACAGAGAATCAGGTCACCATATAAACCATATAGACCAGGGTGGCCAACCTGTGGCTTCAGAAGATAATATACAGCTCCTGCTAGGAGCTGACTCATGGGGGAAAATGGTGGGTGCTCAGCACCCACCGGCAGCCCTATCAGCCCCCCCCCCATACCCCAGCATCTCCTGCCCACCGGCAGCCCCCCTCCCCAATCAGCGCCTTCTCCTCCCTCCCCTGTGCCTCCTGCCTATTCCGATCAGCTGTTTCGCGGCATTCAGGAGGCTCTGGGAGGGAAGGGTGGAGGTGTGAGGACATGGCATACAGCCCCCCTCCCTCCTCTAGTGCTTCCGCCTGCCGCGATCAGCTGTTTCATGGTGTTGAGGAGGCTCTGGGGGGGAGGGAGAGGGGAGAGGAGCGAGGATGTGGTGCGCAGCCTTACCCCTCCCTCTCCCAGCGCCATCTCCTCCTCCCTCCCTGTGCCTCCTGCCCGCCACGATCAGCTGTTTTGTGACGCACGTGAGGCTTGGGGGTGGGGGAGGAGCGAGGACATGGCTTCCTCGGGGGAAGGGGCAGGGCGGAAGTGGGGGTGGGGACTTGGGGAAAGGGGTGGAGTGGGGGCAGGACCTGAGACAGAGCCAGGGGTCCAGCACCCCTGTCCGGCACCAGTGTCTCCTTGAATAAAGCACACGGTGACTAGCTGGTGTCGAAATTTTTAATTAAAATTTTTTTTTACACCATCTAACAATGGACGGCAAGTGCAAACGGAAAAGAAAATACACCAATGAAAATTGAGGCTTCCAACAGGAGTGGGAGAATAAGTACTTTTTCGTTGAACGTAATGGTAAGGCCATGTGTCTGCTTTGCCAGACGTGTGTCTCTCAGTTCAAATCTTCAAACTTGCAGCGTCATTTCGCTTCTAGCCATGCACATATGGATCAAGAATTCCCACAAGGTTCTGAACTCCTCACTTTAAAACTGAAAACTTGGAAAAAACAAACGGATGTAGAAGCCCAGTTCTTCACCAGATTTGCCAACCGATCACAGGCTGTAACATTAGCCTCCTATTATGTGGCCTGGCACGTAGCCCGTGCGAAAAAGCCCTACTCTGAAGGAGAGCCTATTAAAACGTGTCTCACTGATGTGATTTCAATCCTGTCACCACAGAACAAGAATCTACAGAAGAAAATTTCTGGCCTGCAGCTTTCACCCCACACAATAGAATGCAGAATCTCTGACCGGAACAGTGATATCAAATTGCATGTGCACTCGCAAACTTCAGCAGTGTGAGTATTTGAGCATCGCTTTGGATGAATCGTGCCCTGCACAGGATAAACCTTGTTATCGGTATTTGTCCGCACTGTGTCTGACGACTGTGTTGTAAGGGAAGAACTCCTCGATATCGTGTCACTAAAGGACAGAACTCGTGTATGAGATCTAAAGAAGGCGTTGATGTTGGTAGTTGCGAAAAGCCACTTGCCTTTACGGAAGCTCACTGCCATTGCAACGGACGGGGCTCCGTCCATGTGGGGATCTGCGAATGGATTAGTAGGGCTTTGTAAGTCTGACGAGAGCTTTCCCAAATTTTGGACATTTCACTGTATTATTCATCAGGAGCAACCGGTATCTAAAAATCTCAAATTTGATCATGTCATGAGACCTGTCTTACACATTGTGAAATTCATTCTCTCAAATGCACTCAGTCACACACAATTTCAAAATCTAATTGAAGAACTGGATGAAGACGACTCCCCTGCCGATTTGCCATTTCACTGTGCAGATTGAAGGCTCTCGAGAGGTAAAGTTATTTCCCGTTTTTTCGAGCTCCTGGAACCAGTAAAATTGTTTATGGGGGAGAACCACAGAGTACAACCTGAGTTTACAGATCCTGGGTGGGTTCTAGACTTGGCATTTCTTGCAGACATGTTGCTGCATTTGGATAAACTAAACGTGGACTTACAAGGAAAATTCTAGTTGCTGTCTGATCTAGTGCAAAGCGTATTTGTGTTCATGAACAAACTGCCGTTGTTTCACAGACAAATGCTTGAGGGACAGCTGACACACTTTCCCTCAATGTCACAACTTCAAACCAGATCAAAAGAAGATGCAGCAGAACCTCTAAAACGGAGCACAACTAGGTATGCGAGCGTGATTAAAGATCATAAGGACAGTTTTGAGTAAAGATTTGCAGTGGAAAAGACCTCAAATCAGATTTCTGATTGACCCTTTTAGTGCTGAAGCCGATTGTCTGAAGTCCCCTATAGTCACTGACGAAGCAACATCCCAGATGGAAATAATAGAACTTTTGGAAGATTTAGCTGTTACCACTCAAGAAAGAGATCTTGGAGTCATTGTGGATAGTTCTCTGAAATCAGAACAGGAGTACTTGTGGCACCAGTGGCAGTCAAAAAAGCGAACAAAATGTTGGGAATCATTAAGAAAGGGATAGATAATAAGACAGAAAATATCATATTGCCTCTATATAAATCCATGGTACACGCACACCTTGAATACTGCGTGCAGATGTGGTTGCCCCATCTCAAAAAAGATATATTGGAATTGGAAAAGGTTCAGAAAAGGGCAACAAAAATTATTAGGGGTATAGAACGGCTTCCGTATGAGGAGAGATTAATAAGACTGGGACTTTTCAGCTTGGAAAAGAGGCGTCTAAGGGGGGATATGATAGAGGTCTATAAAATCATGAGTGATATAGAGAAAGTAAACAAGGAAGTGTTATTTACTCCTTCTCATAATACAAGAGCAAGGGGCCACCAAATGAAATTGATAGGTAGCAGGTTTAAAACAAACACAAGGAAGTATTTTTTCACGCAATGCACTGTCAACCTCTGGAACTCCTTGCCAGAGGGTGTTGTGAAGGCCTATACTATAACAGGATTCAAAAAGGAGCTAGATAGATTCATGGAAGAAAGGTCCTTCAATGGCTATTAGCCAGGATGGGCAGGAATGGTGTCCCTAGCCTCTGTTTGCCAGAAGCTGGGATTGGGTGACATGGCATGGATCACTTGACGATAACCTGTCTGTTCATTCCCTTTGGGGCACCTGCCATTGGCCACTGTCAGAGGACAGGATACTGGGCTTGATGGACCTTTGGTCTGACCCAGTATGGCTTTTCTTATGTTCTTCTTAAGATGACAGATTGAAATCTGTTCAGAAGACAGAGGGGACCCTTACTTTCTGGAAATCTGTACCAAAGGATAAATACCCAAACATCAGAGGTGCAGCCCTAAAATTAATCTAGATGTTTGCCTTGACCTATCTTTGTGAGTCTGTTTTCTCGACACTCAAACATGTGAAATCCAAGCACCAATCTGTTTTGACAGACAGCCACTTAAGAGAACTGCTGCGTGTGAGCACAACTGAACACAAACCAAACTTCAAGGGAATTGTTGAAAGCAAAGATTGCCAGAAGTCCCACTAAGTAAAAGATTAAGTTGTTATTATCGTTAACTACATTATAAATGTATAATAAATATACATTATACATTATCAACTTACATATCCATTTATTTTGTGAATGGTGCCTCAGTGCTCACTTTGGGGTGCTGTGCTAAATTTCTTTGGCAAATTTGTGAATAGTTTTGGGTTTGCCGCAACATGCATGTGTGATAATGCAGCTCTGGCGGGACCGAACTGTGAGTGCCAATTCAGGACAAATTGCTAAAAACAGGGCAGTTACAGCTCAAGGCTGGGGTTTTTCCACCTCTAAGGCAAACCAAACCAGCCAGACTAAGAGGACTTCGGTCTCACCCCACTGGCTAACCACAAGTCACACAAGCAATTCCCTAAGACACTCCAGTTCCCCAGTATCACCACCAGTGCCACTCGTTATGGGGACAAATGGTTATGAAAACCAATACCCCAATAAAAGAAAAAGGTTCTCCTGATCCCATAGGACCAAGCCCCAGACCCAGGTCAATATACAAATCAGATCTTACCCACAAATCACGCTGTTGCCAATCCTTTAGAATCTAAAATCTAAAGGTTTATTCATAAAAGGAAAAAGATATAGATGAGAGCTAGACTTGGTTAAATGGAATCAATTACATACAGTAATGGCAAAGTTCTTGGTTCAGGCTTGTAGCAGTGATAGAATAAACTGCAGGTTCAAATCAAGTCTCTGGAATACATCTCCAGCTGGGATGGGTCATCAGTCCTTGGTGTAGAGCTTCTGTTTGTAGCGAAGTCCCTCCAGAGGTAAGAAGCAGGATTGAAGACAAAATGGAGATGAGGCATCAGCCTTATATAGTCTTTTCCAGGTGTAAGAACACCTCTTTGTTCTCGCTGTGGAAAATTACAGCAAAATGGAGTCTGGAGTCACATGGGCCAGTTCCTGCATACTTTGCTGAGTCTCAAGGCATATTTGCCTTCTCTCAATGGGTTCATTGTATAGCTGATGGTCCTTAATGGGCCATCAAGCAGGCTAGGCAGAGCTAACACCAACTTGTCTGGGATGTCACCCAGAAGCATAGCATAAGTTTGAAATACAGACAGTCTAGAGCCAATATTCATAACTTCAACTACAAAATTGATACATACATAGAGACAGCATAATCATAACCAGCAAACCATAACCTTGTCTTAGACACCCCATTTGACCCCCTTTATACAAGATTTGGGTGCCACTACAGGACCTTGGTAGCAACAATGATCGATATGGTCTCTGATTATATCAATAACGTCACAGCATGTTTCAGGGAATTTACTATTTGCTGAATAAATAAATCGCCCACCTCTAACTAGGGTGACCTGCCCCCCCATGTGTCACGATATTTTGTTCATGTAATCTGGTCACCCTCCCTCTAACTCTCAGGGCAGAGCTGGTGCCACAAGTGGTTTAGCACCATCTGGGATGTTCTAAGGTGTTTTCTGGATTCTCAAGTTCTGGGAACAAAACCGGAAGAGACATTTCACTACTAGACTGAAAAGACAGTGACTCGTATCCCAGCTGGACCACATCCCCTCTCCATGTAAACCCTACGGCCAGGAGCTCCTGAGGGGGAAGAGCTCTATAGTCCCTCTGTTGCTGAAAAGTGTTGTCACAAAGCTTCATTTGCATAGGAAACTGTAAAGGGTTCGTGCCGGGGCTCGACCCTCCTGGGCAGGAGGGGAGCCACACCGACTCCCTACTGACAGAACAAGCAACCAGTTAGCTCAGGACTCAGGCCCTCTGGTGCAGGGGCTGAGCAAACAACAGTTAAGGAGCCCAGGCCCTCTGGTGCAGGGGCTGGGCAGGCAAACAGTTCAGGAAGGCCCAGGCCCTGGATCAGGGCGGGGCCCAAACAGTCACAGCTCAGGCCCTGGGATGCAGGGGCTGAGCAGACCAACAACCAGGTAGGGAAGGCCCAGGCCCTGGATCAGGGCGGGGCACATACAGTCACAGCTCAGGCCCTTGGATGCAGGGGCTGAGCAGATACACAGGGAGCTCAGGCCCCCTTGTGCAGGGGCTGAGCAACACTCACTTGGGGTTAAGCCCTGGCTCTGACACCAGAGTGTTGGGTGAGGGGGAAGCCTGCCACCCGTGAGCAGGGGTGGCAGGGGGGGAACGCAGGCCCACCCACTCCACTGTGTCCCAGCCCGGGGCCCTAGCAGCGGTTACTGCCGCTGCCGGTCAGTGGGGTATCCTGACCGAAACACACTGACATTGGCTCACATGCATCTGCAGCCTGACCGGGGTCGGCTACCCCCGGGCTACTTCCAAGATCCCCCTCAGGGCCTACCTCGTCCGTGGCACCGGGCCTGGTCCAGTCCACCAGCATGGGCTCCTCTCGGCCGGGGCTTGGTGGCAGGTCCGGCAGCTCCGTCGGGAAATCCGGCCAATTGCACTCGGGCGGCTCCTCCGGGTAACAGCAGGGGCGGAGGGGCTCCGGCGCAGTCTCGTCTTCGGGGTTTGTGTGGGGGAGTTCCACGAGCTCCTCCCAGCGACGGGAGGGGACGGGCTCCGGCGGCTCCTCCTCGTAGTGGGCCCGGGGTAACTCCGGCCAGTTAGGGCAATGGCCTTGGAGGTCTCCCGGCCAGGAACTCCCTGCCGCACGTCTGCTCCCTGCGGTGGCTGGGCCCAGACTGAGCTCCGGCGGCCGGCCTTTATACTTCCTGTCCCGCCCCTTGACTTCCGGGGGGCGGGAACAGGCGGCGATGGCTCCGCCCACTCGGGGGCCTGCAAGGGTGCTCCCTCTTCTGGGCAGGAGGGGAGCCACACCAACTCACTACAGACAGATTATATAATTTTTTGAATGTGATGTTCATCTGAATTTTATTTTTTGGTGTCTTGACTCATTGACTTGATATTCCTCTATTATGCACACACCTCTGGAGAGATTTCTGGCAATGATTATGCATAGCATTGAGCTTGCGAATAAAACCACTACAGAAACTGCTTTAAAAAAAAAAAAAAAAAAAAAAAAAAACTCACTACAGAAACCTACCCATAATTCCTCTGGAGATTTTGCTCTGAGAGATAACAAAGAGTGAGGACTTTGCTGCAATAGCTGTTGCAGGGACTTTGTGGCAAGAAAGAACACAGAGCACAGCCGCTGCAGAGAAGCGGGTGGACTCTGGTGAGGCCCTCCCTACCCAGCCAGCATCTTAATAAAGCTGAATCACTAAGCTGGGTTAGGTGGTGGCGCCTCTGGACAAGCAGCTGCCTTGGGACTGGAGACAGAGCTGCAAACAGACATTTGGATGACTGCAACTCCCTGATGCCAACCATGAGCAGGGCTTGGTGGATGAGCGAGGTGGTGTGGCCAAGGGGCTCTCACCTGGGAGACCCTCTCATGGGCACATGGGAAGGGAGTTAGATGGACGACTGCCAAAATTACTGGAGCTAGATAGGGCAGGGCAGGCATTTTATTCTTTATTTGCATTTTTATCCTGTGACTGTTATTTCAAGTTGGACTGTTCTCCTTTCCCCGATAAAGAGTTCTTTGTTTGCACAAAGTCTCAGGCAGCTTGTAAGTGGCAAAGTTCTGTATGTTCAGGCCTGTTTTATTTCCCCAGCATTCTGGGTGGGAGCTTGAATGAGTTTAGTTGTTTGTCAAGAGGGACACTACATGTATTCACCCACTTGTCGCTGTGTTAGCCACCTGGCAGAAGGGTTACAGAGGATTGGAGTCGAACTTGTATTCAAATTAGCGAGATCGTTCTTATTCCGTCAGCCAGAGTTATACCCAGTCCTAGAGGGGGAGAATGCTTTGTGTTTCTCTGAGCTTCTCCCTCAGATGATCCTTCCGCTCCTCCAACAACAGTGAATCTCCAAAGTCAAACCTTAATGGTCTATCGGTGAGGCCTGGGCTTCACACGGGAGTTGTAGAATGGTCTCCCGCTCAGATAGCTCTGCTATCATCAGGCATAGTTTCACCACAGAAGTGTGAGTTATCCCATTAATGACTGGCGGAACCATCTTGTGATGTTATGAGTGTGATATAATATCTCATTGAAAGGTGACAGGGCCAGAAAGAATTAATTACCTCACAGACTGACCAGACCCATGGCCGAATTTTAAAGACTGGTTAGGAAGATCTGTAAATGAATAGAGCTTTGAAATGCAAGTCTGCAGTGTTAGAGGTAGAAGGAGAGGTGTTTGCTCAGGTCTTATGATGTAAGCAAACAAGTGTTGTTAATTGCTATAGCTTTGATTCAAAGATCAAAAAAGGAGTATCAGTATTTAGGAAGACACTTGAGTGAAATAGTATTATTGTCTCTATGGCTCTTTGAAGGTTGTGGTAACCTGTATCTGAACTGTTTAATGGATAAATTACCCTGTGCTAATTGGCAGGATGTTTAGGAGAAGGAAAGTTAAGCCTATTGTTTTCTCAGGCCAAAAGGCTGCAGGAAATGTATAAAAACCCTGGGACATGATCCTGCTTCATCTCAGATCTGCTTTGGGTTTCAAGAGGGCGAAACCTTAACCCACAAGGATTGAGATCCCCAGTCATTGACTGGAGCCACCCTGAATATGGACATTGGACTATAACCTATGGACTATTTCTAAAAGGACTTTTGGCAACTACAAGCTCATCTCTGCTATGTATCTGAACCTCAAGAATTGAATTCAAGTCTGTCTGTATATTGATCTTTTAACCAACTCTCTCTCTCTTTCTTTTCTTTTTAAATAAATTTTAGTTAGTTAATAAGAATTGGCTATAAGCGTGTATTTTGGGTAAGATCTAAGTTATCATTTGACCTGGGTCTGGGGCTTGGTCCTTTGGGATCAGGAAAACCTTTTCTTTTACATGATGAGATAAGATTTTCAGAATTTATCATCATCATATTTGACAGGTGTGTCAGGACGGAGGCCTGAGGCTGGACACTTTAAGGGAACTGCGTTGTTTGGACGTCTGAGTAACCAGTGAGGTACTATAGAAGCTGTTTTGTGCTGGTTGGTAAATCTAAGTATTGGAAGATCCACCAGCGTTTGGGGTTTGTCTGCCCCGTTCTGTTTGCAGTTCAACCTAATGGAGTGACCTCAGCTGGCTCCCACGGGCAGCGCCGTCACACCTTTTCTTTGTTTCTTGCAAGCAAAGCTATGACTGTGCTGCAGATCAACACTCCTTCCAGTGGTTGCTCCATCATCATTCCTCACTTTTGACGGTCTTTCAGGCAAATGCTTAGAATGAGCAGTTGTTTCTCGGTCCTAGCACTTCACATTTTAAAATGCATGTAGGCAGAAGAAGAGATCTGTTCGGGAAGCTCAATTCTGTAATTACATCCAGCCGTGACCCCTCTAACGGGGCTGGACAGGGTAGTTTTCTGAATTTACTTCAGGTCTGGATTTCAGGGGACATTGGGTTGCAAAATGGTGTTACCCCCCCAAAGTGCAAGCAAAGGCTGTT
Organism: Emys orbicularis; assembly: GCF_028017835.1. Classification (NCBI taxonomy): domain Eukaryota; kingdom Metazoa; phylum Chordata; order Testudines; family Emydidae; genus Emys; species Emys orbicularis. The sequence continues at coordinate 3,290,665 of NC_088684.1, read as the reverse complement.
TCATCTCAATACACCTTCTCCCAATCCATTAGACACTGGATAAGGGCAATGAAGTAAACTCTAGCCAACCCAAAGGCTACATTCAGTATTCTCAGGTGTCTGGGGGATCAAGCAGTTTTAGTTATTTGTCAAGGGGGTGTGTTTAGTTTCCCCAGGTTTCCGGGGTCTCAACTGGATTTAGTTGGGCAAGATATACAAGGCATTAGGTATATTTGAACCCAGCCCTTCTTGTACTGCTAGTCACAAGGTAGAAGGTTACATACAGAGGGGGGGCAGCTTGTATTCAAATTAGACAAACTTGACTCTTCATTAGAAGCACAGGTCACATCCTCATTGCTCCATGTCAGCTTGTAAACTAATAACCAGAGGCGGAACCGCCCATCGGGAACTGAATAAAAGCAGCTGGACTTCGCTTCCCAAGCTCAGTCGCCCACAGACGGTGGCAATATCGGAGAACAAGGCTGTAGCTGTTGAACCACCTGGAAGCGAACTGAAGTTTCTGCCTATCTCACAAAATCGGTGACTGAGCTGCCCAGGTGAGCTGGAGAGTCCCTCTTCACCTTTTCCCCAGCTGGTCAGTAGCTTTTGTACCTGCCTTCCCTTCAGGGCCGCCCAGAGAATTCCGGGGGCCTGGGGTCTTTGGCGGCGGGGGGCCACCACCGCCAAAGACCCGGCACTTCGGTGGCGGGTCCTGGGGCAGAAGGACCCCCCGCCGCGGGTCTTCGGGGCACTTTGGCGGTGGGTCCCAGAGCAGAGGGACCCCCCGCCACCGAATTGCCGCCAAAGACCCGGAGCGGAAGAAGCTCCGGGGGCCCGGGCCTCGCGAGAGTTTTCCAGGGCCCCTGGAGCGAGTGAAGGACCCCGCTCCAGGGGCCCCAAAAAACTCTCGTGGGGGCCCCTGCGGGGCCCGGGGCCTGGAGCAAATTGCCCCACTTGCCCCCCATCCCGGGCGGCCCTGCTTCCCTTTCAGCCAAGCGAGGACATGATCCTCCTAATGTCAACCCTTCCCAGAGGACGTGCACCGAGCTAACAATTCAGTGAGGGTGCAATTCACCCCAGTGCCATGAGCCAGCAACAGAGCCAGGCTCCAGCTGAGTCCTCAAACGAGGGAGGCAGTGGGACTGCAATGGTGATTGGGCGTCTGCCCAAGGGAATTTCTCTCTAAGTGATGTCGATGCACAAGGAACAGGCAGGATTTTCTGACAGGTTAACCCCCGTTGTCTAGGAAGGATCGTGAGTCAACTCTCACATCTTTGGCCAGTGCTCAAGCCAGTCAGAAGACAAGGCAAGAAGCTGGCTGTGTGACCGCTTTCCTCCAGCTGGGTGTTCCCCGAACTAACCCTTCGATGGTCCCGTTTCAACTCCATTTCATCAAGCCTCGGGCAGTATACCCACTTGTGTCCTGTCCGGTTACAGATACTACAGCTTAGGTTTTTGGGATCCCTTGGAGATGGTCTATCCACATCGACCATCACCCCCTGGGATGGATTTATTTGAATCCCACTTCATGTTGCCCCTCATGTGCCCCCCCTTGGGGCCCCAACCTGGGCCAGTCACCCTTTGTTTTGTTCTCACCACCGGACACACTGTCCGCAGATTCATCTGCCAAGTGGCCTGTGCTATGAAGAGCCTTGGGCTCCCTGTCCACTAGCCACAGTTTAAGCTCATGGGGACATTCCCATAGCTCCAATCCTACCAGGTCATATAGTGACTCCTGCATCTTGTGAGCAGCAATGCCAGCTGCTTTGTGCATCCAGGTCAGTTTCCCCACATGGGTGTAGGAGGGGAGTGGAGGGGTTGGGATGAAGGGGGCACACACAATGCAGGGGTTAGGGGCGCAGGAGGGGGCAGGGCTTGGAGTGAAGGGGCCATGAACAGTGCACGGGTTAGGGGCATAGGAGGGCGGTGCAGGGCTTGGGGTAAAAGAGGCACAGTGCAGGGGTTAGTAGCACAGGAGGGGGCAGAGGTTGGGGGGAAGGGGGCACACACAGTGCAGGGGTTAGGGGCGCAGGAGGGGGAAGGGTTTGGGGTGAAGGGGACACACACAGTGCAAAGGTTAGGGGCACAGGAGGGGAGTGGAGGGTTTGGGGTGAAGGGGACACACAGTGCCGGGGTTAGAGGCACAGGAGGGGCAGGGTTTGGGGTGAAGGGGCACACACAGTGCAGGGGTTAGGGGTGCAGGAGGGGGCAGGGGTTGGGGTGAAGGGGGCACACACAGAGCAGGGGTTAGGGGCACAGGAGGGGCAGGGGTTGGGGTGAAGGGGGCACACACAGTGCAGGGGTTAGGGGCACAGGAGGGGCAGGGGTTGGGGTAAAGGGGGCACACACAGTGCAGCGGTCGGGCGCAGGGGGGCAGAGGTTGGGAGTGGAAGGGGTGTAGGTATTAGGGGCCCAGGAGGGGGAGCAGGCATTAGTAGCGAAGGGGACAAAGTGCAGGGGTTAGGGGGGAATAGAGGGTGGGGAGCCTGGGGAGACAGGGGCAATGGGGGGGCACCATGCCCACGGGGGTCAGGGGCACCAAAATGCAAGTTCGCCCAGGGTGCCATTTTCCCTAAGGGCGGCCCTGACACCTTTACCCCATTTGTGGAGATGTTCTCCCAGCAGGGTGGTGGCTTCCATACGCGTCACGTCGGGTCTTCTGCACACCCCAAAACCTTTCCCTCGAAGCCTGACTTGTCAATTCAGACTTAAGCAGTAGAGCCTTTTTGAACTGTCTGTACCCCCTCCCCCAACTCTGCCCATCTGGCTGTACGTCTCTGTCGCTTTGGGATCCAGTAAGGAGGTGAGACAGCAGAGCCGGTCCACAGGGTCAACGTGGTTCAAACCACAAGCCTCCCCCAAGGCAGGGAAGTATTTATATCACCCCCACTTAAACTGGGGCAGCAATTTGGTATCTAGGCTCCCTGTGGAATTGGCTTCCCATGGTCTCTCTGCACTTACTCCTCGATGGGACCTCTTGCTCTCCTCTTCTCCGTATCCAGTTCATGCTGTCCCTGCGTGTCCTGGTTTTTCTGCTGTTCCACCTGGTGCTCTCGCTGCTCCTCCTCATGCATTCACTGTTTGTATCGATCAGCTCTCTCCCTTTCAGGGCCTCCTAGACTCTGTTCCTCCAGCTTCCAGCTCCAACTCTCACTGCCCCAACTCTGGGGTGGGAAATTGGGCTGTGAGGGAGCCATGCTGCTGCCTCTGTCGTTCCCGGACTCTGTGGGGAACTTGCCTTCTCCAGCCGTGCAATGAGCTGCACCTGGTTGAATTTCCCAACACTTATGTTCTCTCCCTGCACAGCTCTGTGATGCTCTCCTCAGGGAGGCAGGTACCTGCAATTTTCTTGCTTGTTTCCTTTGACTAACCTTGTTTGTACTGCTGCAAGTCACTCACTGCACAATACTCCTGGTGAATTCAGTGTCCCACCCCTGCCACCAGCTGTCAGGGACCCACAGGATCTGTGCTTTGCCCCAGCTTCTAAATGTCCCTGGTGTGCCAGACCCCAAGGGGTCCCACTCTTCTTTAACGGTAGTAGCGAGTCCAGCTGAGATAGACTCCGGGTCAGAGACTTTTGCCCTCTCCAGGGATCAGTGCAACTCAGCAAGTACTTGCAGTGACACCAGGCAGCTTTTCAGCACAGAGCAGGCTTTATTAGTCAACTGGAGAATAGCATGGGGAAGTCCTTACGTTAGCAGAGAGAAGCAGAGGCAAAGACATAGGCCTTGCTGGCCAAGTCAGGGCTCCCTTGAGCCATGCTGCTAAAGGAACCATCCTGGGATCCTCTCTCTGTCTAATAGAATCATAGAATATCAGGGTTGGAAGGGACCTCAGGATGTCATCTAGTCCAACCCCCTGCTCAAAGCAGGACCAATCCCCAACTAAATCATACCAGTCTCAGTTCCTTTGTGTCTCAGTCCCAGGTGAGGGCTCCTGATTCTCCCAAGACCAGGTCTTATCCTAGCCGCCTGCCACCTCCTGGTCCATTGTACTCTTCCTGCAGACTCAGGCTGAGTTCGCAAGTTCCACCTGCTGGAGGGCCCTGTGGATAGGTGTCAACTGTTCAGTCCTTGGGGGTTTCCATTGTCTTTCCAGATCCTCCATTGATCTGGGTGGGTTTCAGCCAGTCCCTCAATGACCCATTCACACCACCCCGGCCAGCTAGTGACCCAGCACCTCACGTCTCCTGCTCTGCCCCAAGTGCAGCTTTTTAACCCTTTTGTGCCCACTGGGTAACAGTCCCTAGTCGAGTCAGTCACTGCCACGCATCTCATTCATAGAAATATTACAGACAATTCCCTCTTCGTCACTTCATGTACGACACTTTTTATTTAAAAAAACAAGAAAAATTCCAGCCAGAAACTACATTAGAGTTGCAGTTGGGAGAGCGTATCAGTAATACAAGGTAAAACACATTACAGGGACGATGCTATTATCCGGTAAGCAATCATCATAAACTCAGGAAATTCACAGTTACAGTTGAACCAAAAAGAAATCCAGATATGTTAAGGTCACATTAGGGCACCCAAACAACCTTAACTCTGCCCTGTCATAACTTCCATACAGTTAAAACTCACTGCAATCTTGTGCCTGGGTTACACTTGAATAGCCCATTACAGTGGTTCTCAAACTTTTTTTTTCACGGACCACTTGAAAATTGGTGATGGTCTCGGCGGACCACTTAATGATCTTTCCAAATGTTGTTTGTACCATTAGCTAACTATTGTAAAGTGCTTTGGATAAAAACGCTATATTGAAAAAAAACCCTTAATAATAATGAACGTTTTTTGTTCTACAAATAAAAGCACACAACTCCTATTTTAATATCAGTAGTCTTACCTTTCTAATGCGATGGATGTGCCCTCTTTCCCCTGCCGCGGCAGCTCCCGAGCTGGGGCTGGGAAGGAAGGGGGTCTCTCCCCCGCAGCCGCAGCCCTGGAGCTGGGGAAAGTTGCCTCTTTCTCTGGCCACTGCAGTCCTGCACATTCCAAATTCCCCCCACCCCCTCTTTTCGCCCCCTCCCCCCTCCCACCCACCCACCCACCTCTATTCCCCCCGAAGGCCACCACCTCCAGGCACCTAATTAGTGGAGCCACGCAGCACGGCTCCACCAGTTAGGTGGGTGATATAAAAAATAAATAAAAATAAATTAATGGAGATATCCTATCTCCTAGAACTGGAAGGGACCTTGAAAGGTCATTGAGTCCAGCCCCCTGCCTTCACTAGCAGGACCAAGTACTGATTTTCCCCTGGTTCCCTAAGTGGCCCCCTCAAGGATTGAACTCACAACCCTGGGTTTAGCAGGCCAATGCTCAAACCACTGAGCTATCCCTCCCCCCTGAAGGTGGCCCTTCATTCTCTCATGTGCGGCCGCCCAGGCACGCACCTTAGAGGGAACTATCCGCAGACCCCCTGAATGGAGCTCACGGACCGCAGTTTGAGAACCTCTGGTCTATTATATGATTAATGATACCTTTTTCCTGTTATTCTTCATCGCAGAAATGTTCTTTGTCAGCATAAATCTTAATTCTGCCCTGTCGAGGCACCATGCAACCCCCCTACCCTTATGATTAAGGCATTTTAGTGTGTATGTGTGTGTATGGGCATTAAACTGATTTGTCAGACACATTAGATTCTCTCCCCCCTCCCCTCCCCCGGACAACTACAGGGTAGAGTTAAGGTTGTTTGAGTGCCTTAACTGTGCATTTTTACACCTTAATATATTTGTATCTTTTAATATTTAATCCTGGCTGTGAATTTCCTGGGTTTTTAAGGCATGTTTTTTGGATCATTACAACAGCTTGTTAAGATATAGATATTTAGGCCTGTCTGTAAAGGCCTATACTTTAAGAATTTAGGTGTATGTTTATCATGTAGCTAGTAACAGAGGTATAAAAGCAAGAATCAAAATCACGGTCTGCCTGTGTCAGGGCCTTCTCTCCCTGTGGCAGTCTGAGGCCCTGTTCTTAAGCTAAGGCCTTTGGCTAAGCAGTGGGAGCAGCCATAGGCTGGAAAGCCTCGGTCACGTCCTCCCCCCTTTCAAACCCGTCATATTGAACTCAGGCAATCTGGGGCTGTTAGGAAGAGGATCCGATCTATCACCTCCAGAGAAAGGGAAGAGCCTAGAACATGTAAAAGGAAATTTAGTTTGATAGTTTTGTGTTTGGTAAGAACTCATTTATCAATAGACATAGTTGGGAAACCCTTATGTCTTTATAGATGTGGTTGTGAAATCCTCACTTCTGTATTGTTTTGTCATTATAGTTCCCTCTTTACTATTGTTTATTTGCATGGTCTCTGTCTGGTTCAGTGATTGTTTCTGTCTGCTGTATAATTAATTTTGCTGGGTGTAAACTAATTAAGGTGGTGGGATATAATTGGTTAGCTAATCATGTTACACTGTTAGGATTGGTTAGGTAAATTTGAGTAAAATGATTGGTTAAGGTATAGCTGAGAATATTACTATATAAATTAGGGGCAAACAGGAAGTAAGTGGGGATTCAAAAATAAGGAAAAAGAAACGTGGATTTAAGCTGCTGGACGTTCACCCCAATAAACATCGAATTGTTTGCAGCTTCGGACTTCGGGTATTGTTGCTCTCTGTTCACACGAGAAGGACCAGGGAAGTGGGAGGGTGAAGGAATAAGCCCTCTAACACAGCTCTGTAATGTACTTTACCTAAATGACCGATATGTGCTCTCAACCTTAATTAGGGTATCTGTGATTCTACTAACAGGTGAATTTCCAGAGAAACTAGAAATAATTTGATAAAGTTTCTCAACTCTAACTTTTGAGTGATCTGTGGCTGAGCTGTCACTGACGATCCCATAATTAGATTGGCATACAAAGCCTGATTGGCAGATGGGTAAGTACCTGTTTTAAAGGATCTAGCCACCTTGAGACAGGTTCACTGGATAAAGCCACATTTTGTCCCCAAAAGACCAGTGGAAACTAATCAGAAGACATTGTCATAAACACAGTAGGATGGTCTAGTGGGCAGAGGAGGGGAATAGACCAATGAACCATGGTTCTAGTCACAGGCCAACCCATTACCTGCTACAAGTTGCTGGCTCCCCGTGCCTCAGTTTCCCTCCCTGTAAAATGAGGACCATCCAGCGTGTGTGAGGTGCTCATCTGAAACTTGCTATGGCTGTAGTTTATTCTGAATAAAACATTCATGTGATCTCCTATGCTGACAGTGCAAGGATGGAGTTTCTCTGGCGTCCGTTGATGATGATCGGGATCCTTGCAGGGACTGGGGTGTCTCAGGGCTGCACCCCACCACCAGGGGGTAAGGAGCTGGCACAATATTGTTCTCTTTTATGTTCTACCCCATTCCCTTAGACCCCAACCTCTGCCTAGTGAGACAGCAGAAACCCTAGGAGACACTTCCCTTCCCACCGCTGGCCTGGGCAGGGGCTCCAGCTGGCAGGGGCAGGTGGGGGAGGCTCCATCTGAACATCTTGCCCCATCCCTGCCTCAGGGACCAGCAGCAGCTGGATATGGGATGTGGGGAGACTGAAAGGGGCTCTGCCTGGGTGAGACCCCAACACAGACCTGCTGTCACTCCTGTCCCTGGGGGCCATGGCTCCCACTATGAACCTGGCTCTCATGCAGTGGCTGGTTTGTGTCACTGCTGGGAAGCGGCTCTGGCTCCGTGTGGGACAAAGGGCATCTACAGTCCCCCCAGCGATGGGCACGTCCCACCTCCCCTCTTCTCGCCCTCTGATTCCAGCTCAGAACTTGGCGCTGGGGCGCCCGGCCACTCAGTCCTCCATGTACGGAACTAATGTGGCTGGAAAGGCCGTGGATGGAAAACGTGATGGGAAGGGGCACAAGGCTCCTGCAGCATCACCAATTACAACACAGCGCCGTGGTGGAACGTGGACTTGGGCAGTCGTCAGTCTGTCTCCGCGGTGATCGTGAAGAACAGGGAGGACTGCTGTGGGGAGAGAATCGCGGGGGCCCTGGTCCGCGTGGGAGACTCGCTGATCGACCAGGGCAAGCACAACCCCATGTGAGTTGCTTCCCCATTCTCTGGAGTGAGACGACTCCTCCCAGGTCAGACACAGGGGTATCGTTGCCTGCCGGGGCCAGGGCGAGGTCTTTTCCCCTCCGAGCTGCCTGAGTCTGGGAGCGCGGTGCTGGCCATGCTCTCAGCTCCTGGATGCAAGGGAACCCCATGTCACTGAGCACAGCGACCCCTTCAGGGCAATCCAGGGTAGAGCCGATCTCTTTCCAAGTCCCTCTGTGTTCTCTTTCTGCCCTCACAACTGCTCCTTAGAATCATAGAATCATAGAATATCAGGGTTGGAAGGGACCTCAGGAGGTCATTTAGTCCCACCCCCTGCTCAAAGCAGGACCAACCCCAACTAAATCATAGAAGCCTCTCATCAAAGGCAACAGGAACTGATTTTTCCAACATCCATAGATTTCTAAGGCCCGAAAGGACCTTTCCGATCATCTAGTCTGACCTCCTGTATTGCACGGGCCAGAACACCTCACACACTGATTCTGCACTCAGCCCACAATTTCCCTGTGAGCTGCAGTGTATCGAGTCTTCATTTAAAGACTCCAAGGGAAGGAGAATCCACTGTGTCCCTTGGTTATCTGCTCCCTCGGTTAATGACCCTGACTGATGAAATGTGAACCTTATTTCTCGTCTGAATTGGGTTGTGACGGGAACAGGGACACACCCTGTCTCTTACAGTCTGTCATTCACTCCGTGCTTTGGCCTCTGCAGGCTCAGAGTTAAAGGGTCATCAGTCCTACTGCCAACTCGCCTGTGCCCCCTAATCGCAGCCTCTCGCTCTTGTCTTCTGCTCTTTGCAGTTGCGGGACCATCACCGACACCGCACCAGGATCTCTGAGCACCATCTGCTGCAACGGGCTGGAGGGCCGTTACGTTACCGTCACCATCCCGGGCAGGGAGGAGTATCTCACCCTGTGTGAGGTCGAGGTCTACGGCACCCAGCCGGGGGATGAGTGCTAGGAAGCAGGAGTGACACAGTCCACGGTGAGGGGATGGGAAGAATCTCTCCTTGCGCTGGGGAGTGGGGTTTGGTGCAGAAATTCCCACTGTCCCCTAATAAACTCCACTGGTCCCTTCCTGCATCTCTCCGGTCGTTTGTCTCCATCACCCATGTCTCCCCTCCCCTTCCCTGCCCCTACAGGCCACGTGGTTCTGATCCCACACGAGTCAGAGGGGCCTCGGCTCCAAACCCCAGAAGGGCTTTGGATTAATCCAGTTCTTCTGCTGCTGCTTCCAGCCCTTCCCTCGTCCCAACGCCCGCTGCCCATTCCCCAGCCTGCTCCCCCCTCTGAGTACAACCCGCTCTCTGGCTCCCCTGCCCCTTCTCCCAACCTGGGGCTGAGGTGCCTGTTCTCCCTTCCCCCTTCAACCCAACGCTCCTTCACAGCCCTCCCTCCAGCTGCCCTGCTGTCACTGCTAGCCCTGGGCCATCAGCAGAGCGGGGCTGGCTTTGGCCTGTCCATCCACGAACTCTGCAGCTGCTTGGGCCCTTCTGGGATGCCTCTGACCCTGAGGAGCCCCAGGAGGGTGGAAGAGCAGAGCTGACAGCTGATATGGGGCCAGATTCCAGGCGGGTGCAATTGGGCACAACTCCATTGGTGGCACTGGGATTGCAGCCGCTCTGAATTTCACCCCTATATTGTGCACAGTGACCGTGAGCAGGCAGCGGCAACAAAGCGGTGCCCAGCCCCGAGCCTGGGCCACGAGGTGACTATTAATGTGTGGAGGAGTACGGCCAAGTTCCTGTAGTAACAGTTTGATTTATGTTGTGATGTTGCACTCCATATGATTTTATGAAAATATGCTAATAAGTGTGAATATAATGTAATCGGAATATGCTTCATGCAAAAGGTCTGTTGTAAGGTATCATTTCAGAGCTTATAATCTACTGAGTGTGTTCATCCTAGTTGAATTAAGATATCATTCTTGTATCTGAAACTAGAAATATGAAATATAACTCTGAGGTCCTATTGTAATTATGCAAAGTGTGGGCAGTTAATGGTGGCTTGGAATCTTGATGGCTCCCATCAAGTAGGACAATTGACTGTAGACGGCTCTGTTTACTTGCAAGCCTTCCTGTGAGTCAGGCTGGGAAGAATGAAGGCTTGGGGGTCTCACAGGACATGTGACATGTGACCATGTCACCTGGTACTGGAATCCATCTTTAACCTGGTGCTTTTCCATTTAGAAGGAGTGGTGGGGACCCAGAGAGACAAAAGATTCCAGCCTTGTGCCAAAGCTATAAAAAGGGGTGGAACAGAACAAAGAGGGCTGCAGTCATGAGAAATCCCCTAGTTACCACCTGAGCTGGAACAAGGACTGTACCAGGGGAAAGGATTGGGCCCAGACTAGGAAGGAGTCTAGTCTGTGAAAGAAGCTTATTGGACCATCTCGGAGGGTGAGATTTACCTGTATTCAGTTTCCTACTGTATTTTTATTTTGCTTGGTAACTTATTTTGTTCTGTCTGTTATTATTTGGAACCGCTTAAATCCTACTTTTTATATTTAATAAAATCACTTTTTGCTTATTACTGAACTCAGAGTTAGTGTCGAATACCTGGGGGAGTAAACAGCTGTGCATATCTCTCTATCAGTGTTATAGAGGGTGGAGAATTTATGAGTTTACCCTGTATAAGCTTTATACAGAGTAAAAGGTTGTCAAGATTCTTTTTGTTCCTAAGAACATAAGAACGGCCATACTGGCTCAGACCAAAGGTCCATCCAGCCCAGTATCCTGTCTACCGACAGTGACCAATGCCAGGTGTCCCAGAGGGAGTGAACCTAACAGGTAATGATCAAGTGATCTCTCTCCTGCCATCCATCTCCACCCTCTGACAAACAGAGGCTAGGGACACCATTCCTTACCCATCCTGGCTAATAGCCATTAATGGACTTAACCACCATGAATTTATCTAGTTCTCTTTTAAACTCTGTTATAGTCCTAGCCTTCACAACCTCCTCAGGCAAGGAGTTCCACAGGTTGACTGTGCGCTGTGTGAAGATGAACTTCCCTTTATTTGTTTTAAACCTGCTGCCCATTAATTTCATTTGGTGGCCCCTGGTTCTTATATTATGGGAACAAGTAAATAACTTTTCCTTATTCACTTTCTCCACATCACTCATGATTTTATATACCTCTATCATATCCCCCCTTACTCTCCTCTTTTCCAAGCTGAAAAGTCCTAGCCTCTGTGGGCGTACCATGGATTTATATAAGGGCAATAAGATATTTTCCATCTTATTCTCTATCCCTTTTTGAATGATTCCTAGCATTTGTGTACAAGCACTTTAAAACTTGTCACTGTTTATTTGTCTGCCCTTTTCTGATGTGTCAGATTCTTTTTATGTGAATGTTTCTCATCTGATCTGACCCTTACATTATCCTCCTCCATCCTCTGCTCCTGACTAGAACCTAGAGAATCTCTATCATTAGACTCTCCTCTAAGAGAGGTCTCTGTCCGATCCACATGCCCCTCTGCAGCAGTCGGCTTTCCCCTCTCTCTTAAAAATTGCTCTACAACATTTTTAATGTCCTAATACAGTATATTTAAAAAATGACTTATTGTCTTTAACGCTGGTGGCCTTAGATTTCTCCTTGTATCCCTAGGCTTCCATTAGCAATTTCCTCAATTTCTAACTTCTGATTTATATTCATTACTATCATTTCCCCTTTTTTCCATTTGTTGTATTTTTATTATTATTATTATTTATTTATTTTTACAGCTGCCTTCACTTCCTCTCTAAACCAGGTTGTTTTTTTAACCAGCATGGCCTTCTTCCTCCACTGCGGAATTGTGGCTTTTTGGACATATACTAAGGTGTTCTTAAATGATTCCCAATTATTCAGATTTTTCTGATTAAATTTTTCCTCACAGTTGATTCCATTCATAATTGTTTTCAGCTTTGTGAAATTGGCCCTCGTGAAGAAGCACCAAGTATGTATATTACTGGTCTGGACTCTATTCTGTTTGCACATTTTAAATGTGATCAAGTCATAATCACTGGTACTTAAGTTACCACTGACTTTTACTTCTGTGATCAGTTCCCTTCTGTTAGGACAATTCTAACCCTAACCACTGGCCTAAAGATTATAAGACAGGTGCCAGGGCTGTCAGCTCCTCCATTCATTTTGTGAATGGTGCCTCAGTACCAACTTCTTTTTCCCCAAAAAAACCTTATTTGGTGAATTCATGTCAAATTTGTGACTAGTTCTGGCTCACCGCAACATGCATGTTTCAGTGAATTTACTATCATCTGAAAAAATAAATCGCCCACCTCCAATTCTCAGGTCAGAGCTGGAGCCAAAAGCAGTTTAGCACCATCTGGGAAGTTCTAAGGTGTTTTCTGGACTCTGAGTTGGGAACAAACCTGAAACCACAAGAGACATTTCACGACTAGACTGTGAAAGACAGCGACTCGTATCCCAGCTGGCCACATCCCCTCTCCATGTAAACCCTACAGGCCGGCCAGGAGCTCCTGAGGGGGGAGAGCTCTCTAGTCCCTCTGTTGCTGAAAAGTGTTGTCACAGAGCTTCATTTGTATAGGAAACCTACCCATAATTCCTCTGGAGATTTTGCTCTGAGAGATAACAAAGAGTGAGGACTTTACTGCAATTGCTGCTGCAGGGGACTTTGTGGCAAGAAAGAACACAGAGCACAGCCGCTGCAGAGAAGTGGGTGGACTCTGGTGAGGCCCTCCCTACCCAGCCAGCATCTTAATAAAGCTGAATCACTAAGCTGGGTTAGGTCATGACGCCTCTGGACAAGCAGCTGCCTTGGGACTGGAGACAGATCTGCAAACAGACATTTGGATGACTGCTACTCCCTGATGCCAACCATGAGCAGGGCTTGGTGGATGAGGGAGGTGGTGTGGCCAAGGGGTTCTCACCTGGGAGATCTTCTCACGGGCACATGGGAAGGGAGTTAGATGGACGGCTGCCAAAATTACTGGAGGGCAGGGCAGGCATTTTACTCTTTATTTGCATATATATGCTGTGACTATGTTATTTCAAGTTGGACTGTTCTCCTCCTGATAAAGAGTTCCTTGTTTGCACAAAGTCTCAGGCAGCTTGTAAGTGGCAAAGTTCTGTATGTTCAGGGCTGTTTCATTTCCTCAGAATTTTGGGTGGGAGCTTGAATGAGTTTAGTTGTTTGTCAAGAGGGACACTACATGTATTCACCCACTTATTGCTGTGTTAGCCACCTGGCAGAAGGGGTTACAGGGATTGGAGTCGAACTTGTATTCAAATGAGGCAGATCGTTCTTATTCCATCAGCCAGAGTTATAGTCTACTCTTGAGCTCCTGGATCTCTGTGTGGATCACTGCAATGATGCCATTTGCTAGCAGTTCCCAGAGATGACGTCATGCATCCTCCATCTCGGAGAGAGTTATTTTCCTAAAATCCCTAAAAGGTCATGGATCTTGCGGTGTAATATTATGCTTCACTCCCTTTGCACATCCCGCATCCCAGTCCTAGAGGGGGAGAATGCTTTGTGTCTCTCTGAGCTTCTCCTTCAGATGATCCTTCCACTCCTCCAACAACAGTGAATCTCCAAAGTCAAAGCTTAATGGTCTATCGGTGAGGCCTGGGCTTCACACGGGAGTTGTAGAATAGGTCTGATAGGTCTGATATTGTCTGACATAGTCTCACCACAGCAGTGTGAGTTATCCCATTAATGACTGTGACAGAACCACCTTTTATTTGTTTCTTGCAAGTAAAGCTATGACTCTACTGCAGATCAAGACTCCTTCCAGTGGTTGCTCCATCATCATTCCTGACTTTTGACTGTCTTCCAGCTGTTTGCCGCTTCTTCTCCCCAAGGCTGCAGGGAGGGGTCCCAGTTGGCAGAAATCTGGGGGCCACGTGACTCCATGTGCCCCCTTCCCCATGTGTCGCCTCTGAGTGCTCCTGTCACACACCCCTCCTGATAGCTGGACCAGCTGCCTAGCCCCTGTTCAGTCCTGACTCCTCTGACTCCCCAGTAGCTTAAACACATCCTCTCATAGGCTGCACCCAAAGGTGTGAGCCTTCTGGGTTATCTGTTCAAGGGGCCACATGGTAGGTGAAGCACATCACTCACAGACATTTTACACAGGTGTCTAATGTATTAGTGTTCCTTACTTAAGCATGAGAAATAGACAGAGGGTACAGATCATATAAGAAACAACAAATCTCCTAACCCCAATGCCTCTCTCTAGCTTCCCTTGCGAATCCTTGGGGAGTAGGTCTGTGTTTAGAAAGATAGGGTCCCCCTGCCTCATCAGGCTCCTACATGCATCTCCTCTCAGCTTGAGCTGGTGAAAATAGCAGGAGAGAGCACAGTGATCAACACCTGCCCGTTTATAACCTCCTGCTTAGTCACCTTGTCATAAATATAAAGGGAAGGGTAACAACCCTCCTGTATACAGTACTATAAAATCCCTCCTGGCCAGAGGCACAAAATTCTTTTATCTGTAAAGGGTTAAGAAGCTCAGGTAACCTAGTTGGCACCTGACCAAAAGGACCAATAAGGGGACAAGATACTTTCAAATCTGGGGGGGAGGGGGAGGAGGCTTTGTTTTGTCTGTTCTTTGTCTGTCCTGTGTGCTTGCCGGAGACAGATCAAGAAGGCAAGCAATCCAACTCAATTAGAATTATTAAGTAATAATAAGGGAGTGCATTAGTTTACTTTTATTTTGGCTTGTGATTTTCCTTGTCTAGAGGGAGGTTTTGTCTAGAGGGAGGTTTATCCCTAGATTTGTAACTTTAAGGTTTTGTCTACAGGGAGGTTTATCCCTGGTTTTGTAACTTTAAGGTTTTGCCTAGAGGGGAGATCCTCTATGTTCTTGAGTCTTTTGTTATTCTGTAAAGTACTTACCATCCCGATTTTACAGAGGTAATTCTTTTACCTTTTCTTTAATTAAAATTCTTCTTTTAAGGACCTGATTGATTTTTCATTGTTTTAAGATCCAAGGGTTTGTGTCTGTGTTCACCTGTACCAATTTGTGAGGATATTATTCTCAAGCCTCCCCAGGAAAAGGGGTGTAGGGGCTTGGGTGGATATTTGGGGAAGGTAAGGCTCCAAATGGCCCTCCCTAAATGTTTGTTTAAATCACTTGGTGGTGGCAGCGTTACTTAATCCAAGGAATAGGGGAGTTTTTAACCTAAGCTGGTAGAAGTAAGCTTAAGGGGTCTTCATGTGGGTCCCCATGTCTGTACCCTAAAGTTCAGAGTGGGGAGGGAACCCTGACACACCTGTCTCTTTTGTCCTGCTTGAGAATTTTCCATTCCCCCAATGCCAGCCCCCTTGCAGACCAAATTGGCCAAACTGCTTTCCCCAATTCAGGCACCCTTCTTAGCATAGCTAAGGGGAGGTTGACGATAAAGCCCATAGAGATAGATGACCAGGGTTGGAATGGAGTCGGCAGAGGAACCAAAATGCCCAGGGGTTTGGCATGGGAGGATTTTGTCTGAGCACATACATCACACAAGTTGATGTAAGACTTCAGAGACAAATGTAATTTTGGCCACCAGAAATTGTGAGAGGCCAGTTTCATCATTTCCCCATGACCAACGTGACCCGCCAGGGTCGAGTTGTGACGTAGCTGGAGTATGACCAGACACGGTTGACCATCGGGGATACAGATCCAATCATTCTTGACTGAGAGGCGTGAGTCAGAGGCTGGATCTGTACTGGTGGACATCAATTTTACTGCAAATGTATTGTGAAGCAGGAAAGACTTCACAAGGGACAGTGAATCTTGTTCACTAGTATGTTGACAAAATGGCTAGATTCAAGACTGTGCAGACTCAGGGGTCTATTCCTATTGTCCAGGTACTCACCCTTGCAAGACAGGATGTCAGGCTTACCATTGGAGGTACCAGGGCAACAGGTGAGGGTGAAATCGAATTGGGAGAGAAAAAAAGGGACCAGTGGCTCAGGCGCTGATTCAGAGCCTTTGCAGTTCACAGGTATTCCTAATTCTTGTGATCTGTAAGTACCTGAACTGGAAACCACACATCTACCAAGTGAGACACTATTCCTCAAAGGCAGCTTTGATGCCACAGACTTTGTAGTTTTGTTCACAGGCATCAACTTTTGGGAATAGAATGCACATGGATAGAGAACACTCAGGGACCCACATCACTGTGATAGCACGGCTTAGATTCCATAATCAGAGACATCTGCTTTGACAATGAAGAGTTTCATTGGGTTGAGGTGAACAAGACTGGCACTGATGTAAATGCTTCTTTTAGTTGATCAAAGGCTGACTGGGTTTCCTGTGGCCAAACAGAGCAGCTGGGTAATTGGGGTTGTCACCTTCAAAAACCCCTTGATGAACTGCCAGTAGAAGTTAGCAAATTCCAGGAAGCACTGGAGGTCACAGACATTTTTCGGCACTGCCAACTCCAGAATTGCAGACACCTTTTGAGGATCCATACTTACTACTGTGGGATATGATATAGTCTTGAAAAGTCAATTGAGGTGTAGGGTAACTCACTCTTCTTGGGTTTCTCATACAGGCCATTCACGCGAAGATGTTCAAGTATCAAATAGATATGTTGGTCATGAGGAGCTTGGTTTTCCATGAAGATGAGGGTGTCATCTAAGTAGATCACTATAAACCGGTACAAACCGCCCCTCAAGACGTCGTTGACAAAGAGCTAGAATGAGTTGGAAAGACCAAATGGCATGACGAGGTATTCAAAATGGCCATACTGGGTGCGAAACACTGACTTCCACACATTGCCCTTTTGAACATAGAGTAAGTACCACAAAGATGAAGCTTGGTGAATATTCTAGCAGAGCTGGATCTCTCCAGTATTTCTCTGATTAAAGGAAAGGGGTATTTTTTCATGATGGTGATCTTGTTCAGGGCTCAGTTGTCTATGCAAAGAGCCATCCTCTTTTTTTTGTTTTTGTTTTTTTTGGACAAACAGAATCCAGGGCGGGATGAAGATGGACAGATAAAGTTTTTTGCCAGATTCTCATCAAGGTATTTCTGGGAGGCCCTGAGTTCTGGTTCTGACATGGGATAAATCTGTCCAAAAGGAATTTTGGCCCCTGGCAGGAGGTTGATGGGGTGGAATTAGGATATTAGGATTTCTCTTATCAAACTCAACGATAAAGTATCAATATTTTGCAGGAACTTGTGAGCCATTACTACCTTGAATTTGCTGGACACAGGAGGTGATAGTCTTCTCCATGCTGTTCCCTGTTTCCTTGGCATTTGACATGGCTAGATATCATTTCTGACAGTAGCTCCATTAGAATTGTACCTCTCATGTCTTCCAGGAGATATTTGGATCATGAACTGAGAGCCAGGGGATGCCAAGTATGATGAGGAAGTGGGTTGGGTTAATTAAGTTAAATTGGAGAGTTTCTTGGTGGTCTTGGGTTTTGACCCAAAGGGGCGCAGTTTTGTGGGTGACAGGACCTGAGGACTGCATCCTACCATTGATTGATCGACTAGGTCTTGGGTGAGCTTTCTTTGTACTGGAACTTGGTTAGCTTTTGTGAGCCCAGCATCCATCAAATTGATAGAGGTTCCAGAATCCACCAGTACAACCTGGGTACAGTTCACCTCAGTTTGTGGACAAGATGCAGAGATGGAACAAGACTTGCAGGTGGGGATGGCAACAGACCAGAGCTGTTAAAATGCATGTAGGCAGAAGACGAGATCTGTCCGGGGAGCCCAATTCTGTAATTACATCCAGCCATGACCCCTTTAATGGGGCTGGACAGGGTAGATTTCTGAATCTACTTCAGGTCTGGATTTCAGGGGACATTGGGTTGCAAAATGGTGTTACCCACCAAAGTGCAAGCAAAGGCCGTTCCATCACCAATACGCCTTCTCCCAATCCATTAGGCATCTTTGTGTTGTGTTGATCTGCATGGGCTGTGGCCCTGGGGTCACCAGGGCGGTGGCTGGAATAGGACCAGACTACACTGGGGTTGAACGTGTACCTTCTTTTTTCTTGGTTTCATTTGAACTGTCAATCCAGGCCAACTCATCCTTTATGTCATCAGGGCCGGCCCACAACATTTTGGCACCTGAGGCGGGGAGCTCAAATGACGCCCCCATTCCCCCTCTCTTGGACCAAAACTTTGAAAGGTCTCAATTCTGCCTTCTTCCTGTTCTACTCCTCTCATGGTACTGCTCTGCTACCTACCCCAATAAAGGAGAACTAACAACTTAAAATGCCTTGTTCAAAAATTTTAAGTAACACTTAAATTTCAAACGCCTGAACAGCAAATGGAACTTTTCTTGTCTGCATAGTAAACACTGGCATTTTTATCTGTTTGAATAATCAAAGTGGTGCTTTCCGTGCCTTCTTGGTTGCAAAGATTTGAACTGCTTCCTGCTGAAGGTCCAACGTTTGGGCCAGCTCATGCTCTATTGAGATGGTTGCAAGGCCGAGTTGGGAGTTGGGCATCTGAGTGCTAAAGACAAGCACACCTCTGTGAGCTGTTATTAGATAAACTTGCAGCTTTGGGACAAGTGATTCAGACCCTGGGTCTGTGTCTGGAGCCAGACTGGAGTGTCTCGCTCAGCAAGACAGGGTGCTGGAGTCCTGAGCTGGCTGGGAAAACAGAAGCAGGGGTAGTCTTGGCACATCGGGTGGCAGCTCCCAAGGGGGTTTCTGTGATCCAACCCATCACAGTGGCGTAGTCGAGCACGATCTGTGCACAGCTGATTGCTTTGAGATACTGGTAGTGATTTTAAGTGAGTTTTAAGTGTGGTGGCTGAAGAACAGACAAAGTGGTTACTGGTTTGTTATTTTCTGTTTGCTTATTTCGGGAAAGGGAAGTAGGGACAGAAAAGGAAGCAAAATAAGTAAGACTGAAGATCAGAATGATAGAGAAATAGTTAAAGACAGCTATTCGCTCGGGGCATTCCTTTGCTTATCACCTCAGTTAATCCATACCCTCTGTTTATTATCCCAGTTGATCTCTGCATGTATGTAATCTCTCTTAGATACACGTACACAAAAATACCTAGGGGAAAGATGTTAAACAGACCCCTAGTATGTCCAAAAAGGAATTTAAGAAATGTATACCGTTGCACGTAAACATGTTTGTACACTAGTATATAAGAGGGCATTCTGAGCCAGTAAGGTGTGTCTCTTTCCTCTGGCAGTGGCCATGATAGAGCACCCGTCAGCTGATCGTAAATAAACACTTGGTGCCCGTATCCTTGTCTCCGTGCCTCCTTGGGGTAATTGAACAAGCTCCAGGGGGAAACGAGCCGAACTGGCTAACAAGAAGAAGCTAAAACTACACAAGTTGCAAATTGCCCAGAAAGACTGAACAATGGGCGCTGGGAAAGTCTCTGTTAACTAAGAAGCCCCTGAGCTGAGTGCATCTCAGTTTCAGTGAACTGCAGATGGGTGTGGCCCAACCTCTGTCTGTGCTGAAGCTGACTGGAGTGTCTAACCTAGCAAGACAGGAGGGGAGGGGTGCCTGTTCTGGCAGGAAGGTGTTCTCTGTGGTATCCCAGCTCATCGAGTGATGGTCTCAAGGGAAGACAAATGGAAATTGATGTACAATTTGCCTGGGAAAAGGCTGACCTGGAAAAAGAAAAGGCTGCCCACCAGCCTGGACTAAAGAGACAAAGCAAGTAAGACCCAGAAGCATGACCTGGCTGTAATGGAGTGGAAGAGGTGCACAGAGACATGTATCCTGGAGCTGGAAGTTGGGGTCCTGGTGACTGCTGCGGTGGGAACAAACCCCAAGGACTCTAGCTGGAAGCAAGCCCAACCTGAGTGAAAGGGGGGGGGGGATTTTGCTGGCCAGCGAAAGGTCTCTCATAGCTGGTAGCTGTGAGCCTACAGCTGGATCAGGGTCTCTTTCCCTTTTGGGGGACACAGGAGTGTCTGCCCCACAGGGGAGCCCAAAAACGAATTTTAGGTATACTGCCTCCGCCATGGTCAGTGTCCAAGTCTCTGGCAGTAAGTTCAGGAGGAGGGTGTGACGTTGTGCAGTCTATAATGGTTTTATAAAAACTTGATAATAAGTCAATATAATGTAACTGGGATAGTTTTAGAGAAAATACAGTAATAAGTGAATGTAACGTAACTGGGATATGCTTCATGCAAAAGGTCTCTTGTAAGGTATCATTACAAAGCTTATAATCTACTGAGTATGATCATCTGATTTGTATAAATGTACCACTCTTGTATCTAAAACTAGAAATATAAAATGTAACTCTGAGGGCCTATTGTAATTATGTAAAGTGTGGGCCATTAATGATGGTTTGGAATCTTGATGACTCCCATTGTCTGCAGATGACTGTGTTTACCTGTGAGTCTCCCTGTATATGTGTGTGCTGGCAAGTGAGTAATGAAGTCTTGCAGTGACATGTGCTCATGTAACCTGAACTGGAATCCATCTTTAACCTGGTGCTTTTCCAGTGAGGGGGGGTGGAAACCCAGAGGGACAAAGGGTTCCCGCCTTATGCAAAAGATATATAAAGGGGTGGAAGAGAACAGAGAGAGGAGAAGCCATCATGAAGAATCCCCTAGCTATCACCTAAGCTGGAACAAGAGCTGTACCAGGGGAAAGAATTGTGCCCAGGCCTGGAAGGTGTCCAGTCTGAGAAAAAACTTACTGAAGCATCTCTGAGGGTGAGATTATCTGTATTCAGTTTGATTAGGCATAGATTTGCGCATTTTATTTTATTTTGCTTGTGACTTACTTTGTTCTGTCTGTTACTACTTTGAACCACTTAAATCCTACTGTCTGTATTTAATAAAATCACTTTTTATTTAATAATTTACTCAGAGTATGTATTAATACCTGGGGGAGCAAACAACTGTGCATATCTCTCTATCAGTGTTATAGAGGGCGAACAATTTATGAGTTT
Source organism: Emys orbicularis (assembly GCF_028017835.1). Classification (NCBI taxonomy): domain Eukaryota; kingdom Metazoa; phylum Chordata; order Testudines; family Emydidae; genus Emys; species Emys orbicularis. Next base: position 3,269,805 of record NC_088684.1, on the reverse strand, counting down.
GCCCTGCATAAGCTTTATGCAGGGTAAAACGGATTTATCTGGGTTTAGACCCCATTGGGAGTTGGGCATCTGAGTGCTAAAGACAAGCACACCTCTGTGAGCTGCTTTCAGATAAACTTGCAGCTTTGGGACAAGTGCTTCAGACCCTGGGTCTGTGTCTGGAGCCAGACTGGAGTGTCTCGCTCAGCAAGACAGGGTGCTGGAGTCCTGAGCTGGCAGGGAAAACAGAAGCAGGGGTAGTCTTGGCACATCGGGTGGCAGCTCCCAAGGGGGTTTCTGTGATCCAACCCATCACAGCTGCGTTCTCCACTGGCAACTGTTACAGGAAGTGTTAGAAGTATGCGCAGAGCAACAAAAGCATTTGGAAAGAGGGTGGTCATCTTATTTGTGCACATATATTCCAGAACAGCCTTTGGAGTTGATCCTGCTGAAATGTATCTTGAAACGACTTTCAGTTCATCACCTAAATCACTTGCATCAATATTGCGCATGTCATCATGTGTCAACACTGTCTCTAGTGCCCTGCATTGCTGGTGTAGGTCTTCTTCAGGTATAGTGAGGAGTTTTGGAATATCATACAACATCCCAAATATACTGCTATGTTCCTTGAGCTGCATGAAACGTTCTTCAACTGACTGTATTGCACAGTCTAGCACCGGGTTAAAGAATTAAACTTTGAACTGTTGTTTGGGGTCGCTTATGGGATTATCCCATGCCTCGTAATCAAAATGTCTTCTTCTTCGGTGACTCTTGTATTCTTGAATGGGTGGGAAAATAGCTTCAGTGTGAAGTTCCTCTGCCAACTTCTGTGCACTCTTCAGAACATTTTGAAATCCCTCATCTGACTGGTAAGACTGCAGATATGACTTTGCTTTGTCCAGTTGTTCCATTGCTCCAGATATATCAAGGTCAACACCTTGGAGTCTCTTGCTTACAACATTTATTTCAAACAGTATGTCATGCCACAACACTAAGCCACACAGAAATTTAAAGTTAGGTGTAACCATTCTGCCCATCTGAGTTGGCAGCAACAAGGGTCGGGTTCAGTACCTAGGGGTTCTGTTTCAATAACACAATGCAAAACCGGCTCGAGCCCCCACCCAGTGACCTGGGACAATTACATACCCCCCTCCCCCCGGTGCCTCTAAGAGGCAATACTTCCCCTCTCGCAAGCACGGAGTCTGAGTGTAGCAAAATCCTTTTAATAAAGGGGGGAAACAATGCGGCATTATGTTGGGGAAACACCACAAACAGGATTCATAACACAAACCACGAGCAGTGTCCTTTTCCCCTCAGGGTCTTAAGTCCAGCAACCCAAAAAATCACCCAAAGTCCCAAAAGTCCAACACCCCAAAAGTCTCTTGAGTCCAGCAACCCAAAAATCACCCAAAAGTCCAACAACCCAAAAGTCTCTGTCCCTGGTCAGTGCAGCCCCAGAGTTCAAAAGTTTATCTGCAGAGTTTTACCTCCCAGCCTGGGTGGAAATGGGAGGGGGTGCAGGGGTGTTAAGGGGCACCTTACATGGTCTGAGGCCGACTGCCCCGCCTCTCCGTGGGGTTCTGCTGCAGCCTTCACCGCAAGCCACTCCGCCAGCCGCTCTGCTCCACCAGCTGTCCCATGAGCCGCTCCATCTGTTCCACGAACTGCTCTGCTCCGCCAGCTGCTCCACTCCACCAGCCATCCCGCAAACATGCTCCACTCCAGCCGCTCCACTCCACCAGCCATCCCGTGAGCTGCTCCAGCTATCCTGCAAACTGCTCTGCTCCACCAGCCGCTCAGCAAACCTTCAGACCACCCCCCAGCACTCAGTGCTTTCAGCTCTTAGTAATTTTTGGTGCGTTTTGTAACAACAGAACCTAGTGAAAATGTCCCTGCAATGGTGACTGTCAGAGAGCATTTTCTAGAATTTATTGACATTGATGATACTACAGGAGCTGGTATGACAAATGTGCTTCTTAAAAAGGTGGAAGAGATGGGAATTGCGATAGCTGACATGAGAGGTCAGGGCTACAATAATGGTGCCAGCATGAGAGGAAAGAACAGAGGAGTGCAGACATGGATCCGAGAGTTAAACCCTCAAGCTTTTTTTGTCCCATGCAGTTCTCATTCATTGACCTTGGTGGTCAGTGATGCAGCATCAGCTTCTAGTGAGGCTGCTGAATTTTTTAATGTAATTCAAAGCATCTATGTATTTTTCTCTGCATCAACTCATCGATGGCAAATTTTGAACCAACATCTGGGACCATCTTCTCTGACACTGAAACAACTGAGTGCCACATGATGGGAAAGTTGAGTGGAGGCGATTAAGCCTATCAAACACCAAATTGGGAAGATAGATGATGCCATAGTTGCCATTATGGAGGATAATGCTATGACAGGAACTGTTCGTGGGAGAACAGTGGCAGAGGGAAATGGAATCACCAGAAACATACATATGTAAGCAGAGTCAGGATGAGCTCTACCCTGACATCTGGTGGTGAATTGTGGCGAGTTGTGGAAAAGAACCTCAGGGACTGATCTTGTTTGCATAGGCACACCCACCCCGCCTAACATGAGCCCACAGCAGCCCAAATGGTCACTTTGGCTGCTGTGGGATCCCCAGTTTCTCTGTAATTGGGGCAGGAAGAATAAAGTGTTGTTACCCTGATTATGTGAATCAAGGACAGTGGAACCGTTTTATGACAGAGGGACTCGCCATCAACTAAGTAGCACTGGCTAGACAAAGGACATGGGTTCCAAAACCCAGTGAACTGAGAGAGGCTGGGAATAGGCATTTGTACTTGATGGTATGGGCCCCCTTTTCAGGGCCCAAAACACCAATTGTACCTCCTTCTCTCTCCACTGTGGCATATCAGAGTTAATTTTGATTCACTTAGGGGTCTAGTTACAGGCCAATGAGCTGAATTCATTTTGGGCCAATGGTGTACCAGCACTGAGACTCCCCTACTACATGCTGAAATTGCTAAAGAGCTAAAATCATTAAGAGCTGAAATCACTGAGTGCTGTGTTAAGTGTGTGTGTGTGTGGGGGGGGGGGGCTGAAGATATATTGCTGAGTGGCTGGCAGAGCAGAGAACGACTGGGACGGCTGGTGGAGTGGAGTGGAGTGGAGCGGAGCGGCTGGCGGTAGGGTGACCAGACGTCCCGATATTATCGGGACAGTCCCGATTTTAGGGAACTTGTCCCGCGTCCCGACCTTACATTGGTCAGGACGTCTGGTCACCCTATATGAGGGAGACCGCAGCAAGCCGGCGCCGCTGGCGCCACTCACCTTCCCTCCCTGGGCCCTGGGGCAGCGCGCAGTTGAGCTCCCGGTGCGGCGGCGCCAGCCCACGGGGCCCCCCGTCTGGCCGGCAGGAGCCTGCAGAGCGCAGCCCTGCCTTTGCCCCGGGCACACAGAGAGGCAGCGAGGAGGTCTTGCTGCCCTGCGTGCTGCAGCGGGGCGGGGCTTATAGACTCCGGCAGCAGGCAGCGGTCGCCGGGCAGAGAGCCCCCCCCCCCCCCCGGCCCTGTCCCCCTCCCCTCGACCCGACCCTAGGAAGGGGCCAGAGGGACTGGGAGGGACCTGCCTGCTGGATGCTTCCCGGGAGCCACTCCAGGTATGCACTTCTGGGCTCACCTGGCCTCCTGGCAGGTCCCTCTGGGGGGGCTCCCCTCAGACCCACTGCCCTCAGGCCCCACCCTGACCCTGTTCCCTCAACCTCCCCCGCAGTCCCCCATGTGCCCCCCACCATCAATCCACTGCCCTCAGCCCCCCTGACCCTGTTCCCTCTGCCTCCTCCACAGTCCCTCCCCTCCCCCGATCATCTCACCCGACCCACTGTCCTCAGCCCCCACCCTGACCCTGTTCCCTCAGCCTCCCCCGCAGTGTCCCCCCTGTGCCCCCCACCTTCAATCCACTGCCCTCAGTCCCTGCCCCTGTTCCAACAGCCTCCCCCACAGTCCCTCCCCTCCCCTCCCCTGCCCCCGATCATCTCACCCTGCATGGATGTGGAAATCTGTCCCGGATTCCAGGCTGTCGTTAGCCCCTGGGGCAAAAGATCAGCAGAGGTTTCCAAAGGGAAGTTTGCAGCCTTTGCTCAAACCCAAACATTTTCACTTAAATAAATAAATAAATAAATACCCAAACCCATCCCGACACCCATCTGCTCTGTCCAGATTTGCTGTTATCCCTGTTGAGGCCAAAGTGGTTTGAAAAATTAAAAATCCTTGACACCATTGTGTTGCCTCCCCCTGTGTTGCTCGTTAATCTGATGGACCTGCCGATAATGAATAAAGATGAATGCCCTGGGAGCAATGTGTCAGGCAGACAGTTTGTGAAGTAGGAATGTGGATGCTGAAGCCCTCACAAAATGCAGAGGCTTTTCTTAACCTGAGCACTGAAAAGAGCCAGATACCCTGCATGGGTTTGAAAGTGACAAGAGCCTAGCGACTGACTAGAGCAGTGCCAGGTTTGAAGTGACGAGGAGGGTCTGTGTCATGAAGTCTGCATTTCCACTGAGGACTCTTCCATCGCCAGGGTAGCGCTGGCGCAGGTCTGCCGCCCGGCACAGCAATGCTGAGAGGTGCCAGTGTAGACCCGACCCACTGCCCTCAGCCCCCACCCTGACCCTGTTCCCTCAGCCTCCCCCGCAGTTCCCCCTGTACCTCCCACCCCGAACTCACTACCCTCAGTCCCTGCCCTACCCCACCCCAAATCTCTTCTTCAGCCTCTCCCGTCATCCCACCCCCATCACTCCCCCTGCTGTCCCACCCCCTCAACTTCCCCCCATTCCAGTCCTGCTCCCCTCTGTCTCATCCCCTCCAGACCCTGTCCCTCTCCCCAACCCCCCGCCCCTCCCCAGCCCAGCCCCATTGTCTCCCCCGCCCCACCCCACTCTACACAGTTCTCTCTACCCTTTCCCATTCATGCTCCCCTCAGCCCCTACCCTACTCCCCCCATCCCAGTCCTGTCCCATCCCCCTCAGCCCTTCCCGACTCCCCCAATCCCAGTCCTGTCCCCCTCAGTTCCTCCATCCTGCTTCCCCTGGTCCATCCCCACACACCCACCGACTTCCTCGACCTCCCTTCCCCAAATCCCACTGCCTGGACCCACCCCCGTCCCACTCTGGACATGCAGGAAAAAGAAGCAATGGGCTTAAATTGTAGCAAGGGAGATTTAGGTTAGACATTAGGAAAAACTTCCTAACTGTAAAGGTAGTTAAGCACTGGACAAATTACCTAGAGAGGTTATGGAATAGCAGTCATTGGAGTTTTTTAACAGGTTAGACAAACACCTGTCAAGGATGGTCTAGTGTTATTACTCAGTCCTGCCTCAGTGCAGGGGTTTGACTAGATGACCTGTTGATATCCCTTCCAGTCCTACATTGCTGTGATTCACACTGAATTGCCTTGTGCCACTGTCTAGTAGTAGTGGCACACAGTTCTCTGACATGCAGGTTTATAAAATTGTAGTTAATATACAGTTTAGAGCATAGCAGTTTTAAAGCTCTGCATGTTCAGACCAACTGAGCTGAAAATTGTGATCTTGTATTCAAAACTATTAAGATGTGGGCTGAAATAAAATCAGCATGAATTGCTCAACAATATCAATGGAATCAGCATTGCGCTGCTATATATTGTAAAACATTACAGTGAAATCTTGCAAGTATTACATAGCATGCCGCCTTGCCCAAGTGGTAACTAAGCATAACATCTTCCTGTTTCAACATTCTTAACTTGTATCCCAGAGCTCCTAGAAGTTGGTTTTTTTCAAACACTGAATGCTGCTAAGTTATGAGTTTTAACAGGTTTTTTTTCTTTTAAACCACAGCACTGAATGTTATTCTAAAATTGTTTTCCAAATATTCTTAAACTCCCAGTTTATCCCCTGCTGATGTTCATTGTGAAAAGTATTGCAGGTCTAATAATAATATTTGGCACTTTTGTAATTCACTGTCCAACATGTGTTTTGTGCCCTCCTCTGGTGGATTTTTAGAGGATAACTGTATAGCTACCAGCTAAGGGAGTTGTATCTTGAACTCAAGTAGTAGAAGCAGGGGCAGCTCTAGGCACCAGCAAAGCAAGCACGTGCTTGGGGCAGCCCATTTGCAGGGGCGGCAGGGATCCAGCATGGGAGCTGAGAACCAACAGGGGGCCCTGGGAGCTGTAGTTCCTTGGTTAGCTCCCTGCCTATAGAGCCAGCCCTGGAGCAGGGAAAGAACTACATTTCCCAGCATTCCCTTGGCCACTACCAACAGGAAAGAGGGGGAGGGAGTGAGGAAGCTGAGACCTCATGCTGCAGCCTGCTATGAATGGAGAGCTGCACTGTGAGTAGGGATTCCATATTTTAACATTCAAAAAATAGGACACTCCATGGGGAGGGAGGGTAGCCCCACCCTGCCACCATCCACCCCCCACAGAAACCCCAACCCATCCAACCCCCCCTGCTCCCTGTCCCCTGATCACCCCCTCCCGGGACCCCTGCCCCAAGTGCCCCGCAGGACCCCACCCCCTATCTAAGCCCCACTGGTCCTTGTACCCAACTGCCCCCTCCTGAGACCCCCCCAACTTCCCCCCTAGGACTGCACCCCCTACCTGTCCCCTGACAAACCCCTGGGACTCCCATGCCTATCCAACTGCTGCCTGTCCCCTGACTGCCCCCCCGAAACCCCTGACCAATCTAACTCCCCCTTCTCCCTGCCCCTGACTGCCCCCCCGAACCTCCGCCCCATCCAACCCCCCCGCTCCCTGTCCCTTGATTGCCCCCCCGGAACCCTCTACCCCTTCTCCAACCCCCCAGCCCCCTTACCGTGCCACTCAGACCAGCGTGTCTGGCCTTGCGCAGCACCAGACACGCTGCTGCATACATGCTGCCGTGCTCCCCTGCGGATCCACAGGCCCCCCGCCCTCCCCCAGCACCTTCCAGATTTGAACACCTCAAAATTCAGGAGTGCTCAAGCTCAGTTTGGGCAGCTGTTACTTCATTTCTCCCAAATCAAATATACTGATCCACTGTAACTTGCTGTAGAAAAAGTAGGTTAAAATTGAGCAAGAAATGCTTCCCAGTGGTTATTAGGACTGGAATTGCTATTTTCAACAGCCATTGCCTTTTTTTGGTTTGTTTGTTTAAAAGGAAGACAGTGATATTGCATTGGCAAATTCCCCATAGAAAGAAATAGTGGAACAAAAGAATAATAAAGGCACCTCAACTTTTCCTCATTTATGTAGGACAGTCTTATAATATGCATCCAGATATCCTCCAGTCACACAAGCTGAAAATTGTTCCACTTTACTGCAGTTCTGTAACCATATGGGAACCAATCCTGTCTGTGTTCTGTGCACATCCAAAATTCCTGCTGAATGACCTGCCCTGGGAGCGAGTTACCAGTGACCCAGGGCTGCGGCGGAAGGAGGGTGCAGGTGGGGGGGTGGGTGAGCCCAGGGCTGGGGCGGCAGGAGGTGTGTGTGGGGGGTAATGGTGGGGGGGTAGGGGGAACCCAGAGCTGGGGCGGCAGGGTGTGTGTGTGTGGGGGAGAGCCCAGGGCTGGGGCGGCAGGGGGGTGCGGCGAGGAGCCCAGGGCTGGGACGGGGGGCAGCCAAAATTTTTTTTGCTTGGGGCGGCAAAAAACTTAGAGCCGGGTCTGAGTAGAAGCTCATGCTTTTAAGTCTGGATGGCTCAGGTTCAGTCTTTGGTGACTAGCTATGATGGAGGTTGTTACACTTATAATCCCTTTAATCAGAGGTTCTGAATATGCTTTGTTGTAGGCAGAGCTAGCCTATAGTTAAGCAACCGAAAATTTAGAATGGGAAGTGTTGAAATGTTGGGAAGCCTTGTAATTTTGCCAGTCTGGAACGAACATCCCATCTGAGGGATGGGGGCGGGGAGAGAGGAGAGTGAGACAGGACCAGGAAACTGGGACAAGGAATCCAGAGCGGTAGTGGGGGGCAGTTGAAATCAGATGAGGAGCTGGGGTGGGTTAGACAGCAATAGGGTAGACATAGACTGGAGGGGACGGGGAAGAAGGGTCTTTGACTACTAGAGACCACTCCATTCAGGAGCCTGGAATAGACCCAGGATTCCTGAGTTTCACAGTTCCTCTTCTGTCAGCAGATATCTGTGAAACCCAGTGGCAAAAAAAGTGTCTCATCCCCCTATAGAGCTGATCTATCACATATAGGATGACAACCTACTGCCTCTGTCATCACTTACTCCATTAGCTCAAGTGGCAGAAGTCTGTGCAGTGGATCTAAAGTTCATCGGCAGGGTTGGAGCCATGCGAGTTTCACGATGATTCCACATGCCAGAATTTCTGGGGCAGTTCAGTTTTGATTTTTACAAAAAAACCTGGGGAAATGCATACAGAAATAGGGTGACCAGATGCCTAAATAGGGGAATCTCAAGCAGGAGTAGAGAGGTTATTTTATCTCTGTATTTGGCACTGGTGCAACCACTGCTGGAATACTGTGTCCAGTTCTGGTGTGCACAATTTAAGAAGGATATTGATAAATTGGAGAGTGTTCAGAGAAGAGTCACAAGACTGATTAAAGGATTATAAAACATGCCTTATAGTGATCGACTCAAGGACCTCAATCTATTTAGCTTAACAAAAAGAAGGTTAAGAAGTGACTTGGTTATAGACTGTAAGTATCTACATGGGGAACAAATAGTTAATAATGGGCACTTCAGTCTAGCAGAGAAAGGTAGAGCATGAGCCAACGGTTGGAAGTTGCAGCTAGACAAATTCAGACTGGATAGAAGGCATACCTTTTCAATGGTGAGAGTAATTAACGATTAACAATATACTAAGGGTCATGGTGTTTTTCTAAAAGCTTTTTCTAAAAGCTATCCTCTAGGAATTATTTTGGGAAAGTTCTATGTCTGTGCTATACAGGCAGTGAGACCAGGTGATCACCGGATCCCTTCTGGCTTTATAATCTCAGAACTAGGTACATCAATTCACATGCAAAATTCTCATTGAATTCAATAGGTGTCCTTGCCCTGTGGCTTGTGGTGCGGGCTGCAGCAGGGGCCGTACAACCCCTCTCGCAGCTTCCTAGGGCCCCCTCTCATGGCTCTGTGCACCTGTGTCTGTCATTGTCGTCCTCTCCCCCCGTCCCCCCCGCTCGCCCAATGTGTCCTGATATTTCACTCTTGCGATCTGGTCACCCTAGCTGGCGGAGCAGAGCAGTTTGCAGAACAGCTGCTGCAGCGGAGTGGCTCGCGGTGAAGGCTGCAGCAGAACCCCACGGAGAGGCGGGGCAGTCGGCCTCGGACCACGTAAGGTGCCCCTTAACACCCCTGTGCCCCCCCCATTTCCATTCAGGCTGGGAGGTAAAACTCTGCAGATAAACTTTTGAACTCTGGGGCTGCACTGACCAGGGACAGAGACTTTTGGGGTGTTGGACTTTTGGGACTTTGGGTGATTTTTTGGGTTGCTGGACTTAAGACCCTGAGGGGAAAAGGACACTGCCAAACTTATTTGGGAGTAGGTCTTTTGCTCATGGTTTGTGTTATGAATCCTGTTTGTGGTGTTTCCCCAACATAATGCCGCATTGTTTCCCTCCTTTATTAAAAGGATTTTGCTACACTCAGACTCCGTGCTTGCGAGAGGGGAAGTATTGCCTCCTAGAGGCGCCCAGGGGGTGGTATGTAATTGTCCCAGGTCACTGGGTGGGGGCTCGAGCCAGTTTTGCATTGTGTTATTGTAACGGAACCCCTAGATACTGAACTCGGCCCTTGTTGCTGCCAAGGAAGCCAGGAAGCTTCCGTCTTGTCCCCGGACACTGCTGGGAACTGCCTGGGTGACGCCTCTGCCATCGCTGGTCCCCTGGCAGACCTTCTCCTCTTGAGCGAAGACCCCCTGGAGCCCTTCAAGTCTCTGGCTAGAGACCCAGGGACCGGAGATCTCTACGAGATGGACAACTCCCAGCTGGTGAATGACAAATCTTCTCTGGAGGCTTCCCCGGATATCTCGACCCTCGATTGCTCTGAGAGCCCTTCCCTGAACAACTCCAGCTCCTTCAGCCTGCTGCCGGACGACAGCCAGGCCCCCTCCTCACTCTTCGTCAGCCCCGACTCACTGCCTGTCCTGGGGGAGACCATCCTGCAAGACAGCAGCTTAGACCTGCAGGACGGGGGCAACCCAGGGGAGGAGGAATCGGAGTCTCTGGAGCACAGCCCCCCGCTGGAGCCGGAGTCCCCAGCCGCCTGTCTGGAGGAGGAGGAGGAAGAAATGGCTGAGGACAGCTGCCTGGAGGCTCCGGCTGCCCCGCTCAGTGCGTCAGCAAGGGGCGAAGTCCCACGCAGACGGATCGCCATGGCGTAGGAGGTTCACTTCCCCCTGCAGCATGGGTGGAGGAGGGAAGTGCGAATCAAGAAGGGCAGTCACTGCTGGCAGGGGGAGACGTGGTACTACAGGCCCTGCGGCCAAAAATATTTTTTTTTATAAAAAAAAAAGGGGGGGGGGGCTGGATAGCTCAGTGGTTTGAGCATTGGCCTGCTAAACCCAAGGCTGTGAGTTTAATCCTTGAGGGGGCCACTTAAGGATCTGGGGCAAAAGCAGTACTTGGTCCTGCTGGTGAAGGCAGGGGGCTGGACTCAATGACCTTTCAGGGTCCCTTCCAGTTCTATGAGATAGGTATATCTCCACATATTATTATTATGTTTATTATTATTAACTCAGACGGGCAGAAGGGTTACATAGAACTGTCAATATTATGGAGGTGGATTATAAAGTCGCCATGTTATGCTGTAGAAATTAAGTTGTAGTAGTTGTTGTTGTTTATTATGTTTCTTTATCATAAGATTTTGTAAAGTTGGTACTTAAGAAGTAAGTTCATTCCTTTTGTTCTTTTTGACCCTGTGCAATCCTTGCTGAAAATCCTTAGAGACTGAATTCTGGGTCTCTATGGGAGTTGGGTTTTTTAGACACTGGATAAGGGCAATGAAGTAAACTCTAGCCAACCCAAAGGCTACATTCAGTATTCTCAGGTGTCTGGAGGATCAAGCAGATTTAGTTATTTGTCAAGGGGGTGTGTTTAGTTTTCCCAGGTTTCCGGGGTCTCAACTGGATTTAGTTGGGCAAGATATACAAGGCATTAGATATACTTGAACCCAGCCCTTCTTTTACTGCTAGTTACAAGGTAGAAGGTTACATACAGAGGGGGGGCAGCTTGTATTCAAATTAGGCAAACTTGACTCTTCGTTAGAAGCACAGGTCACATCCTCATTGCTCCATGTCAGCTTGTAAAGTACTAACCAGTCGTGAACTGAATAAACCACCCATCGGGAACTGAATAAAAGCAGCTGGATTTCCCTTCCCAAGCTCAGTCGCCCACAGATCTTGGCAATATCGGAGAACAAGGCTGTAGCTGTTGAACCACCTGGAAGCGAACTGAAGTTTCTACCTATCTCACAAAATCGGTGACTGAGCCGCCCAGGTGAGCTGGAGAGTCCCTCTTCACCTTTTCCCCAGCTGGTCAGTAGCTTTTGTACCTGCCTTCCCCTTCAGCCAAGCGAGGACATGATCCTCCTAATGTCAACCCTTCCCAGAGGACGTGCACCGAGCTAGCAATTCGGTGAGGGTGCAATTCACCCCAGTGCCATGAGCCAGCAACAGAGCCGGGCTCCAGCTGAGTCCTCAAACGAGGGAGGCAGTGGGACTGCAATGGTGATTGGGCGTCTGCCCAAGGGAGTTTCTCTCTAAGTGATGTCGATGCACAAGGAACAGGCAGGATTTTCTGACAGGTTAACCAGCGTTGTCTAGGAAGGATCGTGAGTCAACTCTCACATCTTTGGCCAGTGCTCAAGCCAGTCAGAAGACAAGGCAAGAAGCTGGCTGTGTGACCGCTTTCCTCCAGCTGGGTGTTCCCCGAACTAACCCTTCGATGGTCCCGTTTCAACTCCATTTCATCAAGCCTCGGGCAGTATACCCACTTGTGTCCTGTCCGGTTACAGATACTACAGCTTAGGTTTTTGGGATCCCTTGGAAATGGTCTATCCACATCGACCATCACCCTGGTTTGCATTTATTTGAATCCCAATTCATGGTGCCCCCCATGGATTTCAGGAAGGCGGATTTTGGTAAGCTCAGAGAGCTGATAGGTAAGGTCCCATGGGAATCAAGACTGAGGGGAAAAACAACTGAGGACAGTTGGCAGTTTTTCAAAGGGACACTATTAAGGGCCCAAAAGCAAGCTATTCCGCTGGTTAGGAAAGATAGAAAATGTGGCAAAAGACCACCTTGGCTTAACCACGAGATCTTGCATGATCTAAAAAATAAAAAGGAGTCATACAAAAAATGGAAACTAGGACAGATTACAAAGGATGAATATAGGCAAACAACACAGGAATGCAGGGGCAAGATTAGAAAGGCAAAGGCACAAAATGAGCTCAAACTAGCTACGGGAATAAAGGGAAACAAGAAGACTTTTTATCAATACATTAGAAGCCAGAGGAAGACCAAAGACAGGGTAGGCCCACTGCTTAGTGAAGAGGGAGAAACAGTAACAGGAAACTTGGAAATGGCAGAGATGCTTAATGACTTCTTTGTTTCGGTCTTCACCGAGAAGTCTGAAGGAATGCCTAACATAGTGAATGCTAATGGGAAGGGGGTAGGTTTAGCAGATAAAATAAAAAAAGAACAAGTTAAAAATCACTTAGAAAAGTTACAGAGTAGCAGCCGTGTTAGTCTGTATCCGCAAAAATAACAGGAGTACTTGTGGCACCTTAAATTTGTTAGTCTCTAAGGTGCCACAAGTACTCCTGTTATTTTTTAGAAAAGTTAGATGCCTGTAAGTCACCAGGGCCTGATGAAATGCATCCTAGAATACTCAAGGAGCGAATAGAGGAGGTATCTGAGCCTCTAGCTATTATCTTTGGAAAATCATGGGAGACGGGAGAGATTCCAGAAGACTGGAAAAGGGCAAATATAGTGCCCATCTATAAAAAGGGAAATAAAAACAACCCAGGAAACTACAGACCAGTTAGTTTAACTTCTGTGCCAGGGAAGATAATGGAGCAAGTAATTAAGGAAATCATCTGCAAACACTTGGAAGGTGGTAAGGTGATAGGGAACAGCCAGCATGGATTTGTAAAGAACAAATCATGTCAAACCAATCTGATAGCTTTCTTTGATAGGATAACGAGTCTTGTGGATAAGGGAGAAGCGGTGGATGTGGTATACCTAGACTTTAGTAAGGCATTTGATACGGTCTCGCATGATATTCTTATCGACAAACTAGGCAAATACAATTTAGATGGGGCTACTATAAGGTGGGTGCATAACTGGCTGGATAACCGTACTCAGAGAGTTGTTATTAATGGTTCCCAATCCTGCTGGAAAGGCATAACGAGTGGGGTTCCGCAGGGGTCTGTTTTGGGACCGGCTCTGTTCAATATCTTCATTAACGACTTAGGCATAACCTCTGCTCTGGTTAGGCCTCAGCTGGAGTATTGTGTCCAGTTTTGGGCACCGCATTTCAAGAAAGATGTGGAGAAATTGGAAAGGGTCCAGAGAAGAGCAACAAGAATGATTAAAGGTCTAGAGAACATGACCTATGAAGGAATGCTGAAAGAATTGGGTTTGTTTAGTTTGGAAAAGAGAAGACTGAGAGGGGACATGATAGCAGTTTTCAGGTATCTAAAAGGGTGTCATAAGGAGGAGGGAGAAAACTTGTTCACCTTAGCCTCTGAGGATAGAGCAAGAAGCAATGGGCTTAAACTGCAGCAAGGGAGGTCTAGGTTGGACATTAGGAAAAAGTTCCTAACTGTCAGGGTGGTTAAACACTGGAATAAATTGCCTAGGGAGGTTGTGGAATCTCCATCTCTGGAGATATTTAAGAGTAGGTTAGATAAATGTCTATCAGGGATGGTCTAGACAGTATTTGGTCCTGCCATGCGGGCAGGGGACTGGACTCGATGACCTCTCGAGGTCCTTTCCAGTCCTAGAATCTATGAATCTATGAATCTATGTGCCCCCCCTTGGGGCCCCAACCTGGGCCAGTCACCCTTTGTTTTGTTCTCACCACCGGACACACTGTCCGCAGATTCATCTGCCAAGTGGCCTGTGCTATGAAGAGCCTTGGGCTCCCTGTCCACTAGCCACAGTTTAAGCTCATGGGGACATTCCCATAGCTCCAATCCTACCAGGTCATATAGTGACTCCTGCATCTTGTGAGCAGCAATGCCAGCTGCTTTGTGCATCCAGGTCAGTTTCCCCACATGGGTGTAGGAGGGGAGTGGAGGGGTTGGGATGAAGGGGGCACAAACAGTGCAGGGGTTAGGGGGTGCAGGGGTTGGGGTGAAGGGGGCACACACAGTGCAGGGGTTAGGGTCACAGGAGGGGGCAGGGGTTGAGGTGAAGGGGGCACACACAGTGCAGGGGTTAGGGGCGCAGGAGGGAGGTGCAGGGTTTGGGGTGAAGGGGGCACAGTGCAGGGGTTAGGATCACAGGAGGGGGTAGGGGTTGGGGTGAAGGGGGCACACACAGTGCAGGGGTTAGGGTCACAGGAGGGGGCAGGGGTTGAGGTGAAGGGGGCACACACAGTGCAGGGGTTAGGGTCACAGGAGGGGGCAGGGGTTGAGGTGAAGGGGGCACACACAGTGCAGGGGTTAGGGGCGCAGGAGGGAGGTGCAGGGTTTGGGATGAAGGGGGCACACACAGTGCAGGGGTTAGGGGCGCAGGAGGGGGCAGGGGTTGGGGTGAAGGGGGCACACACAGTGCAGGGGTTAGGGTCACAGGAGGGGGCAGGGGTTGGGGTGAAGGGGGCACACAGTGCAGGGGTTAGGGTCACAGGAGGGGGCAGGGGTTGAGGTGAAGGGGGCACACACAGTGCAGGGGTTAGGGGCGCAGGAGGGAGGTGCAGGGTTTGGGATGAAGGGGGCACACACAGTGCAGGGGTTAGGGGCGCAGGAGGGGGCAGGGGTTGGGGTGAAGGGGGCACACACAGTGCAGGGGTTAGGGTCACAGGAGGGGGCAGGGTTTGGGATGAAGGGGGCACACACAGTGCAGGGGTTAGGGGCGCAGGAGGGAGGTGCAGGGTTTGGGATGAAGGGGGCACACACAGTGCAGGGGTTAGGGGCGCAGGAGGGAGGTGCAGGGGTTGGGGTGAAGGGGGCACACACAGTGCAGGGGTTAGGGTCACAGGAGGGGGTAGGGGTTGAGGTGAAGGGGGCACACACAGTGCAGGGGTTAGGGTCACAGGAGGGGGTAGGAGTTGGGGTGAAGGGGGCACACACAGTGCAGGGGTTAGGGTCACAGGAGGGGGTAGGGGTTGAGGTGAAGGGGGCACACACAGTGCAGGGGTTAGGGGCGCAGGAGGGGGCAGGGGTTGGGGTGAAGGGGGCACACACAGTGCAGGGGTTAGGGGGTGCAGGAGGGGGCAGGGGTTGGGGTGAAGGGGGCACACACAGTGCAGGGGTTAGGGTCACAGGAAGGGGCAGGGGTTGAGGTGAAGGGGGCACACACAGTGCAGGGGTTAGGGGCGCAGGAGGGAGGTGCAGGGTTTGGGGTGAAGGGGGCACAGTGCAGGGGTTAGGGTCACAGGAGGGGGCAGGGGTTGAGGTGAAGGGGGCACACACAGTGCAGGGGTTAGGGTCACAGGAGGGGGTAGGGGTTGAGGTGAAGGGGGCACACACAGTGCAGGGGTTAGGGGCGCAGGAGGGAGGTGCAGGGGTTGGGGTGAAGGGGGCACACACAGTGCAGGGGTTAGGGTCACAGGAGGGGGTAGGAGTTGGGGTGAAGGGGGCACACACAGTGCAGGGGTTAGGGTCACAGGAGGGGGTAGGGGTTGAGGTGAAGGGGGCACACACAGTGCAGGGGTTAGGGGCGCAGGAGGGGGCAGGGGTTGGGGTGAAGGGGGCACACACAGTGCAGGGGTTAGGGGGTACAGGAGGGGGCAGGGGTTGGGGTGAAGGGGGCACACACAGTGCAGGGGTTAGGGTCACAGGAGGGGGTAGGAGTTGGGGTGAAGAGGGCACACACAGTGCAGGGGTTAGGGTCACAGGAGGTGGTAGGGGTTGAGGTGAAGGGGGCACACACAGTGCAGGGGTTAGGGGCGCAGGAGGGAGGTGCAGGGGTTGGGGTGAAGGGGGCACACACAGCACAGGGGTTAGGGTCACAGGAGGGGGTAGGAGTTGGGGTGAAGGGGGCACACACAGTGCAGGGGTTAGGGTCACAGGAGGGGGTAGGGGTTGAGGTGAAGGGGGCACACACAGTGCAGGGGTTAGGGGCGCAGGAGGGGGCAGGGGTTGGGGTGAAGGGGGCACACACAGTGCAGGGGTTAGGGGCGCAGGAGGGGACAGGAGTTGGGGTGAAGGGGGCACACACAGTGCAGGGGTTAGGGTCACAGGAGGGGGCAGGGGTTGAGGTGAAGGGGGCACACACAGCGCAGGGGTTAGGGGGTGCAGGAGGGGGCAGGGGTTGGGGTGAAGGGGGCACACACAGTGCAGGGGTTAGGGGCGCAGGAGGGAGGTGCAGGGTTTGGGGTGAAGGGGGCACAGTGCAGGGGTTAGGGTCACAGGAGGGGGTAGGGGTTGGGGTGAAGGGGGCACAGTGCAGGGGTTAGGGTCACAGGAGGGGTTAGGGGTTGGGGTGAAGGGGGCACACACAGTGCAGGGGTTAGGGTCACAGGAGGGGGCAGGGGTTGAGGTGAAGGGGGCACACACAGTGCAGGGGTTAGGGGCGCAGGAGGGAGGTGCAGGGGTTGGGGTGAAGGGGGCACACACAGTGCAGGGGTTAGGGGCGCAGGAGGGGGCAGGAGTTGGGGTGAAGGGGGCACACACAGTGCAGGGGTTAGGGTCACAGGAGGGGGCAGGGGTTGAGGTGAAGGGGGCACACACAGTGCAGGGGTTAGGGTCACAGGAGGGGGTAGGGGTTGGGGTGAAGGGGGCACACACAGTGCAGGGGTTAGGGTCACAGGAGGGGGCAGGGGTTGGGGTGAAGGGGGCACACACAGTGCAGGGGTTAGGGTCACAGGAGGGGGTAGGGGTTGAGGTGAAGGGGGCACACACAGTGCAGCGGTTAGGGTCACAGGAGGGGGCAGGGGTTGGGGTGAAGGGGGCACACACAGTGCAGGGGTTAGGGTCACAGGAGGGGGCAGGGGTTGAGGTGAAGGGGGCACACACAGTGCAGGGGTTAGGGGCGCAGGAGGGAGGTGCAGGGGTTGGGGTGAAGGGGGCACACACAGTGCAGGGGTTAGGGGCACAGGAGGGGGCAGGAGTTGGGGTGAAGGGGGCACACACAGTGCAGGGGTTAGGGTCACAGGAGGGGGCAGGGGTTGAGGTGAAGGGGGCACACACAGCGCAGGGGTTAGGGGCGCAGGAGGGAGGTGCAGGGTTTGGGGTGAAGGGGGCACACACAGTGCAGGGGTTAGGGTCACAGGAGGGGGTAGGAGTTGGGGTGAAGGGGGCACACACAGTGCAGGGGTTAGGGTCACAGGAGGGGGTAGGAGTTGGGGTGAAGGGGGCACACACAGTGCAGGGGTTAGGGTCACAGGAGGGGGTAGGGGTTGAGGTGAAGGGGGCACACACAGTGCAGGGGTTAGGGGCGCAGGAGGGGGCAGGGGTTGGGGTGAAGGGGGCACACCCAGTGCAGGGGTTAGGGTCACAGGAGGGGGCAGGGGTTGGGGTGAAGGGGGCACACACAGTGCAGGGGTTAGGGGCGCAGGAGGGAGGTGCAGGGGTTGGGGTGAAGGGGGCACACACAGCGCAGGGGTTAGGGTCACAGGAGGGGGTAGGAGTTGGGGTGAAGGGGGCACACACAGTGCAGGGGTTAGGGTCACAGGAGGGGGCAGGGGTTGAGGTGAAGGGGGCACACACAGTGCAGGGGTTAGGGGCGCAGGAGGGGGCAGGGGTTGGGGTGAAGGGGGCACACACAGTGCAGGGGTTAGGGGGTGCAGGAGGGGGCAGGGGTTGGGGTGAAGGGGGCACACACAGTGCAGGGGTTAGGGGGTGCAGGAGGGGGCAGGGGTTGGGGTGAAGGGGGCACACACAGTGCAGGGGTTAGGGTCACAGGAGGGGGTAGGGGTTGAGGTGAAGCGGGCACACACAGTGCAGGGATTAGGGGCGCAGGAGGGAGGTGCAGGGTTTGGGGTGAAGGGGGCACAGTGCAGGGGTTAGGGTCACAGGAGGGGGCAGGGGTTGAGGTGAAGGGGGCACACACAGTGCAGGGGTTAGGGGCGCAGGAGGGAGGTGCAGGGGTTGGGGTGAAGGGGGCACACACAGTGCAGGGGTTAGGGTCACAGGAGGGGGTAGGAGTTGGGGTGAAGGGGGCACACACAGTGCAGGGGTTAGGGTCACAGGAGGGGGTAGGAGTTGGGGTGAAGGGGGCACACACAGTGCAGGGGTTAGGGTCACAGGAGGGGGTAGGGGTTGAGGTGAAGGGGACACACACAGTGCAGGGGTTAGGGGCGCAGGAGGGGGCAGGGGTTGGGGTGAAGGGGGCACACACAGTGCAGGGGTTAGGGGGTGCAGGAGGGGGCAGGGGTTGGGGTGAAGGGGGCACACACAGTGCAGGGGTTAGGGTCACAGGAAGGGGCAGGGGTTGAGGTGAAGGGGGCACACACAGTGCAGGGGTTAGGGGCGCAGGAGGGAGGTGCAGGGTTTGGGGTGAAGGGGGCACAGTGCAGGGGTTAGGGTCACAGGAGGGGGCAGGGGTTGAGGTGAAGGGGGCACACACAGTGCAGGGGTTAGGGTCACAGGAGGGGGTAGGGGTTGAGGTGAAGGGGGCACACACAGTGCAGGGGTTAGGGTCACAGGAGGGGGCAGGGGTTGAGGTGAAGGGGGCACACACAGTGCAGGGGTTAGGGGCGCAGGAGGGAGGTGCAGGGTTTGGGATGAAGGGGGCACACACAGTGCAGGGGTTAGGGTCACAGGAGGGGGTAGGAGTTGGGGTGAAGGGGGCACACACAGTGCAGGGGTTAGGGTCACAGGAGGGGGTAGGAGTTGGGGTGAAGGGGGCACACACAGTGCATGGGTTAGGGTCACAGGAGGGGGTAGGGGTTGAGGTGAAGGGGGCACACACAGTGCAGGGGTTAGGGTCACAGGAGGGGGTAGGAGTTGAGATGAAGGGGGCACACACAGTGCAGGGGTTAGGGTCACAGGAGGGGGCAGGGGTTGAAGTGAAGGGGGCACACACAGTGCAGGGGTTAGGGTCACAGGAGGGGGCAGGGGTTGAGGTGAAGGGGGCACACACAGTGCAGGGGTTAGGGGCGCAGGAGGGAGGTGCAGGGGTTGAGGTGAAGGGGGCACACACAGTGCAGGGGTTAGGGTCACAGGAGGGGGTAGGAGTTGGGGTGAAGGGGGCACACACAGTGCAGGGGTTAGGGTCACAGGAGGGGGTAGGAGTTGGGGTGAAGGGGGCACACACAGTGCAGGGGTTAGGGTCACAGGAGGGGGTAGGGGTTGAGGTGAAGGGGGCACACACAGTGCAGGGGTTAGGGGCGCAGGAGGGGGCAGGGGTTGGGGTGAAGGGGGCACACACAGTGCAGGGGTTAGGGGGTGCAGGAGGGGGCAGGGGTTGGGGTGAAGGGGGCACACACAGTGCAGGGGTTAGGGTCACAGGAAGGGGCAGGGGTTGAGGTGAAGGGGGCACACACAGTGCAGGGGTTAGGGGCGCAGGAGGGAGGTGCAGGGTTTGGGGTGAAGGGGGCACAGTGCAGGGGTTAGGGTCACAGGAGGGGGCAGGGGTTGAGGTGAAGGGGGCACACACAGTGCAGGGGTTAGGGTCACAGGAGGGGGTAGGGGTTGAGGTGAAGGGGGCACACACAGTGCAGGGGTTAGGGTCACAGGAGGGGGCAGGGGTTGAGGTGAAGGGGGCACACACAGTGCAGGGGTTAGGGGCGCAGGAGGGAGGTGCAGGGTTTGGGATGAAGGGGGCACACACAGTGCAGGGGTTAGGGTCACAGGAGGGGGTAGGAGTTGGGGTGAAGGGGGCACACACAGTGCAGGGGTTAGGGTCACAGGAGGGGGTAGGAGTTGGGGTGAAGGGGGCACACACAGTGCAGGGGTTAGGGTCACAGGAGGGGGTAGGGGTTGAGGTGAAGGGGGCACACACAGTGCAGGGGTTAGGGTCACAGGAGGGGGTAGGGGTTGAGATGAAGGGGGCACACACAGTGCAGGGGTTAGGGTCACAGGAGGGGGCAGGGGTTGAGGTGAAGGGGGCACACACAGTGCAGGGGTTAGGGTCACAGGAGGGGGCAGGGGTTGAGGTGAAGGGGGCACACACAGTGCAGGGGTTAGGGGCGCAGGAGGGAGGTGCAGGGGTTGAGGTGAAGGGGGCACACACAGTGCAGGGGTTAGGGGCGCAGGAGGGAGGTGCAGGGTTTGGGATGAAGGGGGCACACACAGTGCAGGGGTTAGGGGCGCAGGAGGGAGGTGCAGGGTTTGGGATGAATGGGGCACACACAGTGCAGGGGTTAGTGGCACAGAGGGGACAGGTTTGGGGCGAAGGGGGCACACACAGTGCAGGGGGTTAAGGGCACAGGAGGGAGGTGCAGGGTTTGGGGTGAAGGGGGCACAGTGCAAAGGTTAGGGGCACAGGAGGGAGCAGGGGTTGGAGTGAATGGGGCACACACAGTGCAGGGGGTTAGGGGCACAGGAGGGAGGTTCAGGGGTTGGGGTAAACGAGGCACAGTGCAGGGGTTAGGGGCACAGGAGGGGGTAGGAGTTGGGGTGAAGGGGGCACACACAGTGCAGGGTTGGGGCACAGGAGGGGGCAGGGGTTGGGATGAAGGTGGCACACACAGTGCAGGGGTTAGGGGCACAGGAGGGGCAGGGGTTGGGGTGAAGGGGGCGCATACAGTGCAGCGGTCAGGGGCGCAGGGGGGAAGAGGTTGGGAGTGGAAGGAGTGTAGGTATTAGGGGCCCAGGAGGTGGAGCAGGCATTAGTAGCAAAGGGGACAAAGTGCAGGGGCTAGGGGGGAATAGAGGGTGGGGAGCCTGGGGAGCCCCTGGGGAGACAGGGGCAATGGGGGTCACCATGCCCACGGGGGTCAGGGGCACCAAAATGCAAGTTCGCCCAGGGTGCCATTTTCTCTAAGGTCGGTCCTGACACCTTTACCCCATTTGTGGAGATGTTCTCCCAGCAGGGTGGTGGCTTCCATACACGTCACACGTTGGGTCTTCTGCACACCCCAAAACCTTTCCCTCGAAGCCTGACTTGTCAATTCAGACTTAAGCAGTAGAGCCTTTTTGAACTGTCTGTACCACCCCCCCACCCACCAACTCTGCCCATCTGGCTGTACGTCTCTGTCGCTTTGGGATCCAGTAAGGGGGTGAGACAGCGGAACCGGTCCACAGGGTCAACGTGGTTCAAATCACAAGCCTCCCCCAAGGCAGTGAGGTAGGCGTTTATATCACCCCCACTTAAACTGGGGCAGCAATTTGGTATCTAGGCTCCCTGTGGAATTGGCTTCCCATGGTCTCTCCCCACTTACTCCTCGTTGGGACCTCTTGTTCTCCTCTTCTCCATATCCAGTTCACACTGTCCCTGCGTGTCCTGGTTTTTCTGCTGTTCCACCTGGTGCTGTCACTGCTCCTCCTCATGTGTTCACTGTTTCTCTCGATCGGCTTTCTCCCTTTCGGGGCCTTCTAGTCTCTGTTCCTCCAGCTTCCAGCTCCAACTCTCACGGCCCCAACGCTGGGGTGGGAAATTGGGCTGTGAGGGAGCCATGCTCAGGGCTGGATTAACTTTTTGTGGGCCCGGCACCAAACATATTTGTGGGCCCCCATTGGGGAAATAGGGCATGTGATGGGGAGCGGTCCGCAGAGCGAGGGGCCAGTTGGGGGCAGTGAGACTCAGCGCAGCAGGAGTGGCCCCACTCAGCGCAGCACAAGGGCACTATTTACAAACCCCAAACTGCTAGACGCACACTGGCCCGCCCAGCCCTGCGCTGCCAGCATGCCCCTTCCACACTGCCCCCCTGCCCAGTGCCCTGCCCTTATGCCAGCGCCCCCTCACCCAGAGACTTCCCCACAGACCCCTATGCCCAGCACCCCCTGTCTAGAGACCCCTCCCGCTGACCTCCCACCACAACTGCACAGCACCCTGCACACCATACCCCCTGCCCAGCTCCCCCACCCACAGATCCCCGACTGTCCAGCACCCCCTTCACAGTCCCACCATCACAGCTGTACAGTGCCCCATAGTCCTGAGGGAATTCTGCATCAAATTCTGTGCATGATATTTTAAAATTCTGATTTTTTTTAATAATAAATAAATGTGGAGGCTCCACCATGGCAGTGGGGAGCACAGGCCACTGGCTGCATGGAGTGGGAGAATACCCTGCAGCCTCCCCCACCCCCCTGGGACAGGGACTTGGCAGTGAGACTGAACCTAACCCTGACACAGCACAAGGGCCAGGCCAGCCCCAGAAACACCCTGGGGCCCTACCCCTTTTGTGCCAGGCACACCAGATGTGGGCAGGGAGGCTCAGCCCGGCAGCAGGATCCGAGTGCAGAGGGACTTAGTGTGGGGGTATCCAGATGGGGGTAAGAGGGTTCTGTGGGGGGAAGTCTGGGTGCAGGCAGATCAGTGGGGGATCTGGATGCACAGGGAGGTGCCAGGTGCAGGGGCAATGGGAGTCTGCAGGGGGGACCAAGTGAAAGTGGTTGGAGCTCAGTGGCCGGGGGGAGTCTGGGTGCAGGGTAGGTGAGGTTGTTGTACTTAAAGTACTGCACAGGATCTTTTCGGGGGAATAAGGCAAATGCCACATCCATTGGTAATACATGTACCAATCCACACTGTATCATATGCATATGATCTATATTACACTCATGCACTCACACACACACACACAAACACACTACGTCTTGTTATTGTTACCAACTAGTTGCTCCCCTTAACTTCACTGGCCAGGTGAGTTAGATAGGGGAGGGGTGGAGCCGGGCTTCTGCCGATCTGGATCAATGCTCCGATGTTGACAAGACCCAGGGTCCTCTGCAAGACACCTCACATTTATAGCAGCTTCCCTCTCATGCAAATCTATACCAGCTTCAAAATCTGTGTCCGTTGGTCCTTTGTGCTGCTTCCTTCTGGGTGTTGTCCCAATACTGTTCAAAGAGGGTGTTTCCAAAAGAAGGTGCTTGATTCTAACCCCCCCCCCCACCTCCCCAAGGCCCTCAATATGTCTGCTCTTCTTTAGTGAGCCCACTTGACAAGTTTGATTGTCCTTGGATCTGGCTTCCATCCCCTCTCCAACTAGCTGTCTGGAGGTGCTGCCTTCCAAGCCTTGCTCATTCACACCTCATTCATTCAACATGCCAATTGATTAAGGGAGTGTGGGGAAGGGGTATCTTATTCTACTCCTAGCAAAAAGACATTTTTCTTCTACTTGAACTATCCTTAGGGGCTATAACGTTATACCAAGGCTTAACACAAAGTTTTCTATAAGTTTTTCTACATGGGGTCTGATACAAAGTTCCTATATCAAAGGACTTGATACAAAGTTGTATGAAAATAGCTTAATACAGGGTTATATGAAGAGGCATAATACAAAGTCATATGAAAGTTAGAGGTTATATATGGATAGGCTTAATACAAGGTTATATAGAGAGGCATAATACAAAGTCATATGAAAGTTATGTGAAGATGCTTAATACAGAGATTTATCTACAGGGTTCATTTGGGTGGGGGTCTAGGTGTAGGTGGTTGGGGCTCAGTGGGGAGGGTGTCTGGGGGGCTCATCGGGGTGGTACAGATGCAGGGGAGGTGGGGCTTGTCAGGGTGAGGGTTTGATGGGCCTGCTTAACAGGGGAGCCCCAGCTGCTGCCAAGGGGATCCGCATGCTGGGCCCCCGTTTCCCCTATCCCAGGGATCGGTAACCTTCGGCACGTGGCCCACCAGGGTAAGCCCCCTGGCGGGCTGGGCCGGTTTGTTTACTTGCCGCGTCCGCAGGTTTGGCCGACTGCGGCTCCCACTGGCCGCGGTTTGCCGCTCCAGGCCAATCGGGGCTGCGAGAAGCCGTGGCCAGCACATCCCTCGTCCTGCAGCCCCCCATTTGCCTGGAGCCGCGATCGGCCGAACCTGCGGATGCGGCAGGTAAACAAACTGGCCCGGCCCACCAGGGGGCTTACCCTGGCGTGCCGAAGGTTGCTGATCCCTGCCCTATCCCCTTCTCTTTCCCATCCCATGCCCCTTCCCCACCACTCCATCTCCTCCCCATCCCACCCCCTTCCTTCCCCACTGCCTCTGTCCCCCTGCCCTGCCTGCCCCACCATGGACACTCACTGTTGTACAAGATGAAGGATGGTTCCCAGCACACAGAAGGGAGCTCAACCAGCACGAGGACCCAGAAGGTGGTGTCCAGCTGCAAAGTCCCAGGAGATGAGCAGCACCTTCTTTTTTCAGCCTGGCTGTGCAGCTCTGCCGTCAGAGTAGGTCTGTTCATTCCACCCCCCTCCCCAAGACCCCACCCCCGCCTCTTCTCTGCCTCCTCTCCCCAGGTGAGCATGCTGCGGCTGTGCACCTCCCCCACCCTCCTGCCCAGGGCTGGCTCCAGGCACCAGCCGAGCAAGCTCGTGCTTGGGGCGGCAGATTCCAAGGGGCGGCATTCTGGCCGCCCTTTTTTTTTCTTTTTCTTTTTGGTTTGCTGCTCTGGCCGCCCAGTAGGGGGCAGCGGCGCGGAGGAGGGGAGTGCCCTGCAGCAAACTCGGCAGGGCAGCCCGCGTCCTTCCCTCCCTGCCGACCGGAGCGGCACGGAGCCCTCCCGGCAGGCGGCGCGGCAGGAGGGGCCGCGTGGCGAGTGCCCCGCTGAAGCCCTGGCCGCCCCACTTCTCTCTCTCCCCCTGCTCCCTCCCCCTTCCCCCCGCTAGACCGGCTGCGCACTCCGCTGCATGTCTGCAGCACAGGGATTCCCCCTGCACCCTGGCTCCGGCCGCCCTGCAGGGTTTTTTGTTTTTTTTTGCTTTGCTTTGCTTTGCCTTGCCGCTCCGGCCGCCCTGCAGGTGTTTTGTGTGTGTGTGTGTGTGTGTGTGTGTGTGTGCTTTGCTGCTCTGGCCATCCCGCAGGTGGTTTTTTTTTTTTTGCTTCGCTGCTCCGCCCCCCCCCCCCCCCGAGCTGCACCTGTTTGAATTTCCCAACACTTATCTTCTCTCCCTGCACAGCTCTGTGATGCTCTCCGCAGGGAGGCAGGTACCTGCAATTTTCTTGCTTGTTTCCTTTAACTAGCCTTGTTTGTACTGCTGCAAGTCACTCACTGTACAATACTCCTGGTGCATTCAGTGTCCCACCCCTGCCACCAGCTGTCAGGGACCCACAGGATCTGTGCTTTGCCCCAACTTCTAAATGTCCCTGGTGTGCCAGACCCCAAGGGGTCCCACTCTTCTTTAAGGTTAGGCCCAGGGCCATCCTTAGCTATTCTGGGGCCCTATGCAGCCCCCCCCCCATGTGGTGTGTGTGTGTGTGTGTGTGTGGGACCCCAGGCCTTCATGGGGGGGGGGGCTGGCTTGGGGGGCAGGGGGGAACCGTGCCCCAGCATTCACCGGCTGGGCGGCTGGGGCCGGGTCGCTGCACTTCCTGCCGCCAGTGAGTGCAGGCCTGGCCATGTTGCAGTCCTCAGGGGGGTGGGGGTGGGGCGGAGGAGGGACGGGGGCCATGGGAAGGAGGTGGGCAGGAGCTGGAGTAGCACGCAGCTGTGCAGGGCACCCAAATTTCCTGGTGCCCTATGCAGCTGCGTACTTTGCGTATGGGTAGGGATGGCCCTGGGTAGGCTATGCACTTTAGTGCCTCTGAGACTGAGCCTCTGGGCTCCAGCACTTCTGTTTCACAGTGTGAGCTCTGCCCAGCGAGTCCAACTGAGATAGACTCCTGGTCAGAGACTTTTGTCTTCTTCAGGGATCAGTGCAACTCAGCAAGTACTTGCAGTGACACCAGGCAGCATTTCAGCAGAGATTAGGCTTTATTAGTCATCTAGAGGATAGCATGGGGAAGTCCTTACGTTAGCAGAGAGAAGCAAAGGTGAACACACAGTCCTTGCTGGCCAAGTCAGGGCTCCCTTGAGCCATGCTGCTAAAGAAACCATCCTGGGATCCTCTCTCTGTCTCAGTTCCTTTGTGTCTCAGTCCCAGGTGAGGGCTCTTGATTCTCCCAAGACCAGGTCTTATCCTAGCTGCCTGCCACCTCCTGGTGCATTGTACTCTTCCTGCAGACTCAGGCTGAGTCCGCAAGTTCCACCTGCTGGAGGGCCCTGTGGATAGGTGTCAACTGTTCAGTCCTTGGGGGTTTCCATTGTCTTTCCAGATCCTCCATTGATCTGGGTGGGTTTCAGCCAGTCCCTCAATGACCCATTCACACCACCCCAGCCAGCTAGTGACCCAGCACCTCACGTCTCCTGCTCTGCCCCAAGAGCAGCTTTTTAACCCTTTTGTGCCCACTGGGTAACAGTCCCTAGTCGAGTCAGTCACTGCCCCGCATCTCATTCATAGAAATATTACAGACAATTCCCTCTTCGTCACTTCATGTATGACACTTTTTATTTAAAAAAACAAGAAAAATTCCAGCCAGAAACTACATTAGAGTTGCAGCTGGGAGAGCGTATCAGTAATGCAGGGTAAAACACATTATAGGGACGATGCTATTATCCGGAAATCAAGCATCATAAACTCAGGAAATTCACAATTACGATTAAACTTAAAAGAAATCCAGATATGTTAAGGTTACCCACACAACTTTAACTTTGCCCTGTCGTAACTTCCATACAGTTAAAACTCACTACAATCTTGTGCCTGGGTTACATTTGAATAGTCTAGTATATGATTATTATACCTTTTTCCTGTTATTCTTTATTACAGAAATGTTCTTTGTCAGCAGACATCTTAATTCTTCCCTGCCGTGGCACCATGCAAACCCCACACCCTTATGATTAAGGCATTTTAGTGGGGAGGAACTCAGATAACATTAAACTGATTTGTTAAAGACGCATTAGATTTTTTTTTCCTCCCGGGACAACTACCGGGTAGAGTTAAGGTTGTTTGGGTGCCTTAACTGTGTATTTTCACACCTTAACGTGTTTGTATCTTTTTTATATTTAACCCTGGCTGTGAATTTCTTTGGTTTTTAAGGTTTGTTTTTTGGATCATTACAACAGCTCTGTAATGTACTTTACCTAAATGACTGATATGTGCTCTCAACCTTAACTTGGGTACCCGTGATTCTACTAACAGGTGAATTTCCAGAGAAACTAGAAATAATTTGATAAAATTTCTCAACTCTAACTTTTAATGATTTTTGGATGAGCTGTAACGGACCATGCCATAATTAGATTGGCATTCAAAGCCTGATTGATGGATGGATAAGGACCTATATTAAAGGATCTAGCCACCCTGAGACAGGTTCACTGGATAAAGCCACCTTTTGTCCCCAAAAGACCAGTGGAAACTAATCAGAAGACATTGTCATAAACACAGTAGGATGGTCTAGTGGGCAGAGGAGGGGAATAGACCAATGAACCATGGTTCTAGTCACAAGTCAGCCCCTTACTTGCTACAAGTTGCTGGCTCCCTGTGCCTCAGTTTCCCTCTCTAAAATGAGGACCATCCGGCGTGTGTGAGGTGCTCATCTGAAACTTGCTATGGCTGTAGTTTATTCTGAATAAAACATTCATGTGATCTCCTATGCTGACAGTGCAAGGATGGAGTTTCTCTGGCGTCTGTTGATGATGATCGGGATCCTTGCAGGGACTGGGGTGTCTCAGGGCTGCACCCCACCACCAGGGGGTAAGGAGCTGGCACAATGTTCTTTTATTTTATACCCCATTCCCTTCTGCCCCAACCTTTGCCTAGTGAGACAGCAAAAACCCTGGGAGACTCTTCCCTTCTCACCACTGACCTGGACAGGGGCTCCAGCTGGCAGGAGCAGACAGGGGAGGCTCCATCTGAACATCCTGCCCCATCCCTGCCTTGAGGAGTAGCTCCAGCTGGATATGGGACGAGAGGGGCTGAAAGCGGTTCTGTCTGGGCTGAGATCCCAGCACAGACCTGCTGTCACTCCCATCCCCTGGGGCCATGGCTCCCACTATGAACCTGGCCCGCATGCAGTGGCTGGTTTGTGTGTCACTTCTGGGAAGCGGCTCTGGCGCCGTGTGGGACAAAGGGCATCTAGAGCCCCCCAGTGATGGGCACGTCCCACCTCCCCTCTTCTCGCCCTCTGATTCCAGCTCGGAACTTGGCGCTGGAGCGCCCGGCCACTCAGTCCTCCACGCTCCCATCTGGCATGGCTGAGAACGCCGTGGATGGAAAACGCGATGGGAAGTGGGCACAAGGCTCCTGCAGCCACACCCAGTTCGACACAGAGCCGTGGTGGAACGTGGACTTGGGCAGTCCTCAGTCTGTCTCCGCGGTGATCGTGAAGAACAGGGAAGACGAATGCTGTGGGGAGAGAATCAGGGGAGCCCAGATCCGCGTGGGAGACTCCCTGGCCGACCATGGCAAGCAGAACCCCATGTGAGTTGCTTCCCCTTTCTCTGGAGTGAAATGACTCCTCCCAGCTCAGACACGGGGGTTGGGTCTCATTGCCAGCTGAGGCCAGGGCGTGGTCTCTTAACCCAGGGGTGCAAGTAATTTAAAGGATTTACCCATACTCCAGAGTCCTTAGGAGGGGGCGTGGTCTCTACCAGAAGAGGCGGGGCCTTTAAATTCCTGGGAGCTTTAAATCAGGATTTAAAGGCCTGGGCCTGGGGCTGTGGTAGCAGTAGCTGGGAGCCCCAGGCCCTTTAAATCACCCCCAGAGCTACCAGCTGCAGAGGCAGCTGGGAGCCCCGGGGGTGATTTAAAGGGCCTGGGGCTCCAGCTGCCGCTACTGCAGTGGAGCCCTGGGCCCTTTAAATCACCATGGGAGGGGGCTCCCGGCTGCTGCCGCTACCCTGGGCTCTGGCGGAGCTTTAAAGGGTAGCGGCAGTGGGAGCCCCTGGCCCTTTAAATCGCCACCCGAGCCCCGCTGCCGGAGCCCCGGGGTAGCAGCGGCAGCCGGGGAGCTCGGGCTGTGATTTAAAGGGCCTGGGGCTCCAGCTGCTGCTACCGTCCCGGGCCCTTTAAATCGTCCCCAGAGCCCTGTTGCCGGAGCCCTGAGGTAGCGACGGCGGGGCTCCAGTGGCTATTTTAAGGGCCGGGGCGGTAGTGGCTGCCGCAGCCCCGGATCCTTTAAATAGCCGCCGGAGCCCCGCCGCCGCTACCCCAGGGGTCCGGGGACGATTTAAAGGGCTGGGGCGGTAGTGGCTGCCGCAGCCCCGGATCCTTTAAATTGCCGCCCGAGCCCCGCCACCGCTTCCCCAGGGCTCCGGCAGCAGGGTTCTGGCGGTAATTTAAAGGGCCCGGGGCTCCAGCCGCTGCTGGGAGCCCCAGGCCCTTTAAATTGCCACCAGGAGAAGCCGATCCACCCCGGTATGGTGCACTGGCTCTTGCTGATACGCCGTACCGGGGCATACCAGCTTACTTTCACCTCTGTCTTAACCTGGGAGCTGCCTGAGGCTGCGGGTGCTGTGCCAGTGGTGGTCTGAGTTCCTGGATGGACGGGAACCGCATGTCACTGAGCACAGCGACCCCTGCAGGGCAATCCAGGGTAGAGTCAATCTCTCTCCAGGCCCCTGCATGTTCTCTCTGCCCTTGCAGCTGCTCCTCGTGTAGAATCATCTTATCCAAGGCAACAGGAACTGATTTTCCTAGGATCCATCGATTTCTAAGGCCTGAAGGGACCTGCAGTATCACATAGGCCAGAACACCTCACGCAGTGATTCTGCATTGAGCCCACAATTTCTCTGTGAGCTGCAGTGTATCTTTTAGGGCTTGTCTACACTGGCAGGTTTTGTGGATGAAACCAATGTCGACAAGGAAAAATTGACAAAAACAAAGTTGCCAAAGTGTGTCTCCATTTGCTCCCTCTGTCAACAGATCATGTCCACATTCAGGGCACCATTGTCGACAGCGAGAGCAATGGACTGTGGGTATATATCCCACAGTGCCTGGCGACACCATCTGTCGCTAGGTGTTGTGGGAATGCGGAAACAGAGCGCGGCGCATCCTGGGACATGCAAAATGTACCGTCATGCACCGCTTTGTGTCCAGCCCTCCAATGGTTTCTGGCTTCCTTTCGCGCCGTTTTTCCAACTGTCATTGTTTTGTAGTGCGCACCAGCATCTGCAGTGAGAGAAGATGGATCCCGCACTTCTCTCCTATGCGCTGTTAGCTGTCGTGAGGACATCGCGCATGGCAGCACAGTTACTCGCAGAGTTACTCGCAAAGTTACTGACAGAGAATGAATTGCAGGCACCCGAGTGGGATACGGACAGCAGCTACTTAGCAGTGCTTTGTGCATTCACAGAGCAGCTGCATACGGTGGACCGTCGCTTTTGGGCTAGGGAAACAAGCCCTGATTGCTGGAATCGCATTGTCATGCAACTGTGGGATGAAGACCAGTGGGTACAGAACTTTAGGATGTGTAAAGCAACGTTCCTGGAGCTATGTGCTGAGCTGTCCCCCGACCTGCGGCGCAAGGACACCAGATTGAGAGCTGCCCTTTCGGTAGAGAAGCGTGTTGCAATCGCTGTGTGGAAGCTGGCGAATCCAGACTGCTACCAGTCAGTTGCAAATCAATTTGGAGTAGGAAAGTCCACTGTTGGAGCTGTATTACTCCAAGTGTGCAGGGCAATAAATCGCATCCTGCTGCGGAGGACCGTCACTCTGGGAAATGTGCATGAAATAGTGGATGGCTTTGCAGGGATGGGTTTCCCTAACTGTGGCGGGGCGATTGATGGCGCACACATTCCAATTTTAGCGCCAGACCACCTTGCCTCTGAGTACATCAATAGGAAGGGATACTTCTCCATGGTGTTGCAGGCGCTTGTGGATCACCGGGGGCGTTTCACGGACCTCAGTACAGGCTGGTCTGGAAAGGTGCATGACGCACACATCTTCAGGAACAGTGGCCTGTACAGAAAGCTGCCGGCGGGGACTTTCTTTCCAGACCACAAGATCACAGTGGGGGATGTGGAAATGCCCATAGTAATCCTGGGAGACCTGGCTTACCCCTTACAGCCCTGGCTCATGAAACCTTACACAGGGCACCTGGACAGCAGCAAGGAGCGTTTTAACAACAGGCTGAGCAGGTGCCGCATGGTAGTTGAATGTGCCTTTGGCCATTTGAAAGCTCGCTGGAGGTGTCTCAAGGCAGGCTAGACCTTACCGAGGATAATATTCCCGTGGTCATAGCCACGTGCTGCACGTTGCATAATCTGTGTGAATCTAAGGGTGAAATGTTTGCTCAGGTGTGGTGCACTGAGGCAGAGCGCTTGGCTGCACACTTTGAACAGCCAGATGCTAGGGCTGTCAGAGGAGCCCAGAGGGCTGCTATTAACATCAGAGAGGCCTTGAGGAACCACTTGGACAATGAGGGGCAGTAACACATGTCTGCTTTGAAATTGCTTCCCTGGTGCATCCATGTACAATTTTGGGGCCCAAGATCCACGCAACAAAATGCTTTAGAAGCCTGTACCCGAGAATGAATTGGTTGCTATACGCTTTTGTAGAACACAGAATAAAAACACTGTACCATTAAATACCTTAGCCTTTAGTTATTGTTAAAAATGGTAAAACCTCACAACTGTGTGTAGCTCCAGCTATCATTGTGCAAGCTGTGAGAGGGGGTGGAGTGATGGGGAAACTCAGGAGTGCTGTGAAGTGCAAAGGAATGTGTGGGCATGGAGGGGGGTGGGGTTGGCACAGAATTGTGCATGTGCATGTGCTGCAGTGGAGGTCGACCACGGATCTGCTCAGTCTGCAGCTCTATCAGAGACTTGAGCATCTCTGTCTGATCCTCCATAACTTTTATTATCCACTCTGTCGCTTGCCTAGCAAATGCAGCATTCTCTTTTCTGTCCTGCCTTTTGGCTTCCCAGCACTTAGGGTTCTTCCTTATCTGCCGAAGCCGGTCCGCGGGGTGCGTGGTGTGTTCCTCAAGGTCTGTGCTGAACAGAAGAGGGATTGTTACATTCCAGCAGACGATTGAAACTTTTCAGTAACAAGGGCCTTTTGCTAGTAGAAATCACTTTCTCTCGGAGACTCTAGGCAGGCACACAGCTCCACGAGCAGGGCCGGCTCCAGGCACCAGCCCAGCAAGCAGGTGCTTGGGGCGGCCAATGGAAAGGGGCGGCACGTCCGGGTCTTCGGCGGCAATTCGGCGGTGGGTCTCTCAGTCCCTCTCCGTGGGAAGGACCCGCCGCCGAATTGCCGCCGAAGAATGAAACGGCAGCGGTAGAGCTACCACCGAAGTGCCGCCGATCACGGCTTTCTTTTTTTTTTTTTTTTTTTCCCGCTTTGCCGCTTGGGATGGCAAAAAAGCTGAAGCCGGCCCTGTCCACGAGCACCCCAGTCATGGTGAGTGTCGGGAGTGGGGGGGGAGGCGTTTGTGCGTACAGACAAAACGGTCACGGCTTGCAGGGCAGCTTTGCAGGGAACGCATTCTAAAATTATCCCACATTTTTTCACTTTGTCACTGCTGGCTGACATCTCACTGCTGCGGGTAACCAGGGAAACCAGGGCACAACTATTGCATGCTTGCGGCTTTCACCCCAGTCTATATGCAGCTCACTATGTGCCGCTTTGGTCCCAGCTCCAGCAGTTGCTAAATGGCAGGGGACAGTTTCCTACAATGGGGGAACTAACAAGGCTACAATCCCTTGGAATCGGCGGCAGAGGATTAACAAGTAACTCTTGGAAACTTTCCAGAGCCTCTCTCTGGAGGATTCCCTGCAGGTCTCGATGTCCATCGACACCCTGCTTGGCCATGCAGATTAGCTACACAGGGCAATGTCCAGCTCACAAAAAACACTACCTGCCTCCCACTTTTCAATTCCCTACACAAGCCACAGCAACTTACCCAGCGTCTCATCTGTTTCCTGCTCCCCGTTGAGCACTTCTGAAGTGGAGAAAAGTTCCTGGTTGCCTGCCCCACTGGGCGACCCCGCTGGGAGCACCACATCCTCTTCTTCATCCAGAATTTCAGCCTCCAGGTTACCCCCTCTTTCTGCTACCTCCGAAGTATCCACGGGGCTATCGGTGATGGAGGTGGGGTCACCACCGAGGATAGCATTCAGCTCCTTATAGAAGCGGCAGGTCTTAGGTGCAGCACCAGAGCAATGGTCCGCCTCCCACGCCTTGTGATACACCTGCCTCAGCTCCTTTATCTTCTGCTGCGTGTCCCGATCATAGCCCTTTTCGCACAAGCCTCGAGAAATTTGCCCATATGTGTCCTGATTCCTACGGGTCACCCGCAGCTGCGACTGAACAGACTCCTCTCCCCATATACTGATCAGATCCAACAGCTCCGCGGTGGTCCAAGCGGGAGCGCGTTTGGTGCGATAGCCAGCCACGCTCACCTGGGAAGCCACCTGGGAAGCTCATCTGGGAAGCCAGCAAGGAGGAAATGAGATTTTAAATTCCCGGGGCTTGCAAGGGGGAGGGGCGGGTTGGTTGCAGGACAGCAGAGTTCAAACCGCTGACCAGAGCGGCAGCATGGGAATTGTGGGACACTTTCTGGAGGCCAATAAAAAAAAAAAAAAGGCGTGGTGTCTACACTGGCTGTTTGTTGACAATAAAGGGAGGGGAAAAGACAAAAGTATCTCACAGGGGTGGAAGTTTTTTGTCGCCAAAACTGGGCGTTTTTTGTTGTTTTTTTCAAGTCACATTGCAGTGTGTACGCTATCGCTGTTTTGTCGCCAAAAGGTAGTTTTTGGTGACAAAACTTGCCAGTGTAGACAAGCCCTTAGACTGACGTCCGGTCTTGATATCAAGACTCCAAGGGAAGAAGAATCCACCATGTCCCTCGGTTATCTGCCCCCTCGGTTAATGACCTTGACTGATGAAATGTGAACCTTATTTCTAGTCGGAGTTGGGTTGTGACGGGAACAGGGACACCCCCCCGTCTCCTACAGTCTGTCATTCACTCCGTGCTTTGGCCTCCGCAGGCTCAGAGTTAAAGGGTCGTCAGTCCTGCTGCCAACTCGCCTGTGCTCCCTAATCGCAGCCTCTCGCTCTTGTCTTCTGCTCTTTGCAGCTGCGGGACCATCACCGACACCGCACCAGGATCCGTCAGCACCATCTGCTGCAACGGGCTGGAGGGCCGTTACGTCACCGTCACCATCCCGGGCAGGGCGGAGTATCTCACCCTGTGTGAGGTCGAGGTCTACGGCACCCAGCCGGGGGATGAGTGCTAGGAAGCAGGAGTGACACAGTCCATGGTGCGGGGAAGCACCTCGCCCTGCACTGGGGGTGGGAGCGGGGAGGTTGGTGCAGGAATGTGCCACTGTCCCCTAATAAACTCCACTGGTCCCTTCCTGCGTCTCTCCTGTCGTTTGTCTCCATCCTGCACCGTTCTGGCCATGTGTCCCCTAGGCTTCCCTGCCCCTTCAGGCCACGTGGTTCTGATCCCACATGAGCCAGATGGCTTTTAATCCAGTAGTTCTGCTGCTGCTGCTGCTTCCAGCCCTTCCTTCATCCCAACGCCCACTGCCCATTCCCCAGCCTGCTCCCCCCTCTGAATACAACCCACTCTCTGGATCCCCTGCCCCTTCTCCCAACCTGGGGCTGAGGCACCTGTTCTCCATTCCCCCATCAACCCAATGCTCCTTCACAGCCCTCCCCCGAACTCCAGCTGCCCTGCTGTCACTGCTAGCCCTGGGCCATCAGCAGAGCGGGGCTGGCTTTGGCCTGTCCATCCATGAACTCTGCAGCTGCTTGGGCCCTTCTGGGATGCCTCTGACCCTGAGGAGCCCCAGGAGGGTGGAAGAGCAGAGCTGACAGCTGATATGGGGCCAGATTCCAGGCGGGTGCAATTGGGCACAACTCCACTGGTGGCATTGGGATTGCAGCCGCTCTGAATTTCACCCCTATATTGTGCACAGTGATCATGAGCCAGGCAGCGGCAACAAAGCGGTGCCCAGCCCCGAGCCTGGGCCGCGAGGTGACTATTAATGTGTGGAGGAGTACGGCCAAGTTCCCGTAGTAGTTTGATGTACGTCTGCTGTCATCATCCTGGTGTCCCCCCCACAGCTCGGCCGAGGCCCCTCAGTCCTGCCCCCAGCCTCCTGCTATCCCCAGAGAGCCATGTTTGCTGAGCAAACAGACATTTCATAGAATCATAGAATATCAGGGTTGGAAGGGACCTCAGGAGGTCAGCTAGTCCAACCCCCTGCTCAAAGCAGGACCAATTCCCAACTAAATCATCCCAGCCATTTGTGGCACTTTGTATTGTGACTCTGCTGTGGGCAAATGGCCAAAGGAAACATTGACTTTCTATAGACCAGGGGTTGGCAACCTTTCAGAAGCGGTGTGCCGAGTCTTCATTTATTCACTCTGATTTAAGGTTTCGCGTGCCAGTCATACATTTTAACGTTTTTAGAAGGTCTCTTTCTATAAGTCTATAATATATAACTAAACTATTGTTGTATGTAAAGTAAATAAGGTTTTTAAAATGTTTAAGAAGCTTCATTTAAAATTAAATTAAAATGCAGAGCCCCCCGGACCGGTGGCCAGGAACCAGGCAGTGTCAGTGCCACTGAAAATCAGCTCACGTGCCGCCTTCGGCACGCGTGCCATAGGTTGCCTACCCCTGCTATAGACTCATAGGCTTTAAGGTCAGAAGGGACTATCATGATCATCTAGTCTGACCTTCTGCACATTGCAGGCCACAGACCCTCACCCACCTACTCCTGGAACAACCCCCTAACCTCTGGCTGAGTTACTGACGTCCTTACATCACATGTTACAGAGAATCCACTGTTTACGCTAGTTACACCTACAAGTAGGGTGACCAGATGTCCTGATTTTATAGGGACAGTCCCGATTTTGGGGTCTTTTTCTTATATAGGCTTCTATTACCCCCCACCCCCATCCCGATTTTTCACATTTGCTGTCTGAACACCCTACCTACAAGTGACCTGTGCCCCATGCTGCAGAAGAAGGTGAAAAATCCTCAGGGTCTCTGCCAATCTGACCTGGGGGAAAATCCTTCCCGACTCCAAATGTGGTGATCAGTTAGACCCTGAGCATGTGGACAAGACCCACCAGCCAGACTCCTGGGGAAGAATTCTCTGTAGTAACTCAGAGCCCACCCCATCTAGCGTCCCGTCACCGGTCATTGAACATATTTGCTGTTAGCAGTCACAGATCGGCTACACGCCATTGTAGGCAGTCCCATCATACCATCCCCTCCATAAACTTATCAAGCTCAGTCTTGAAGCCAGTTAGGTTTTTTTAGCCCCACTGCTCCCCTTGGAAGGCTGTTCCACAACTTCACTGCTCTGATGGTTGGAAACCTTCACCTAATTTCAAGCCTAAACTTATTGTTAGAATCATAGAAGATTAGGGTTGGAACAGACCTCAGGAGGTCATCTAGTCCAACCCCCTGCTCAAAGCACGACCAACCCCAACTAAATCATCCCAGCCAGGGCTTTGTCAAGCTGGGCTTTAAAAACTTGTAAGGATGGAGATTCCACCACCTCCGTAGGTAACCCATTCCAGTGCTTCACCATCCTCCTAGTGAAATAGTTTTTCCTAATATCCAACCTAGACCTCCCCCACTGCAACTTGAGACCATTGCTCCTTGTTCTGTCATCTGCCACTACTGAGAACAGCTGAGCTCCATCCTCTTTGGAACCCCCCTTCAGGTAGTTGAAGGCTATCAAATCCTCCCTCACTCTTCTCTTCTGCAGACTAAATAACCCCAGTTCCCTCAGCCTCTCCTCATCAGTCATGTGCCCCACCCCCTAATCATTTCCGCTGCCCTCTGCTGGACTCTCTCCAATTTGGCCACATGCTTTCTGTAGTGGGGGCCCCAAAACTGGACACAATACTCCAGATGTGGCCTCACCAGTGCCAAATAGAGGGGAATAATCACTTGTTGGCCAGTTTATATCCATTTGTTCTTGTGTCAACATTAATACTTAACTTAAATAACTCCTCTCCCTCCCTGGTATTTATCCATCTGATGTATTTACAGAGAGCAATCAGATCTCCCCTCGGCCTTCTTTTGGTTAGGCTAAACAAGCCAAGCTCTGAGTCTCCTCTCATAAGGTAGGTTTGCCATTCCTCGGATCATCCTAGTAGCCCTTCTCTGCACCTGTTCCAGTTTGAATTCATCTTTCTTAAATGTGGGAGACCAGAGCTGCACACAGTGTTCCAGGTGAGGTCTCACCAGTGCCTTGTATAAGACACTAACACTTCCCTGTCTCTACTGGAAACACCTCGCCTGATACATCCTAGGACTGCATTAGCCTTTTTCATGGTCGCCTCACATTGGCGGCTCAGAGTCGTCCTGTGATCAACCAACACACCCAGGTCTTTCTCCTTCTCTGTCACTTCCAACTGATAAGCTTATAGCAAAATTTTTTGTTGTTAGTACCTGAGTGCCTGACCTTGCACGTTGCAGTATTAAATTTCATCCTATTGCTATTATTCCAGTTCGTTCAGACCTTCTTGCATGATACTCTGGTCCTCCTCCATGCTGACAATACCTCCCAACTTTGTGTCATCCGCAAATTTTATTAGCAAACTCCCACTTTTTGTGCCAAGGTCATTAATAAAGATGTGAAATATGATTGGTCCTAAGGCCGATCTCTGAAGAACTCCAGTTGTAGTCGTCCTCCAACCTGACAGATCACCTATCAGTATGGCCTACGGTAGTCTCCCCTTTATCCACCTTTCAATTCTCAAATTAATCCCCATCTTCTCCAATGTAACTAATAATTTCCCATGTGGAACTGTATCAAATGCCTTATGGAAATCCAGGTAGATTAGATCTACTGCATTTCCTTTGTCTAAAAAAATCAGTTATCTTCTCAAAGAAGGAGATCAGGTTGGTCTGGCATGATCTACCTTTTGTAAAAACGTGTTGTATTTAATCCCAATTACCATTTACCTCTATGTCCTTAACTACTTTCTCTTTCAAAATTTGTTCCAAGACCTTGCATACTATTGAGGTCAAACTAACAGGCCTGTAGTTTCCTGGATAATTTTTCTTCCCTTTCTTAAAACTAGGTACTATATTAGCAATTCTCCAGTTGTAGGATAAAACCTCTGAGTTTGCAGATTCATTAAAAATCCTTGCTATTGGGCCGTAATTTCATGAGCCAGCTCCTTTAATATACTTGGACGGAGATTATGCAGGCACCCAGTTTAGTCCCATTAAACTGTTTGAGTTTTAATTCCATCTCAAATTTGGTCATTTTGATTTCCGTATCCTTATTCCCTTTAGCCACCCGGCCCCTACCTGTAAGCTCTTCATTACCATTATTAAAAACTCAGGCACAGTATTTGTTTAGGAGTTGTGCCATGCCTAGATTATCTTTCATCTCCACCCCATATCTGCAGAGGCTTCTGCTGCTTGATCTTGTAATGTGATTAACTCCATTTATTCACTGGGCAAAAACACTTCCACACACTCTTCAGGAATATCGCTGCAGGAACTGGGAGTGGAAGTCTGTGATGGTTTATAAGACAATCCTCAGCGTCTCCACTGGGGGCAGTGGCGTCACCCTGGAGGAAGGGAAGGGAAGGCAACTGGGGAGAAGATGCTGGGCTGATCCCTCGCTCCTGCCTGGGCTGGGGGTTCTTCCCTGAGCAACCCTCTGAAGAGAAGGGTTGAGAGCCTCAGCCCTGAGCCCACTGAACCCTCAGCTGGCAGAGCCCTGGGACTCTGCTGTAGGAGGCATTGCAGATGCAGAAGGGTTGGCTGGTCCCTGCCGGTACTCCTCCATCTCTAATGGCCCTGGTGCAGGGATACAGGAGGGCTCGGCTCTGCAGGAGTCTGTGGAACAGGCCCAGAGCCAGGGCCGGCTCCAGGCACCAGCGCAGTAAGCAGGTGCTTGGGGCAGCCAATGGGAAGGGGCGGCACGTCCGGCTCTTCGGCGGCAATTCGGCGGTGGGTCCCTCAGTCCCTCTCCGTGGGAAGGACCTGCCGCCGAATTGCAGCCGAAGATTGAAGCGGTGGCGGTAGAGCTGCCGCCGAAGTGCTGCCAATCGCGCCCCCCCCCCCCCCGGCCGCTTGGGGTGGCAAAAACACTGGAGCTGGCCCTGCCCAGAGCGGCCTGATTCATGGGGGAAGCCTGAATCTGACCCTGAAAAAGGATCATGTTCTGGGTGTGATGAGGGGTCTTTACCCTTTCCTGGCTGTAGGCACCAGGCAAGGGATGAGGCCAGCCTGAGCTCATTCATAACCCATCACCAAAGCCTACCCCATCATCCAACCTTCAAACCGTCACTGACCCTGACCCCATCACCCAACCCCACATTCTCACCCATCCCCACGCCTCCATCACCAAACGTCACCCGTCACTGAACCCAACCCCGTCATTCAATCCCACCCCATCACCCACGCACGGAGGTTATCCTCATGGCAGGGCATGAAGGGAGACAGCACATGTGCAGGCTGAGTGGACACTGCTACCAAAGTTTTCTCCAATCAGCAGCACAAGGACGCAAGTGCACCTACAATGGAGCACCCATAAGGACGGACACACATTGCGAAGAATCATCATTACTGCACAAGGTGAGTACCTTCCTCTTTTTGCATCCCAGGATCGCATTCGCTCTTTTGGCCATGGCATAACACCAGGAACTCATATTCAGCCACCCCCAAATCTTTTTCAGAGTCGCTGCTTCTCAGGATAGAGTCCCCCATCCTGTAAGGATGGCCTATATTCTTTGTTCCCAGATGTATACATTTACCTGTACACTCCTCGGGGAATTCTGCACCACTGCACATGCACAGAATTCATGTGCTGCACAGATACTTTTTTCATAGCAGAAAATACATTCTGCCCCGAAGTTCTACAGTTATGCCTTTTGCCCACCATGGCACCAGAAGAGAGAGTAGTCACTCCTGGGCATGAGCAGCCCCAGCTGAGGATAGGGAAGAGAAGACATTACATTCCTTACAGTGCCCTGCCCTTGGGGCCACACCAGGGGGCATGAGATATGGGGGGACGGACAGCATGGGGCATATGGGGCTGCTGGGGAGTCACAGACTGGGGTTCAGAAGGGCTAGTGGGGGGACAGACTGGAGTGGGGGTGCAGGGACACAAGGGGGAAGAGGGGCGTGTGTGCAGGGACACATTGGGAGACGGGCAGATGTGCCTGACTGAATGAGAGTGGCTAGGGATCAGCCAGTGTCTGCATGGGGGAGACTCTCTAACAATTCCTCCCCATCCCCCCCCAAAAAGTTCTATACTTCTCCCACCCAACAACCCTTTAAGTTCACACCCAGGCTCTTTCCCAGCAATTACTTCCCTCTTCCTCAGCTCCTCCGTTACTCCTGACTCCCCAAAGCCTTTGCACTGCTTCTGAGGGGTTGGGAAATACATTTCTGTATTGTAGTTTAAATGAATTATTACTCAAAGTTCTGTATTAAGATGCTGTGATAAACTCAGGACAGACAGCTGCAAGGGGTGTGTGTGTTAAAGGTATTCAGGGCATCGTGGCCAGATATTACCCCCTCTTTCCATGGATTTCTGCCCTTGCCAAATAATTCAACTGCGAAATCCAATACATTTTTATTTGACTCCGTCTCCCATCCTTTCAGCGAGAAGACCCAGTCCATCTCGACGAAAAATCCTAAGGGCCTTACCTTTACCCTCTATAAAATTTGTCCCACAGAGAAAATAAAGGAAGGTTTCAGGTCTGACCACCGAGGTCAGAGGTTGGTTCCCACCTTTACTGGTCTGCCTAAGGGTTTTCCGGAATACCCTTATGTGGTAGCGACAGCCACGGGCAACCCTGCGTTGCTGCTTCCCACAACAGCTACGCTCTGCAAACCTCTCCTGTTTAGTCAAGTGTTTATGCTTGCTGACCCCAGCCCCTTACTGAGAGACAGCCAAGCCACTTGACTCTGGGGACACCCGAGCCATCCCCTAATCACTCCAATCGGAATGATTTCTTGAGCGCCTGGAATCGCTCCGGCCGTTCTCGAGACAAAATTATCTCTCTGGGCAAAACCAAGTGGGGAGAACAGGTTAGGGGGCTTCCCTTATCTAAGCCAGCAAGTCAGAGGCTCCATACCTCTGCTTGCCCTCTGCATCAGGGACAAACCCCATAACAATCCCTCCCAGAGCCGCTGGGCCTTACTGGTTACTGTACCAAATAAAAATAAACGAGTCGGACTCCCGGATGGTAACAGCCAATCACAGAAGTCCTGCCGCAGTCGCCACTTGTTAGGTACAAGAACCAGAATGGATAAGGCAGCAGGGAGCCCCTAACAATTAATGAGCTCTCAGTCCTTTACTGTGAGACCAGCATCTGTCATCTGATTGGCCATCACCCTCTACCATGTAATTTTTCTCCCCCT
The DNA here is from genome assembly GCF_028017835.1 of Emys orbicularis. Taxonomy (NCBI): domain Eukaryota; kingdom Metazoa; phylum Chordata; order Testudines; family Emydidae; genus Emys; species Emys orbicularis. The sequence continues at coordinate 3,228,500 of NC_088684.1, read as the reverse complement.
TCCTATGATGGATAATGATACGAGTGAAGACAGGCCTATGTAAACCAAACAGAAAGTGTTGTTTGGGGAGATGTATACAAAGTGGGGACAAGGGCAGCGAGGAGACATGAACTGAAACGTATTCTTCTACAGGTACAGTAACCTCGTGAACGCGGGGCATGAAGCCAGGACCCAAATCAATACCAGAGGGGGTACAAGGTCAGTGTGACATACATAGATCACGCTTCCGTCGGTCGCTCAGGACCTCTATCCCTTAGCTCGTATCGAGCCTCGAGAGAGGAACACTGGGGCGATCCCTCGTTGGTCTGTTCTTCCTCGATGACACCAAGGCAGGTTTCCGCGATGACAGCGGGCGTCTGAAGGCGGATGATAACGGCTGTGACTGTGACGGGTAACTGGTCCGGCGTCTAGACAGCCTGTTGGAGCAAGACGCGCACCAGCCTCTGGGATGGGCAGCAGCCCCTAACTGAGCTCACTGCCGGCCTTCTAAAGATTCTAAGGCGGGAAACCCCGTAGAATCCTCGTGCAAAACCGGTTTGAGCTGGTTCTTGTTTACCACTGTACCACTGCTGACCGTTGAAAAGGGCGGGAAGCATTCTAGCTAACCCTCAGGTCACATGACCAATACTCCATTTTAGATTATAACATGGATGCCACCCAAATACAATAAACAATGATAATACAAACACAGACTTTAGGATTTTGCCCCTAACACCCAGGAGTACCTGTACTGAAACACAAATTATTTGCTTGCACCCAGTTTGCCAAGCAGTCTAGAACGCTCTGAATCAGTGACCTGTCCTCTTCATTATTTACCTCTCCCCCAGTTTTTGTCATCTGGAAATTTCATCAGTCATGATATTATGTTTTCTTCCTGGTCACTGATAAAAATGCTAAATAGCATTGGGTCAACAACCAATCTTGAGGAACCCTGCTGGAAACAGAGCCACTCAATAACAAGTCCCCATTTACAGTTACATTTTTGAGACCAATCAGCTGCTCCATTATCTTGCCCAGGATCGATGACAGGCCTATAATTACCCTGGTCATCCTGTTTACCATTTTAAAAAACTGGCACAACTTTAGCTTTCTTCCAGTCTTCTGGAACTTCCCCAGTGCTCCAAGTCTTATGAAAATCAACACTAGCAATCCAGCAAGCTCCTCAGCCAGCTCTTTTAAAACTCTTGGGGGCAAGTTATCTGGATCTGCTGATTTAAAAATGTCTGACTTTATTAGTTTCTGTTTAATATGCTCCAGAGAGATACTAGTGGAACAGAAAGAATGTTATCGTCACCGTGTGACAAGAGTGTATCATTTGTTCCCCCTCCCAAAATACAGAACCATTCACTTTTACTTCTGTGATCAGTTCCCTTCTGTTAGGACAATGCTAACCCTAACCACTGGCCTAAAGATTATAAGACAGGGGCCAGGGCTGTCAGCTCCTCCATTCATTTTGTGAATGGTGCCTCAGTACAAACTTCTTTTTTCCCCAAAAAAAAACTATTTGGTGAATTCATGTCAAATTTGTGACTAGTTCTGGCTCACCGCAACATGCATGTTTCAGTGAATTTCCTATTAGCGGAATAAATTAATCGCCCACCTCTAATTCTCAGGTCAGAGCTGGAGCCAAAAGCAGTTTAGCACCATCTGGGATGTTCTAAGGTGTTTTCTGGACTCTGAGTTGAGAACAAACCCATAAAGCGTCACTGAACAGTGAACAAACCTGAAACCACAAGAGACATTTCACTACTAGACTGTGAAAGACAGCGACTCGTATCCCAACTGGCCACATCCCCTCTCCATGTAAACCCTACGGCCAGGAGCTCCTGAGGGGGGAGAGCTCTCTAGTCCCTCTGTTGCTGAAAAGTGTTGTCACAGAGCTTCATTTGTATAGGAAACCTACCCACAATTCTTCTAGTGGCTCATGGGTGGTCACCATAGCTATCTAGGAACTTGGATTTTGGGGGTAGTGAGCCCCCCCCCAAAGAGGCTCACAGGGGGGAATGAACTCATTTATAAGCAGCTAGGATTCTGCTGAAAAGTCCCATGTGCTCTTGTCTTCCTGTTTCTGGAGATTTTGCTGTGAGAGATAACAAAGAGTGAGGACTTTGCTGCAATAGCTGTTGCAGGGACTTTGTGGCAAGAAAGAATCTAGAGGACAGCCGCTGCAGGAGAAGCAGGTGGACTCTGGTGAGGCCGTCCCTACCCAGCCAGCGTCTTAATAAAGTTGAATCTTTAATAAAGCTGAATCACTAATCTGGGTTAGATGGTGGCACCTCTGGACAAGCAGCTGCCTTGGGACAGGAGACAGGGCTGCAAACAGACATTTGGATGACTGCTACTCCCTGATGCCAACCATGAGCAGGGCTTGGTGGATGAGTGAGGTGGCCAAGGGGCTATCACCTGGGAGACCTTCTCACGGGCACATGGGAAGGGAGTAAGAGAGACGGCTGCCAAAATTACTGGAGGGCAGGGCAGGCATTTTACTCTTTATTTGCATATATATCCTGTGACTGTGTTATTTCACGTTGGACTGTTTTCCTTCCCATGGTAAAGAATTCGTTGTTTGCACAAAGTCTCAGGCAGCTTGTCAGTGGTGAAGTTCTGTATGTTCAGGGCACTGAGGGAGGCTGTTTCATTTCCCCAGAATTCTGGGTGGGACCTTGAGTGGGTTTAGTTGATTGTCAAGAGGGACACTACATGTATTCACCCACTTATTGCTGTGTTAGCCACCTGGCAGAAGGGGGACAGAGGATTGGAGTCGAACTTGTATTCAAATTAGGGAGTTCGTTCTTATTCCGTGAGCCAGAATTACAGCCAGCTCTGGAGCTCCTGGATGACGGGATCGTGCATCAGCATCGATATGGCTTCTCTCCAGTCCACGCTGGATGCTGAACTCATAGCTAGCCAATGCAGCCATCCATGTCCGCCCATAACATCTAGCTCGGCACTTGTCAACACATAAACTAATGGGTCGTTGTCTGTCCACACCTGGAACTGAGCTCCATACAGATACATGCCTCTCAGCCCATCAGTTCCCAAAAGCCTGCAAGGGATGAGGACGTTTCTGTTCCGTACTTTGTGGACTTTTTAAGATTTGTCTTGTATTTCCTTTTCTCGTTGCTGGACTGGTATCCGCTGCTGAGGTCATTCCATGGGCGTGTAATAGCAGCGTCATTCTTCACGAATCTGAGGTAGTAGCCATTAAATCCTAGCAAGGGCTTGAGCTCTCGGTCATTTGGCAGGCAGGGCCGTGTAGCAAGAGCCTCTGCTTGATCAGGGGTTGTACTTACACCCTCCTGTGAGACTATGTCCCAACTACATGATGGACATTCTGCAGAACTGCTGTATCTCAGCTGACGGCTTTAGTCCGTGGGCTCCAAGCTGGTCTAACACTTCCAGGAGACTTTCTTCATGCTCCTTCAGACATCTCCCATATAGAATCAGGTCACCAGATAGACCAATACCTGCAACAAGTTCATGTGTCCCACAACTTTCTCCATTAGATGCTGAAATGTGCCAGGCGCTCCAGCTGTGCCCAGTGGCGGATTAGCCAATGGGCCTGCGAGGCCTATACCCCCTAGGGGCCTTGGCCAATTGGGGGGCTGTGGAAAAATGGGCACCCCGCCCCCAGTAGAAATCCGCCGTGGGGCAGCAGAAGCCCAGAGGCCTGACAGAAATGCCAGGCGGGTGGGGCTCGGGAAGCCCCAGTGCCTGGACCCTCGCTTAGGCTCTGGATCTGGCGAAGGTCTCGCTCCCTGCTGTGGCGGGGGAACAGAGCTTCTCCGGTCTCGGGGCTCCATGCGGGGGGGAGTGGGGGCAGAAAGCCGCAAATGGGTTGTGGGGCTGCAGTGACATATACGCAGTCAGCACGGGGTTAGTTGAAATCCCCCATTATTAGCGAGTTTTCTATTTTTCTAGCCTCTCTAATCTCCAGAAGCGTTTTGCAATCACCATCCTGGTCAGGTGATCGGTAGGATATTCCTACTGATCTGTTCTTGTTATTCAAGCAGGGAATTTCTATCCAGAAAGATTCTGTGGCACAGCTTGAGTCATTTAAGATTTTTACTATATTTAACACTCTGCTTTTTCACATATAGTGCCACTCCCCCAACAGCACGGCCTACTCTGTCATTCCGATATATTTTGTACCCTGGTAAGACCATGTGTCATTGATTATCCTCATTCCGCCAAGTTTCTGGGATGCTTGTCATAGGAATATCCTCATTTAACACCAGTTACCCAAGTTCACCCGTCCCTCACCTTGGGCTTCTCTGCTGTGGGATCAGCACCAGCCCAGTCAGCGGGCACCAGACCAGCGTCCAATCCAGAGGGCTGGTTTCACTGCAGATGTCGCAGGAGATGGGCCATGAGAGGAAACTCCTCCTTTAAACGCAGCAGGAAATGCTCAGCCTGGGGGTGAGCTTAGGGCTCCAGCTGAAGTTGCCATTCCTTGCACCTTGGGCCCAGAAGGCTCCTGGCTTCATCATGCGCATGTTTTCCTCGGCCCCTCAGTGAGGCTGCTGACCAGGTTTCACAGCTGTAGCAGTGACATACTGACCAGGCCACCTACTGAGACTAGATCAAAGAGCCCATTTCGCACTGGACCTGGCAGGAGGATCTCCACGAGAGCCCCGCAACTCGCTCCCCCCACTGATCTGAAATAGCCTGGGCTACGGGACCTGGACACCCTGAAAAACCACCTGTGAGACAGGGCTTTGGAGAGGGCCAAGGGTTTGCTGCCCACATTGATGTGAGGGTGGAAAGGAGTCTGGCTGGAGGTGGCTGGCTGGCAGGAGTTTGCCCTGGTGCCGGCTTCTCTTGCAGTACGAATGGCAGGTAAGAGCGGCTGAAACCTGGCTTGTCCAGGTGTCTTTTGTGTAATTACTTAAATGGAAACAAACAAACAAACTCTGACCAAGACATTTAACTGCCTTGTGCATCGCTTTCCCCGTCTATGAAATGGGGATGACGATCTCACGCAGGTGGGTTGGGAGGGAATGTTTTCAAGTGCTGGCAATAGCCATGCACAAGGAGCTGCAGAAGGCAAAGTGTTATGTGTCCCTTTGGCCTTAAATGATACCAACTCTACCTCTGTTGGTTGTATCACGACCTCTTCTCATCCACGTGTAGCACAAGGTCCAGTGTGCTTCAGAAGCAGCAATGGGAACAGCAAATTATGGACTAGAAACTGCTGACCATTGGGAGAACTTCCTCATTCCTGCCAGGAAGTGCCCCCCTCCAGGGGCGCTGGACAGGGGAGGGCAGGGTGCCATGCCTGCCTTACCTGCCTTAAGGGCGAGCGATGGGGGAAAGGGCCTCGGGGGAAAGAGGCGGAGTAGAGGGCAGGGTTATGGTTTGGGCACCAGTGGCCCCCCCACTTCTAGGGAACTTCCAGCACTCCTGCCTCCTGCCCTCCCAGCAGGAAGTTTTGGCACTGACTGAAGCTGGGAGCATGAGGCAAGCAAGCAGACAGGGGGCAGCTCGACTGCAATCCTGCTCTGTTTCCTTACAGACTAAAACTTTCTTGCTGGTGGCTTGTCGGGGTGGGTCTGGGCTGAGGGGAACACACACTGACACACAATGCAGAGCATATTGAGAAGTCTCAGGCCCAGTTGGCAAAAGTTGGGTAAAAAGCCAGAAAGCAGCCTTCCCCTGTCTTGAACAACCCCATCCTGGGACCGTGAACAGGAGGGGGGTTACCCAAGCAAAACCATGAAAAGTCGATACCTGTGTGTAGTTAACCTGAGAATGGGCTAGGTCCCATTTTTACATATAGACATTGTAAGGAAAAATGCATGTGCACACCCGAGTTCCCTTCCCCTTCATCGGGCTCATCCACGCTCCTCTGGAGGGACTGGCTATATCGTGGGGGAGACTCAAACAGGACCTGGCTTGTGGCCTGTCCGGAGTCCCCCACTGCCTCTCCTCCTCCTTGCTGTTCATGGCAGGCGTCTGTCTGTGGCTCCTGTGAGGTCTGTAAGCCAAGTATACCATGCAGTTCCTTCTAGAAGTGGCAGGTCTGTGACAAAGCAGCAGATCTATTGTTGCACTCCCTGGCCTTGTGGTATCCCAGGGGAAGTTCCTTCGTTTTCATGTGGCACTGCTGCTGATCCCTGTCGCACCCCTTTGCCTGTATCCTCATGCAACTAATCATCATTCAACAGGAACCCTTATCTGGTGTCCGTCTGCTTTGGCCACAGATGGTTTCAGTGGCCTGGGTTCTTAGACACTAACTGCTGGTGCCTCCACCTGACTGTTTAAGGGAGTCAGGAACCCTCCTGTGCCTCCCTGTGTGGTTTCAACTGCCCACAACCAGGTATTTACCCCTATGACTAGCCTGATACCTTGTCTGTGCACTCTTCTGGCACCTCTGTAGTGCATGAACCAACAATCAAGGGGAAATAGAGAGGAAGCAGAGGAAGGGAAGGGGAAGAGGGATTTGAAGTGGGCACATCAGTAACAAAATACAACCGGCAAGTAACACAACCCTTGGGGTGGATTTCCCTGGATTCACGAGTCCAGTTTACCCCCACTGGTGGGCTCCATAATACAGAGGAACCCATGTACCTCGATGAGGCACTGCAAGCCTGAAGCTGCTTGAGTGCAGTGGGGTGATGAGGGCACCTCTCTGCAGCTGCAATAGGGGTTACTCACAGTGGGAAAAGTCCCCACGGCACAGGGGGCCTCCTCCGTGTTTCCAAGAGCAGCTGCCCTCTCCCAGAGCGGTTCAGCAAATCCCTTTAAGGGCAAAATAGGCAACATCCCAGGCTGGGGGAGGCAGTGAGGGGATCACCCGTGCTCCTCTGAGGCATGGGGAAGACAGAAAGTGGAGTGTCCGTGCTCCCCTCAGGCTGGGGGGGAAACAGGCAGGCGATGGACAGCGCTCCCCTGAGCTGGGGGGGCGGGGAGAAAGGGGATCGCCTGCACTCCCTCAGGCCGGGAGAGACGTGTTTGTAATTGGAGAAGGGCTGCCAGTGAAGGGCAGATAGGGAGGGTGCATTTATTTTTCTCAGGTTTCTGGGGATCAGCCAGATGTAGTTGTTTGTCAAAGGGGTGTGTAACCCAGGTGCCCTATAGAGCGATATCTCTTTAAGAGATCTATGGTGTGGGGATAGCACTGAGTTGTGTCTGGGTCCTGGTTTCTAGGCAGGTGCACAATTAGCTCTCCTCAGCCAGAAGTTTCTGGAATTGGGTGTGGTAGTTCTGGGTATGCTCAATAGGTTCCCTGTTGCTGGACTTGACTCCATGAGGGCAAGTAGTCAGGGCAGCTGCTTTGCAGAAGGCCATGTGCCCTGTGCGGGTTGGGAGAAGCTGAGCCCAGGAGCAGAAAGCAGGCTGTTGTCCCTAACTCTGAAGCATTTTGCAGCAGGTTAGTGATATTGGCAGGGCCGGCTCCAGGCACCAGCGCAGCAAGCACGTGCCTGGGGCGGCAAGCCACGGGGGGCGGCCTCTCGGTCGCTGTGAGGGCAGCAGTGAGGCCGCCTTCGGTGGTGTGCCTGCGGGAGGTCCGCCGGTCCCACGGATTTGGCGGTAATTAGGCGGCGGGGACGCTGAAGGCGCAGCATCAGCGGACCTCCCGCAGGCACGTCGCCGAAAGCTGCCTCACTGCCGTGCTTGGGGCGGCAAAAGACATAGAGCTGCCCCTGGACATTGGTAACCCTCCAACAGGGAAGTCCGGTCAGTGTTAATTATAGAAAGGGAAAATTGGGAGGGAAAAATTAACTTTTTATTTTAATTCTAAACTTTGTTGTTTGGTTTTAGCCAAACAGAGCTGTGAGCCGGCGACCGAGGCTGGGCCAGGAGTCAAGGCCTGGGCTGAGGCTGGGGCTGTGGCCAGGAGTGGCGCCGCGAGCTGGGCTGCGGGCGGGGCCAGAGCAGAGCTGGGGGCAAAGCGGGGCTGGGTGGCGCTCCCTCTGCACCCACCCCTGGGGGCTGCCCAGGCCCCACCATGCCTCTCTGAATGTTCCTTTGCACCCCCTAGGGGACGCACCCCACACTTTGGGGGCCACTGGTGCAGACACTGCGTTACTTATATCTGCTGTTTGCTGTCCTTCTTGTCAATTTCACAGCTCACTGTTAGAGCCCTGAAATTGACAAGACAGGCTGGTAGGCTTCCTGCTGAGAACCCCTGCTGGGCTCAAAGCTCAGACTGTCACCCCGAGATGGGTGGGAGTTCCAGCTAGAGCCCTGCTGCCCCCGGGCTCCCGGCTCCCTGCTGGGAATCCAGCTGCCCTCCGGCTTCCTGCTGCCCCCTGGACTCCCTGCTCCCCACCAGGAGCCTGGCTGCCCCTATAGGGCTCCATGCTCCCTGTTCCTCACAGGGAGCCCGGCTGTGCCCAGGGTTCTGGCTGCTGCTCCCTGTCGGGAGCCCCACTCTCCCCCGGGGCTCTCTGCTCCCCACACCGCACTGTGAGCCCAGCTCCAACCTCCCAGACTCTCCGCTCCCTGTCAGGAGCTCAGCCAGGAGGATGGCTGCCAAGCTCCTGGTGGGGAGTGGGGACTGGGGAGCCCGGGGACAGCCAGGATCCATGTGGGGTGCAGGAGCCCAGGAGGCAGCCAGGCTCGTGGTAGGGAGCTCCGCGTGGAGTGGTAGCCGTGTTCCCAGCAGGGAGTGGAGCTGGGAGGCCGGGCAGAAGCTGGGCTCAGTGGGGAGCTCCACTCGGTGCTGAGAGCCCCCCACACTGCCCCTCTTACATCGCTGGAAGCGTCCTGGTGAGGCCGTGCACCACTGACAGAAGGAGGGTTGTGTGGACATGGAAAAACCACAGTAATTACAGCTGTAAGTTGGCCTAACATCGGTCAACATAAGTTTGTAGTGTGGACATGCCCTGAGACGCAAGTGAACTCAGCCTAAGCTTCTAGGAACTCTGATCTCACGTGTCTGGGGGAATCAAGCAGATTAAGTTGTTTGTCAAGGGAGTGTGTTTAGTTTTCCCAGGTTTCCGGGGTCTCAACTGGATTTAGTTGGGCAAGATATACAAGGCATTAGGTATATTTGAACCCAGCCCTTCTTGTACTGCTAGTTACAAGGTAGAAGGTTACATACAGAGGGGGGGCAGCTTGTATTCAAATTAGACAAACTTGACTCTTCATTAGAAGCACAGGTCACACCCTCGTTGGTCCATGTCAGCTTCTAAACTAATAACCAGAGGCGGAACCACCCATCGGGAACTGAAAAAAAGCAGCTGGACTTCGCTTCCCAAGCTCAGTCGCCCACAGACGGTGGCAATATCGGAGAACAAGGCTGTAGCTGTTGAACCACCTGGAAGCGAACTGAAGTTTCTGCCTATCTCACAAAATCGGTGACTGAGCTGCCCAGGTGAGCTGGAGAGTCCCTCTTCACCTTTTCCCCAGCTGGTCAGTAGCTTTTGTACCTGCCTTCCCCTTCAGCCAAGCGAGGACATGATCCTCCTAATGTCAACCCTTCCCAGAGGACGTGCACCTAGCTAGCAATTCGGTGAGGGTGCAATTCACCCCAGTGCCATGAGCCAGCAACAGAGCCGGGCTCCAGCTGAGTCCTCAAACGAGGGTGGCAGTGGGACTGCAATGGTGATTGGGCGTCTGCGTCCAAGGGGGATCCAGTGGACATAGTGTACTTAGATTTCCAGAAAGCCTTTGACAAGGTCCCTCACCAAAGGCTCTTACGTAAATTAAGTTGTCATGGGATAAAAGGGAAGGTCCTTTCATGGATTGAGAACTGGTTAAAAGACAGGTAACAAAGGGTAGCAATAAATGGTAAATTTTCAGATTGGAGAGGGGTAACTAGTGGTGTTCCCCAAGGGTCAGTCCTAGGTCCAATCCTATTCAACTTATTCATAAATGATCTGGAGAAAGGGGTAAACAGTGAAGTTTGCAGATGATACTAAACTGCTCAAGATAGTTAAGACCAAAGCAGACTGTGAAGAACTTCAAAAAGATCTCACAAAACTAAGTGATTGGGCAACAAAATGGCAAATGAAATGTAATGTGGATAAATGTAAAGTAATGAACATTGGGAAAAATAACCCCAACTATACATACAATATGATGGGGGCTAATTTAGCTACAACTAATCAGGAAAGAGATCTTGGAGTCATCGTGGATAGTTCTCTGAAGACGTCCACGCAGTGTGCAGTGGCAGTCAAAAAAGCAAACAGGATGTTAGGAATCATTAAAAAAGGGATAGAGAATAAGACGGAGAATATCTTATTCCCTTATATAAATCCATGGTATGCCCACATCTTGAATACTGTGTACAGATGTGGTCTCTTCATCTCAGAAAAGATATACTGGCATTAGAAAAAGTTCAGAGAAGGGCAACTAAAATGATTAGGGGTTTGGAACGGGTCCCATATGAGGAGAGATTAAAGAGGCTAGGACTTTTCAGCTTGGAAAAGAGGAGACTAAGGTGGGATATGATAGAGGTATATAAAATCATGAGTGGTGTGGAGAAAGTGAATAAGGAAAAGTTATTTACTTGCTCCCATAATATAAGAACTAGGGGCCACCAAATGAAATTAATGGGCAGCAGGTTTAAAACAAATGAAAGGAAGTTCTTCTTCACACAGTGCACAGTCAACCTGTGGATCTCCTTGCCTGAGGAGGTTGCAAAGGCTAGGAGTATAACAGGGTTTAAAAGAGAACTAGATAAATTCATGGAGGTTAAGTCCATTAATGGCTATTAGCCAGGATGGGTAAGGAATGGTGTCCCTAGCCTCTGTTTGTCAGAGTGTGGAGATGGATGGCAGGAGAGAGAACACTTGATCATCACCTGTTAGGTTCACTCCCTATGGGGCACTGGGCATTGGCCACTGTCACTAGACAGGATACTGGGCTGGATGAACCTTTGGTCTGACCCAGTACGGCCATTCTTATGTTCTTATGAATTTCTCTCTAAGTGATGTAGATGCACAAGGAACAGGCAGGATTTTCTGACAGGTTAACCCCCGTTGTCTAGGAAGGATTGTGAGTCAACTCTCACATGTTTGGCCAGTGCTCAAGCCAGTCAGAAGACAAGGCAAGAAGCTGGCTGTGTGACCGCTTTCCTCCAGCTGGGTGTTCACCGAGCTAACCCTTCGATGGTCCTGTTTAAACTCCATTTTTATTCATAGATTCATAGATTCTAGGACTGGAAGGGACCTCAAGAGGTCATCGAGTCCAGTCTCCTGCCCTCATGGCAGGACCAAATTCTGTCTAGACCATCCCTGATAGACATTTATCTAACCTACTCTTAAATATCTCCAGAGATGGAGATTCCACAACCTCCCTAGGCAATTTATTCCAGTGTTTAACCACCCTGACAGTTAGGAACTTTTTCCTAATGTCCAACCTAAACCTCCCTTGCTGCAGTTTAAGTCCATTGCTTCTTGTTGTATCCTTAGAGGCTAAGGTGAACAAGTTTTCTCCCTCCTCCTTATGACACCCTTTTAGATACCTGAAAACTGCTATCATGTCCCCTCTCAGTCTTCTCTTTTCCAAACTAAACAAACCCAATTCTTTCAGCCTTCCTTCATAGGTCATGTTCTCTAGACCTTTAATCATTCTTGTTGCTCTTCTCTGGACTCTCTCCAATTTCTCCACATCTTTCTTGAACTGTGGTGCCCAGAACTGGACACAATACTCCAGTTGAGGCCTAACCAGCGCAGAGTAGAGTGGAAGAATGATTTCTCGTGTCTTGCTCACAACACACCTGTTAATACATCCCAGAATCATGTTTGCTTTTTTTGCAACAGCATCACACTGTTGACTCATATTTAGCTTGTGGTCCACTATAACCCCTAGATCCCTTTCTGCCGTACTCCTTCCTAGACAGTCTCTTCCCATTCTGTATGTGTGAAACTGATTTTTCCTTCCTAAGTGGAGCACTTTGCATTTGTCTTTGTTAAACTTCATCTTGTTTACCTCAGACCATTTCTCCAATTTGTCCAGATCATTTTGAATTATGACCCTGTCCTCCAAAGCAGTTGCAATCCCTCCCAGTTTGGTATCATCTGCAAACTTAATAAGTGTACTTTCTAAGCCAATATCTAAGTCGTTGATGAAGATATTGAACAGAGCCAGTCCCAAAACAGACCCCTGCGGAACCCCACTCATTATACCTTTCCAGCAGGATTGGGAACCATTAATAACTACTCTCTGAGTACGGTTATCCAGCCAGTTATGCACCCACCTTATAGTAGCCCCATCTAAATTGTATTTGCCTAATTTATCAATAAGAATATCATGCGAGACCGTATCAAATGCCTTACTAAAGTCTAGGTATACCACATCCACAGCTTCTCCCTTATCCACAAGACTCGTTATCCTATCAAAGAAAGCTATCAGATTGTTTTGACACTGGTTTGTTCTTTACAAATCCATGCTGGCTATTCCCTGTCACCTTACCACCTTCCAAGTGTTTGCAGATGATTTCCTTAATTACTTGCTCCATTATCTTCCCTGGCACAGAAGTTAAACTAACTGGTCTGTAGTTTCCTGGGTTGTTTTTATTTCCCTTTTTATCGATGGGCACTATATTTGCCCTTTTCCAGTCTTCTGGAATCTCTCCCGTCTCCCATGATTTTCCAAAGATAATAGCTAGAGGCTCGGATACCTCCTCTATTAGCTCCTTGAGTATTCTAGGATGCATTTCACCAGGCCCTGGTGACTTGCAGGCATCTAACTTTTCTAAGTGATTTTTAACTTGTTCTTTTTTTATTTTATCTTCTAAACCTACCCCCTTCCCATTAGCATTCACTATGTTAGGCATTCCTTCACACTTCTCGGTGAAGATCGAAACAAAGAAGTCATTAAGCATCTCTGCCATTTCCAAGTTTCCTGTTACTGTTTCTCCCTCCTCACTGAGCAGTGGGCCTACCCTGTCTTTGGTCTTCCTCTTGCTTCTAATGTATTGATAAAAAGTCTTCTTGTTTCCCTTTATTCCCCTAGCTAGTTTGAGCTCATTTTGTGCCTTTGCCTTTCTAATCTTGCCCCTGCATTCCTGTGTTATTTGCCTATATTCATCCTTTGTAATCTGTCCTAGTTTCCATTTTGTATAGGACTCCTTTTTATTTTTTAGATCATGCAAGATCTCGTGGTTAAGCCAAGGTGGTCTTTTGCCACATTTTCTATCTTTCCTAACCAGCGGAATAGCTTGCTTTTGGGCCCTTAATAGTGTCCCTTTGAAAAACTGCCAACTCTCCTCAGTTGTTTTTCCCCTCAGTCTTGATTCCCATGGGACCTTACCTATCAGCTCTCTGAGCTTACCAAAATCCGCCTTCCTGAAATCCATTGTCTCTATTTTGCTGTTCTCCCTTCTACCCTTCCTTAGAATTGCAAACTCTATGATTTCGTGACCACTTTCACCCAAGCTGCCTTCTACTTTCAAATTCTCAACGAGTTCCTCCCTATTTGTTAAAATCAAGTCTAGAACAGCTTCCCCCCAGTAGCTTTTTCAACCTTCTGAAATAAAAAGTTGTCTGCAATGCAGTCCAAGAATTTGTTGGATAGTCTGTGCCCCGCTGTGTTATTTTCCCAACATATATCTGGATAGTTGAAGTCCCCCATCACCACCAAAACTTGGGCTTCGGATGATTTTGTTAGTTGTTTAAAAAAAGCCTCATCCACCTCTTCCACCTGGTTAGGTGGCCTGTAGTAGACTCCTAGCATGACATCACCCTTGTTTTTTACCCCTTTTAGCCTAACCCAGAGACTCTCAACACTTCTGTCTCCTATGTCCATCTCCACCTCAGTCCAAGTGTGTACATTTTTAATGTATAAGGCAACACCTCCTCCCTTTTCCCCCTGTCTATCCTTCCTGAGCAAGCTTGTATCATCAAGCCTCGGGCAGTATACCCACTTGTGCCTTGTCTGGTTACAAATACTACAGCTAAGGTTTTTGGGATCCCTTGGAGATGGTCTATCCACATTGACTATCACCCCTGGGATGGATTTATTTGAATCCCACTTCATGGTGCCCCCCAGGTGCCCCCCCTTGGGGCCCCAACCTGGGCCAGTCACCCTTTGTTTTGTTCTCACCAGCGGACGCACTGTCCACAGTTTCATCTGCCAGGTGGCCTGTGCTATGAAGAACCTTAGGCTCCCTGTCCACTAGCCACAGTTTAAGCTCATGGGGACATACCCCATAGCTCCAATCCTACCAGGTCATATAGTGACACCTGCACCTTTACCCCATTTGTGGAGATGTTCTCCCAGCAGGGTGGTGGCTTCCATACACGTCAAACGTTGGGTCTTCTGCACACCCCAAAACCTTTCCCTCGAAGCCTGACTTGTCAATTCAGACTTAAGCAGTAGAGCCTTTTTGAACTGTCTGTACCCCCCACACAACTCTGCCCATCTGGCTGTACGTCTCTGTCGCTTTGGGATCCAGTAAGGGGGTGAGACAGCAGAGCCGGTCCACAGGGTCAACGTGGTTCAAACCACAAGCCTCCCCCAAGGCAGGGAAGTATTTATATCACCCCCACTTAAACTGGGGCAGCAATTTGGTATCTAGGCTCCCTGTGGAATTGGCTTCCCATGGTCTCTCCACACTTACTCCTCGATGGGACCTCTTGCTCTCCTCTTCTCCATATCTAGTTCACGCTCTCCCTGCTTGTCCTGGTGTTTCTGCTGTTCCACCTGGTGCCGTCGCTGCTCCTCCTCATGCGTTCACTGTTTGTATCGATCGCCGCCTTCCAGTCTCTGTTCCTCCAGCTTCCTCGCTTCCAACTCTCACTGCCCCAACTCTGGGGTGGGAAACTGGGCTGTGAGGGAGCCATGCTGCTGCTACGGCTGCTGCCTCTGTCATCCCCGGACTCTGTGGGGAACTTGCCTTCTCCAGCCGTGCAATCAGCTGTACCTGGTTGAATTTCCCAACAGTTATCTTCTCTCCCTGCACAGCTCTGTGATGCTCTCCGCAGGGAGGCAGGTACACAGAATTTTCTTGCTTGTTTCCTTTGACTTGTTTGTACTGCTGCAAGTCACTCACTGCACAATACTCCTGGTGCATTCAGTGCCCCACCCCTGCCATTAGCTGTCAGGGACCCTCAGGATCTGTGCTTTGCCCCAGCTTCTAAATGTCCCTGGTGTGCCAGATCCCAAGGGGTCCCACTCTTCCTTAAGCGTGGGCCACGCGCCTCAGTGCCTCTGAGACTGAGCCTCTGGGCTCCAGCACTTCTGTTTCCCACTGTGAGCTCTGCCCTGCGAGTCCAACTGAAATAGACTCCGGGTCAGAGACTTTTGCCCTCTCCAGGGATCAGTGCAACTCAGCAGGCACTTGCAGTGACACCAGGCAGCATTTCAGCACAGAGCAGGCTTTATTAGGCTAGGTCTACACTACCCGCCTGAATCGGCGGGTAGAAATCGATCTCTTGGGGATCGACTTATCGCGTCTCGTCAGGACGCGACAATCGATCCCCAAATCGACGCGCTTACTCCACCAGCGGAGGTGGGAGTAAGCGCCGTCGACTGGGAGCCGCGGCAGTCGATTTTGCCGCCGTCCTCACAACAGGGTAAGTCGGATCTGATACGTCGAATTCAGCTACGCTATTTGCGTATCTTAAATCGACCCCCCCCCCCCGTAGTGTAGATGTAGCCTTAGTCAACTGGAGAATAGCATGGGGAAGTCCTTACGTTAGCAGAGAGAAGCAGAGGCAAAGACATAGCCCTTGCTGGCCAAGTCAGGGCTCCCTTGAGCCATGCTGCTAAAGGAACCATCCTGGGATCTTCTCTCTGTCTCAGTTCCTTTGTGTCTCAGTCCCAGGTGAGGGCTCCTGATTCTCCCAAGACCAGGTCTTATCCTAGCCACCTGCCACCTCCTGGTCCATTGTACTCTTCCTGCAGACTCAGGCTGAGTCCGCAAGTTCCACCTGCTGGAGGGCCCTGTGGATAGGTGTCAACTGTTCAGTCCCTGGGGGTTTCCATTGTCTTTCCAGATCCTCCATTGATCTGGGTGGGTTTCAGCCAGTCCCTCAATGACCCATTCACACCACCCCAGCCAGCTAGTGACCCAGCACCTCACGTCTCCTGCTTTGCCCCAAGAGCAGCTTTTTAACCCTTTTGTGCCCACTGGGTAACAGTCCCTAGTCGAGTCAGTCACTGCCCCGCATCTCATTCATAGAAATATTACAGACAATTCCCTCTTCGTCACTTCATGTACGACACTTTTTATTTAAAAAAAAAAAAAAAAAAACAAGGAAAATTCCCACTAGAAACTACATTGGCGTTGCAGTTGAGAGAGCGTATCAGTAATACGGGGTAAAACACAATGCTATTATCTGGAAACAAAGTGTCATAAACTCAGGAAATTCACAGTTAAGGTTAAACTAAACTGAAACGAAATCTAAATATGTTAAGGTCACATTAGGGCACCCAAACAACCTTAATTCCGTCCTGCCACAAACTCTACCAACTTCCCATATAGTTAAAATTCACTGCAATCTTGTGCCTGGGAAACATTTGAATAGTCTACTATATGATTGATTATAGCTTTCCCTGTTATTTTTCATCGCAGAAATGTTCTTTGTCAGTAGACATCTTCATTCTGCCCTCCCACGGCACCATGCAAACCCCACACCCTTATGATTAAGGCATTTTAGTGGATGAGAACCAAGATAACATTAAACTGATTGCATCTGAAGAAGTGAGGTTCTTACCCACGAAAGCTTATGCTCCCAATACTTCTGTTAGTCTTAAAGGTGCCAGAGGACCCTCTGTTGCTTTTTACAGATTCAGACTAACACAGCTACCCCTCTGATATTAAACTGATTGTTAAAGACTCATTCGGTTTTTTTTCTTATTTTTTTTTCCTCACGGGACAACTGCAGGCTACAGTTAAGGTTGTTTGGGTGCCTTAACTGCATTTTCATACTTTAACGTGTTTGGATCTTTTTTATATTTAACCCTAGCTGTGAATTTCCTGGGTTTTAAGGTTTGTTTTTTGGATCATTACAACAGCTCTGTAATGTACTTTACCTAAATGACCGATATGTGCTCTCAACCTTAACTTGGGTACCCGTGATTCTACTAACAGGTGAATTTCCAGAGAAACTAGAAATAGTTTGATAAAGTTTCTCAACTCTAACTTTCGAATGATCTTTGGCTGAGCTGTCACTGACGATCCCATAATTAGATTGGCATACAAAGCCTGATTGGCAGATGGGTAAGTACCTCTATTATAGAATCTACCCACCCCAAGACAGGTTCTCTGGATAAGCCACGTTTTGTCCCCAAAAGGCCAGTGGAAGCTAATCAGAAGACATTGTCATAAATACAGTAGAATGGTCTAGTGGGCAGAGGAGGGAATAGACTTTAAGGGACCCTGATTCTATTGACAGGTCTGCCCCTTACCTGCTTCAGGATCTTAAGTTGCTGGCTCTCTGTGCCTCAGTTTCCCCCTCTGTAAAATGAGGACCATCCGGCATATGTGAGCTGCTCATCTGAAACTTGCTATGGCTGTAGCTTATTCTGAATAAAATATTCATGTGATCTATGTTGACAGTGCAAGGATGGAGTTTCTCTGGCATCTACTAATGGCGATTGGGATCCTTGCAGGGACTGGGGTGTCTCAGGGCTGCACCCCACCACCAGGGGGTAAGGAGCTGGCACAACTTGAATGGAAACTTGTTATTTTTTATGTAATACCCCATTCCCTTCGGCCCCAACCTCTGTCTAGTGAGACAGCAGAAACCCTGGGAGACTCTTCCTTTTGCACCAGTAATTGGGCAGGGGCTCCAGCTGGTAGAGGCAGACAGGAGAGGTGCCATCTGAACATCATGCCACATCCCTGCTTTGGGGAGCAGCTCCAGCTGGGTATGGGACGTGGGGTGGCGTGAGAGAGTATCCGTCTGGGCTGACACCCCAGCACCGACTATGAACCTGGCTCTCATGCAGTGGCTGGTTTGTGTCACTGCCGGGAAGTGGCTCTGGGTACGTGTGGGACAAAGGGCGTCTGGAGCCCCCCAGTGATGGGCACGTCCCACCTCCCCTCTTCTCGCCCTCTGATTCCAGCTCGGAACTTGGCGCTGGGGCGCCCGGCCACTCAGTCCTCCATGTTCGAGAATAAAGAGACAGGAAAAGCCGTGGCTGGAAAGGCCGTGGATGGAAAACGCGATGGGAAGTGGGCACAAGGCTCCTGCAGCCACACGCAGCTCGACACAGAGCCGTGGTGGAACGTGGACTTGGGCAGTCGTCAGTCTGTCTCCGCGGTGATCGTGAAGAACAGGGAAGACGAATGCTGTGGGGAGAGAATCAGGGGAGCCCAGATCCGCGTGGGAGACTCCTTGGCCGACCATGGCAAGCAGAACCCCATGTGAGTTGCTTTCCCAGGGCATGGTCTCTTCCCCTCGGAGCTACCTGGGGCTGGGAGCGCTGTGCTGATGGTGCTCTCAGCTCCTGGATGGAAGGGAACCGCATGTCACTGAGCACAGCGACCCCTGCAGGGCAATCCAGGGTAGAGCCGATCTCTCTCCAGGCCCCTGTGTGTTCTCTCTCTACCCTCACAGCTCCTGCCCAAGTAGGATCATCACATCAAACGGAACAGGAACTGATTTTTCTGGGATCCACAGATTTCTGAGGCCAGACGTGACCTTTCTGATCATCTAGTCTGACCTCCTGTATCTCACGGGCCAGAAAATCTCTTGCAGTGATTCTGCACTGAGCCCACAATTTCTCTGTGAGGTGCAGTGTATCTTTTAGACTGATGTCCGGTTTTGATTTAAAGACTCTAAGGGACGGAGAATCCACCGTGTCCCGCAGTAATCTGCTCCAGTGGTAAACAGCCCTGCTGATAAAAATGAATACCTTCTTTCTAATCTGAATTGGGTTGTGATGGGGACTGGGGTAGGCAGCATCTCTTACAGTGTTCCCTTCACTCCATATAGATACACAGAGATGTAGGGCAGGAAGGGATATCAAGGGGACATCTAGTGAATCCCCCAATGCTGAGGCAGGGCCAAATATACCTAGACCAGGGGGAGTCAATTATTTTTTTTCAAGCTCCAAAGTTCCTGGTCAAAGTACAAACTCCAAAGAAAATAATAAACAAATAATGATAATAAGGTAATAAAAAGATTTCTGGGGTGTGTTCAAAAGTGTCTGGTGGTCCAGATTTGCCCTGCGGTCGGCCTATTGACTCCCCCAACCTACAACATCCCTGGCAGGGGTTAGTCTAACCTCTTCTTAATCCCCTCCAGTGACAGGGATCCCACACCCACCCTCAGTGACCTATCCCAATACTGAACTATCCTTAGAGCCAGAAAGGTTTTCCTAATATTTAATCTAAGTCTTCCTTGCTCCAAATTGAGGAGATGACTTCTTGTCCTACTGTTGGTAGGGCATGGAGAGCAATTGATCACCGATCTCTTTGTAACAACCTGGTCTGCTGGTTATGTGCCCCTGGAGCGCCACTTCCCGTCCGAGTGCAGAACTGTGGTTGTGTCCTTGCCTCTGTTTCCCCTCGTGGGTTTTCAGGGAATTCAATGAGGGTTGGATGTAGTGAACGTTAGTTCCCCATCAGGGGTCTAATTTATGTAACCAAAGGCCAAAACGTGGTACACAAGCCAACGTTCATCCCCACGAATCCTAGACGAGGGAGGAGGGGAGTTAACCTTCGTCTGTCTGTCCCGCTTGGCTCCTTCCGTCTCCTTCATCCAGGCTCCTTACCTGTAAGCAGGGCAAGATGTACACCTTACGCGCCCCTAGCACAGCATCTTCAGCGCCCCTCCTCCCTGCCCATGTGGCCCTGGGACACTCCAGCAGCCCTGTGTGGCCCCTCTGCCTCCTCGCCTGGCTCCAAGAAGGCTGCTGTGACTTGTCACCTGCGGACAAAATGGCCCCGTCACCCGCCTGCCAGCTGTTTGCTGCCACCCGCCAGACCAGTCAGCCTCCGCCACCTCAGGCTGCTCTGGAGCCCCAGCGACCTCTGGAGGGTGAATGGTGGAACTGCAGCACATTTTCTGCAGAAAAAATCAATTCGACTTCTCTCGGGCAAGAATTCTGCGCATGCTGCAAATGTCACCTAAGGGGAGAGGGCACGACATGAGACAAGCAGTGTGTGGGGCATCTCGGTAGGGGATGGGGCAGCTCCAGAGGCTCCCTCCCTCCCGAGAACTCCTGAGCAGTGCGGCCAGTGTCAGCATGGCAGCAAAATAGTCCAAAATACCACAACTCGCAACTGCTAAAAAAACCCGGAAACTGAGAGCTAAAAATAGCCCAATTGGGTAGAAAATTGCAAACTTGGCAACCTTGGGCACCCCTAGAATGCCGGCGCCCCTAGGCACGTGTCTACTGTGCATAATTGGAAATCTGGCCCTGTCTGTAAGGTCCACTCAACCTGGTGCCCCGCTCCGGAGTCTGCCCTCCTGCCATTACCTTGGAAGGGTTCCCTCTCTGGATTCAGCGCCTCCCCCCCCCCCCCCGGGGTCAAACCACTGCAGCTCTTCTCCGCAGGACGTGTAGTTCCGCTGCAGTCTGGAGCCCCTGCCATTGTCTGGAAAGATCCTTTCTCTATGCCCAGCTCTCCCTCTGGACTTGGCATCTCCCCACTTTTAGCAGCTCTTCCATCCAGGACACCTTTCCTAGGTTCCCTTTCCTGGGGAGCTCCCTAACCAGCTCCCCTGAGAAGCCCCTCTCCTCAGGAGCTTCCTCTGTGATCTGTGTGTCCTGACTGAGCCCTCATAACCCTTTGTTAGGCCCAGGATATCCTTAGCTAATTGGCGGACGCCCAGCCACCTAGGGAATTAACTGCTCACAGGTGGATCTGGGTTGGCTCCTTCTCCTTAGCTGAGCTTGTCACAGGGAGGCTGGGTGCCTGACCTCCTCAGGGGCCTGCTACCCTGTGGCACAACCTGTGACCTGTCTGAAGACAGTTATCACATCCCCCATCAGCCTTCTCTTCTCTAGACTAAACACATCCCATTCTTTCAGCCTTCTCTCAGAGGTCAGGTTGTCTAAATCTCTCATCATTTTTGTTACTGTCCACTGGACTTTCTCCAATTTCTTAAAGTGCTGTGCCTAGAATTTGATACAGTTAAGCCCCTTTGTTTTTAGTTTAAACTGATTTTTACTGAAAAAATCTCAGGTTTTATAAAAAGCATTATCCATTTGTATCCGATTTTTCTCCCTACTTTTGTATCATTCAAATATATAAAAAATAACTTGTTTCATTCGGAAAATGCAATCCATTGCGTGAGCTCTATGTATTACAATAACACAAAGCTGCCTGTTGAAGTAAGGTTCTGTATTAGTCTAGAAGATACACATAATAAACAAACAGGCTCGCACGCAAGCTCTGAAGTGCCTGCGCATCTGAACGTACCGATGAATCTCACACCCGCCACATACACATTTCCAGCTATTAGCAGATAACGGCTTAAAGATTTGACACTAAAATGGGAAGAAAACGAAAATCTGTATCGGAACACGTTTCAGAACACAAGGAAATATTCAAAAGTTAAAAAAAAAGTAGTCGAAAAGGACGAAGTTGAGTGTATGTACTGCAAATGGTGTGGCCCAATTATTAAATGTCAATATTTCTAGGGTAAGAGTTCTAAGTCTACAGCAGTAAACTGTGTTTTCAAATGCAAAGTTTTATGTGGGGATTAGAGAGGTATTGTTTTCTTAAACTCAGAGGTGGCATTGTATTCTGAGTTCTCGTTTAGTTCTGCAGCAAACCACATTGAATTCTGTTCATCAAAGCATTAATCTACTGAATCCTTTTCCCCCAGTCCTTCCATCCACCAAAATAAACCTCCATATTTATCCAGAGAAATTACATTTTTTCCATCGATTTTTCACCTGTTTTTGTTGTTGTAATAAACATAAATTCCTGGGGAAAATTAAAGAAAATAAAAACCAAAAACAAAGGGCCCCAGATACAGTATTCCAGCTGAGGCCTCACCAGTCCTGAATAGAGCAGGACAGTTACCTCCCAAGTCTTGCATACAACACTTTTGGTGATACAGCCTAGAATGACATTTGCTTTTTTTTTGCAATAAAATCACACTCTTAAGTCATATTCAGTTTGAGATCCATGATAACCCAGATCCTATTCAGCAGTACTACAGCTAAGCCCCGTTTTGTGGTGGTGCATTTGATTTTTCCTTCTTACGTGCAGTACTTTGCACTTGTCTTTATTGAATTTAGTCTTGTTGATTTCAGACCAGTTCTCAAATTTGTCAAGGTCATTTTGAATTCGAATCCTTTCCCCCAAAGTGCTTGCGCTCCCTCCCAGCTTGGTGTCACCCATAAATCTTATAAGCACACTCTCCACTCCATCAGCCAAGTCATTAATGAAAATATTGAACAGCACTCAAAACAGGACAGACCCTTATTGGAAACCCCTAGAAACATCCCCTCAATTTGACAGTGAACCATTGATAACTACTCTTTGCATCTGAAGAAGTGAGGTTCTTACCCACGAAAGCTTATGCTCCCAATACTTCTGTTAGTCTTAAAGGTGCCACAGGACCCTCTGTTGCTTTTTACAGATTCAGACTAACACGGCTACCCCTCTGATACTCTTTGAGTATAGTTTTCCTATCAATTGCGCACCCACCTTCTAGTGATTTCATCTAGACCACATTTCCCTAGTTTGTGTATGAGAATGTCATGTGGGACTGTGTCAAAAGCCTCATTGAAGTCCAGATATATCACATCTGCCACTTCCCCTATCTACTAGGCCAATGTCAAAGAAGGAAATTAGATTGTTTGGCATGATTTGCTCCTGACCAGGGCCGGCTCCAGGCACCAGCCCACCAAGCTTGTGCTTGGGGCGGCACCTGGAGGGGGGCGGCGCGGCGCTCCGGCCGCCGGGGAGAGCGGGGCCACGGCCGGGCTCGCCGCCCTCCCCCCTGGCGCCCTCCCCCCCGGCCGCCGGGGGGAGAGCAGAGCCCCCACCGGGGCTCGCCGCCCTCCCCCTGGGGCTCCGGCCGCCCTTCCCCCCCCCCCCCCCCGCGGGGGGGGGGGGGGAGGGCGGCCGGAGGCTTTTTTGCCTGGGGCGGCAAAAAAGCCAGAGCCGGCCCTGCTCCTGACAAATCCATGCTGGCTACAAAATATAACTTTGTTATCCTCTAGGTTTGAACAAATTTATTGTTCAATAATTTGTTCCAGTCTCGTTCCAGGTATGGAATTTGGGCTGATTGATCTAGAATTCCTGACATTCTCCTTGTTCCCCTTTTTAGAAAGAGATTCTATGTTTTTCCTTTTTCATTCCTCTGGGACCTTACCCTTCCTCCATAAGTTCTCGAACAAATCATTAATAGTTCTGAGATTGCTTAAGTAACCGAGGGTGTATTTCATCAGCCCCTGTCGATTTGAATACATCTATCTTGTTTTGTCTTCTTGGCTTCTGCTCTGATTTTAGCTGCGGGACCATCACCGACACCAGACCGGGATCCGTCAGCACCATCTGCTGCAACGGGCTGGAGGGCCGCTACGTCACCATCGTCATCCCGGGCAGGGCGGAGTTTCTCACCCTGTGTGAGGTCGAGGTCATAGCTCAGGGCTGTGCCCTATCACCAGGAGGTAAGGAGCTGGCACAACGTTATACCCCATTCCCTTCTGCCCCAACCTCTGCCTAGTGAGACAGTAGAAACCCTGGGAGACTCTTCCCTTCCCACCACTGACCTGGGCAGGGGCTCCAGCTGGCAGGGGCAGACAGGGGGGGCTCCATCTGAACATCTTGCCCCTTCCCTGCCTTGGGGAGCAGCTCCAGCTGGATATGGGACATGGGGGGGCTGAGAGGGGCTCAGCCTGGGCTGAGAACCCATCACTGACCCGCTGTCACTCCTGTCTCTGGGGACCATGGCTCCCACTGTGAACCTGGCTCTCATGCAGTGGCTGGTTTGTGTGTCACTGTTGGGACATGGCTCTGGCTCCGCGTGGGATAAAGGGTGTCTAGAGCCCCCCAGCAGAGGCGGCGGAAGCTTCCTAACAGTGTGGGGGGGGCACCACCGCCTGAACTGAGACCCCCATCCTCATGCCATCCCTTCCCCTGAGTCTCTGTTCCTGCACCGCCTCTTTCCCACCTAGACTCCGCCCCCTCCCCTTGCTGCTTGTCCTTACGGCCAGTAAAAAATGGGAGGGCCATGCTCCCCTGCCCCCACCTTCTTCCGGCGCCCCTGTACCCTAGCGATGGGCACGTCCCACTTCCCCTCTTCCCGCCCTTTGTTCCAGCTCAGAACTTGGCGCTGGGGCGCCCGGCCACTCAGTCCTCCACGTTCGAGAATAAAGAGACCGGAAAAGCCGTGGCTGGAAAGGCCGTGGATGGAAAACGCGATGGGAAGTGGGCACAAAGTTCCTGCAGCCACACCCAGTTCGACACAGAACCGTGGTGGAACGTGGACTTGGGCAGTCGTCAGTGTGTCTCCGCGGTGATCGTGAAGAACAGGGAAGACGAATGCTGTGGGGAGAGAATCAGGGGAGCCCAGATCCGTGTGGGAGACTCCTTGGCCGACAATGGCAAGCACAACCCCATGTGAGTTGCTTTCCCATCCCCTGGAGTGAGACGACTCCTCCCAGCTCAGAAGCGGCGGTATGGTTGCCAGCCAGGGCCAGGGTGAGGTCTCTTGCCCTCGGAGCTGCCTGAGGCTGGGGGCACGGTGCTGGGGGTGCTCTCAGCTCCTGGATGGAAGGGAACCCCATGTCACTGAGCACAGCGACCCCTGCAGGGCAATCCAGGGTAGAGCCTTACTAAAATCAAGACAGAGAACATCTACTGCCTCCCCCCATCCATTAGGCTGGTTCGTCTGTCAAAGCAGGAAATTAGATTGGCTTGGCATGATTTGTTCTTCACAAATCCATGTTAGCTCTAACGTATCCCCTTATTACCCTCCAGCTGCTTTCCAACTGATTGTTCGATCATTTGTTCCAGTATCTTCTGAGGTATGGAAGTTGGGCTGATTGGTTTAGAATTTGCCACGTCCTCTTTGTTCCCCTTTTAAAAGATAGGTACAATGTTTGGCCTTCTCCAGTTCTCTGGGACCTCACCTGTCCTCCATGAGCTCTCAATCAAATAGTTAATGGTTCTGAGATTGCTTCAGCTAGCTCCTTAAGTACCCTAGGATGAATTTAATGAGGACCTGTTGACTAGAATACATCTATCTAGTTTTGTTTTCTTGGCTTCTGCTCTTTTTTAGCTGCGGGACCATCACCGACACCAGACCG
The DNA here is from genome assembly GCF_028017835.1 of Emys orbicularis. Taxonomy (NCBI): domain Eukaryota; kingdom Metazoa; phylum Chordata; order Testudines; family Emydidae; genus Emys; species Emys orbicularis. The sequence goes on along the minus strand of NC_088684.1, from coordinate 3,203,378 downwards.
GGATCCGTCAGCACCATCTGCTGTAACGGGCTGGAGGGCCGCTACGTCACCATCGTCATCCCGGGCAGGGCGGAGTATCTCACCCTGTGTGAGGTCGAGGTCATAGCTCAGGGCTGCACCCCACCACCAGGGGGTAAGGAGCTGGCACAACATGAATCGAAACTTGTTCTTTTATGTTCTACCCCATTCCCTTCTGCCCCAACCTCTGCCTAGTGAGACAGCAGAAACCCTGGGAGACTCTTTCCTTCCCACCACCGACCTGGGCAGGGGTTCCAGCTGGAGGGAGCAGATGGGAGAGGCTCCATCTGAACATCCTGCCCCATCCCTGCCTCAGGGACCAGCTCCAGCTGGGTATGGGACATGGGGGGCTGAGAGGATTTCAGCCTGGGCTGGGAACCCAGCACTCACCCGCTGTCATTCCCGTCCCCTGGGACCATGGGTCCCGCTATGAACCTGGCTCTCATGCAGTGGCTGGTTTGTGTGTCACTGCTGGGAAGCGGCTCTGGCTCCATGTGGGACAAAGGGTGTCTAAAGCCCCCCAGTGATGGGCACGTCCCAACTCCCCTCTTCTCGCCCTCTGATTCCAGCTCGGAACTTGGCACTGGGGCGCCCGGCCACTCAGTCCTCCACGTTCGAGAATAAAGAGACAGGAAAAGCCGTGGCTGAAAAGGCCGTGGATGGAAAACGCGATGGGAAGTGGGCACAAGGCTCCTGCAGCCACACCCAGTTCGACACAGAGCCGTGGTGGAACGTGGACTTGGGCAGTCGTCAGTCTGTCTCCGCGGTGATCGTGAAGAACAGGGAAGACGAATGCTGTGGGGAGAGAATCAGGGGAGCCCAGATCCATGTGGGAGACTCCCTGGCCGACCATGGCAAGCAGAACCCCATGTGAGTTACTTTCCTGTCCTCTGGTGTGAGACTCCTCCCAGCTCAGACACAGGGGTCTCATTGCCACCTAGGGCTAGGGCTTGGTCTCTTCCCTTCAGAGCTCCTGACGACTGGGGATGCGGTGCTGGCGCTGCTCTCAGCTCCTGGTTGGAAGAGAATCATGTCACTGAGCACAGTGACCCTGCATGACAAACTAGGGTAGAGATGATCCCTCCAGGCCCCTGCGTGTTCTCTCTCTGCACTCACAGCTGCTCCTCGTGTAGAATCATCTTATCCAAGGCAACAGGAACTGATTTTCTTGGGATCCATCGATTTCTAAGGCTTGAAGGGGCTTTTCCGATCATCTAGTCTGACCTCCTGTATCACACAGGCCAGAAAACCTCATGCAGTGATTCTGCACAGAGCCCACAATTTCTCTGTGAGCTGCCTTGTATCTTTTAGAAAGACATTCAGTCTTGATTTAAAGACTCCAAGGAAAGGAGAATCCACCGTGTCCCTTGGTAATTTGATTCCTTGGTTAATGACCCTGCTTGATAAAAATATGAACCTTATTTCTAGTCTGAATTGGGTTGTGACGGGGATTAGGGCTGGCACCATCTCTTCCATATAGATATACAGAGATGTAGCGCAGGGAGGGATCTCAAGGTGACATCTATTCTATCCCCCCATACTAAGGCAGGATCAAGCATATCTAGGGTGACCAGACAGCAAATGTGAAAAATCGGGACGGGGATGGAGGGTAATAGGAGCCTATATAAGAAAAAGACCTCAAAATCGGACTTTCCCTATAAAATCGGGACATCTGGTCACCCTAAGCATATCTAGACTATCCCTGGCATGTGTTAGCCTAACCTCTTCCTACAACCCTCCAGTGATGGGGATCCCACAACCTCCCTTGGTACCTACTCCAACTCTGAACTATCCTCATAAGCAGAAAGTTTTTCCTAATATCTAACCTAATCTTCCTTGCTCCAAACTAAGGAGATTACTTCTTGTACTACACCGGGTGGACATGGAGAGCAATTGATCACCGTTCTCTTTGTAACAACTTGTTCTGGTGGGTACACACCTGTGGAGCACCACTTGCTGGCCCAGTGCAGAACTGTGGTTGTGTCCCTGCCTCAGTTTCCCACTGTGGGCTTTCCATGAGTTCAATGAGGCTGTTATATGGTGTACAGTGTCCCTTCAGGGGCTGATTTATTTAACCAAAGGCCAAATCGTGGTACACAAGCCAGCCTTCACCTCAGCATCCTAGCTTGGGGTGGAGGAAAGCGAGTTAATCTTAGTGTGTCTGCCCCACCAGAGTCCATCCACCTTCTCCATCAGGCTCCTTACCAGTAAGGCCCACTCGACTCACGATCCCCCTTTGGAGTCAGGCCTCCTGCCCAGAGCTGGGAACGGTTCCCACTCTGGGCTCAGGGCCCCCGCAGAGGTCAAAGCACTGCAGCTTGTCTCCAGAGCACCATGTGGTTACTCTGTGATCTGGAGCACCTGCCATTGCCTGGGAACGGGGTTTTCACTGGGACCAGCTCCCTGCTAGGTGCTTGCCACTTGTAGCTCTCCCTTTTTGGAACCTCTTCCCTCCAGGCCACTTTTCCTAGGTCCCCTTTCCTGGGGAGCTCCGTAACCAGCCCCCCTGAGAGAGAATTGCAATTCTCAGCAGCTTCCTCTGTGATCTGTGCGTCCTGACTGAGCCCTCGCAGACCTTTATTAGTGCCAGATGTTCTTTAGTTAATTGCCTGCTCACAGCTGGATCTGGTTTTGCTCCTTTTCCATAGCAGAGCCTGTCACGGGGAGGCTGGGTGCCTGACCTCCTTGGGGGCCTGCTACCCTATGGCACAACCTGTGACCTGTCTGAAGACTGTTATCACGTCCCCCATCGGCCTTCTCTTCTCTAGACTAACACACCCAGTTCTTTCAGCCTTTCCTCAGAGGTCAGGTTGCCATTTTTGTTGCTGCCCATTAGACTCTCTGCAATTTTTCCACCACATCTTTCTTAAAGTGCGGGGTCGAAAGCTGGACACAGTTCTCCATCGAAGGCCCCCAGTGCCAAGTAATTACCTCCCATGTCTGACATACGATAAATCTGATAATACAGCCCAGAGTGACAGTTGCCTTTTTTCACAACAGCTCACACTATGGACTCAGACTCAATTTGTGATCCACTATAACCCAAGATCCTTTTCCGCGGTGCTGCTGCCTCACCAGTCACTCCCCATTTTGTAGTTGGGCCTTTTCTTTCCTAGGTGCAGTACCTGCACTTGTGTTTATTGAATTTCATCTTCTAGATTTCAGGCCAATTCTCCATGTTATCAAGATCATTTTGAATTCTAATCCTTTCCCCCAATGTTCTTGCAACCCCTCCCAGCTTGTTATCACCTGTAAATTTTATAAGTGTACTCAATGCTTCATCGACAAATTCATTAATGAAAATATAGAACAGAACCCAACGCAGCACAGACCCCTACAGGACCCCCTGAGATATGTCCCCTCAATTTGACCATAAAACTATTGATAACTACTCTCTGTGTATGTTTTTTTTCAAAGTTGTGCAACCACCTGATAGTAATTTCATCTAGACAATATTGCCCTGGTTTGCTCATGCAAGTGTCCTGTGGGACTGCATCAAAAGCCTGACGAAAATCAAGACATAGCCCATTTACTATTTCTCCCCATCCATTAGGCTGGTTCGTCTGTCAAAGCAGGAAATTAGATTGGCTTGGCATGATTTGTTCTTCACAAATCCATGTTAGCTCTAACGTATCCCCTTATTATCCTCCAGCTGCTTACAGAGCGATTGTTTGATCATTTGTTCCAGTACCTTCTGAGGTATCAAAGTTGGACTGATTGGTCTAGAATTTGCCACCTCCTCTTTGTTCCCCTTTTTAGAGATGGGAATAATGTTTACCCTTCTCCAGTCCTCTGGGACCTCACCCATCCTCCATGAGTTCTCTAAATAATCGTTAATGGTTCTGAGATTGCTTCAGCTACTCCTTAAGTGCCCTAGGGTGTATTTCATCAGATCCTGTCGATTTGAATACATCTATCTAGTTTTGTCCTCTTGGCTTCTGCTCTTTTTTAGCTGCGGGACCATCACCGACACCAGACCAGGATCCGTCAGCACCATCTGCTGTAACGGGCTGGAGGGCCGCTACGTCACCATCATCATCCCGGGCAGGGCGGAGTATCTCACCCTGTGTGAGGTCGAGGTCATAGCTCAGGGCTGCACCCCACCACCAGGGGGTAAGGAGCTGGCACAACATGAATCGAAACTTGTTCTTTTATGTTCTACCCCATTCCCTTCTGCTCCAACCTCTGCCTAGTGAGACAGCAGAAACCCTGGGAGACTCTTCCCTTCCCACCACTGACCTGGGCAGAGGCTCCAGCTGGGTATGGGATGTGGGGGGACTGAGAGGGGCTCTGCCTGGGTGAGACCCCAGCACAGACCTGCTGTCACTCCTGTCCCTGGGGGCCATGGCTCCCACTATGAACCTGGCTCTCATGCAGTGGCTGGTTTGTGTCACTGCTGGGAAGCGGCTCTGGCTCCATGTGGGACAAAATGTGTCTAGAGCCCCCCAGCGATGGGCACGTCCCACCTCCCCTCTTCTCGCCCTCTGATTCCAGCTCGGAACTTGGCGCTGGGGCGCCCGGCCACTCAGTCCTCCACGTTCGAGAATAAAGAGACAGGAAAAGCCGTGGCTGGAAAGGCCGTGGATGGAAAACGTGATGGGAAGTGGGTACAAGGCTCCTGCAGCCACACCCAGTTTGACACAGAGTCGTGGTGGAACGTGGACTTGGGCAGTCGTCAGTCTGTCTCCGTGGTGATCGTGAAGAACAGGGAAGATGAATGCTGTGGGGAGAGAATCAGGGGAGCCCAGATCCGCGTGGGAGACTCCTTGGCTGACCATGGCAAGCAGAACCCCATGTGAGTTGCTTTCTCAGGGCATGTCCTCGGTTATGTGCTCCCTCGGTTAATGACCCTGACTGATGAAATGTGAACCTTATTTCTAGTCGGAGTTGGGTTGTGACAGGAACAGGGACACCCCCCCGTCTCCTACAGTCTGTCATTCACTCCATGCTTTGGCCTCCGCAGGCTCAGAGTTAAAGGGTCGTTAGTCCTGCTGCCAACTCGCCTGTGCTCCCTAATCATAGCCTCTCACTCTTGTCTTCTGCTCTTTGCAGCTGCGGGACCATCACCGACAGCACACAAGGATCCGTCAGCACCATCTGCTGTGATGGGATGAAGGGCCGTTACGTCACCATCACCATCCCGGGCAGGGCGGAGTATCTCACCCTGTGTGAGGTCGAGGTCTACGGCACCCAGCTGGGGGATACGTGCTAGGAAGCGGGAGTGACACAGTCCATGGTGCAGGGAAGCACCTCGCCCTGCACTGGGGGCGGGAGCGGGGAGGTTGCAGGAATGAGCCGCTGTCCCCTAATAAACTCCACTGGTCCCTTCCTGCGTCTCTCCTGTCGTTTGTCTCCATCCTGCGCCGTTCTGGCCATGTCTCCCCTCCCCTTCCCTGCCCCTACAGGCAATGTGGTTCTGATCCCACATGAGCCAGAGGGGTCTCGGTTCCAAACCCCAGAAGGGCTTTGGGTTAATCCAGTTCTTCTGCTGCTGCTTCCAGCCCTTCCCTCGTCCCAACGCCCGCTGCCCATTCCCCAGCCTGCTCCCCCCTCTGAGTACAACCCGCTCTCTGGATCCCCTGCCCCTTCTCCCAACCTGGGGCTGAGGCGCCTGTTCTCCATTCCCCCATCAACCCAATGCTCCTTCACAGCCCTCCCCCGAACTCCAGCTGCCCTGCTGTCACTGCTAGCCCTGGGCCATCAGCAGAGCGGGGCTGGCTTTGGCCTGTCCATCCACGAACTCTGCAGCTGCTTGGGCCCTTCTGGGATGCCTCTGACCCTGAGGAGCCCCAGGAGGTTGGAAGAGCAGAGCTGACAGCTGATATGGGGCCAGATTCCAGGCAGGTGCAATTGGGCACAACTCCACTGGTGGCACTGGGATTGCAGCCGCTCTGAATTTCACCCCTATATTGTGCACAGTGATCGTGAGCCAGGCAGCGGCAACAGAGCGGTGCCCAGCCCCGAGCCTGGGCCACGAGGTGACTATTAATGTGTGGAGGAGTACGGCCAAGTTCCCGTAGTAGTTTGATGTACGTCTGCTGTCATCATCCTGGCGTCCCCCCCACAGCTCGGCCGAGGCCCCTCAGTCCTGCCCCCAGCCTCCTGCTATCCCAGAGAGCCGTGTTTGCTGAGCAGACACAGACATTCGGGGCACTTTGTACTGTGACTCTGCTGTGGGCAAATGGCCAAAGGGGACATTGACTTTCTATAGACTCATAGGCTTTAAGCCCAGAAGGGACCAGCATGAGCATGTAGTCTGACCTTCTGCACATCGCAGGCCACCGAATCTCACCCCCCCACTCCTGGAACAAACCCCTGACCTCTGGCTGAGTTACTGACGTCCTCACATCACATGTTACAGAGAATCCACCGTTTACACTAGTTACACCTACAAGTGACCTGTGCCCCATGCTGCAGAAGAAGGTGAGAAATCCTCAGCGTCTCTGCCAATCTGACCTGGGGGAAATTCCTTCCTGACTCTAAATGTGGTGATCAGTTAGACCCTGAGCATGTGGGCAAGACCCATCAGCCAGACACCTGGGAAAGAATTCTCTGTAATAACTCCGAGCCCTCCCTCCCTCCCTAGCGTCCCATCACCGGTCACACTGGTCTACAATTTTTGAGAAGTCGTCTGCTTCAGAGATAAAATGTGCTATTTATTATGTATTTTGATGTGCTGAATTCAAATATGACAATTAAAACAACTGATTGGCTACTGTTTCTAAGATATTTAAGTTTTTACATTTTATGTCTATTTATATTGTGTAGATAGTAGAGTTTTAATCATAAATTGTAAACCTAGGTCTTTTCATGTGTTTATGGTTGCTTTACATGATAATATTTCACCTGTCCTGTTTATGTAACACTTTAAAAATCAGCAAAAGGGGTATATAAATAAAATTTATTATGGAACAAAAGGCAAAAAACTATTATGTACATAGTTTAGTCCTATTCAGTGTCTACTCGGCGCTTCTTGGCTTGTCTCTTGTATTCATTAAATGGAGCATCTCTTGTCACTGTCCAGCAACAGTCTGCAAGCATTGATGGGCTCCATTTGCCCTGATAGCGTTTCTCCATTGTTGCAATGTCCTGGTGAAATCGCTCGCCGGGCTCGTCGCTCACTGCTCCGCAGTTCGGTGGAAAAAAATCTAGATGAGAGTGCAAAAAATGTATCTTTAGTGACATGTTGCAACCAAGGCTTTTGTATGCCTTGAGGAGGTTTTCCACCAACAACCTGTAGTTGTCTGCCTTGTTGTTTACGAGAAAATTTATTGCCACTAACTGGAAGGCTTTCCATGCCGTCTTTTTCTTGCCACGCAGTGCATGGTCAAATGCATCATCTCAAAGAAGTTCACGAATCTGAGGACCAACAAAGACACCTTCCTTTATCTTAGCTTCACTTAACCTTGGAAATTTTCCACGGAGGTACTTGAAAGATGCTTGTGTTTTGTCAATGGCCTTGACAAAGTTCTTCATCAGACCCAGCTTGATGTGTAAGGGTGGTAACAAAATCTTCCTTGATTCAACAAGTGGTGGATGCTGAACACATTTCCTCCCAGGCTCCAATGACTGTCGGAGTGGCCAATCTTTCTTGATGTAGTGGGAATCTCTTGCACGACTATCCCATTCGCAGAGAAGACAGCAGTACTTTGTGTATCCAGTCTGCAGACCAAGCAAGAGAGCAACAACTTTCAAATCGCCACAAAGCTGCCACTGATGTTGGTCATAGTTTATGCACCTCAAAAGTTGTTTCATGTTGTCATAGGTTTCCTTCATATGGACTGCATGACCAACTGGAATTGATGGCAAAACATTGCCATTATGCAGTAAAACAGCTTTAAGACTCGTCTTCGATGAATCAATGAACAGTCTCCACTCATCTGGATCGTGAACAATGTTGAGGGCTGCCATCACACCATCGATGTTGTTGCAGGCTACAAGATCACCTTCCATGAAGAAGAATGGGACAAGATCCTTTTGATGGTCACGGAACATGGAAACTCTAACATCACCTGCCAGGAGATTCCACTGCTGTAGTCTGGAGCCCAACAGCTCTGCCTTACTCTTGGGTAGTTCCAAATCCCTGACAAAGTCAGTCAGTTCACCTTGTGTTATGAGGTGTGGTTCAGAGGAGGAGGATGGGAGAAAATGTGGGTCCGGTGACATTGATGGTTGAGGACCAGAAGTTTCATCCTCTTCCTCTTCCTCGTCTGACTCAAGTGAGAATGATTCTGGTGCATCAGGAACCGGCGGTCCTTCTCCGTGGGGTACTGGGCGTATAGCTGATGGAATGTTTGGATAATGCACAGTCCACTTTTTCTTCTTTGACACACCTTTCCCAACTGGAGGCACCATGCAGAAGTAACAATTGCTGGTATGATCTGTTGGCTCTCTCCAAATCATTGGCACTGCAAAAGGTATAGATTTCCTTTTCCTGTTCAACCACTGGCGAAGATTTGTTGCACAAGTGTTGCAGCATATGTGTGGGGCCCACCTCTTGTCCTGATCTCCAATTTTGCAGCCAAAATAAAGGTGATAGGCTTTCTTAACCATAGTGATTATACTGCGCTTTTGTGATGCAAAAGTCACTTCCCCACAAACATAGCAGAAGTTATCTGCACTGTTCACACAAGTACGAGGCATCTCTGCTCACTTTGGCTAAACAGAAAGGTGTCCCTTTGCAAAATCAAACACTGACAAATAAGAGAGCACGACACTGTATGATTTCTAGCGCTGATATAGGGCAATTTGTTCAGCAGAGTGATGTAAGCTTCGTTATGATTGCATCATCCATTACTTCTAGGAATAACATGATGCAATTCATATCATGTATGATGCAATACCAGCTTCAGATTGCATCATTCATTGTTTTGCCTAAAAAGCAAGTACTGTCCAAACCCAGTCATAGATTTATTCATAGATCCAGTCAAAGATGTATTTTAGTCATTTCTGGTTTAAATTGAGATCCCTTCCCTTTATCACTCACGTATCCTCCGCCATTCCCAAGTCAAGGGTCGTATATACTGACCCAATAGCATATCTTGAAAACTAGAGCCAATCAACAATTTTAAGCATCATTTTCGTTCTCAGTGACCCAGAATTAGTAAAGTTTGACTACATTTATGTCAGAAGCATTTTGGCTGTAGAGCAGTGTCATTGGAGATAATTGCTGCCAGCAGTCGCAGATCAGCTACGCGCCATTGTAGACAGTCCCATCATACCACCCCCTCCATAAACTTACCAAGCTCAGTGTTGAAGCCAGTGACTTTACAGATTCATTAAAAATCCTTGCTATTGGGCCTGCAATTTCATGTGCCAGGTACTTTAATATTCTTGGAAGGAGATTATGCGGGTCCCCAATTTAGTCCCATTAAACTGTTTGAGTTTTAATTCCATCTCAGATGTGGTCATTTCAACTTCCGTATCCTTATTCCCTTTAGCCGCCCGGCCCCTACCTGTGAGCTCTTCATTACCATTATTAAAAACTCAGGCACAGTATTTGTTTAGGAGTTGTGCCATGCCTAGATTATCTTTCATCTCCACCCCATATCTGCAGAGGCCTCTGTGCTTGATCTTGTAATGTGATTAACTCCATTCATTCATTGGGCAAAGACACATCCACCCACTCTTCAGGAATATCGCTGCCGGTGCTCCTCCATCTCTCATGGCCCGGTGCAGGGATACAGGAGGGCTCGGCTCTGCAGGAGTCTGTGGAACAGGGCCTGAGGGGCCTGATTCATGGGGGGAGCCTGAATGTGACCCTGAAAAAGGATCATGTTCTGGGTGTGATGAGGGGTCTTTACCCTTTCCTGGCTGTAGGCACCAGGCAAGGGGTGAGGCCAGCCTGGGCTCATTCATAACCCACCACCAAACCCCACCTCATCACCCAACCCCCAAACAGTCATTGACCCTGACTCCATTGCTCCATCCCACCCTGTCATCCATCACCCAACCCCTGACCCATCACTGACCCTGAGCCCATCACCCAACCCCACCTTTTCACCCATCCCCACGCCTCCATCACCAAACACCACCCCATCACTGAACCCGACCCCCGGACCTTTCACCCAACCAATCACCCATCACTGAATCCGACCCCCGGACCTTTCACCCAACCAATCACCCTAATCAAACTCCACCCGTCCTCTGTCACCTGCCCCAACCCCATCTCCTGTCACTGAAATTTAACTTCTCATCCCATGGTTCCTGACATGGTGGGTGCCTTGGCACTGTCCAAACATACTCCCTGGAGCCAGAGAAAGAACTGAGGTGGGTTAGCCCATGCACGGAGGTTATCCTCATGGCACCGCATGAGGGGAGACAGTGCATGTGCAGGCTGAGCGGACACAGCTACCAAAGTTCTCCAATCAGCAGCGCAATGACGCAAGTGCACCTACAATGGAGCACCCATAAGGACGGACACACATCGCGAAGAACCATCATTACTGCACAAGGTGAGTAACTTCCTCTTTTTGCATCCCAGGATCGCATTCGCTCTTTTGGCCATGGCATAACACCAGGAACTCATATTCAGCCACCCCCAAATCTTTTTCAGAGTCGCTGTTTCCCAGGATAGAGTCCCCCATCCTGAAAGGATGGCCTGTATTCTTTGTTCCCAGATGTATACATTTACCTGTATACTCCTGGGGGAATTCTGTGCCACTCCACATGCACAGAATTCACGTGCTGCACAGATTTATTTTTTCATAGCAGAAAATACATTCTGCCCCGAAATGCTGCAATTATGCCTTTTGCCCACCAGAGGCCTCTGTGGTGCCAGAACAGAGAGTAGCCACTCCTGGGCACGAGCAGCCCCAGCTGAGGATAGGGAAGAGAAGACATTACATTCCTTACAGTGCCCTGCCATTGGGGCCACATCAGCGGGCATGAGATATGGGGGGGACGGACAGCATGGGGAATATGGGGCTGCTGGGGAGTCACAGACTGGGGTTCAGAAGGGCTAGTGGGGGGACAGACTAGAGTGGGGGTGCAGGGACACATGGGATAGGGGACAGGGGTGCAGGGACCCATGGGGCGAGGGGCAGATGTGCCTGACTGAATGAGAGTGGCTAGGGATCAGCCAGGGTCTGCATGGGGGAGGCTCTCTAACAATCCCTCCCCATCCTCCCCCAAAATGTTCCATACTTCTCCTACCCACACCCAACTACCCTCCAGATTCACACCCAGGTTCTTTTCCAGCAATTACTTCCCTCTCCCTCAGCTCCTACATGTGATTAATGTGCATAAGTCTTGTCAAGTACTGTTAGGCCTCAACCTTCCAGAAGTTGTAAGAAGCGGGTACAGCTGAATCCTGCAAGCATAAGCATAATCTATCTAGGAAGCTTTATAGATTAAAAAGGAAACTCTGTAAAGATAGATACAGACTTGTGGTTAATATGCTCTGTAACCAAATACCTCTTTAAGCTGACTCGAGCATTTTTGAGTCTAGCAAATTGACCACAATTAGCCGCATAGAGAAGAGATGAGCTGAGCACAGGCGCACAGTTCATAAGATCAAGACAACCGCAAATACCACCGTAGAACATTTGGCCACCTTGACTGGTTGACCTATTTTGAAACACGGCCAGCAAATACCGTATAAAATAGGTGTAAAGATGCAAGTATTTGTGTGTGTGTGTGTGTGTGTTGACCTAGAAGAGATCACTCTTTGTCAGGCTCACATACACCCCCTGAACCAAAGGGACTTGCGCTTCACTGACTATCTGTGCCTGGCCAGTGCAGGAAATGGTCAACTGAAGGTAATGTATCTTTGGAAGAATGCAGGGTAAGGTTTTGGACTGAAGAGGTCTGGTTGTTCTTGAGCTAGTTAATCTTAAGTCTGTATTAATACTATAGTTTAATTATATTAGTAAATTGTTTAAGTTGTTTAAAAATAGCAGTAGTCAATAGTTAATCAATATATAGTAACTGTATATGTTTTGTGCCTTGCTGGAAGCAGGTACAGTGCTGGTGAAGTTAGTAGTTTATAAATCATAATGGCTTTGCAAGTCGCTGTGCCTGTCTTCAGTATAAGTTACCATCAAGTTTATCAGAAAAGTCAATAAAAGTTTATAAGTTGTTATATAAGGTTATAGGTAGGTTAAGGTTAGTAAAATATAGTTAATCAATGTATTAGTATTGCATATAAAATTGTATTTGTTGGGTGTGGTTGCAGTACATGTAAAGTTGCTAGGCAATCAGTAATAGTGGCGTTGCATGTGCTTGTAACTATTTTCAATATTATTTACCCTTTATATGTGCACTTATAGAAATAGGTAGTTAATGCATAATATTACTTGTACTTGTGCTTGTCTCCAGTATAACTTGCCATTTGTATTAATCCTCACTCAGTGCTGGTCTTTAATTCTGTTTTTCTTATTCTGTCTATGTTGCCTTTATAGTCGTAAGTCATTAAAAACCTTTCTTGAGGAATAATTAGTTGTTTAGTTTCTCTTTTGCGGACACTACTCAACCTCATTACATCTGTGTTGGGTGGTGGGAAGTAGTGATCACCCAGAGCCCCACTAGGGCCCTAACATGAGCCCCCCTAGGGCTCTGACTTGTGCCTCCTCCTTCCATTGATCTCCACACTCCAATACTCCTGACACCCCAAAGCCTTTGCGCTGCTTCTGAGGGGTGCGGGACATATATTTATGTATTGTAGTTTAAATGAATTATTACTCAAAGTTCTGTATTAATATGCATAGTAAGGAATCTATTTCTCAAAAAACATTTCCTGAATCTTTTTTTGTTGTCTGTATTGTTACAGACATAATTCTGACAGATATTTTGAAATAAATTACCAAAATAATTGAAACCGGTGTGATAATACTGTATCATTTTGACAAATAAAATATGCAGAATTTTGCAGAATTTTAAAATAATGTGCACAGAATTTTTAATATTTTGGTGCAGAATTCCCCCAGGAGTACCTGTAATGAAACACAAATTATTTGCTTGCACCCAGTTTGCCAAGCAGTCTAGAACCCTCTGAATCAGTGACCTGTCCTCTTCATTATTTACCTCTCCCCCAGTTTTTGTCATCTGCAAACTTCAGTCATGATCTTATGTTTTCTTCCTGGTCACTGATAAAAATGCTAAATAGCATTGGGCCAAGAACCATTGTTGAGGAACCCTGCTGGAAACAGAGCCACTCAATAACAATTCCCCACTTACAGTTACATTTTTTAGACTAATCAGGTGCTCCATTATCTTGCCCAGCATCGATGACAGGCCTATAATTACGCTGGTCATCATGTTTACTGTTTTAAAAAACTGGCACAACATTAGCTTTCTTCCAGTCTTCTAGAACTTCCCCAGTGCTTCCCCAGCTCCTCCATTTTGTGACTGGTGCCTCAGTACCAACTTCTTTTTTCCGCAAAAAAACCTATTTGGTGAATTCATGTCAAATTTGTGACTAGTTCTGGCTCACCGCAAAATGCATGTTTCAGTGAATTTACTATTAGCTGAAAAAATAAATCGCCCACCTCTAATTCTCAGGTCAGAGCTGGAGCCAAAAGCAGTTTAGCACCATCTGGGATGTTCTAAGGTGTTTTCTGGACTCTGAGTTGGGAACAAACCCATAAAGCATCACTGAACAGTGAACAAACCTGAAACCACAAGAGACATTTCACTACTAGACTGAAAAGACAGCGACTCGTATCCCAACTGGCCACATCCCCTCTCCATGTAAACCCTACGGCCAGGAGCTCCTGAGGGGAAGAGCTCTCTAGTCCCTCTGTTGTTTGTATATGAAACCTACCCACAATCCTTCTAGTGGCTCTTGGGTGGTCACCATAACTATCTAGGAATTTGGATTTTGGGGGTTTGTAAGCCCCCCCCCCCCCGGAGAGGCTCACAAGGGGGAATAAGCTCAATTACAAGCAGCTGGGATTCTGCTGAAAAGTCCCATGTGCTCTTTTCTTCCTGTCTCTGGAGATTTTGTGATGAGAGATAACAAAGAGGGAGGAGTTTGTTGCAATAGCTGTTGCGGGGACTTTGTGGCAAGAAAGAACACAGAGCACAGCCGCTGCAGAGAAGCGGGTGGACTCTGGTGAGGCCCTCCCTACCCAGCCAGCATCTTAATAAAGCTGAATCACTAAGCTGGGTTAGATGGTGGCGCCTCTGGACAAGCAGCTGCCTTGGGACTGGAGACAGGGCTGCAAACAGACATTTGGATGACTGCAACTCCCTGATGCCAACCATGAGCAGGGCTTGGTGGATGAGCAAGGTGGTGTGGCCAAGGGGCTCTCACCTGGGAGACCTTCTCACGGGCATGTGGGAAGGGAGTTAGATGAACGACTACCAAAGGAGAGCAGGGCAAGCATTTTACTCTTTATTTGTGTATCTATCCTGTGACTGTTATTTCACATTGGACTGTTCTCCTTCCCCTGATAAAGAGTTCTTTGTTTGCACAAAGTCTCAGGCAGCTGTAAGTGGCGAAGTTCTGTATGTTCAGGGCACTGAGGGAGGTTGTGTTTCATTTCCACAGCATTCTGGGTGGGGTCTTGAGTGGGTTTACTTGTTTGTCAAGAGGGATACTACATGTATTGACTCACTGGGGTTCAAAAGGGAGCTAGATAGATTCATGGAGGATAGCTCCATCAATGGCTATTAGCCAGGATGGGCAGGAATGGTGTCTCTAGCCTCTGTTTGCCAGAAGCTGGGATGGGGTGACAGGGCATGGATCACTTGATGATAACCTGTCTGTTCATTCCCTCTGGGGCACCTGGCATTGGCCACTGTCAGTAGACAGGATACTGGGCTTGATGGACCTTTGATCTGACCTAGGGTGACCAGACAGCAAGTGTGAAAAATCGGGACGGGGGTGTGGGGTAATAGGTGCCTATATAAGAAAGAGACCCCAAAATCGGGACTGTCCCTATAAAATCAGGACATCTGGTCACCCTAGTATGGCCAGTCTAATAAATTAAATTATGGAGATATACCATGGGCAGGGTGTGTCTTGGAATTAGACTGGGGGCTTCAGCACTACCGGACCCCAAATACATATCCCTGCTGCCAGTCTTAGTTGCCAAAACCTGAGCGAGGTAAGGAAAGCCCAGCTCCTGCTGCTCTTCCCAAGGGATTATGCCCTATGATCACTTGCCAACCTCTCCAACAAAGCTAGCTATGAGCAGAGTCAGGCCTGCAAACAATTTCAGATCTCTTTGAAGAAGGGGAGGCTCTGACGATGCTCCTTTGTTGGATAACTTAGAATTACCTGAGGAAGGTTTTCCAGGTTCCCTGGAACCTTTGTCACTGGGACAGGACAAAGAGGGTGTCAATAGCTGAGTGGCCCTGAGGGACGCCATCACAAGCTCTAGGCCAGAGAGCAATTGAACAAATACAGGCCCTGTCTACACTAAATGCATGTGATAGGGTCTTCCAGCTGGTTAGCACTTCACTTACAACGAGCCAGGGGTCAGCAGTGAAGGAGCGGCACATATAGTCCACTGGTTTATGGTGGCTCTAGTAGGAATCCTAAGACATCATAAAAAGGTGGGGGGAATAAGGTGAATGTGACTTGCCGGGATGACATTCTTAGCTGGCAGGAGGAAGTGAGTCCTATGGCCAGAAGTTCCAGAGTGGAACGAGCTCTCTACTCCCTCTGTTGGTGAAAAGGGAAAAGTGCTGCCATATGGAGCTTCATTTGCATAGGCTACATACCCACAGTTCCACTAGTGACACTTGGGAAGTCACCATAACTCCTATGAACTTCGATTTTGGGGGCTAGTGGGCTCCCAGAAAAGCTCAGAGAGAGAGAGAGGGGAAAAGCTTATTTCCCAGTAGCTGAGATTTTGCTCAGGGCCTTTGTTTCTCTTTGCTGGACACTCTGGGGCGAGAGACAACACAGACTGAAGACTTCCTGGCAAGAGATGATGCAATGCACATGACAGCAGCAGCAGCAGGGGAGGTGATAGACTTACCCTCACTTAGAGTCTTGAAGATGAGGTTAGTAATCTTTCAAAAAGATTGGCTTTAATCCAGCTTTTGGGTGAGATTCTATGGCCTATGTGAGGGTAGGTTGAACATAAGGGCAGGGGACTGGACTCGATGACCTCTCGAGGTCCCTTCCAGTCTTAGAATCTATGAAATAAGAACGGCTGTACTGGGTCAGACCAAAGGTCCATCTAGCCCAGTATCCCGTCTACCGACAGTGGCCAATGCCAGGTGCCCCAGAGGGAGTGAACCTAACAGGTAATGATCAAGTGATCTCTCTCCTGCCATCCATCTCCACCCTCTGACAAACAAAGGCTAGGGACACCATTCCTTACCCATCCTGGCTAATAGCCATTAATGGACTTAACCTCCATGAATTTATCCAGTTCTCTTTTAAACCCTGTTATAGTCCTAGCCTTCACAACACAAGTTGACTGCGCTGTGTGAAGAAGAACTTCCTTGTATTTGTTTTAAACCTGCTGCCCATTAATTTCATTTGGTGGCCCCTAGTTATTGTATTATGGGAACAAGTAAATAACTTTTCCTTATCTACTTTCTCCACACCAATCATGATTTTATATACCTCTATCATATCCCCCCTTAGTCTCCTCTTTTCCAAGCTGAAAAGTCCTAGCCTCTTTAATCTCTCCTCATATGGGACCCGTTCCAAACCCCTAATCATTTTAGTTGCCCTTCTTTGAACCTTTTCTAGTGCCAGTATATCTTTTTTGAGATGAGACCACATCTGTACGCAGTATTCAAGAATGGGCGTACCATCGATTTATATAAGGGCAATAATATATTCTCCGTCTTATTCTCTATCCCTTTTTAAATGATTCCTAACATCTGGTTTGCTTTTTTGACTGCCACTGCACACTGCGTGGACGTCTTCAGAGAACTATCCACAATGACTCCAAGATCTTTTTCCTGATTCGTTGTAGCTAAATTAGCCCCCATCATATTGTATGTATAGTTGGAGTTATTTTTCCCAATGTGCATTACTTTACATTTATCTACATTAAATTTCATTTGCCATTTTGTTGCCCAATCACTTAGGCCTGGTCTACACTAGGCGTTTATGTCGAATTTAGCGCCGTTACATCGAATTAACCCTGCACCCGTCCACACCACGAGGCTATTTAGTTCGACATAGAGGTCTCTTAAATTCGACTTCTGTACTACTCCCCAACGAGGGGAGTAGCGCTAAATTCGACATGGCCATATCGAATTAGGCTTGGTGTGGATGGAAATCGACGCTAATAGCTCCGGGAGCTATCCCACAGTGCACCACTCTGTTGACGCTCTGGACAGCAGTCCGAGCTCGGATGCTCTGACCAGCCACACAGGAAAAGCCCCGGGAAAATTTGAATTCCTTTTCCTGTCTGGGCAGTTTGAATCTCATTTCCTGTTTGGACAGCGTGGCGAGCTCAGCAGCACTGGCAACGATGCAGAGCTCTCCAGCCGAGATGGCCGTGCAATCCCAGAATAGAAAGAGGGCCCCAACATGGACTGATCGGGAAGTCTTGGATCTCATCGCTGTGTGGGGCGATGAGTCCGTGCTTTCCGAGCTGCGCTCCAAAAGACGGAACGCAAAGATCTATGAGAAGATCTCTAAAGCCATGGCAGAGAGAGGATACAGCCGGGATGCAACGCAGTGCCGCGTGAAAATCAAGGACCTGAGACAAGGCTACCAGAAGACCAAAGAGGCAAACGGACGCTCCGGATCCCAGCCCCACACATCCCGTTTCTACGAGGCACTGCATTCCATCCTAGGTGCGGCTGCCACCACTACCCCACCACTGACCGTGGACTCTGAGGATGGGATATTGTCCACGGCCGGTTCCTCGGACATGTTAGCGGACGGGGAAGATGAGGAAGGAGATGAGGAGGATGAGGCAGTCGACAGCGCTTACCAAGCTGATTTCCCCGACAGCCAGGAGCTCTTCATCACCCTTACAGAGATCCCCTACCAACCCTCCCCAGCATGTAACCCGGACACAGATTCAGGGGAAGGATCAAGCGGTAAGTGCTTTAAACATCTAAACATTTATTTTTTACAAAACTGGAATATTAACAATAAGAACAAGGTGTGCTTCATGATTTCTTTACCCTGGGCGCTTAAGTAATCAGTTCCAACTATTTAAAAAAAATCAAACAGTGTCCGGTTGTGCATGATTCTGCTGCCCAAGCTGCTCCACTCTATAGTCCCTGCAACTGCAGCTATATGAAAATCCGGTCTATATGTCCGGGGATAGAGCAATAGTCCTCCACTGACATCTCAACAAAGCTCTCCTGCAGGTAATGGGAAAGCCTGTTCATCAGGTTCCTGGGGAGAGCGGCCTTACTGGGTCCTCCGAAGTAGGAGACATTCCCGCGCCAGGAGACAAGCAAGTACTCCGGTATCATTGCCTTGCACAGCATGGCGGCATAGGGCCCTGGTCTTTGCAGGCTTTCTCGAAACATCCTTTCCTTCTCGGTGTCCGAGATCCTCAGGATAGTTATGTCGCTCATGATGACCTGCTTTGAATTAGGTAGGGGACTGTTAGTATTGGGACTGCTTGCAAGTTCCTTTACAGAACTGTAACCGCTGGTTTGCAGCCACGCGGTGGATGCGGGAGAGGGGCAGCATACAGGGATCTTTCCCTGGGACATACGCGAGGGGGTGGGACAGGGCCAGAGTTCATGCTTGGCCGATTGCTGGCAGCAGAGACTGGCATTGCTTTCAATGTGAAAGGAGGCCAGTGGTACTATTAAAGTTTTAAGCAGCCACAAGTCTACGGCTTACCATCTTTGCCTGCTACAGAGATTACGGTGTCCTGCCCCGCTTCCCAGATCTGCAGTGCAAAACCCCAGGCACTGAAGGCGAGGTCCGAAAATTCGACCTTGTCCTGAGTGCGCATGTGATAGGTGCGGTGCATGGTCTTGTTCACAGAGAAAGACTATGTTCTTTGTTCACAACTACATTTATGTTTCGGAGGAATTCACTACCTTTCCCTCATTCCCACAGCCACATCTGCGACTGTCTCCCAACCCAGCCTGGCATCACACTCCCAGAGGCTAACGCACATTAGGCGGAGGAAGAAGAAGACGCGAGAGGACATGTTCTCAGAACTAATGGGCTGCTCCCGAGCCCAGGCAGCACAGCAGAACCATTGGAGGGAGAATTTGTCCCAAATGCACCGGACACACATGGAACGTGAGGAGAGGTGGCGGCAGGAAGACCAGCAGGCGACTCAAACGCTGCTTGGACTTCTGAGGGAGCAAACGGACACGCTCCGGCGCCTTGTTGATGTTCTGCAGGAACGGAGGCAGGAGGACAGAGCCCTGCTGCAGTCTATCAGCAACCGCACTCCCCCGCCACCAAGTCCCATACCCCCCTCGCCCAAAGTCCAAAGAAGGAGGGGCGGCAGAGTCCGTGAAAACTCTCACTCGACCCCTGCAGACTGCTCAAGCACCAGAAGGCTGTCATTCCCCAAAATTTGAAAAGTCCTTTCCTGCCCGCCTCACCCAAGCCCCCATCCAAGTTTCACCCCCCAGTTTCATGTGTGGTTGTTAATAAAAAACACGTTTCTGTTCATTAGTGTTTCAATCATGTTCTTTTGTGGGACAGTCTGTCTGAAGGGGGGGAAGGGGCTTGGTAATTGGACAGGACAGTCACCTTTAGCAGGGTACACAGGCGGGGGCAGGTCCAGCAGCAGGGCACACACACAGTGCAGTGAGTAGTTACCCTGGTCAGTCTGGGAGGTGGTTTTCATGTTCTGTGCGTGGGGGGGTGGGTTGCTCTGTGACTTTGTGGTGGGGGAGGGCAGTTACAGATCTTATGCAGCGGTCCTTGTCCTAGATCACAGAGCCATGCAGCAGGGGATCTGTAACCCTCCTCCCCCTGCCATAAAGTCACATAGCCCCCACATACACGCAGTCCCGCTCCGGAGGGCTGGCAGGCTCCGTTGAAACAACCAGTCCGCCACTGCGAATCCTGTCATTCCTGGAGTTTAGAAGGATCATTTGCATCAGTACACTACACCCGCTCCCCACCACAGTCTGCGTCCCAGGTTTAAAACATTCCCGCGAAAACAGTAATAAAGACAACGGTGTTCATTAACAAAATAAAACTGATTTTATTTTTTTGGAAGGGGGTGGAGGGGGTCTGTAACTGGAGAGGATAGTCAACAGTAACTGGGTAAAGAAACGGGGGCAGGTTCAGCTTCTCTGTACAGAAACTTAAAAGTCACTGGTTACCCTGCTCACTGTGGAACCTAGCTGTCAAAGCCTCCCGGATGCACAGCGCGTCCCGCTGGGCTCTTCTAATTGCCCGGCTGTCTGGCTGGGCGTAATCAGATGCCAGGCTATTTGCCTCAACCTCCCACCCCGCCATAAAGGTCTCCCCCTTGCTCTCACAGAGATTGTGGAGCACACAGCAAGCTGCTATAACAATGGGGATATTGGTTTCGCTGAGATCACAGCGAGTCAGTAAGCTTCTCCATCTCCCCTTGAGACGGCCAAAAGCACACTCCACAACCATTCTGCACTTGCTCAGGCGGTAGTTGAACAGCTCTTTTTCAGTGTCCAGGGCGCCAGTGTAGGGCTTCATGAGCCAGGGCATTAGCGGGTAGGCTGGGTCCCCAAGGATCACTGTAGGCATCTCCACATCCCCAAGAGTTATTTTGTGGTCCGGGAAGTAAATACCTTCCTGCAGCCGTCTAAACAGACCAGAGTTCCTGAAGACGCGAGCGTCATGAACCTTGCCCGGCCATCCGACGTTGATGTTGGTAAAACGTCCCCTGTGGTCCACCAGTGCTTGCAGCACCATTGAAAAGTAGCCCTTTCGGTTGATGTACTGGCTGGCCTGGTGGTCCGGTCCCAGGATAGGGATGTGAGTTCCATCTATAGCCCCACCGCAGTTTGGGAATCCCATCGCGGCGAAGCCATCTATGATGACCTCCACGTTTCCCAGGGTCACTACCTTTGAGAGCAGTACCTTAACGATTGCGTTGGCTACTTGCATCACAACAACCCCCACGGTAGATTTGCCCACGCCAAAGTGGTTCGCGACAGACCGGTAGCTGTCTGGCGTTGCAAGCTTCCAGAGGGCTATGGCCACTCGCTTCTGGACAGTCAGGGCTGCTCGCATCCAGGTGTCATTGCGCTTCAGGGCAGGGGACAGCAACTCACAAAGTTCCATGAAAGTCCCCTTCCGCATGCGAAAGTTTCGCAGCCACTGGGATTCATCCCAGACCTGCAGCACTATGCGGTCCCACCAGTCCGTGCTTGTTTCCCGTGCCCAGAATCGCCGTTCCACAACATCCACATGACCCATTGTCACCGTGATGTCCTCGGCGCTGGGTCCCGTGCTTTGTGACAGGTCTGTGCCAGTCTCAGACTTCAGGCCCTCACCGCGGTGCCGTAGCCTCCTCGCCTGGTTCATCTGCATCTGCCTCTGGGAAAGGTGGATGATAAGCTGCGAGGTGTTGACAACGGCCACAACTGCAGCGATGGTCGCAGCGGGATCCATGCTCGCAGTGCTGTGGCGTCCGCGCTGTCACTGACCGGAAAAGTGCGCGAACTGATTTCCCGCCGGCGCTTTCAGGGAGGGCGGTAGTGACGGACGGATGACGACAATTACCCAAAAGCACCCTCGACCCTTTTTTTTTACCCAGAAGGCATTGGGGGCTCGACCCAGAATTCCAATGGGCAGCGGGGACTGCGGGAACTGTGGGATAGCTGCCCACAGTGCACCGCTTCCAATGTCGATGCTTTCCCCGTTAGTGTGGACTCACAAAGTCGAATTACTGTCCTTAGTGTGGACACACACGTTCGACTTTGCAATATCGATTCCACAAATTCGATTTAAGAGAAATCGAACTACCCTCGTAGTGTAGACATACCCTTAGTTTTGTGAGACCTTTTTTAAGTTCTTCACAGTGAGCTTTGGTCTGAACTATCTTGAGCAGTTTAGTATCATCTGCAAACTTTGCAACCTCACTTTTTATCCCTTTCTCCAGATCTTTTATGAATAAGTTGAATAGGATAGGTCCTAGGACTGACCCTTGGGGAACACCACTAGTTACCCCTCTCCATTCTGAGAATTTACCATTTATTGCTTCTCTTTGTTCCCTGTCTTTTAACCAGTTCTCAGTCCATGAAAGGACCTTCCCTTTTATCCCATGACAACTTAATTTACGTAAGAGCCTTTGGTGAGGGACCTTGTCAAAGGCTTTCTGGAAATCTAAGTACACTATGTCCACTGGATCCCCCTTGTCCACATGTTTGTTGACCCCTTCAAAGAACTCTAATAGATTAGTAAGACAAGATTTCCCTTTACAGAAACCATGTTGACTTTTGCCCAACAATTTATGTTCTTCTATGTGTCTGACAATTTTATTCTTTACTATTGTTTCAAATAATTTGCCTGGTACTGACGTTAGCCCTTTTTAAATATTGGCGTTACATTAGCTATCTTCCAGTCATTGGGTACAGAAGCCGATTTAAAGGACAGGTTACAAACCATAGTTAATAGTTCCGCAACTTCACATTTGAGTTCTTTCAGAACTCTTGGGTGAATGCCATCTGGTCCCGGTGACTTGTTACTGTTAAGTTTATCAATTAATTCCAAAACCTCCTCTAGTGACACTTCAATCTGTGACAGTTCCTCAGATTTGTCACCTACAAAAGCCAGCTCAGGTTTGGGAATCTCCCTAACACCCTCAGCCGTGAAGACTGAAGCAAAGAATCCATTTAGTTTCTCCGCTATGACTTTATCGTCTTTAAGCGCTCCTTTTGTATCTCGATCATCCAGGGGCCCCACTGGTTGTTTAGGAGGCTTCCTGCTTCTGATGTACTTAAAAAACATTTTGTTATTACCTTTGGAGTTTTTGGCTAGCCGTTCTTCAAACTCCTCTTTGGCTTTTCTTATTACATTTTTACACTGAATTTGGCAGTGTTTATGCTCCTTTCTATTGACCTCGCTAGGTAAGGATGGTTGTGGTCAGGATGGTTGTGGTCCTTTCTGGCCTTGGAATCTGTGAATCCCCTTGTTCCTCCCAAGGCTCATGAAGGAAGGAGACACGAAGACAGCAGATCCTTTTTTAAATGCCTGGCTGACTGGTCTTGGTCACATGCTCAGGGTTTAACCGACCGCCAGACTTGGCATCAGGAAGGAATTTTCCCCCAGGTCACATTGGCGTGTAGCCGATGATTTTAGTTTAGTATCCATTCATTGTGTGATGCTATGATTAATCAATATGTTAGCTTACATATATTTGTTCTATGTTAATCATTGTTGATTTATAGGATTATAAAAGTATAAGATTGAACAACACACCTCTACCTCGATATAACGCTGTCCTCGGGAGCCAAAAAATCTTACCGCGTTATAGGTGAAACCGCGTTATATCGAACTTACTTTGATCCGCCGGAGTGCGCAGCCCTGCCCCCCCCCGGAGCACTGCTTTACCACGTTGTATACGAATTCGTGTTATATCGGGTCGTGTTATATCGGGGTAGAGGTGTATTTAGAGGAACTATGTAGTAGACATGAGTAAGACAAACTGAAATGCAAGAAACCGTGGGCTGAGGCCTGCAAGACTTTAGCTTAGCTATTTTAAGCCGTGGAGACAAGAAATGATGGCGCAAGTCAATGACCGAGAAATAACCCAAAAGATTATGGGAAAGAGGTACCAACTGGTAATATTGTGAAAGTATAGCTGGGAAGATTACATTTAAATTATAAAATGCTGTAACAACAAATATTGTCTCGAACACCAACCTTAACCGCAAGATAAAGGTGGTACATCAATGTCAACAAGAACCTACCCAGCCTATAGAATTCGGTGTTTCCAGTGGACAAAGGCCAATAAGAAAGAGAGGGTTGACACTTTCATGGACATGTAGAGAATGTACGTATAGACAGACTCACAGTATAAGAAAGCAACAAAGAGTCCTGTGGCACCTTATAGACTAACAGATGTATTGGAGCATAAGCTTTCATGGGTGAATACCCACTTCGTCAGACGCATGTAATGGAAATTTCCAGAGGCAGGTATAAATATGAAGGCAAGAATCAGTCTAGAGATAACGAGGTTAGATCAATCACGGAGGATGAGGCCCTCTTCTAGCAGTTGAGGTGTGAACACCAAGGGAGGAGAAACTGCTTCTGTAGTTGGCTAGCCATTCACAGTCTTTGTTTAATCCTGAGCTGATGGTGTCAAATTTGCAAATGAACTGAAGCTCAGCAGTTTCTCTTTGGAGTCTGGTCCTGAAGTTATTTTGCTGTAGGATGGCTATGTCTTCTGGGATAGAAATGACTCACCCAGGGAGCTATGGGTCAAGGAATCCATTTTGAAACACTTGGAGGAGAGGAAGGTGATCAGGAACAGTCAACATGGATTCACCAAGGGCAAGTCATGCCTGACCAACCGGATTGCTGTTTATGATGAGATAACTGGCTCTGTGGATATGGGGAAAGCGGTGGATGCGATATCTCTTGACTTTAGCAAAGCTTTTGATACGGTCTCCCACGGTGTTCTTGCCAGCAAGTTAAAAAAGTATGAATTGGATGAATGGACTATACTGTGGATAGAAAGCTGGCTAGATTTTCTGGCTCAACCGGTAGTGATCAACGGCTCAATGTCTAGTAGACAGACGGTATCAAGTGGAGTACCCCAGAGGTCGGTCCTGCGGCCGGTTTTGTTCAACATCTTTACCAATGATCTGGATGATGGGATAGATTGCACCCTCAGCGAGTTTGCAGATGACACTAAGCTGGGGGGAGAGGAAGATAAGCTGGAGGGTAGGGATAGGGTCCAGAGTGACCTAGACATATTGGAGGATTGGGCCAAAAGAAATCTGATGAGGTTCAAGAAGGACAAGTACCGAGTCCTACACTTAGGACGGAAGAATCCCGTGCACCGCTACAGGCTGGGGACTGACTGGCTAAGCGGCAGTTCTGCAGAAAGGGATCTGGAGATTACAGTGGACGAGAAGCTGGATATGAGTCAGCAGTGTGCCCTCCTTGCCGAGAAGACCAACGGCATGTTGGGCTGTATTAGTAGGAGCATTGCCAGCAGATTGAGGAAAGTGATTATTCCCCTCTATTCGGCACTTGTGAGGCCACACCTGGAGTATTGCGTCCAGTTTTGGTCCCCACATTACAGAAGGGATGTGGACAAATTGGAGAGAGTCCAGCGGAGGGCAAGAAAAATGATTAGGGGTCTGGAGCACATGATTTATGAGGAGAGGCTGAGGGAACTCGGCTTCTTTAGTCTGCAGAAGAGAAGAGTGAGGGGGGATTTATAGCAGCCTTCAACTACCTGAAGGGGGGTTCCAAAGAGGATGGATCTAGACTGTTCTCAGTGGTGGCAGATGACAGAACAAGGAGCAATGGTCTCAAGTTGCAGTGGGGGAGGTTTAGGTTGGATATTAGGAAACGCTATTTCACTAGGAGGGTGGTGAAGCACTGGAATGGGTAATCTAGGGACGTGGTGGAATCTCCTTCCTTATAGGTTTTTAAGGCCTGGCTTGACAAAGCCCTGGCTGGGATGATTAAGTTGGGGTTGGTCCTGCTTTGAGCAGGGGATTGGACTAGATGACCTTCTGAGGTCTCTTCCAACCGTAATATTCTATGATTCTATGATTCCCAGCATGCAGCTTTCTCCATCCCATAATGCCAGCCGACATAGCAAAAACAATTCAAGTCTGTTGGTGGAGTTCATGGAGAAGCTGCGGACAGGGGAGCGCCGCTTCTGGGCCCACGAAACCAGCACTGACTGGTGGGATCGCATCGTAATGCAGCTTTGGGGCGACGAGCAGTGGCTACAGTACTTTTAGAAGCTAAAGGCCACATTCCTGGATCTGTGTGCTGAGCTTACCCCAGCGCTGTCTTTGTTTAATCCTGAGCTGATGGTGTCAAATTTGCAAATGAACTGAAGCTCAGCAGTTTCTCTTTGGAGTCTGGTCCTGAAGTTATTTTGCTGTAGGATGGCTACCTTTAAATCTGCTATTGTGCCACAGGACTCTTTGTTGCATTTTACAGATCCAGACTAACACGGTTACCCCTCTGATAGTATAAGAAAGGGTGCCCAGAACAGGAAAATTGAGCTTTCTCTGGGAAACTCCAGCAGGAACCACTCCCGTATTGATGATCAATCCATAAGAGGGCCAACCAACTCCAATACTATCTAGGAGGATGTGAGTACGTCTGTAGGAATGACTGGTGCATTGTATTTCTCTTTAGGAATTGCATATGCCCGGACATTTATAACTTTGTTGGCAACTTTAATAATACTGCTAAAAGATAGATGCTCTTGTAACTGTCTGCGTTATTTGCCTATGATTTCATGTGTTCCTATGAACTCTAGATCCAGAACAAACGGAGATAACCCTGTTGAACTTGAGACTGTAGCCATCGCAGCTGAACACACTGAAGTATGATTAATATTAAATAGAATAAAAGGCTACAGCAGGGACCTGCTTTCAGCTTTCTGAACTGTCTTGTGTTCTTAAAGTGTGAGCATCCTGCACCTTCCCTCACCAGCCCACAGTGATACTGGTGACGCGTCCTTGGTAATCCACCAACACTTCCATAACGCCTTCCTCTGCAGCGTGGGGTGTGGATCACCCGGTCAGGTATCACCGAACCAGTTCCCTGCCATTGCAGCTGCCTTGCGTATTGGTGGCACCTCTGTCTCTCTTGTTCTCTGAGGCACACCTCAGTTTCATGTTCTCAGGACTAAAATGCTTTAGCTTATCTGAAGTCATTGGACTCAAGACAGGGGTATTTGGGTGAAACGTAATGGCCTTTGCTGTACAGGAGATTGGAGTAGATGCTTTAATGGCCCCTTCTGGCCTTATACACCATGACACCTAACAGCTGAGTGGACCCTATGAGGCCACCCTCCCCGGAGACTTAGGCCATGTCTTCACTGCAAGCCATGGTCAATGCAAGTCATGCCAACGTACAGCCAATTACGTTTGTATATCACTCGGGCACGTGCACACTTGGCAGCTTGTATCGGCGCTGCACAGGCTCACTAGGAGTGCTTGTGTTGATGCAAAGTGCGCTGTACAATGGATAGGTATCCCAGTGTGCCACGCGCTGCCATCTGGCATGGTGCCTTTTGGGAAATTTTCACAATGTGTTGTGGGATAGAAATGACTCCCTCAGGGAGCTATGGGTTAAGGAATCCATTTTGAAGCACTTGGAGGAGAGGAAGGTGATCAGGAAAAGTCAATGGATTTACCATGGGCAAGTCATGCCTGACAAACCTGATTGCCTTCTATGAGGAGATAACTGGCACTTTGGATGTCGGGAAAGTGGTGGATGTGATATACCTTGACTTTAGCAAAGCTTTTGATACGGGTCTCCCACAGTATTCTTGCCAGCAAGTTAAAAATGTATGGATTGGATGAATGGACTATAATGTGGATAGTACGCTGGCTAGATTTTCGGGCTCAACCAGTAGTGATCAACGGCTCAATGTCTAGTTGGCAGCCAATATCAAGCGGAGTGCCCGAGAGGTCGGTCCTGGGACCGATTTTGTTCAACATTTTTACCAATGATCTGGATGATGGGATAGATTGCACCCTCAGTGAGTTTGCAGATGACACTAAGCTGGGGGGAGAGGTAGATATGCTGGACGGCACGGATAGGGTCCAGAGTGACCTAGACAAATTGGAGGATTGGGCCAAAAGAAATCTGATGAGGTTCAACAAGGACAAGTGCCGAGTCCTGCACTTAGGACGGAAGAATCCCATGCACCGCTACAGGCTGGGGACCGACCGGCTAAGCGGCAGTTCTGCAGAAAAGGACCTGGAGATTACAGTGGACGAGAAGCTGGATATGAGTCAGCAGTGTGCCCTCCTTGCCGAGAAGACCAACGGCATGTTGGGCTGTATTAGTAGGAGCATTGCCAGCAGATTGAGGAAAGTGACTATTCCCCTCTATTCGGCACTGGTGAGGCCACACCTGGAGTATTGCGTCCAGTTTTGGTCCCCACATTACAGAAGGCATGCGGACAAATTGGAGAGAGTCCAGCGGAGGGCAAGAAAAATGATTAGGGGGCTGGAGCACATGACTTACGAGGAGAGGCTAAGGGAACTGGGCTTCTTTAGTCTGCAGAAGAGAAGAGTGAGGGGGGATTTATAGCAGCCTTCAACTACCTGAAGGGGGGTTCCAAAGAGGATGGAGCTCGGCTGTTCTCAGTGGTGGCAGATGACAGAACAAGAAGCAATGGTCTCAAGCTGCAGTGGGGGAGGTTTAGGTTGGATATTAGGAAACGCTATTTCACTAGGAGGGTGGTGAAGCACTGGAATGGGTAATCTAGGGAGGTGGTGGAATCTCCTTCCTTAGAGGTTTTTGAGGCCTGGCTTGACAAAGCCCTGGCTGGGATGATTAAGTTGGGGTTAGTCCTGCTTTGAGCAGGGGATTGGACTAGATGCCTCCTGAGGTCTCTTCCAACCGTAATATTCTATGATTCTATGATTCCCAGCATGCAGCTTTCTCCATCCCATAATGCCAGCCGACATAGCAAAAACAATTCAAGTCTGTTGGTGGAGTTCATGGAGAAGCTGCGGACAGGGGAGCGCCGCTTCTGGGCCCACGAAACCAGCACTGACTGGTGGGATCGCATCGTAATGCAGCTTTGGGGCGACGAGCAGTGGCTACAGAACTTTTAGAAGCTAAAGGCCACATTCCTGGATCTGTGTGCTGAGCTTACCCCAGCCCTGTCTTTGTTTAATCCTGAGCTGATGGTGTCAAATTTGCAAATGAACTGAAGCTCAGCAGTTTCGCTTTGGAGTCTGGTCCTAAAGTTATTTTGCTGTAGGATGGCTACCTTTAAATCTGCTATTGTGCCACAGGACTCTTTGTTGCTTTTTACAGATCCAGACTAACACGGTTACCCCTCTGATAGTATAAGAAAGGGTGCCCAGAACAGGAAAAGTGAGTTTCCTCTGGGAAACTCCAGCAGGAACCACTCCCGTATTGATGATCAATCCATAAGAGGGCCAACACACTCCAATACTATCTAGAAGGATGTGAGTACGTCTGTAGGAATGACTGGTGCATTGTATTTCTCTTTAGGAATTGCATATGCTGGGACATTTATAACTTTGTTGGCAACTTTAATAATACTGCTAAAAGATAGATGCTCTTGTAACTGTCTGCGTTATTTGCCTATGATTTCATGTGTTCCTATGAACTCTAGATCCAGAACAAACAGCGATAACCCTGCTGAACTTGAGACAGTAGCCATCGCAGCTGAACCCACGGAAGTATGATTAATATTAAATAGAATAAAAGGCTACAGCAGGAAACTTTTTTAAGCTTTTGGAATAGTCCTGTGTTCTTAAAGTGTGAGCATCAAGCACCTTCCCTGACCAGCCCACAGTGATACTGGTGAAGCGTCCTTGGTAATCCACCAACACTTCCATAACGCCTTCCTCTGCAGCGTGGGGTGTGGATCATCCGGTCAGGTATCACCGAACCAGTTCCCTGCCATTGCAGCTGCCTTGTGTATTGGTGGCACCTCTGTCTCTCTTGTTCTCTGAGGCACACCTCAGTTTCATGCCCTCAGGACTAAAATGCTTTAGCTTATCTGAAGTCATTGGACTCAAGACAGGGATATTTGGGTGAAATGTAATGGAGATCGGAGTAGATGCTCTAATGGCCCCTTCTGGCCTTATACACCATGAAACCTAATAGCTGAGTAGACCCTATGAGGCCCCCTCCCCAGTAACTTAGGCCATGTCTACACTGCAAGCCATGGTCAATGCAAGTCATGCCAACGTACAGCCGATTATGTTTGTATATCACTCGGGCACGTGCACACTTGGCAGCTTGTATGAGCGCTGCACAGGCTCACTAGGAGTGCTTGTGTTGAAGCAAAGTGCGCTGTACAATGGATAGGTATCCCAGTGTGCCACGCGCTGCCATCTGGCATGGTGCCTTTTGGGAAATTTTCACAATGTCTTCTGGGATAGAAATGACTCACCCAGGGAGCTATGGGTTAAGGAATCCATTTTGAAGCACTTGGAGGAGAGGAAGGTGATCAGGAACAGTCAACATGGATTCACCAAGGGCAAGTCATGCCTGACGAACCGGATTGCCGTTTATGATGAGATAACTGGCTCTGTGGATATGGGGAAAGCGGTGGATGCGATATCTCTTGACTTTAGCAAAGCTTTTGATATGGTCTCCCACGGTATTCTTGCCAGCAAGTTAAAAAAGTATGGATTGGATGAATGGACTATACGGTGGATAGAAAGCTGGCTAGATTTTCCGGCTCAACTGGTAGTGATCAACGGCTCAATGTCTAGTAGACAGACGGTATCAAGTGGAGTGCCCCAGAGGTCGGTCCTGCGGCCGGTTTTGTTCAACATCTTTACCAATGATCTGGATGATGGGATAGATTGCACCCTCAGCGAGTTTGCAGATGACACTAAGCTGCGGGGAGAGGTAGATAAGCTGGAGGGTAGGGATAGGGTCCAGAGTGACCTAGACAAATTGGAGGATTGGGCCAAAAGAAATCTGATGAGGTTCAACAAGGACAAGTGCCGAGTCCTGCACTTAGGATGGAAGAATCCCGTGCACCGCTACAGGCTGGGGACCAACTGGCTAAGCGGCAGTTCTGCAGAAAGGGACCTGGAGATTACAGTGGACGAGAAGCTGGATATGAGTCAGCAGTGTGCCCTCTTTGCCGAGAAGACCAAGGGCATATTGGGCTGTATTAGTAGGAGCATTGCCAGCAGATTGAGGAAAGTGACTATTCCCCTCTATTCGGCACTGGTGAGGCCACACCTGGAGTATTGCGTCCAGTTTTGGTCACCACATTACAGAAGGGATGTGGACAAATTGGAGAGAGTCCAGCGGAGGGCAAGAAAAATGATTAGGGGGCTGGAGCACATGACTTATGAGGAGAGGCTGAGGGAACTGGGCTTCTTTAGTCTGCAGAATAGAAGAGTGAGGGAGGATTTATAGCAGCCTTCAACTACCTGAAGGGGGGTTCCAAAGAGGATGGAGCTCGGCTGTTCTCAGTGGTGGCAGATGACAGAACAAGAAGCAATGGTCTCAAGTTGCAGTGGGGGAGGTTTAGGTTGGATATTAGGAAACACTATTTCACTAGGAGGGTGGTGAAGCACTGGAATGGGTTACCTAGGGAGCTGGTGGAATCTCCATCCTTAGAGGTTTTTGAGGCCTGGCTTGACAAAGCCCTGGCTGGGATGATTAAGTTGGGGTTGGTCCTGCTTTGAGCAGGGGATTGGACTAGATGACCTCCTGAGGTCTCTTCCAACCGTAATATTCTATGATTCTATGATTCCCAGCATGCAGCTTTCTCCATCCCATAATGCCAGCCGACATAGCAAAAACAATTCAAGTCTGTTGGTGGAGTTCATGGAGAAGCTGCGGACAGGGGAGCGCCGCTTCTGGGCCCACAAAACCACCACTGACTGGTGGGATCGCATCATAATGCAGCTTTGGGGCGACGAGCAGTGGCTGCAGAACTTTTAGAAGCAAAAGGCCATTTCCTGGATCTGTGTGCTGAGCTTACCCCAGCGCTGTCTTTGTTTAATCCTGAGCTGATGGTGTCAAATTTGCAAATGAACTGAAGCTCAGCAGTTTCTCTTTGGAGTCTGGTCCTGAAGTTATTTTGCTGTAGGATGGCTACCTTTAAATCTGGTATTGTGCCACAGGACTCTTTGTTGCATTTTACAGATCCAGACTAACACGGTTACCCCTCTGATAGTATAAGAAAGGGTGCCCAGAACAGGAAAATTGAGCTTCCTCTGGGAAACTCCAGCAGGAACCACTCCCGTATTGATGATCAATCCATAAGAGGGCCAACAGACTCCAGTACCATCTAGGGTGATGTGAGTAGTTCTGTAGGTATAACTGGCCCATTGTACTTATCTTTAGGAATTGTATATGCTGTGACATTTATAACTTTGTTGACAACTTTAATAATACTACTAAAAGATAGATGCTCTTGTAACTGTCTGTGTTATTTGCCTATGATTTCATGTGTTCCTATGAACTCTAGATCCAGAACAAACAGAGATAACCCTGCTGAACTTGAGACAGTAGCCATCGCAGCTGAACACACTGAAGTATGATTAATATTAAATAGAATAAAAGGCTACAGCAGGGACCTGCTTTCAGCTTTCTGAACTGTCTTGTGTTCTTAAAGTGTGAGCATCCTGCACCTTCCCTCACCAGCCCACAGTGATACTGGTGACGCGTCCTTGGTAATCCACCAACACTTCCATAACGCCTTCCTCTGCAGCGTGGGGTGTGGATCACCCGGTCAGGTATCACCGAACCAGTTCCCTGCCATTGCAGCTGCCTTGCGTATTGGTGGCACCTCTGTCTCTCTTGTTCTCTGAGGCACACCTCAGTTTAATGTCCTTAGGACTAAAATGCTTTAGCTTATCTGAAGTCATTGGACTCAAGACAGGGGTATTTGGGTGAAACGTAATGGCCTTTGCTGTACAGGAGATCGGAGTAGATGCTTTAATGGCCCCTTCTGGCCTTATACACCATGACACCTAACAGCTGAGTGGACCCTATGAGGCCACCCTCCCCGGAGACTTAGGCCATGTCTACACTGCAAGCCATGGTCAATGCAAGTCATGCCAACGTACAGCCAATTACGTTTGTATATCACTCGGGCACGTGCACACTTGGCAGCTTGTATCGGCGCTGCACAGGCTCACTAGGAGTGCTTGTGTTGATGCAAAGTGCGCTGTACAATGGATAGGTATCCCAGTGTGCCACGCGCTGCCATCTGGCATGGTGCCTTTTGGGAAATTTTCACAATGTGTTGTGGGATAGAAATGACTCCCTCAGGGAGCTATGGGTTAAGGAATCCATTTTGAAGCACTTGGAGGAGAGGAAGGTGATCAGGAACAGTCAGAATGGATTCACCAAGGGCAAGTCATGCCTGACAAACCTGATTGCCTTCTATGAGGAGATAACTGGCACTGTGGATGTCGGGAAAGTGGTGGATGTGATATACCTTGACTTTAGCAAAGCTTTTGATACGGGTCTCCCACAGTATTCTTGCCAGCAAGTTAAAAATGTATGGATTGGATGAATGGACTATAATGTGGATAGTACGCTGGCTAGATTTTCGGGCTCAACCAGTAGTGATCAACGGCTCAATGTCTAGTTGGCAGCCAATATCAAGCCGAGTGCCCCAGAGGTCGGTCCTGGGACCGATTTTGTTCAACATTTTTACCAATGATCTGGATGATGGGATAGATTGCACCCTCAGCGAGTTTGCAGATGACACTAAGCTGGGGGGAGAGGTAGATAAGCTGGAGGGTAGGGTTAGGGTCCAGAGTGACCTAGAAAAATTGGAGGATTGGGCCAAAAGAAATCTGATGAGGTTCAACAAGGACAAGTGCCGAGTCCTGCACTTAGGATGGAAGAATCCCGTGCACCGCTACAGGCTGGGGACCGACTGGCTAAGCGGCAGTTCTGTAGAAAGAGACCTGGAGATTACAGTGGACGAGAAGCTGGATATGAGTCAGCAGTGTGCCCTCCTTGCCGAGAAGACCAACGGCATGTTGGGCTGTATTAGTAGGAGCATTGCCAGCAGATTGAGGAAAGTGACTATTCCCCTCTATTCGGCACTGGTGAGGCCACACCTGGAGTATTGCATCCAGTTTTGGTCCCCACATTACAGAAGGCATGCGGACAAATTGGAGAGAGTCCAGCGGAGGGCAAGAAAAATGATTAGGGGGCTGGAGCACATGACTTACGAGGAGAGGCTAAGGGAACTGGGCTTCTTTAGTCTGCAGAAGAGAAGAGTGAGGGGGGATTTATAGCAGCCTTCAACTACCTGAAGGGGGGTTCCAAAGAGGATGGAGCTCGGCTGTTCTCAGTGGTGGCAGATGACAGAACAAGAAGCAATGGTCTCAAGCTGCAGTGGGGGAGGTTTAGGTTGGATATTAGGAAACGCTATTTCACTAGGAGGGTGGTGAAGCACTGGAATGGGTAATCTAGGGAGGTGGTGGAATCTCCTTCCTTAGAGGTTTTTGAGGCCTGGCTTGACAAAGCCCTGGCTGGGATGATTAAGTTGGGGTTAGTCCTGCTTTGAGCAGGGGATTGGACTAGATGCCTCCTGAGGTCTCTTCCAACCGTAATATTCTATGATTCTATGATTCCCAGCATGCAGCTTTCTCCATCCCATAATGCCAGCCGACATAGCAAAAACAATTCAAGTCTGTTGGTGGAGTTCATGGAGAAGCTGCGGACAGGGGAGCGCCGCTTCTGGGCCCACGAAACCACCACTGACTGGTGGGATCGCATCGTAATGCAGCTTTGGGGCGACGAGCAGTGGCTACAGAACTTTTAGAAGCTAAAGGCCACATTCCTGGATCTGTGTGCTGAGCTTACCCCAGCCCTGTCTTTGTTTAATCCTGAGCTGATGGTGTCAAATTTGCAAATGAACTGAAGCTCAGCAGTTTCGCTTTGGAGTCTGGTCCTAAAGTTATTTTGCTGTAGGATGGCTACCTTTAAATCTGCTATTGTGCCACAGGACTCTTTGTTGCATTTTACAGATCCAGACTAACACGGTTACCCCTCTGATAGTATAAGAAAGGGTGCCCAGAACAGGAAAAGTGAGTTTCCTCTGGGAAACTCCAGCAGGAACCACTCCCGTATTGATGATCAATCCATAAGAGGGCCAACACACTCCAATACTATCTAGGAGGATGTGAGTACGTCTGTAGGAATGACTGGTGCATTGTATTTCTCTTTAGGAATTGCATATGCCCGGACATTTATAACTTTGTTGGCAACTTTAATAATACTGCTAAAAGATAGATGCTCTTGTAACTGTCTGCGTTATTTGCCTATGATTTCATGTGTTCCTGTGAACTCTAGATCCAGAACAAACAGCGATAACCCTGCTGAACTTGAGACAGTAGCCATCGCAGCTGAACCCACGGAAGTATGATTAATATTAAATAGAATAAAAGGCTACAGCAGGAAACTTTTTTAAGCTTTTGGAATAGTCCTGTGTTCTTAAAGTGTGAGCATCAAGCACCTTCCCTGACCAGCCCACAGTGATACTGGTGAAGCGTCCCTGGTAATCCACCAACACTTCCATAACGCCTTCCTCTGCAGCGTGGGGTGTGGATCATCCGGTCAGGTATCACCGAACCAGTTCCCTGCCATTGCAGCTGCCTTGTGTATTGGTGGCACCTCTGTCTCTCTTGTTCTCTGAGGCACACCTCAGTTTCATGCCCTCAGGACTAAAATGCTTTAGCTTATCTGAAGTCATTGGACTCAAGACAGGGGTATTTGGGTGAAATGTAATGGAGATCGGAGTAGATGCTCTAATGGCCCCTTCTGGCCTTATACACCATGAAACCTAATAGCTGAGTAGACCCTATGAGGCCCCCTCCCCAGTAACTTAGGCCATGTCTACACTGCAAGCCATGGTCAATGCAAGTCATGCCAATGTACAGCCAATTATGTTTGTATATCACTCGGGCACGTGCACACTTGGCAGCTTGTATGAGCGCTGCACAGGCTCACTAGGAGTGCTTGTGTTGAAGCAAAGTGCGCTGTACAATGGATAGGTATCCCAGTGTGCCACGCGCTGCCATCTGGCATGGTGCCTTTTGGGAAATTTTCACAATGTCTTCTGGGATAGAAATGACTCACCCAGGGAGCTATGGGTTAAGGAATCCATTTTGAAGCACTTGGAGGAGAGGAAGGTGATCAGGAACAGTCAACATGGATTCACCAAGGGCAAGTCATGCCTGACGAACCGGATTGCCGTTTATGATGAGATAACTGGCTCTGTGGATATGGGGAAAGCGGTGGATGCGATATCTCTTGACTTTAGCAAAGCTTTTGATACGGTCTCCCACGGTATTCTTGCCAGCAAGTTAAAAAAGTATGGATTGGATGAATGGACTATACGGTGGATAGAAAGCTGGCTAGATTTTCCGGCTCAACTGGTAGTGATCAACGGCTCAATGTCTAGTAGACAGACGGTATCAAGTGGAGTGCCCCAGAGGTCGGTCCTGCGGCCGGTTTTGTTCAACATCTTTACCAATGATCTGGATGATGGGATAGATTGCACCCTCAGCGAGTTTGCAGATGACACTAAGCTGGGGGGAGAGGTAGATAAGCTGGAGGGTAGGGATAGGGTCCAGAGTGACCTAGACAAATTGGAGGATTGGGCCAAAAGAAATCTGATGAGGTTCAAGAAGGACAAGTGCCGAGTCCTGCACTTAGGATGGAAGAATCCCGTGCACCGCTACAGGCTGGGGACCGACTGGCTAAGCGGCAGTTCTGCAGAAAGGGACCTGGAGATTACAGTGGACGAGAAGCTGGATATGAGTCAGCAGTGTGCCCTCTTTGCCGAGAAGACCAAGGGCATATTGGGCTGTATTAGTAGGAGCATTGCCAGCAGATTGAGGAAAGTGATTATTCCCCTCTATTCGGCACTGGTGAGGCCACACCTGGAGTATTGCGTCCAGTTTTGGTCACCACATTACAGAAGGGATGTGGACAAATTGGAGAGAGTCCAGCGGAGGGCAAGAAAAATGATTAGGGGGCTGGAGCACATGACTTATGAGGAGAGGCTGAGGGAACTGGGCTTCTTTAGTCTGCAGAATAGAAGAGTGAGGGAGGATTTATAGCAGCCTTCAACAACCTGAAGGGGGGTTCCAAAGAGGATGGAGCTCGGCTGTTCTCAGTGGTGGCAGATGACAGAACAAGAAGCAATGGTCTCAAGTTGCAGTGGGGGAGGTTTAGGTTGGATATTAGGAAACACTATTTCACTAGGAGGGTGGTGAAGCACTGGAATGGGTTACCTAGGGAGCTGGTGGAATCTCCATCCTTAGAGGTTTTTGAGGCCTGGCTTGACAAAGCCCTGGCTGGGATGATTAAGTTGGGGTTGGTCCTGCTTTGAGCAGGGGATTGGACTAGATGACCTCCTGAGGTCTCTTCCAACCGTAATATTCTATGATTCTATGATTCCCAGCATGCAGCTTTCTCCATCCCATAATGCCAGCCGACATAGCAAAAACAATTCAAGTCTGTTGGTGGAGTTCATGGAGAAGCTGCGGACAGGGGAGCGCCGCTTCTGGGCCCACAAAACCACCACTGACTGGTGGGATCGCATCATAATGCAGCTTTGGGGCGACGAGCAGTGGCTGCAGAACTTTTAGAAGCAAAAGGCCATTTCCTGGATCTGTATGCTGAGCTTACCCCAGCGCTGTCTTTGTTTAATCCTGAGCTGATGGTGTCAAATTTGCAAATGAACTGAAGCTCAGCAGTTTCTCTTTGGAGTCTGGTCCTGAAGTTATTTTGCTGTAGGATGGCTACCTTTAAATCTGGTATTGTGCCACAGGACTCTTTGTTGCATTTTACAGATCCAGACTAACACGGTTACCCCTCTGATAGTATAAGAAAGGGTGCCCAGAACAGGAAAATTGAGCTTCCTCTGGGAAACTCCAACAGGAACCACTCCCGTATTGATGATCAATCCATAAGAGGGCCAACAGACTCCAGTACCATCTAGGGTGATGTGAGTAGTTCTGTAGGTATAACTGGCCCATTGTACTTATCTTTAGGAATTGTATATGCTGTGACATTTATAACTTTGTTGACAACTTTAATAATACTACTAAAAGATAGATGCTCTTGTAACTGTCTGTGTTATTTGCCTATGATTTCATGTGTTCCTGTGAACTCTAGATCCAGAACAAACAGAGATAACCCTGCTGAACTTGAGACAGTAGCCATCGCAGCTGAACACACTGAAGTATGATTAATATTAAATAGAATAAAAGGCTACAGCAGGGACCTGCTTTCAGCTTTCTGAACTGTCTTGTGTTCTTAAAGTGTGAGCATCCTGCACCTTCCCTCACCAGCCCACAGTGATACTGGTGACGCGTCCTTGGTAATCCACCAACACTTCCATAACGCCTTCCTCTGCAGCGTGGGGTGTGGATCACCCGGTCAGGTATCACCGAACCAGTTCCCTGCCATTGCAGCTGCCTTGCGTATTGGTGGCACCTCTGTCTCTCTTGTTCTCTGAGGCACACCTCAGTTTAATGTCCTTAGGACTAAAATGCTTTAGCTTATCTGAAGTCATTGGACTCAAGACAGGGGTATTTGGGTGAAACGTAATGGCCTTTGCTGTACAGGAGATCGGAGTAGATGCTTTAATGGCCCCTTCTGGCCTTATACACCATGACACCTAACAGCTGAGTGGACCCTATGAGGCCACCCTCCCCGGAGACTTAGGCCATGTCTACACTGCAAGCCATGGTCAATGCAAGTCATGCCAACGTACAGCCAATTACGTTTGTATATCACTCGGGCACGTGCACACTTGGCAGCTTCTATTGGCGCTGCACAGGCTCACTAGGAGTGCTTGTGTTGATGCAAAGTGCGCTGTACAATGGATAGGTATCCCAGTGTGCCACGCGCTGCCATCTGGCATGGTGCCTTTTGGGAAATTTTCACAATGTGTTGTGGGATAGAAATGACTCCCTCAGGGAGCTATGGGTTAAGGAATCCATTTTGAAGCACTTGGAGGAGAGGAAGGTGATCAGGAACAGTCAGAATGGATTCACCAAGGGCAAGTCATGCCTGACAAACCTGATTGCCTTCTATGAGGAGATAACTGGCACTGTGGATGTCGGGAAAGTGGTGGATGTGATATACCTTGACTTTAGCAAAGCTTTTGATACGGGTCTCCCACAGTATTCTTGCCAGCAAGTTAAAAATGTATGGATTGGATGAATGGACTATAATGTGGATAGTACGCTGGCTAGATTTTCGGGCTCAACCAGTAGTGATCAATGGCTCAATGTCTAGTTGGCAGCCAATATCAAGCCGAGTGCCCCAGAGGTCGGTCCTGGGACCGATTTTGTTCAACATTTTTACCAATGATCTGGATGATGGGATAGATTGCACCCTCAGCGAGTTTGCAGATGACACTAAGCTGGGGCGAGAGGTAGATAAGCTGGAGGGTAGGGATAGGGTCCAGAGTGACCTAGACAAATTGGAGGATTGGGCCAAAAGAAATCTGATGAGGTTCAAGAAGGACAAGTGCCGAGTCCTGCACTTAGGATGGAAGAATCCCGTGCACCGCTACAGGCTGGGGACCGACTGGCTAAGCGGCAGTTCTGTAGAAAGAGACCTGGAGATTACAGTGGACGAGAAGCTGGATATGAGTCAGCAGTGTGCCCTCCTTGCCGAGAAGACCAACGGCATATTGGGCTGTATTAGTAGGAGCATTGCCAGCAGATCGAAGAAAGTGACTATTCCCCTCTATTCGGCACTGGTGAGGCCACACCTGGAGTATTGCGTCCAGTTTTGGTCACCACATTACAGAAGGGATGTGGACAAATTGGAGAGAGTCCAGCGGAGGGCAAGAAAAATGATTAGGGGGCTGGAGCACATGACTTACGAGGAGAGGCTGAGGGAACTGGGCTTCTTTAGTCTGCAGAATAGAAGAGTGAGGGAGGATTTATAGCAGCCTTCAACAACCTGAAGGGGGGTTCCAAAGAGGATGGAGCTCGGCTGTTCTCAGAGGCGGCAGATGACAGAACAAGAAGCAATGGTCTCAAGTTGCAGTGGGGGAGGTTTAGGTTGGATATTAGGAAACACTATTTCACTAGGAGGGTGGTGAAGCACTGGAATGGGTAATCTAGGGAGGTGGTGGAATCTCCTTCCTTAGAGGTTTTTGAGGCCTGGCTTGACAAAGCCCTGGCTTGGATTATTTAGTTGGGGTTGGTCCTGCTTTGAGCAGGGGATTGGACTAGATGACCTCCTGAGGTCTCTTCCAACCGTAATATTCTATGATTCTATGATTCCCAGCATGCAGCTTTCTCCATCCCATAATGCCAGCCGACATAGCAAAAACAATTCAAGTCTGTTGGTGGAGTTCATGGAGAAGCTGCGGACAGGGGAGCGCCGCTTCTGGGCCCACGAAACCACCACTGACTGGTGGGATCGCATCGTAATGCAGCTTCGGGGCGACGAGCAGTGGCTGCAGAACTTTTAGAAGCAAAAGGCCACATTCCTGGATCTGTGTGCTGAGCTTACCCCAGCGCTGTCTTTGTTTAATCCTGAGCTGATGGTGTCAAATTTGCAAATGAACTGAAGCTCAGCAGTTTCTCTTTGGAGTCTGGTCCTGAAGTTATTTTGCTGTAGGATGGCTACCTTTAAATCTGGTATTGTGCCACAGGACTCTTTGTTGCATTTTACAGATCCAGACTAACACGGTTACCCCTCTGATAGTATAAGAAAGGGTGCCCAGAACAGGAAAATTGAGCTTCCTCTGGGAAACTCCAGCAGGAACCACTCCCGTATTGATGATCAATCCATAAGAGGGCCAACACACTCCAATACTATCTAGGAGGATGTGAGTACGTCTGTAGGAATAACTGGTGCATTGTATTTCTCTTTAGGAATTGCATATGCTGGGACATTTATAACTTTGTTGGCAACTTTAATAATACTACCAAAAGATAGACGCTCTTGTAACTGTCAGCGTTATTTGCCTATGATTTCATGTGTTCCTATGAACTCTAGATCCAGAACAAACAGAGATAACCCTGCTGAACTTGAGACTGTGGCCATCGCAGCTGAACACATTGAAGTATGATTAATATTAAATAGAATAAAAGGCTACAGCAGGGACCTGCTTTCAGCTTTCTGAACTGTCTTGTGTTCTTAAAGTGTGAGCATCCTGCACCTTCCCTCACCAGCCCACAGTGATACTGGTGACGCGTCCTTGGTAATCCACCAACACTTCCATAACGCCTTCCTCTGCAGCGTGGGGTGTGGATCACCCGGTCAGGTATCACCGAACCAGTTCCCTGCCATTGCAGCTGCCTTGCGTATTGGTGGCACCTCTGTCTCTCTTGTTCTCTGAGGCACACCTCAGTTTAATGTCCTTAGGACTAAAATGCTTTAGCTTATCTGAAGTCATTGGACTCAAGACAGGGGTATTTGGGTGAAACGTAATGGCCTTTGCTGTACAGGAGATCGGAGTAGATGCTTTAATGGCCCCTTCTGGCCTTATACACCATGACACCTAACAGCTGAGTGGACCCTCTGAGGCCACCCTCCCCGGAGACTTAGGCCATGTCTACACTGCAAGCCATGGTCAATGCAAGTCATGCCAACGTACAGCCAATTACGTTTGTATATCACTCGGGCACGTGCACACTTGGCAGCTTCTATTGGCGCTGCACAGGCTCACTAGGAGTGCTTGTGTTGATGCAAAGTGCGCTGTACAATGGATAGGTATCCCAGTGTGCCACGCGCTGCCATCTGGCATGGTGCCTTTTGGGAAATTTTCACAATGTGTTGTGGGATAGAAATGACTCCCTCAGGGAGCTATGGGTTAAGGAATCCATTTTGAAGCACTTGGAGGAGAGGAAGGTGATCAGGAACAGTCAGAATGGATTCACCAAGGGCAAGTCATGCCTGACAAACCTGATTGCCTTCTATGAGGAGATAACTGGCACTGTGGATGTCGGGAAAGTGGTGGATGTGATATACCTTGACTTTAGCAAAGCTTTTGATACGGGTCTCCCACAGTATTCTTGCCAGCAAGTTAAAAAAGTATGGATTGGATGAATGGAGTATAAGGTGGATAGAACGCTGGCTAGATTTTCGGGCTTAACCAGTAGTGATCAACGGCTCAATGTCTAGTTGGCAGCCAGTATCAAGCGGAGTGCCCCAGAGGTCGGTCCTGGGACCGATTTTGTTCAACATTTTTACCAATGATCTGGATGATGGGATAGATTGCACCCTCAGCGAGTTTGCAGATGACACTAAGCTGGGGAGAGAGGTAGATACGCTGGACGGCAGGGATAGGGTCCAGAGTGACCTAGAAAAATTGGAGGATTGGGCCAAAAGAAATCTGATGAGGTTCAAGAAGGACAAGTGCCGAGTCCTGCACTTAGGACGGAAGAATCCCATGCACCGCTACAGGCTGGGGACCGACTGGCTAAGCGGCAATTCTGTAGAAAGAGACCTGGAGATTACAGTGGACGAGAAGCTGGATATAAGTCAGGCGTGTGCCCTCCTTGCCGAGAAGACCAAGGGCATATTGGGCTGTATTAGTAGGAGCATTGCCAGCAGATCGAGGAAAGTGACTATTCCCCTCTATTCGGCACTGGTGAGGCCACACCTGGAGTATTGCGTCCAGTTTTGGTCCCCACATTAAAGAAGGGATGTGGACAAATTGGAGAGAGTCCAGCGGAGGGCAAGAAAAATTATTAGGGGGCTGGAGCACATGATTTATGAGGAGAGGCTGAGGGAACTGGGCTTCTTTAGTCTGCAGAAGAGAAGAGTGAGGGGGGATTTATAGCAGCCTTCAACTACCTGAAGGGGGGTTCCAAAGCTCGGCTGTTCTCAGTGGTGGCAGATAACAGAACAAGAAGCAATGGTCTCAAGTTGCAGTGGGGGAGGTTTAGGTTGGATATTAGGAAACGCTATTTCACTAGGAGGGTGGTGAAGCACTGGAATGGGTTACCTAGGGAGCTGGTGGAATCTCCATCCTTAGAGGTTTTTGAGGCCTGGCTTGACAAAGCCCTGGCTGGGATGATTTAGTTGGGGTTGGTCCTGCTTTGAGCAGGGGATTGGACTAGATGACCTCCTGAGGTCTCTTCCAACCGTAATATTCTATGATTCTATGATTCCCAGCATGCAGCTTTCTCCATCCCATAATGCCAGCTGACATAGTGAAAAACAATTCAAGGCCGTTGGTGGAGTTCATGGAGAAGCTGCGGACAGGGGAGTGTAACGATGCTGGTTTTCGTGGGACCCAACTGAGAGTGCCAATTCAGGACAAATTGCGAAAACAGGGCAGTCACAGCCCAAGGCTGGGGTTTTTCCACCTGTAATGCAAACCAAACCAGGCAGACAAAGAAGACTTTGGTCTTACTCCACTGACTAACCACAAGTCACACAAGCAATTCCCTTAGACACTCCAGTTTCCCAGTGTCACCACCAGTGCCCCTCGTTATGGGGACAAATGGTTATGAAAACCAATACCCCAGTGTCGTGGAAAAATGGACCACACCGTTGATTTTGGGTCAGACACACTGATGCACCTTTATTAGGTTGCACAATACAATTATGCATAAAGGGAAGGTCGGCGTGTCCCCATGCAAGGGGGTCAGCCGCCTTGCATAAATTACACAGCTTTAAGCTTATAAAGATAAAAACCACAACGCGTAATTAAGCATTACAAATTTTATTAGCCTTATTTGGTATATTTGCTAGCAAACCAATCAAAGCCTTTCTGGAGGCCGCGCTTTGGACCCGATACCATTTAGGGTTTTTTCTGTTATTGCTAGAGGCTTCTGCCCGGCCCCCCTCTTGCATTACCTTTTTTTGCATTACTTTATGGAGTAAGTTACCTAATGCGGTTATTTTGCCAATAGAGTTGTACAACAAGCCCTTTTTTAACTGTGTGCCCCCCTACTTGCGGTTTTTACTGTACAAGACTTTTCTGCTTTGCTAATTTTTCATAGCTTAATCTACTGTTATCCTAGGTCAGGTTTCCCAACTACCAGTAGGCGTTGGTTTCTTTTTTGCTTCTGTTGGCCTTTTGATTGAGCCATACTGGTTTTTTATTATGCCACACAAGCTTACAAATCTTGCTTATACTTTTAATATTAAGCAGGCCTGCCATGGCCTACTGTTGCTAGCTTAGCAATAGATTGCAATCCAGAGTAAGGCGAATGGGGGTCCCCAAAATCCTTAACAACTCCCTCCTTTTGATGCTTATTTAACAGCATCAACTTTCTCGATTTGAATGTTTATTAAAGCTTGGACCTCAGGTTTTTTTTCCAGGGGCGTTTCATATTTGTCACAGTAGGGTATTTCCAGTGAGTCATATACTGGATCTTCTGGTTTAAACACAGAAGTTCGCAAAGGGGCGAGGGGCAAGGGGTGAGGGGGTGGTGGAGGGAAGGACAATACTGCAGGTTGGGGATGACAACGTGTGCAGCAACAATAGCATGCACAGGTGCCCAACAACAGCCCACCACCGATGAGTCCCCAGAACAGAAACCCATGTATGTGTGGGGGGTGAAAAACCTTAGTAACCATGCAGAGAAAATCTGAGCCCGTGCAAAGGGTAGTGACACGGTGAGCGGTTTCAAAGGCCCGGAGCTCGGTATTATAGGTGGTTTTCAGAATATTAATTTGATTTTTTAACTGGGATAGTTTGCTGATCACGGGAAGCAGAGTTTTTAGGGAGTGGAAGCGGTCTGGCACCAAGGCAGCCCAATTGAAGGGAATAGAAAATGATAAAGAGACTTGGTACCGCCTGTCCGCTGGCCAATAAACAACTTGTGAGCCGGAGGCGGTGGTCAAATTAAATACCGTGTCCGATAGAGAGGACGAATTAACCAGGACACAGCTGTTGTTAGCTTCAAGAA
This sequence comes from Emys orbicularis, assembly GCF_028017835.1. Classification (NCBI taxonomy): domain Eukaryota; kingdom Metazoa; phylum Chordata; order Testudines; family Emydidae; genus Emys; species Emys orbicularis. The sequence continues at coordinate 3,158,984 of NC_088684.1, read as the reverse complement.
TGGCTTGGGAGGCGAGGGATGCCAATTTGCCTTTCCCCTCCCAGCAGACATGTTTATGTAGAACAATAATTTCTCCTGGTCTGAGTTTACGAATGCATTGAAGCTGAGGGGGCTGTAAAGGCCACAGGGTCCATAAGGAGCCCTGACCTATCCAAATGTCGGGAGTTATCTCCGCCGCACTAACTAGGAATCGGTTCGGGCCATGGGGTGGTTTAATTTTCCACACGTCCTGGTGGACCACCCAATCCCACAAACACCCTTCCCAAGGGCCAGGGAAGAGCCGGTAGGTGGGGGCCCATATCCCGCTCACAGGACCGTAAGCCTCAAAGGAACACTGTGAGCGTCGGCAGCTCCACCCGGAAAATTTCCAAGTATGCCTCCAAGGCCATAATTCAGGGGGAACACCCGAGGTGTTGCGAAGGGCAGCGGGCCAGGCCTGGTGCCTGAGGTTATCTTGAATTTTTGTAAGTTGTACGTTAAGAAAATCCTGCACCTCAGCGCAAGCCAGGTCCCATTGCAATGCCTTCCCAGCCCCAGAAACGTGATAGACCATTTGGGCGAGGAGATCATGGGTGAGGGTGTTGAGAGTGGAAATGACGTGTAATTCCCCTACCCCAGCCCTGATCCCTGTTACCTGTGCTGCGGAGATAAGACCGGTTGCCTGCTCAAGTTGTCCCAGTTTGGTTTCATGTTGCGAGGTTTTGTAGACATTTCAGGCCGAGGCGGCACTATTGGCCCCTTTCCATAAAGTGTCGGCCACCCCTCTCCTGTCCCGGTTCCCGTGTAACAAAGATTGTTGTTGTGCGAGCCTAATGGCCGCTCCCTTGGAGCAGTTTGGGTAGGTGGCAGCGATTTGGAAGTGGGATAAGGGAAGAGAAAATTGGATGGTACCCAAAGTGGCATCTAAGATGGTCCACTTGAATCCTGTAACATTACCCTTCCCCAGTGCTTCGTACCATAACTGATGGGCATGTATGTGCAGGGCCCTTTGAACAGTGGAAATATTAGCAGTGAGAGCGGGAGTGTATTGGATGAGGGTACAGGTGACGTTTGCCGTGTTGTTTGCCACTAGAGGAAGTGTTTGGTTACAGGTAAAGTCTGGGGCAAAGGGACAATATCTGCCGGTGCGCACCTCACCTTTTGCTGCCTGCGTGATCAAATAACAAAGGGAGCCAGACTCATCCCTAGCAACGCACAGGCCTGGGAGTAGCATGGCATCCACGTTATTCCGCCAGCCGTGTACGAAGGAGGTTTTAACCTTTGGCTGGGAACCGGGTGCCGATGTGATGTTGACATTATCTATGAACACGCTTCCCATAGTTTCCCAAGAGATGATGCGTTGGTAAAGATGGTTGGGGTGGTCCCGAAGGGAGAAAAACAGCCTGGCCGAGCAATACGAAAGTAAGTCTCCAGAGAGAGAAGGCCGCGGCCACTGTATGACATTCGAGTTCTCGGTTAACAGCCGAAAAATGTGGGGGGTGGCCGACCCAGCAGACCCAGGGGACCGGGAAACCCGTGTGGGAGGGTGGTCCCGGGAGGTATAGTTGATGGAAGGGGGAAAGGTGGGAACTGGGGCGGGTAATAATTCAGGGATGGTAGTACAGGGGGATGGTACTTGGCCCTCCACGCATCTTGCTGCCTGCGGGATGAATCCCAGAACCCAATCGGTACCACATTGCCACGAATACCCTCCACAATTTTCTCCCTGCCACTGTACTATATAACGTCTTTTCCACCAGGGCCAATTTTTAACATCCTCAATAGTGATGGGTTTACGGCCCTCCTTTTCCCCTCTTCCTGCCTGTAGGGATCTTTGCTTACGGCCTGGAGGGGCCAGGGAGGGTTTTAACCCTCTTACGGGAAGATCTAAGGGAAGATCACAGGTGGGCACAGGAGGAGCATCTGCCCTTACGGGCATTCAAAAATACATAAAGGAATCATGGAAATTCAAAAGCAATAAGAGCAACATGGTTATACACATAAACCAAAGAGAGGGCATAAGCCACCTTCGCACCATGGCAGATTCTCTTACAGCCTTGGGCGCGGCCATACTAGCAAGTTAATAAGTTCTGTAAAAGGAAATAGTCTTTCAGGAGTTCCTTAACGTCTTGTCCTGAGGTTATACCTGGGCCCGGTCAAGGGGGCGAAGGGAGGAGGAACTTTCGGATCTGGAACCTCTGGAATTTCAGGAGCGGGGATCTCAGGAATCTCAGGAAGTGGGGCTTCGTGGACCGCAGGGGTAACCGGTGTCATAGACGTACCAGTGTAGTCCTCAGGGACTGAAGAACGTTTACAATGGGAGGCGTGGATTCAACCAGCAAGCCCTTTACACTTGACAGCCGTGTGAGTGGTCAACAGCACCTGGTAAGGACCTTTCCAGCGGGGCTCAAGGGAGGACTTGCGTTGATGCACTTTAAGGTGGACCCAGTCTCCAGGCTGCAATGGGTGACATGCAGTATTCGCTGGATCAGGGAGGGCGTCACGAACCTGTGAATGGATAGACCTAACAGAGCGGATTAGGGATCTGCAGTATTTAAGCACAGTGTTATTAACAAGCTGCAAATTTTCCTGACCGGGAGGGGGAGGTGGGGAAACAGGCATCCTCATTGGTCGAGCCATGAGAATTTCATGTGGGGACAGGCCATGTTTCCGCATTGGGGTGTTTCTTATTTGCATCAGGGCCAGGGGCAGTGCATCAGGCCACTTGAGGCCAGTTTTTGCACATAATTTTGCAAGCTTATTTTTGAGTTTCCCATTTTTCCGCTCCACAGCACCTGCGCTTTGTGGATGGTGAGCGCAATGAAAACGTTGCTTAATATTGAGGGCTTTGCAAATGTGCTGCATAATTTGTCCAGTAAAATGCGTGCCCCTGTCACTGTTGATAAAGAGAGGCAAACCAAATCTAGGAATAAAGTCCCGTAAAAGGCGTTTTGCCACCGTTATAGAATCAGCTTTAACACAAGGATATGCCTCCACCCACCCCGAATACATGCACACACAAACCAATACATATTTATAGGAACAACACTTAGGGAGGCTGATAAAATCAACCTGTATATTTACAAAGGGCCCCCATGGGGTGGGGTGAGCCGCTGGTTTTGTGCGGACCGGTCTCCCTCTGTTATGAGCCAGGCAAATTGGACAAGAGTTACAATACTGCTTGGCTATACTTGAAAATCGAGGGGCATGCCATTGTTTAGTCACGGTAGCAATCATACCTCCCTTACCCACATGGGCCAGGCCATGGGCCAGGCGAGCAAGGTAAGGGAGCAAGGCCTGGGGCGCAACCGGGCGACCATCCGGATCACGCCACAAGGCATCTGCCGGGTGCTGTACACACCCGGACAACTTCCAGGCAACCCTTTCCTTATTAGGGGCTGATCCCTGTAGTTTTACAAGATCCTGAAAAGGGTCTGCCTGTAAAGCTGAATGGGAAATTTGAAAGGGACAAAGATTAATGGGCGCCAGAGATTCGGAAAGGGCCGCTTTCCTGGCAGCGCTATTTGCCAGGGCATTTCCTCGCGAAACATCATTACAGGGTTTCTGGTGAGCTGGGCATTTAACTACAGCGATAAGGGAAGGAAGTTGGAGTGCAGATAAGAGAGCCGCAACATGTGGCCCGTGGCAGATAGGCGAACCACTGGAAGTGAGAAAACCTCTATATTTTCAAAGCTGCCCATAGTCGTGCACTACCCCAAAGGCATATCTGGAGTCTGTATAGATAGTGACCGACCATCCGGTGGCTAAATGACAAGCCCTAGTAAGAGCTACTAACTCGGCCACCTGGGCAGAACCAACTGCCGGAAGGGAAAAAGCCTCTAGAGTCTCATGCAAATTACAAACAGCATATCCTGCAACAAGCTGGCCAGAGGAATTTTGGAGACAGGAGCCATTCACAAAAAGTACTAAATCAGGATTCGGGAGAGGGGTATCTTGCAAGTCAGGCCGCGGGACGACAAGTTCATTAGTAACAGAGATACAATCATGAGGCTCACCGTCAGTCGCGGTGGGCAATAAAGAAGCAGGGTTAAGAACAGAACATCTGGTTAAAGTTACATTAGTTGCATTTAAGAGCAGCATTTCATATTTTGTTAACCGTGAATTTGAAAGGTGCTGCGTTCTGCTTTTTGTTAACAAGGCTGTGACTGCATGGGGCACTGCAACGGTCAAAGGATGCCCCAACACCAAGGTGGCGGAAGCCTTGACAAGGATGGCCGCAGCCGCCACAGACCGCAAGCATGGCGGCAGGCCAGCCGCCACAGGATCTAATGAAGAGCTAAAATATGCAACAGGCCGATGCTTATCTCCGTGCAACTGGGCGAGCACCCCCTGGGCAAATCCGTCCCTCTCATGGCAGAATAAGATGAATGGCTTTTTATAATCTGCTAGGCCTAATGCAGGGGCTGCTGCCAGGGCACTTTTTAACTGACGGAAAGCCTGCATGGCTTCCTTCGTCCAAGGGATTGGGTCAGGAACCTTATTCAGTGTTAGATCTAGCAAGGGGCGGGCAAGGGAAGCATACCCTAAAATCCACTGACGACAGTAACCCGTCATGCCAAGGAATCCGCGCAGCTGTCTTTTTGTAACCGGTTTGGGCATTTTAAGAATTGCCTGCACACGGGAGGGGGATAAACTGCGTCGGCCCGCCGAAATATTATGTCCCAAGTAATGGACCGAGGGCAGGCACAGCTGCAACTTTGTTTTGGAAACTTTGTGGCCTTTTTGGGCTAGTGCTTGAAGTAGGACCAACGTGTCTGCCTGTGAAGCTTCCAAAGTGTCAGAAGCAAGCAATAAGTTATTGACATATTGAATCAGAACAGAACCCTTAGGGAACACGATATTGTCTAAATCCCTTTTTAATGTTTGGGAAAAGATTGTGGGGGATTCAGTGTAACCCTGGGGTAACCGCGTCCAAGTATATTGAAATCCCTGATAAGTAAAGGCAAACAGATACTGACTGTCTGGGTGGATGGGAATAGAGAAAAAAGCAGAACATAAATCAATTACGGAAAAATACTGTGCTGAAGCAGGAATGCAGGAAAGAATAGTGGCTGGGTTAGGGACCACTGGGAAGGTGGGGATGACGGCAGCATTAATGGCCCTGAGATCCTGTACAAATCGCCAAGTTTGCTTCCCTGGCTTTTTTACAGGTAAAATAGGGGAGTTACATTCACTGACTGTCGGCACAATGACCCCTTGCTCCAACAGAGCAGAGATTACCGGGCGAATGCCCTCCTCCGCCTGTCTGGATAATGGATATTGGCGGATCCTGGGGAGGGGTTGTGCTGGGTTTACACGGATTTTAACCGGTTGGGCAGAACCAATGCGCCCAACCTGGTTGGCATGTTCTGCCCATAACGTGGGAGAGACCCTTGCCAGCAATTCCTGTTGCAACAAGGAAGGGCTGGACTGGGTGTCCCCCATTGGAGCCTGCTCTTCCTGCAACAGAGCTAAAACTGTATTCTGTGCAGGATCGGGCACCTCCAGAAACACCCCGTCTGGGGAGCAAAAAATTGTACAATTTAGTTTACACAGCAAATCCTTTCCCAGTAGATTGGCAGGGGAACAGGGGCTGAGGAGAAACGCGTGTTGGTCAGATAGGGGACCGATAGAGACTGACAAAGGAGAAGTAACAGGATGGGGAATAGGGGCATTTCCCACCCCGACAGCCGTGACAATTTCTGAAGAGAGAGGTACAGCCGAGAATTCCTGAGCCCTCAGAGTTGAGCGTGAGGCCCCAGTATTTACCAAGCAAGAAGTGGGGGTACCATTTATTATGCAAGAAATAGTTGGGCCCGCTTGGTCAACGGGGAGAAACGGGCAGATGATGTCGCACATCTCTTGGCTTCCCTAATAGTCTATTAGTGGGGGGATTGGATTGGGAAAAGGCTGGGGGTTAGGACAGGGTGGGGGGCGAGCTTGGTCAGGTTGGGGTTGGAACCAACCGGGGCGGCGGGGAGGGCGCGTGGGGCACGCCCTAATCGTGTGGCCCGGCTGTTTACAATAGGTGCAGTGTGGGTTAGGACACTGGGCTCGCCAATGGCCCACCTGGCCACATAAAAAACAGGCATTTGGGTCAGGTCCGGGGGCCGCACCGAACCTGGGAATCTCACTGGCGGGATTACCTAGCCCTGGCTTAGCCCTTTGCCCCCTTGGGCCCTGCAAGGATTTTAATTGCAGGGCCATTAGCTGGGTTTCAGTATCTTCCTTTTTCTTATCTAACTGCCGATAGAAATGCTGGGCAGCAGCTAAAATCCCTTCCATATCTTTACCTTCCCAATCCACTATTTCCAGCTTCAGGGGCTCACTAACTTTAGGAAGAAGCCCCTGTACAAAGGCTGCCACCACAGCCTGGCGAGCAGTTTTCTCTGCCCTATCTATACCAGAGTATCGCTCGAAAGCCTGTTTTAGGCGCTCCATATAATCGGCCGGGTTTTCTCCCTTTAATTGTTTACATGCATTTATTTTTGTCCAGTCAGTTTTTTTAGGGCAGACCTCCAAGACCGACCGCACCAGGTTATTCCGGTGTGTTTTCAAATCACGGTCAAGGAGGTCCGCTGCCATCAGTGCATTGGGCCAGTGTGCCTTGTCATAAAGGCGGTTTAAAGTTTCCCTGGGCAACATAGCCCGAAGGAGCTGATCCATGTCAGCCCAGGATGGATTATAACATTGCACTACCATTCGTAGCTGCTCCTGAAATTTTACTGGGTCTTCTCGAATCTTAGGAAACTTGTCGATTAGGTTGTACAAGTCCCCTGGGGACCAGGGAGCATGCACTGTTACCAATCTTCCATCCGCGCCCCCTGGCAGTTTTCTTAAGGGCAGCAACAACCTCCCCGTCTGAGGATCAAATAACTCTTTCCCCAGATCACCCAGCTGTTCCCGTCCCCTAGCCAACAGGGCCTGGTAGCGGGTGTTATAAGCTGGGGGTGAGTTTGGGGATTGAACAAAGGATTTTAATTGGGCAAAGGCATCTGACAGACGTCTGACCGGATCGTTTTTAATATCACAGACGTGTTTTGCCTGAGCAAGTGATTTCTTGACTCGCTGGGTTAAGCTTGCAAGTCGCTGTTGGGCTTCTGGGGAAATCTGTGTAAAGTCTGACCTGTCTGAGGAATGTGATTTTTCGGACTCGGAGGGGGATTGAGTGGCCCGTGAGGATCCCGCCCCCTCCTCCGACTTTCCGGGAGGAGGGGTAGGGTGGGCCGAGGAATAAGAAGGAGGGGTCTCCGTGGTCATAACAGGCCACTGTCGGCACTCTACAAATAAATCTATTAAGTCTTGGGAGGGAGCCGATGGGGCGGTTTGAGCAGCGCCCTTCGGTTTTTCCCCCCGAACAGGGAAAAGGGAGGGGGGTTGGCTCGGGTTCTCCTTTTGCATGGGGCCACCCGCAAGCCCTAGCTTTTCCTGGGCTTCCTTAAGTTTTCGCTGGAGCTTTTCTTGGGAATCTTTTAGTCCTCTAACCTTTGATTCCTGACTTTTTTTTCCCATTTTATCATACCACATAAAATATGCATCGAACTGATCCTGGGGCACCGTGTTGGCAAGAAGGGCTCCTCTAAGGTGCACCATCCTGTCAAGATCAAAGCTACCCTCCAGGGGAAACTGCAGTTTTGGATTATCTCTAGTATACCAGTTCCACTTATCTAAATATTTACACGTTGACGATCCATAATGTACGTACATATAAGCAGCAGGCGTGCCTTTGGGTGGGACCGGCAGGATTTTTGATCCTTTGGCCCCCATTTTTTTTCACAGCTTACTTTTACTCAAGCCAATCACACCAGGATGCTAACTCGGGGGTTACCACAGTTTTACACTAATGGCCCAACTTCAGGCCTGCCCTTGTTTCATGGCAGGAACACAAGGGAGCAGGTTCCCAGGCATTTTTCTTCTGGTGAACCTACAGGAAAGCGGACAAGGGGGGCGGGCTGACTGGGCAACCCGTGGTCCCCGTACGTCCCTCTCCAGCCCTGGGCACCAGCCTTCAAGCCAACGGTGCTGCAGTAGCCTTTGAGCCGACGGTACGGTTTCCTGGGGCTTCCCTCCTCTCCGAGGTAGGGAAGGGAGCTTATTGCTCCGGGGGGAACAAAAAGGGACCCCGTGGCCTTTTACAAGGCAGTGCTTAAAGAGCGGTCACTGGGTCATGGGGAAGTGGAGGGGTAAGGGGTAACGGGATGGGGAACACACAAGCACCCTGGCTGGTTAGCCACTTACCAAGGCCTGCCAGTCGGGGAAGCTTTTCAATCTTTTTTTAAGCGGGTCGTGGAGCTTGCTTTCAGAACACCCCCGGTCACGAGCAATTACTTGCTTCGCAGGGGGTCTGGGGCGTCTTTTCACGACCAACACACTCCGGCCGCTTGGCCTTATACACACACACACAGGCCGCTCGGCCTCACACACACAGGCACATTTTCTGGCACAGCCGCCAGGGCGAAACTGCCCCTTGTCCCTCCCAACCTGGTTGGCTCCGGGACCCCGAATGCCCAGCTCTAATAGGCGATCAGGATACTTCGGACCAAAGGAGCGTGGTCCGAGGGGGCGGCCGGCACTTCCTGAGACTGGGGCGCGTAACCCAGCCCAACACTTCGGAGACTGAAACTGAAACTTGAGACTGTAACACAGCCTAACTTGAAACTTGAGACTGTAACACAGCCTAACTTGAAACTTGAGACTGTAACACAGCCTAACTTGAAACTTGAGACTGTAACACAGCCTAACTTGACCGGAGACTGAGACTGAAACTGACACAAACCCGGAGACTGAGACCCGCCCAGTTTAAAACACCTTAGAAAACTAACACACTTTCGAATAAAGGCGTCAAGCGTGTCTGACTTTGTCCCAAGGTTGGATCCAGCTTGTGACTTACCCCAGCCGGAGCCTACGGACCAGTCCTCTCCCAGGCCCCTAACAGCAGAGATTTCAAAAGGTCTCTTACCTCTCAGATGGGCCCCGGGGTTGGAAGAGAACTGCCCGCGGTCCTCCGATCCAGAGATGTCCTCTGTGGATCCCGGACGAGCCCCCAAATTGTCGTGGAAAAATTGACCACACCGTTGATTTTGGGTCAGACACACTGATGCACCTTTATTAGGTTGCACAATACAATTATGCATAAAGGGAAGGTCGGCGTGTCCCCATGCAAGGGGGTCAGCCGCCTTGCATAAATTACACAGCTTTAAGCTTATAAAGATAAAAACCACAACGCGTAATTAAGCATTACAAATTTTATTAGCCTTATTTGGTATATTTGCTAGCAAACCAATCAAAGCCTTTCTGGAGGCCGCGCTTTGGACCCGATACCATTTAGGGTTTTTTCTGTTATTGCTAGAGGCTTCTGCCCGGCCCCCCTCTTGCATTACCTTTTTTTGCATTACTTTATGGAGTAAGTTACCTAATGCGGTTATTTTGCCAATAGAGTTGTACAACAAGCCCTTTTTTAACTGTGTGCCCCCCTACTTGCGGTTTTTACTGTACAAGACTTTTCTGCTTTGCTAATTTTTCATAGCTTAATCTACTGTTATCCTAGGTCAGGTTTCCCAACTACCAGTAGGCGTTGGTTTCTTTTTTGCTTCTGTTGGCCTTTTGATTGAGCCATACTGGTTTTTTATTATGCCACACAAGCTTACAAATCTTGCTTATACTTTTAATATTAAGCAGGCCTGCCATGGCCTACTGTTGCTAGCTTAGCAATAGATTGCAATCCAGAGTAAGGCGAATGGGGGTCCCCAAAATCCTCAACACCCAGTAAAATAAAAAAAAGGTTCTCTTTATGCCGAAGGACCAAGCCCCAGATCCAGGTCAATATACAAATTAGATCTTACCCACAAATCACGCTATTGCCAATCCTTTAGAATCTAAAATCTAAAGGTTTATTCTTAAAAGGAAAAAGATATAAATGAAAGTTAAAATTGGTTAAATGGAAACAATTACATACAGTAATGGCAAAGTTCTTGGTTCAGGCTTGTAGCAGTGATAGAATAAACTGCAGGTTCAAATTAAGTCTCTGGAATACATTCCCCGCTGGGATGGGTCCTCAGTCCTTTGTTCAAAACTTCAGCTTGTAGCAAAGTCCCTCCAGAGGTGTGAAGCAGGATTGAAGACCAGATGGAGATGAGGCATCAGCCTTTTATAGTCTTTTCCAGGTGTAAGAACACCTCTTTGTCCTTACTGTGGAAAATTACAGCAAAATGGAGTCTGGAGTCACATGGGCCAGTCCCTGCATACTTTGCTGAGTCACAAGGTGTATCTGCCTTCTCTACATGGGTCAATTGTATAGCTGATGGTCCTTAATGGGCCATCAAGCAGGCTAGGCAGAGCTAACACCAACTTGTCTGGGATGTTTCCCAGAAGCAGAGCATAAGTTTGAAATACAGACAGTATAGAGCCAATATTCATAACTTCAACTACAAAATTGATACACACATATAGACAGCATAATTATAACCAGCAAACCATAACCTTGTCTTAGACACCTCATTTGACCCCCTTTATACAAGATTTGGTGCCACTACAGGACTTTGGTTGCAACCATGTTCTATACGGTCCTAGTTCGAATCAATAACGTGACAGGGAGCGCTGTTTCTGGGCCCACGAAACCAGCACTGACTGGTGGGATCGCATCGTAATGCAGCTTTGGGGCGACGAGCAGTGTGGCTTCAGAACTTTTGGATGCGAAAGGCCACATTCCTGGTTCTGTGGGCTGAGCTTACCCCAGCCCTGCAGCGCATGGACACCAGAAGGAGAGTTGCATTGACAGGAGAGACATGAGTAGTGAGAGCACTTTGTAAGTTTGCAACAACAGATTGGAACCAGCCAGTGGGAAATAGTTTTGGAATTGAAAAATCCACAGTGGGGGCCGTTGTTATGCAAGTGTGCAGTGCCACTAATCGTCTCCTGCTATGCAGGGCTGTGGCTCTCGGCTATGTATAGGACAAAGCAGATAGATTTGCAGCAGTGGGGTTCCCGAATGGTTGTGGGGCAGTAAATGGCACGTATATCTCTAATTTGGCACCACACCACCCTGCCACAGAGTACATCAACAGAAAGGGCTCCTTTTATCTGGTTATGGAGGTGTTGGTGGATTACCAGGAACATTTCACCAATATCAATGTGAGTTGGTCAGGGAAGGTGCATGGTTCTTGCACTTTCAGAACCCAGGACTGTTCAGAAAGCTTCAAGCAGGGACATTGTTTCCTGACCGGTGGATCACCACTGGCGATATTGAAATGCCAGTAGTGATTCAGGGGGACCCGGCCTACTCCTTTCTCCCCTGGAGAAGCTGTATATGGGCTACCTTGACAGTACCAAGGAAAGAGTCAGCTTCTGGTTCAGCAGCTGCAGAATGACATTTGAATGTGCTTTTGGTAGATTGAAGGGTCGCTGGCAGTGTTTACTCACTAGCTTGGTCTCAGTGAGGAAAAATATCCGAATGTGTCTGATGTGTCCGACATGATATCCAAGAGGCAAAGGGGGGAAAGCTGCCAGCAGGGGGAGGTGGACAGACTGGTTTCTGACTTTGACCAGCCAGACACAATGGCTATTACAAGAGCCAGGTGTGGAGCTCTGCAGTTGAGGGAGACTTTGAAAGAGACTTCAATGGTCAGTCTCAGTAGAGTTCTGTGCTGGAGTGTTCTCTGGGCCTGGAGCTTTGGGGTCTGCTAAGAATTGTGTAGTGCTTGCAGATCATGTCTAAATATGACCGGGTATTTTCCTGAAGTGACGCTATCAATTATATGGTGCTTAGTGTGTATTTACATGGACTGTTTGCTTTGGCTACTGCTGTGCATTCGGCAATATTTGTTGTGTGCTAATAAAGATAATTCAATTCTCCATAAACACAGCTTTACTCAGTGGGGGGAAAAGAGTGCAGAAAAGTAACGTGCAACCCCCTCACCACAGCCAATGTTATACAGATTTTTAAAAGAAATTAATGGGGTGAAAAATTAAAATTAGAAAAGAAGTAAACACTTAGGTCCTTTTGAGTGCACAAAAGTACTGTGTTGTGACTCCATATACGCTGACCTGTGAGAGCCACATTTTGCATATGTGAAGCTGTGGCTGGTTTTCCTTGCTGTCCCCTGTGCATTTCCCTCTCCTTGCCCTGCTGGCACTCCTGGGCCTCTTTCCTGTCCTCTTGCTTTCTCCATGCTGTTGATCCTATTGGCCCTCCAAGCCCTTCGTTCATGGTCTAATGCAGCGCTGGGTCCCAGGACCCCACAGAGCCCCTCATCAGGGTCAGGCATTCTGAGGGTGCCGAGGGGGCACCCCTCAAGGCAGCCATGCCAGAAGCTGCTGATAAAAACAGACAGAGATACCACTGGATTTAGTCACAATGGAAAGGGAAACATAAGTTTCAAAGCTCCCTTCACTTATTCCCATAAACTCTTTTAAGAAGACAGGCTTCCTGTGACAACACTGCAGCTTCGGAGCGCCTCAGCACAGCACCGCTCTCCCACCCCAGCTACGGTGAGTATGGCCCAGAAGGGGTGAGCAGGCGATGTAACGATGCTGGCTTTGGTGAGACCCAACTGAGAGGACCAATTCAGGACAAATTACTTAAAGCAGGGCAGTTACAGCCCAAGGCTGGGGTTCCTTTGCACACCAAGGCAAACCAAACAGAGAAGACTTTGCTTTTACCTCACTGGCTAGCCATAAGTCACACAAGCAAGACCCTTAGACACTCCAGTTTCCCAGTATTATCACCAGTGCCACTCGCTATGGGGACGAATGGTTATGAAAACCAATACCCTAGTAAAAGAAAGAAGAGGTTCTACTGATCCCAAAGGACCAAGCCCCACACCCAGGTCAATATACAAGTTAGATCTTACCCACAAATCACGCTGTTGCCCATCCTTTAGAATCTAAAATCTAAAGGTTTATTCATAAAAGGAAAAAGATACAGATGAGAGCAGATATTGGTTAAATGGAATCAATTACATACAGTAATGGCAAAGTTCTTGGTTCAGGCTTGTAGCAGTGATGGAATAAACTGCAGGTTTAAATCAAGTCTCTGGAGTACATCCCCAGCTGGCATGGGTCATTCAGTCCTTTGTTAAGAGCTTCCGTTTGTAGCAAAGTCCCTCCAGAGGCAAGAAGCAAGATGGAGAAGCTGCAGCAGCCTTTTATAGTCTCTTGCCATGTGGCTTTCTTTCTTTGTCCCAAAGACATGGCATGAAAAAACCTTACAGTTCTGTCTATAGGCATGTCCCTGCATGCCTTGCTGAGTTACAAGGTGTATCTGCCTTCTCTCAGTGGGTCAATTGTATAGCTGATGGTCCTTAATGGGCCATCAAGCAGGCTAGGCATAGCTGAAACCAGATTGTCTGGGGTGTCATCCAGAAACATAGCACAAGTTTGAAATACAGATAGTATAGAGCCAATACTTATAACTTTAAATATAAAAATGATACATACATAAAGATAGCATAATCATAACCAGCAAATCATAACCTTTCCATAGACACCTTACACGACAACCTTTGTACAATGTTTGCTGCAAATATATAACAGTGGTTGCAACAATAATCTATACGGTCACAGGTTATGTCAGTAACATCACACGCGGGCACGATTTTTCTGATGCATGAAGCTATCACATTTTGGTCCCTATTCCGTGGGTACAAGTATAGGGCAATGGCCGTGAATATGGGCACTGTCTTCCACAGATGGTGGTGATTTTAGCTGATCTCTCACTCCTCCTGAGGGTCACAAAGGCACAGAGAACAGGGCTGTTACTGGTCACGTGGGCCCATATGCCTCTAGCCTTTACTGCCATGGTGCCAGGTGAACTTGTCGCCGAGTGGCATCGGAGAGCATCCTAGCGGGGAGGAAGAAACAAAGCAGCTCTCCCTAAAAACCTTCGGGAGAGGATTGCAGAGAATCTCGATGACAGCTCCATCTTCATCAAGCTCTCTCAGGAGGATACAAGATACATCCGTATGTACGTAAACAAAGTGCTCCATATCCCCCCCACCTCTGACCACTTAACCCAACAGGGGAAAGGAAAGATACCAACTCTACCTCCGTTGGTTGTACCACGACCTCTTCTCATCCACGTGTAGCCCAAGGTCCAGTGTGCTTCAGAAGCAGCAATGGGAACTGCAAATTATGGACCATTCTACAAGAACCCTTATCTGGTGTCCGTCTGCTCTGGCCGCAGAGGGTTTGGTTCTTAGACACTAACTGCTGGTGCCTCCACCTGACTGTTTAAGGGAGTCAGGAACCCTCCCGTGCCTCCCTGTGTTGTTTCAACTGCCCACAACCAGGTATTTATCCCTATGACTAGCCTGATACCTTGGCTGTGCACTCTTCTGGCACCTCCGTAGTGCATGAACCAACAATCAAGGTACCGTTTATTTACAAGGAGAAATAGAGAGGAAGCAGAGGAAGGGAAGGGGAAGAGAGATTTGGAGTGGGTTAGGGTTAGCCCCCACTGGTGGGCTCCGTAATACGGAGGAACCCATGTACCTCGATGAGGCACTGCAAGCTGATACCAGTCAGCGCTGTGTTTTTGGGGAACCAGGGCGCAGTGTCTGGCCTGTCTGACTCATGAGGGACAATCCCCCTCCCGCCGGTCTCTGCTTGAACCAAGACCGATCCGAGAAAAGACGTGCAGAGAGCAGTGAAGGGCGTTGGGAGACACACCTAGACCCTTCCTGACAAGGGTGACAAGATTAAGACATCTCCATTAGCATACAGAATGGAGAGCAGAGACAACTCCCCTAGCCTCATCTGCATGAAAGATGGGACAGGGATTAGTATACAGAATGAAGAACAGAGAACCGCACTGAACTCTGGGGCCAGGAAAGCAGGGAAGCACTGCATCATGGGAATCTCTGCTCCAGATGTTAATGAACCTATGCCTGCCCACACCCAGCTCAGCAGTTATCAGACCAATTCTAGTAATGAATCCTTGATTGATATCCAAATACTGGAGCAGCCAAGTTGCATTGTGAGCTCCCTGGAAGAAAACACCACCCATAGCCAAGAGTGATCCGCTCCTATTGCCTAGCCTAAAGAAAACCCTTGAGTCATCAGTTTACCCATAAACAAATCTAGTGTTCTCCCTTGAACCATTGTTGTTTCTCTACAAAAACCCCTATCTACATTCAAGTAAGTGTTCTGATGCATAGACCCAAGCTCTGCATCAGTTCTACTGGGACTCCATCTCCTGACTGATCATGTTGGGGGCTCTGCCTGTCTCCTGCCCTCAGGACCCTGAGCTACCACCATCACCTGGGAACCCCGACCAGTTCAAGCCTCATGGAGTGAGTGAGATCCTCCCCTCTTTCTCTCTTTCTGTTTTCCTTTCTACCTTAGGTATTAACCTTTAATCATGTATGTTAGGTTGGTTTAGCCCTCTTTGTGTAGTTATCACTATTATTCAATAAATAACTTATGGTTAAGCTGGTTGCCTCTCTCTCTCTTGCTGAACTTTACTCTTTTGTGTTTTTTAACTTCCCCCATTCACTCTACAGCAACGCTTCTTTTACCTAAGCTAAAGATCCCTGCAGCGCCCAAAATGCTGTGGGGTTTGCTCATCGAGTAGGTTATTGCCAGTACAATTGTGATGTGAGAGTGGGGATAGGGACGTGCTGAATCTGGGACACATAAGGGTGGCAGCTTGAAAGTGCTGCTTGACCCAGTCCATGGAGCCCAGGGACATATAAGGGGTCAGCTTGACAGTGCTGATTGACCCGGTCCGCTCAGACTTGCTCTGTTAATGTACATGTGGGTGGGTGTTCATCCGGTTCTGGGGCTGGAGGAACCCAGCCTTAGGGAACCTAGGTCCTGCAGGATAGCTCCATTGGGAGGGGCCTTGCAGAAGGGAGCAGTACAGCTCCATGTGAAAACACACGTGACACAAGCAGTACATTGATAGAATTACAGAAACCTGCCCCCCAGAAGAGTAACCCTAATAAATGAGCGTACCCCAAAGTAACAGGCAAATCTGGTAACAAAGCCTGAAGCTGCTTGAGTGCAGTGGGGTGATGAAGGCAATAGGGGTTACTCACAGTGGAAAAATTCCCCATAGCATAGGGGGCCTCCTCCATGTTTCCAAGAGCAGCTGCCCTCTCTCAGAGCAGGGGCGGAGACAGAAAGTGGAGCGTCCGTGCTCCCCTCAGGCTAGGGGGGAAATAGGCAGGCGATGGACAGCGCTCCCCTGAGGTGGGGGGGCGGGGAGAAAGGGGATCGCCCGCACTCCCTCAGGCCGGGAGAGACGTGTTTGTAATTGGAGAAGGGCTGCCAGTGAAGGGCAGATAGGGAGGGTGCATTTATTTTTCTCAGGTTTCTGGGGATCAGTCAGATGTAGTTGTTTGTCAAAGGGATGTGTAACCCAGGTGCCCTATAGAGCGATATCTCTTTAAGAGATCTATGGTGTGGGGATAGCACTGAGTTGTGTCTGGGTCATGGTTTCTAGGCAGGGGCACAATTAGCTCTCCTCAGCCAGAAGTTTCTGGAATTGGGTGTGGTAGTTCTGGGTATGCTCAATAGGTTCCCTGTTGCTGGGACTCCATGAGGACAAGTAGTCAGGGCAGCTGCTTTGCAAAAGGCCATGTGCCCAGTACTGTGTTTACAATGGCTCCAGTGGCTCCATGGCGCCGGGCCCATGCTCAGAAGGGGCCCCGGCCTGCTCCACTTGCACTGCGCCCCGAGACCCCGCTGGCTCCCCCCGCCCACCACTTGCTCCTCTGGGCCTGCCCGCCGGCTGGCTGAGGGCTCCTCTCCACCCTCTGGCCCCACCCCCTGCTCCTCTCTGCCCCCTGGCCGGACCCCAATGCACCTCCAGCTCCAGGAAGTCTCTGCGTCCCACCACCTGTGGGGCCCCACCTGTCTCCCCGGAGCTGAGCCACCTGGGACTGGTGCAGAAGCCTGGCCAGTCTCAGCCAGGTGTGCATGGTGGGGGGGGGGGGTGGGAACAGTGTGGAGGGCTTGGCGGGGCCCCTTCAGGCAAGTGCGACTTGAGGGACCCCGGCCGGGGCAGGTCCTGGCCTGGCTGATCGCACCACTCCTGAGGGGACGGAGCGATTCCCGGCCCTGGGACCAGCCCTGGCTGCGCTGCCAGCTCACCCTGGCAGACACAGTCACCTCCCAGCAGGGCCGGTGAGTGCGGCCGGGAGGCAGGGAGTGGATCTGTGGGGCGTATGGGGGGGTGCTGGGCTGTGAAGGGGCGGGGAGGATGTGTGTGTTGGGGAACTAGGGAGTGGGGGTTCTGTGTGGGGGGTGCTGAGCAGTTGTGGTGAGGCTGTGTTGGATGGGGGGGGGCTGTGTGGCGTGGCATGGGCCTGCCCCCGAGAGGAAGGGGCACGCTGGCAGCACAGGGCCGTGCAGGCCACTATGCGTCTGGCAACTGCCAGTTTCTAAACAGTGCCCTCGCATTGTGCGGAGTGGGGCTTCCCCTGCCATGCCATGCCCCATTGCTGCTGGCTGGCCCCTCGCTCCGGGGACTGACCTCCCCGCACCATGCTCCACTGCCTCCATGGGGGCCCACAAATATGTTTGGTGCTGGGCCCACAAAAGGTTAATCCGGCCCTGCACGTGCCCTGTGTGGGTTGGGAGAAGCTGAGCCCAGGAGCAGAAAGCAGGCTGTTGTCCCTAACTCTGAAGCATTTTGCAGCAGGTTAGTGATATTGGTAACCCTCCAACAGGGAAGTCCGGTCAGTGTTAATTATAGAAAAGGAAAACTGGGAGGGGAAAATTAATTTTTTATTTTAATTCTAAACTTTGGATGTTGTTTGATTTTAGCCAAACTATTTTATTTAAATGATCTCAACTAGTATGATTCACCAACCTTTCTCTTATTTAAATATAATGATGGAGAAAGGGTCATTGATTTTGCTATTCTCCGTTTTGTATTTTTCTGGTAATACGTTTAAAAAAAAAATCTATGTACTTAACGGAGTGGTGGGTTAATTGGTTCGCTGACTAGCTGAGTGATTTCAGCAGAGGAGGAGGAAGAGTCCGTACGGTTCCCAACTGAAGATTTCTACAAGCAAGGGGAGGGAAGATGTTGCTTTTGACTCACTAGACTGTATAGATTTGATCAGAGACTCTAACTGCGGCCTGGTCCTTATGCTGACGTAAAGCAGCTTATGTCAACCTATTGATGTCCGTGTCTACCAGGGCCGGCTCTGGCTTTTTGGCTGCCCCAAGCAAAAATAAAAAAATAAAAACGGGGCGGCCAGAACGGCAAAGCAAAAAAAAACCAAAAACCTGCGGCGCGGCCGGAGCACGGGTGCAGGGGGACCGCCTGGGGCGGGGGAGGGAGCAGGCGGGAGAGAGAGAGAAGGGGGCGGCCAGGGCTACAGCAGGGGCGCTGCCACGTGGCCCCTCCCGCTGCACCGCCTCCTGCCGCCTGCCGCGAGGGCTCCGCTCCGGTCGGCTGGGAGGGAAGGACGCGGGCTGCCCTGCAGGGCGCTCCCGTCCTCTGCGCCGCCGCCCCCTACAGGGCTGCCGGAGCGGAACAAAAAAAAAAAAAAAGCGGCCGTGCCGCCCTAGGATTGGGCAGAACGCCGCCTCGAACAATCTGCCGCCCCAAGCACCAGCTTGCTCAGCTGGTGCCTGGAGCCGGCCCTGGTGTCTACACTCCAGCCTTGCTCCCGCCGATGTAAGTGCCCTACGATACCACCATCATCACTCCACCTCCACGAGAGGCGTGGGGCTCACGTCGGTGTAGTTAGGGAAACACAGAGTCCGTGTACACCAGAGGGCCTCAAACTTTTTACATCGTGCCTCCTTTTACCCGTAATGGAACCTGTCTGTGCCCCTCCACCCCGAACCGTGGTTGGGAGCCACGGCTGGGAGCCAGTCCCACAGGACGGGGAAGCAGACAGAAGCAGAGCTGTGAGCCCCCCGAGGCTGGGCCAGGAGTCAAGGCCCGGGCTGAGGCTGTGGCTGTGGCCAGGAGTGGAGCTGGGCTGCAGGCGAGGCCAGCGCAGAGCTGGGGGCAAAGCGGGGCTGGGTGGCGCTCCCTCTGTACCCACCCATGGGGGCTGCCCAGGCCCCACCATGCCCCCCCGAATGTTCCTTTGCATCCCCTGGGGGACACATCCCGCAGTTTGGGGACCACTGGTGCAGACACTGCGTTACTTATATCTGCTGTTCGCTGTCATTCTTGTCAATTTTAC
Source organism: Emys orbicularis (assembly GCF_028017835.1). NCBI lineage: Eukaryota > Metazoa > Chordata > Testudines > Emydidae > Emys > Emys orbicularis. The sequence goes on along the minus strand of NC_088684.1, from coordinate 3,139,857 downwards.
AGCTCCCTGCTAGAGCCCTGAAATTGACAAGACAGGCTGGTAGGCTTCCTGCTGAGAACCACTGCTGGGCTCACAGCTCAGACTGTCACCCCGAGGTGGGTGGGAGTTCCAGCTAGAGCCCTGCTGCCCCCGGGCTCCCGGCTCCCTGCTGGGAATCCAGCTGCCCCCGGCTGCCTGCTGCCCCCTAGACTCCCTGCTCCCCACCAGGAGCCTGGCTGCCCCTATAGGGCTCCATGCTCCCTGTTCCTCACAGGGAGCCCGGCTGTGCCCAGGGTTCTGGCTGCTGCTCCCTGTCGGGAGCCCCACTCTCCCCCGGGGCTCTCTGCTCCCCACACCGCACTGTGAGCCCAGCTCCAGCCTCCCAGACTCTCCGCTCCCTGTCAGGAGCTCAGCCAGGAGGATGGCTGCCAAGCTCCTGGTGGGGAGTGGGGACTGGGGAGCCTGGGGACAGCCAGGATCCATGTGGGGTGCAGGGAGCCCGGGAGGCAGCCAGGCTCGTGGTAGGGAGCTCCGCGTGAAGCTGAGAGCCCTGGTGGTAGCCGTGTTCCCAGCAGGGAGTGGAGCTGGGAGCCCGGGCAGAAGCTGGGCTCAGTGGGGAGCTCCACTTGGTGCTGAGAGCCCCCCACACTGCCCCTCTTACGTCGCTGGAAGCGTCCTGGTGAGGCCGTGCACCACTGACAGAAGGAGGGTTGTGTGGACATGGAAAAACCACAGTAATTACAGCTGTAAGTCGACCTAACATCGGTCAACGTAAGTTTGTAGTGTGGACATGCCCTGAGACGCAAGTGAACTCAGCCTAAGCTTCTGGGAACTCTGATCTCACGTGTCTGGGGGATCAAGCAGATTAAGTTGTTTATCAAGGGGGTGTGTTTAGTTTTCCCAGGTTTCCGGGGTCTCAACTGGATTTAGTTGGGCAAGATATACAAGGCATTAGGTATATTTGAACCCAGCCCTTCTTGTACTGCTAGTTACAAGGTAGAAGGTTACATACAGAGGGGGGAGCAACACAGAGTCCTGTGGCACCTTTAAGACTAGCAGATGTATTGGAGCATACGCTTTCGGTCTGACGAAGTGGGTATTCACCCACGAAAGCTTATGCTCCAATACATCTGTTAGTGTTAAAGGTGCCACAGGACCCTCTGTTGCTTTTTACAGATCCAGACTAACACGGCTACCCCTCTGATACTTGATACAGGGCGGGGACAGCTGTATTCAAATTAGGCAAACTTGACTCTTCGTTAGAAGCACAGGTCACACCCTCGTTGGTCCATGTCAGCTTGTAAACTAATAACCAGAGGCGGAACCGCCCATCGGGAACTGAATAAAAGCAGCTGGATTTCCCTTCCCAAGCTCAGTCGCCCACAGACGGTGGCAATATCGGAGAACAAGGCTGTAGCTGTTGAACCACCTGGAAGCGAACTGAAGTTTCTGCCTATCTCACAAAATCGGTGACTGAGCTGCCCAGGTGAGCTGGAGAGTCCCTCTTCACCTTTTCCCCAGCTGGTCAGTAGCTTTTGTACCTGTCTTCCCTTTCAGCCAAGCGAGGACATGATCCTCCTAATGTCAACCCTTCCCAGAGGACGTGCACCGAGCTAGCAATTCACCCCAGTGCCATGAGCCAGCAACAGAGCCGGGCTCCAGCTGAGTCCTCAAACGAGGGAGGCAGTGGGACTGCAATGGTGATTGGGCGTCTGCCCAAGGGAGTTTCTCTCTAAGTGATGTCGATGCACAAGGAACAGGCAGGATTTTCTGACAGTTAACCCCCGTTGTCTAGGAAGGAAGGATTGTGAGTCAACTCTCACATCTTTGGCCAGTGCTCAAGCCAGTCAGAAGACAAGGCAAGAAGCTGGCTGTGTAACTGCTTTCCTCCCTTCAAGGGTCTGGTTTTAACCCCATTTCATGAAGCCTCAGGGAGTATACCCACTTATGTCCTGTCCGGTTACAGATATTACAGCTTAGGTTTTTGGGATCCCTTGGAGATGGTCTATCCACATGGACCATCACCCCTGGTTTGCATTTATTTGAATCCCAATTCATGGTGCCCCCCATGTGCCCCCCCTTGGGGCCCCAACCTGGGCCAGTCACCCTTTGTTTTGTTCTCACCACCGAACTCACTGTCCACAGATTCATCTGCCAACTGGCCTTTGCTATGAAGATCCTTGGGCTCCCTGTCCACTAGCCACAGTTTAAGCTCATGGGGACATATCCCATAGCTCCAATCCTACCAGGTCATATAGTGACACCTCCACCTTTACCCCATTTGTGGAGATGTTCTCCCAGCAGGGTGGTGGCTTCCATACACGTCACACGTTGGGTCTTCTGCACACCCCAAAACCTTTCCCTCGAAGCCTGACTTGTCAATTCAGACTTAAGCAGTAGAGCCTTTTTGAACTGTCTGTACCCCCCCCCCGCCCCCCACCAACTCCACCCATCTGGCTATATGTCTCTGTCGCTTTGGGATCCAGTAAGGGGGTGAGACAGCAGAGCCGGTCCACAGGGTCAACGTGGTTCAAATCGCAAGCCTCCCCCAAGGCAGGGAGATATTTATATCACCCCCACTTAAACTGGGGCAGCAATTTGGTATCTAGGCTCCCTGTGGAATTGGCTTCCCATGGTCTCTCCGCACTTACTCCTCGATGGGACCTCTTGTTCTCCTCTTCTCCGTATCCAGTTCATGCTGTCCCTGCGTGTCCTGGTTTTTCTGCTGTTCCACCTGGTGCTCTCGCTGCTCCTCCTCATGCGTTCATTGTTTGTATGGATCGGCTCTCTCCCTTTCGGGGCCTCCTCCAGCTTCCTCACTTCCAACTCTCACTGCCCCAACTCTGGGGTGGGAAATTGGGCTGTGAGGGAGCCATGCTGCTGCTGCCTCTGTCGTCCCGGACTCTGTGGGGAACTTACCTTCTCCAGCCGTGCAATCAGCTGCACCTGTTTGAATTTCCCAACACTTAATCTTCTCTCCCTGCACAGCTCTGTGATGCTCTCCACAGGGAGGCAGGTACCTGCAATTTTCTTGTTTGTTTCCTTTGACTAGCCTTGTTTGTACTGCTGCAAGTCACTCACTGCACAATACTCCTGGTGCATTCAGTGTCCCACCCCTGCCACCAGCTGTCAGGGACCCACAGGATCTGTGCTTTGCCCCAGCTTCTAAATGTCCCTGGTGTGCCAGACCCCAAGGGGTCCCACTCTTCCTTAAACATAGGCCACGCGCCTCAGGGCCTCTGAGACTGAGCCTCTGGGCTCCAGCACTTCTGTTTTCCACTGTGAGCTCTGCCCAGCGAGTCCAACTGAGATAGACTCCTGGTCAGAGACTTTTGCCCTCTCCAGGGATCAGTGCAACTCAGCAAGTTCTTTTTTATATTTAACCCTAGCTGTGAATTTCCTAAATGACCGATATGTGCTCTCAACCTTAACTAGGAACCTGTGGTTCCACTAACAGGTGAATTTCCAGAGAAACTAGAAATAGTTTGATAAAGTTTCTCAACTCTAACTTTCGAATGATCTTTGGCTGAGCTGTCACTGACGATCCCATAATTAGATTGGCATACAAAGCCTGATTGGCAGATGGGTAAGTACCTGTTTTAAAGGATCTACCCACCCCAAGACAGGTTCTCTGGGTAAGCCACGTTTTGTCCCCAAAAGGCCAGTGGAAGCTAATCTAAGAAACTGTCATAAACACAGTAGGATGGTCTAGTGGGTGGGGGAGGGGAATAGACTTCAAGGGACCCTGATTCTATTGACAGGTCTGCCCCTTACCTGCTTCAGGATCTTAGGTTGCTGGCTCTCTGTGCCTCAGTTTCCCTCTCTGTAAAATGAGGACCATCCGTCGTGTGTGAGCTGCTCATCTGAAACTCACTATGGCTGTAGTTTATTCTGAGTAAAACATTCATGTGATCTTCTATGTCGACAGTGCAAGGATGGAGTTTCTTTGGCATCTACTAATGGCGATTGGGATTCTTGCAGGAACTGGGGTGTCTGAGAAATGCACCCCACCAGCAGGGGGTAAGGAGCTGGCACAACTTGAATGGAAACTTGTTCCCTTTTATGTTCTACCCCATTCCCTTCGGCCGCAACCTCTGCCTAGTGAGACAGCAGAAACCCTGGGACACTCTTCCCTTCCCACCACTGACCTGGGCAGGGGCTCAGCTGGGTATGGGACGTGGGGGGACTGAGAAGGGCTCTGCCTGGGTGAGACCCCAGCACCGACCTGCTGTCACTCCTGTCCCCTGGGGTCATGGCTCCCACTATGAACCTGGCTCTCATGCAGTGGCTGGTTTGTGTCACTGCTGGGACATGGCTCTGGCTCTGCGTGGGATAAAGGGTGTCTAGAGCCCCCCTAGCAGAGGCGGCAGAAGCTTCCTAACAGTGGGGGGGGGCACCACCGCCTGAACTGAGACCCCCATCCTCATGCCACCCCCTCCCCCGAGTCTCTGCTCCTGCAACGCCTCTTTCCCACCTAGACTCCGCCCCCTCCCCCTTCTGCTTGTCCTTACGGCCAGTAAAAAATGGGAGGGCCATGCTCCCCTGCCCCCTTGTTCCGGCGCCCCTGTACCCTAGCGATGGGCACGTCCCACTTCCCCTCTTCCCGCCCTTTGATTCCAGGTCAGAACTTGGCGCTGGGACGCCTGGCCATTCAGTCGTCCACAAACGATCAATACGAGCCTGGAAAAGCCGTGGATGGAAAACACAGTGGGATTTTAAACGATCACTCCTGCACCCATACCCAGTGCGACCACGAGCCGTGGTGGAGGGTGGACTTGGGCAGTCGTCAGTCTGTCTCCACGGTGATAGTGAAGAACAGAGAGGACTGCTGTGGGCAGAGACTCGAGGGGGCCCAGATCCGTGTGGGAGACTCCCTGGACGACCATGGCAAGCACAACCCCATGTGAGTTGCTTCCCCATCCCTTGGAGTGAGACGACTCCTCCCAGATCAGACACAGGGGTATCGTTGCCCGCTGGGACCAGCGCTTGGTCTCTTCCCCTCCGAGCTCCCTGGGGCTGGGGGCGCAGTGCGGGCAGTGCGCTCAGCTCCTGGATGGACGGGAACCGCATGTCACTGAGCACAGCGACCCCTGCAGGGCAATCCAGGGTAAAGCCGATCTCTCTCCAGGCCCCTGTGTGTTCTCTCTCTGCCCTCGCAGCTCCTGCCCAAGTAGGATCATCACATCCAAGGCAACAGGAACAGATTTTTCTGAAATCCATCGATTTCTAAGGGCTGAAAGGACCTTTCCAATCATCCAGTCTGACCTCCTGTATCTCACGGGCCAGAAAACCTCACGCAGTGATTCTGCACTGAGCCCACAATTTCTCTGTGAGGTGCAGTGTATCTTTTAGACAGACATCCAATGTTGATTAAAGACTGCAAGGGAAGGAGAATCCATCAAGTCCCTCAGTAATTTGCTTCAGTGGTAAATGGCCAGGGCTGATAAAAATGTGTACCTTATTTCTTGTCTGAATTGAGTTGTGATTGGGTCTAGAGCAGGCAGCATCTCTTACAGTGTTCCCTTCACTCCATATAGATACACAGAGATGTAGGGCAGGAAGGGATCTCAAGGGGACAGCTAGTGAATCCCCCAATGCTGAGGCAGGGCCAAATACACCTAGACCAGGGGGAGTCAATTATTTTTTGTCAAGGTCCAAAGTTCCCGGTCAAGGTATAGTCAAGGTACAGACTCCAGAGAAAATAATAAACAAATGATGATAATAAGGCAATAAAAAGATTTCTGGGATGTGATCAAAAGTGTCTGGTGGTCCAGATTTGGCCTGAGGTCCACCTATTGACTCCCCCGACCTAGAGCATGCCTGGCAGGGGTTAGTCTAACCTCTTCTTAATCCCCTCCAGTGACAGGGATCCCACACCCTCCCTCAGTGACCTATCCCAATACTGAACTATCCCTAGAGCCAGAAATGTTTTCCTATTATTTAATCTAAGTCTTCCTTGCTCCAAACTAAGGAGATTACTTCCTGTCCTACTGTTGGTGCACATGGAGAGCAATTGATCACCGATCTCTTTGTAACAACCTGGTCTGCTGGTCACGTGCCCTGGAGCGCCACTGACCGTCCGAGTGCGGAACTGTGGTTGTGTCCTTCCCTCTGTTTCCCCTTGTGGGCTTTCAGGGAATTCAATGAGGGTTGGATGTAGTGAACATTAGTGCCCCATCAGGGGTCTAATTTATTTAACCAAAGGCCAAAACACGGTATACAAGCCAGCGTTCATCCCCACTAATCCTAAACGAGGGAGGAGAGGAGTTAACCTTCATCTGTCTGCCCCGCTTGGCTCCATCCGTCTCCTTCATCCAGGCTCCTTACCTGTAAGCAGGGCAAGATGTACCCCAGGCCTGCACAACATGCTCACTGTGCGGCCCGCAGGAGTTGAGTAGGTGGGTTCACTGTGCGGCCCGCGGGGGGGTGAGTAGGCAAGTGGGGGTGAGGGAGAGGGGCTGAGTAGGCGAGCGGGCAGGCAGTGGCGGGGAGTGAGTAGGCGAGCTGGGAGGGGTGGAGGGGGGGGCTGAGGAGGTGAGTGGGCGGGCAGTGGCGGGGGGTAAGTAGGCGAGCCGAGGGGGATGGGGGGCTGAGGAGGTGAGCGGGCGGGCAGTGGCGGGGGGGCAGGTGAGCCGGCGAGCTGGAGGGGTGGGGGGCTGAGTAGGCGAGCGGGCAGGCAGTGGCGGGGGCTGAGGAGGCGAGCTGGGAGGGGTGGAGGGGGGGGCTGAGGAGGTGAGTGGGCGGGCAGTGGCAGGGGGTAAGTAGGCGAGCCGAGGGGGATGGGGGGCTGAGGAGGTGAGCGGGCGGGCAGTGGCGGGGGGGCAGGTGAGCCGGCGAGCTGGAGGGGTGGGGGGCTGAGTAGGCGAGCGGGCAGGCAGTGGCGGGGGCTGAGGAGGCGAGCTGGGAGGGGTGGAGGGGGGGCTGAGGAGGTGAGTGGGCGGGCAGTGGCGGGGGGTAAGTAGGCGAGCCGAGGGGGATGGGGGGCTGAGGAGGCGAGCGGGCGGGCAGTGGCGGGGGGGCAGGTGAGCCGGCGAGCCGGAGGGGTGGGGGGCTGAGGAGGCGAGCGAGCGGGCAGTGGCGGGGGGTGAGGAGGGGAGCCGGGGGAGGGGGGCTGAGGAGGCGAGCGGCAAATTGGTGGCTGACCTGTTCTACTGATCTGGTTTGGCTCCCATCCCCTCTCACAGGGCCGGCTCCAGGCACCAGCAAAACAAGCAGGTGCTTGGGGTGGCACATTTCTAGAGGCGGCATTCTGGTGCCGGCCATCGTAGGCGCCGACTCTGGGGCATGGGGGAGAAGTGCCCTCGCCGCCCCAGTTTGCCACCCCAGCTCGCCTCCACTCCGCCTCTGCCTGCTCCCCTGAGTGCGCCGCCGCCGCTCTGCTTCTCCCCCCTCCCTCCCAGGCTTGCCACGCGCGAAACCGCTATTTCGCGCAGCAAGGCTGGGAGGGAGGAGAAGCCGAGCGGCGGGCGCTCGGGGGAGGCGGTGGTGGTGGAGCGGAGGTGAGCTGGAGCGGGGAGCGGTTCCTCTACCCCCCTGTTACTTCCTGTGCCCCCCCACCCTAGCTCACCTCTGCTCCGTCTGCTCCCCTGAACGCCCTGCTGCTCCGCTTCTCTGCCCTCCCTTGCCTGAGAGGGAGGGGGGAGAAGCGGAGCGGCGGCACGCCCGGGGAAGCAGGTGGAGCGGAGGTGAGCTAGGGCAGGAGGTCGTGGGGGGCCTGCAGGAAGCAATGGGGGGGGGGAATGCAGCATGCCGGGGGAGGAGGCGGTGCTGGAGATTTGGGGAAGGGGTGGAGTTGGGGCAGGGCCGGGGGCAGAGGGGCATGAAAAAAAAGGGGGAGCGGCCAACATTTTTTTTGCTTGGGGCGGCAAAAATCCTAGAGCCAGCCCTGCCCTCTCCAAGGGTTGCAGCACGAACAAGGTCAGCTCCCAGACTGCTGCACTGGGCAGCACAGTATGGGGAGAAGGTGACCAGCCATCTGTGGAGAAAGAAGTGGTTTGGGACTATTTAGAAAAACTGGACGTGCACAAGTCCATGGGGCCGGATGCGCTGCATCCGAGGGTGCTAAAGGAGTTGGCGGATGAGATTGCAGAGCCATTAGCCATTATTTTTGAAAACTCATGGCGATCGGGGGAGGTCCCGGATGACTGGAAAAAGGCTAATGTAGTGCCCATCTTTAAAAAAGGGAAGAAGGAGGATCCGGGGAACTACAGGCCAGTCAGCCTCACCTCAGTCCCTGGAAAAATCATGGAGCAGGTCCTCAAGGAATCAATTATGAAACATTTAGAGGAGAGGAAAGTGATCAGGAACAGTCAGCATGGATTCACCAAGGGGAAGTTGTGCCTGACTAACCTAATTGCCTTCTATGATGAGATAACTGGCTCTGTGGATGAGGGGAAAGCAGTGGATGTGTTATTCCTTGACTTTAGCAAAGCTTTTGATACGGTCTCCCACAGTATTCTTGCCAGCAAGTTAAAGTAGTATGGGCTGGATGAATGGACTGTAAGGTGGATAGAAAGCTGGCTAGATTGTCGGGCTCAACGGGTAGTGATCAATGGCTCCATGTCTAGTTGGCAGCCAGTTTCAAGCGGAGTGCCCCAAGGGTCGGTCCTGGGGCCGGTTTTGTTTAATATCTTTATTAATGATCTGGAGGATGGTGTGGACTGCACTCTCAGCAAGTTTGCAGATGCCACTAAACTGGGAGGCGTGGTAGATACACTAGAGGGTAGGGATCGGATAGAGAGGGACCTAGACAAATTAGACGATTGGGCCAAAAAAAACCTGATGAGGTTCAACAAGGACAAGTGCAGAGTCCTGCACTTAGGACGGAAGAATCCCATGCACTGCTACAGACTAGGGACCGAATGGCTAGGTAGCAGTTCTGCAGAAAAGGACCTAGGGGTCACAGTGGACGAGAAGCTGGATATGAGTCAACAGTGTGCTCTTGTTGCCAAGAAGGCTAACGGCATTTTGGGCTGTATAAGTAGGGGCATTGCCAGCAGATCGAGGGACGTGATCGTTCCCCTTTATTCGACATTGGTGAGGCCTCGTCTGGAGTACTGTGTCCAGTTTTGGGCTCCACACTACAAGAAGGATGTGGAAATATTGGAAAGAGTCCAGCGGAGGGCAACAAAAATGATTAGGGGTCTGGAGCACATGACTTATGAGGAGAGGCTGAGGGAACTGGGATTGTTTAGTCTGCAGAAGAGAAGAGTGAGGGGGGATTTGATAGCTGCTTTCAACTACCTGAAGGGGGTTCCAAAGAGGATGGAGCTCGGCTGTTCTCAGTGGTGGCAGATGACAGAACAAGGAGCAATGGTCTCAAGTTGCAGTGGGGGAGGACTAGGTTGGATATTAGGAAACACTATTTCACTAGGAGGGTGGTGAAGCACTGGAATGGGTTCCCTAGGGAGGTGGTGGAATCTCCTTCCTTAGAGGTTTTTAAGGCCCGGCTTGACAAAGCCCTGGCTGGGATGATTTAGTTGGGGATTGGTCCTGCTTTGAGCAGGGGGTTGGACTAGATGACCTCCTGAGGTCCCTTCCAACCCTGATATTCTATTCTATTCTAGGTGCTGCCTTCCACGCCTTCCTCATTCACACCTCATTCATTCAACAGGGCAATTGATCACAAAGTGGGGGGAAGATCTTATTCTACTTCTAGCAAAAAGACATTTTTCTTTTACCTTAATTATACTACCTTAGGGGCCCGCTATAACAAATTACCGAGGTTCAATACGCTGTTTCGGTGGGGCGGCGCTGGGGAAGGAATGTTTGTGTCCACGGGGCAGGTGGCGCTGGGGGGGAGGGTGTTTCGGTGGCGCTGGGGGGGTGGTTTCCATGGGGCGGGCGGGTGGGCGGCGCTGGGGGGGGGTTGTGTTTCGGGGGGGGCTGGCTGGCGCTGGGGGGGGGTTGGCGGCGCTTGGGGGGTTTCCGCCCTCAGCTGTTTTCTTTGGAGTAATATGGCCCTCGCTGCTTTACAAGTTGTGCAGGCCTGATGTACACCTTACGCGCCCCTAGCACCAGGGCCGGCTTTAGGCCAATTCAACCAATTCCCCTGAATCGGGCCCCACCCCTAAGAGGGCCCCGCACCCAAGCCCCGGTACGGCGTACCAGCAAGAGCCGGTGTGCTGTACCCAGGCGGCCCGGCTTCCCCAGGGGGCAATTTAAAGGGCCTGGGGCTCCCAGCAGGGGCTGAAGCCCCAGGCCCTTTAAATTGTCACCATAGCCCCACTGCTGGAGCCCTGGGGTAAGGCTGCGAGGCTCTGGGGGCTATTTAAAAAGTCCGGGGCTCCCGTTGCTTCTACCGCCCTGGTCCTTTAAATAGCTGCTGGAGCCCCACCGCTTCCCCAGGGCTCCCGCGGCTATTTAAAGGGCCGGGGCAGTGGAAGCAGAGGAGCTCCGGGCCCTTTAAATAGCCCCCGAGCCCCGGGCTGCTGCTGCTACCCCGGGGAGGGAGGGAGGAGGAGGAGGGGGCACTTACCATACAGCGTGGGCTGTACCCGCACCCTCTGCCCGCACCAGCCCCGCACCCCCCTGCCCTGCCCGCACCAGCCCCTGTCTCCAGCCACCCCCGCACCCCTTGCCCTGCCTGCAGCCAGACCCTACCTCCAGTCAGCCCCTGCCCTGCCTCCAGCCAGCCCCATGTCCACTGGTGCCCTGCAGTTCCCAGGGCAGTAACCCTGCACACCTGCTTCAATGTGGGGGGCAGGGAGCAGCTGGGACCCACACATGTGCACACCCTAGGGTGACCAGACAGCAAGTGTGAAAAATCGGGACAGGGGGTGGGGGTAATAGGATCCTATATAAGAAAAAGACCCCAAAATCGGAACTGTCCCTATAAAATCGGGACATCTGGTCACCCTAACACACCCCCAGGGAGTGGTGGGGACCCACACATGTGAAACGGAGCTCATTTCTAGTTCAGGCCCATCTTTTTAGAAAAGAACTTTAGGTAGGGTTAACATACATCCTTATTTTCCCAGACATGTCAGGCTTTTTGGTTCTTAAATCGCCGTCTGGAAAATACGGACGTATGGTAACCCCATTGGTACAAAAAATACATACTGTGGCACATCTCTTAAATCAGAACTTTTTATAGGGAATCGGTTGCTAAGAAATGAAAGGCTTTTTTTTACTTTTTTTTTTTAAGTCATCCCTGCCGGGGCCCCGCCGAAAATGTTCGAATTGGGGCCCGCACTTCCTAAAGCCGGCCCTGCCTAGCACAGCATCTTCAGCGCCCCTCCTCCCTGCCCATGTGGCCCTGGGACACTCCAGCAGCCCTGTGTGGCCCCTCTGCCTCCTCGCCTGGCTCCAAGAAGGCTGCTGTGACTTGTCACCTGCGGACAAAATGGCCCCGTCACCCGCCTGCCAGCTGTTTGCTGCCACCCGCCAGACCAGTCAGCCTCCGCCACCTCAGGCTGCTCTGGAGCCCCAGCGACCTCTGGAGGGAGAATGGTGGAACTGCAGCACATTTTCTGCAGAAAAAATCAATTCGACTTCTCTCGGGCAAGAATTCTGCGCATGCTGCAGATGTCACCTAAGGGGAGAGGGCACGACATGAGACAAGCGGCGTGTGGGGCATCTCGGCAGAGCATGGGGCAGCTCGAGAGGCTCCCTCCCTCCTGAGAACTCCTGAGCAGTGCGGCCAGTGTCAGCATGGCAGCAAAATAGCCCAGAATACCACAACTCGCAACTGCTAAAAAAAACCTGCCAACTGACAGCTAAAAATAGCCCAATTGGGTAGAAAATTGCAAACTTGGCAATCTTGGGCACCCCTAGAATGCCGGCGCCCCTAGGCATGTGTCTACTGTGCATAATTGGAAAACTGGCCCTGTCTGTAAGGCCCACTCACCTGGGGCCCCGCTCTAGAGTCAGCCCCTAGAAACAATTTGACAGTGAACCATTGATAACTACTCTTTGAGTATGGTTTTCCTACCAATTGCGCACCCACCTTCTAGTGATTTCATCTAGACCACATTTCCCTAGTTTGCTTATGAGAATTTGGGCTGATTGATCTAGAATTCCTGATGTCCTCCTTGTTCCCCTTTTTAGAGAGAGATTCAATGTTTCTCCTTTTTCATTCCTCTGGGACCTTACCCTTCCTCCATAAATTCTCGAACAAATCATTAATAGTTCTGAGATCACTTAAGAACTCTAGGGTATATTTCATCAGCCCCTGTCGATTTGGATACATCTATCTTGTTTTGTCTTCTTGGCTTCTGCTCTGTTTTTAGCTGCGGGACCATCACCAACACCGGTCTGGGATCCGTCAGCACCATCTGCTGCAAGGGGCTGCAGGGCCGCTACGTCACCATTGTCATCCCGGGCAGAAGGGGGATTCTCACCCTGTGTGAGGTCGAGGTCATAGCTCAGGACTGCACCCCACCACCAGGGGGTAAGGAGCTGGCACAACGTGAATGGAAACTTGTTCCCTGTTATGATCCACCCCATTCCCTTCTGCCCCAACCTCTGCCTAGTGACAGAGCAGAAACCCTGGGAGGCTCTTCCCTTCCCACTGCTGACCAGGGCAGGGGCTCCAGCTGGCAGGAGCAGACTGGGGAGGCTCCATCTGAACATCCTACCCCATCCTTGGGGGGAGGGATAGCTCAGTGGTTTGAGCATTGGCCTGCTAAACTCAGGGTTGTGAGCTCAATCCTTGAGGGGGCCAGTTAGGGATCTGGGGCAAAATCAGTACTTGGTCCTGCTAGTGAAGACAGGGGGCTGGACTCAATGACCTTTTCGGGTCCCTTCCAGTTCTAGGAGATCTCCATTTATTTATTTTATTTATCCCTGCCTTGGGGAGCAGCTCCAGCTGGGTATGGGACATGGGGGGGCTGAGAGGGGCTCAGCCTGGGCTGACACCCCAGCACAGACCTGCTGCTGTCACTCCCGTCCCCTGGGGCCATGGCTCCCACTCTGAACCTGGCTCTCATGCAGTGGCTGGTTTGTGTGTCACTGCGGGGAAGCGGCTCTGGCTCCGCGTGGGATAAAGGGTGTCTAGAGCCCCCCTAGCAGAGGTGGTGGAAACTTCCCAACCATGAGTGTGGGGGGGGGGCACCAGCGCCTGAACCGAGATCCCACCCTCATGCCACCCCTTCCCCCAGGTCTCCGCTCCTGCACCGCCTCTTTCCCCCCAAGGCTCTGCCCTCTCCCCCTGTTGCTTGTCCTTACAGCCAGTAAAAAATGGGAGGGCCATGTTCCCCTGCCCTCACCTTCTTCCGGCGCCCCTGTCCCCTAGCGATGGGCACGTCCCACTTCCCCTCTTCCCATTCCAGCTCGGAACGTGGCGCAGGGGCACCCGGCCACTCAGTCCTCCACAAACGAGGAATTCGGGTCTGTAAAAGTCGGGGCTGAAAAGGCCGTGGATGGAAAATGCGATGGGACTTTGACTCATTACTCCTGCACCCACACCAAGGATGAGAGAGAGCCGTGGTGGAGGGTGGACTTGGAAAGTCGGCATTATGTCTCCACGGTGATTGTGAAGAACAGGGAGGACTGCTGTGGAGAGAGACTCGAGGGGGCCCAGATCCACGTGGGAGACTCCAAGGATGGCCACGGCAAGCACGACCCCATGTGAGTTGCTTCCCCATCCTCTGGTGTGAGACAACTCCTCCCAGCTCAGACACAGGGGATGGGTCTCATTGCCACCGGGGCCAGGGCGAGGTCTCTTCCCCTTCGAGCTATCTGGGGCTGGGAGCGCAGTGCTGGCGGTGTTCTCAGCTCCTGGATGGAAGAGAACCACATCACTGAGCACCGCGACCCCTGCAGGGCAATCCAGGGTAGAGCCGATCTCTCTCCAGGCCCCTGCGTGTTCTCTCCCTGCCCTCACAGCTGCTCTGTGCCTAGAATCACCTCATCCAAGGCAACAGGAATTGATTTTCCTGGAACCCATAGATTTCTAAGACCTGAAGGGACATTTCTGGTCACTTAGTCTGACCTCCAGTATCGCACTGGTCAGAAAACTTCACAGAGTGATTCTATGCTGAGCCCATAATTTCAGTGTGAGCTGCAGTGTATCTATTAGACAGACGTCCGGTCTTGATTTCAAGACTCCAAGGGAAGGAGAATCCACCGTGTCCTCGGTTATCTGCTCCCTCGGTTAATGATGCTGACTGATGAAATGTGAACCTTATTTCTCGTCTGAATTGGGTTGTGATGGGAACAGGGACACCCCGCCCCCGTCTCTTACAGTCTGTCATTCACTCTGTGCTTTGGCCTCTGCAGGCTCAGAGTTAAAGGGTCATCAGTCCTGCTGCCAACTCGCCTGTGCCCCCTAATCTCAGCCTCTCGCTCTTGTCTTCTGCTCTTTCCAGCTGCGGGACCATCACCAACAGCACAGAAGGATCCGTCAGCACCATCTGCTGCAATGGGCTGGCGGGCCGCTACATCAGCATCATCATCCCAGACAGGGTGGCGATTCTCACCCTGTGTGAGGTCGAGGTCTACGGCATCCAGGTGACGGATGAGTGCAACTAAGCGGGAGTGACACAGTCCATGGTGCGGGGAAGCACCTCGCCCTGCACTGGGGGTGGGAGCGGGGAGGTTGGTGCAGGAATGAGCCACTGTCCCCTAATAAACTCCACTGGTCCCTTCCTGCGTCTCTCCTGTCGTTTGTCTCCATCCTGCACTGTTATGGCCATGTGTCCCCTCCCCTAGGCTTCCCTGCCCCTTCAGGCAACGTGGTTCTGATCCCATATGGGCCTTGGCTCCAAACCCCAGATGGGATTTGGGTTAATCCAGTTCCGCTGCTGCTGCTTCCAGCCCTTCCCAATGCCCACTGCCCATTCCCCAGCCTGCTCCCCCCTCTGAGTACAACCCGCTCTCTGGCTCCCCTGTCCCTTCTCCCAACCTGGGGCTGAGGCGCCTGTTCTCCCTTCCCCCTTCAACCCAACGCTCCTTCACAGCCCTCCCTCCAGCTGCCCTGCTGTCACTGCTAGCCCTGGGCCATCAGCAGAGCGGGGCTGGCTTTGGCCTGTCCATCCACGAACTCTGCAGCTGCTTGGGCCCTTCTGGGATGCCTCTGACCCTGAGGAGCCCCAGGAGGTTGGAAGAGCAGAGCTGACAGCTGATATGGGGCCAGATTCCAGGCGGGTGCAATTGGGCACAACTCCATTGGTGGCACTGGGATTGCAGCCGCTCTGAATTTCACCCCTATATTGTGCACAGTGACCGTGAGCCAGGCAGCGGCAACAAAGCGGTGCCCAGCCCCGAGCCTGGGCCACGAGGTGACTATTAATGTGTGGAGGAGTACGGCCAAGTTCCTGTAGTAACAGTTTGATGTACGTCTGCTGTCATCATCCTGGCGTCCCCCCCACAGCTCGGCCGATGCCCCTCAGTCCTGCCCCCAGCCTCCTGCTATCCCAGAGAGCCGTGTTTGCTGAGCAGACACAGACATTCAGGGCACTTTGTACTGTGACTCTGCCGTGGGCAAATGGCCAAAGGAGACATTGACTTTCTATAGACTCATAGGCTTTAAGGTCAGAAGGGACCAGCATGAGCATCTAGTCCAGTAGTCCCCAACGCGGTGCCCACCATGGCACCCGCCGGGGCATCTATGTCTGCCCACCTACTGGCTGCCGGACAAGCAGCCGCCGAAATGCGGCCGAGAAGCAGCGTCATCAAGAGGCGTCGCCACCGAAATGCCGCTGATTTTCAGCAGTATTTCGGCAGCGAGCCTTCTTGGTGTTGCCACTTCTCGGCGGCATTTCGGCGGCTGCTTGTCCGGCGGCCACAGTCCACAGCGGCTAGTCGTCCAGCGCCCGCCACACGGCAAAGGTTGGGGACCACTGATCTAGTCTGACCATCTGCATAACGCAGGCCACAGAACCTCACCCACCCACTCCTGGAACAAACCCCTAACCTCTGGCTGAGTTACTGACGTCCTTACATCACACGTTACAGAGAATCCACCGTTTACACTAGTTACACCTACAAGTGACCTGTGCCCCATGCTGCAGAAAAAGGTGAAAAATCCTCAGGGTCTCTGCCAATCTGACCCGGGGAAAAATCCTTCCCGACTCCAAATGTGGCCATCAGTTAGACCCTGAGTATGTGGGCAAGACCCACCAGCCAGACACCCGGGGAAGAATTCTCTGTAGTAACTCAGAGCCCACCCCAGCTAGCGTCCCATCACCGGTCATTGAACATATTTGCTGTTAGCAGTCGCAGATTGGCTACATGTCATTGTAGGCAATCCCATCATACCATCCCCTCCATAAACTTATCCAGCTCATTCTTGAAGCCAGTTAGGTTTTTATTCCCACTGCTCCCCTTGGAAGGCTGTTCCAGAACTTCACTGCTCTGATGGTTAGAAACCTTCACCTAATTTCAACCCTAAACTTGTTGATAGAATCATAGAATATCAGGGTTGAAAGGGACCTCAGGAGGTATCTAGTCCAACCCCCTGCTCAAAGCAGGACCAATCCCCAACTAAATCATCCCAGCCAGAGCTTTGTCAAGCCTGACCTTAAAAACCTCTAAGGATGGAGATTCCACCACCTCCGTAGGTAACCCATTCCAGTGCTTCACCACCCTCCTAGTGAAACAGTGTTTCCTAATATCCAACCTAGACCTCCCCCACTGCAACTTGAGACCATTGCTCCTTGTTCTGTCATCTGCCACCACTGAGAACAGTCTAGATCCATCCTCTTTGGAACCCCCCCTCAGGTAGTTGAAAGCAGCCATCAAATCCCTCCTCCCTCTTCTCTTCTGCAGACTAAATAACCCCAGTTCCCTCAGCCTCTCCTCATAAGTCATGTGCTCCAGCCCCCTAATCATTTTTCTTGCCCTCCACTGGACTCTCTGCAATTTGTCCACATCCCTTCTGTAGTGTGGGCCCCAAAACTAGACACAGTACTCCAGACATGGCCTCACCAGTGCCAAATAGAGGGGAATAATCACTTGATGGCCAGTTTATATTGCGACAAAGCTCTGTTCTTGTCTCAGTGGGTCCTGCATTTCCTGACGGATTTCGCTAGCCTCAGAGGCTCACTGTGACCCTCCCCTTAACCCTTCTCTCTCTAGAGACAAGGGTCACAGTCTACTGAGCCATTTTCATCATAAGCCATCATGTGAGGGAGGTGAGGAGAAGCTATCCTCCCTCACACAGTCTCTGTTGTCTCCCAGTCTTAGTGATTAATCAGGGGGGAAAAGGAGGGGAGCCCAGGCCCACCCTCTACTCCAGGCTCCAGCCCAGGGACCCTAATAGTATCAGCTCTAGTAGCTGACCTTTAGGAACAGGATACATACAATTCCCTGGGCTATTTCCCCACAGCAGCCCCCACTTCCTCAAGCTCCACTTCACCCTTACTTCAGGGCCTCCTTTCTTCTGCCTGTTTTGGTTTGTACTACTCAGTTAATCCAACAGCACAGCTTCCTCCTACAGCTCCTGACACCCACACCCACCTGAGTAACTGGGAGGCTTTTAACTAGTTTTGGCCAGCCCCTGATTGGCTTCAAGTGTCCCAATCAACCTAGCATTCTCCCTGCCTTCTGGAAAGCTCTTAATTGGCCCCAGGTGTCTTAATTGACCTGGAGCAGCTGCCATTTACTTATCCTGGTACCAGGGATTTGTTAACCTGGGGCTAATATATCTATCTCCCAGTACTTTTCTATAGCCATCTGGCCTTGCCCTGTCACAATATCCATTTGTTCTTGTGTCAACATTAGTACTTAACTTAATTAACTCCTCTTTCTCCCTGTATTTATCTGTCTAATGTATTTACAGAGAGCAATCAGATCTCCCCTCAGCCTTCTTTTGGTTAGGCTAAACAAGCCAAGTTCTTGGAGTCTCCCCTCCTAAGGTAGGTTTGCCATTCCTCAGATCATAGAATATCAGAGTTGGAAGGGACCTCAGGAGGTATCTAGTCCAACCCCCTGCTTAAAGTGGGAACAACCCCCAAACAGATTTTTGCCCCAGATCCCTAAATGACCCCCTCAAGGATTGAACTCACAACGCTGGGTTTAGCGGGCTAATGCTCAAACCACTGAGCTATCCCTCCTCCCCCCAGCCTAGTAGCCCTTTTCTGCACCTGTTCCAGTTTGAATTCATCCTTCTTAAATGTGGGAGACCAGAGCTGCACACAGTGTTTCAGGTGAGGTCTCACCAGTGCCTTGTATAAGACACTAACACTTCCCTGTCTCTACTGGAAACACCTCGCCTGATACATCCTAGAACTGCATTAGCCTTTTTCATGGTCGCCTCACATTGGTGGTTCATAGTCATCCTGTAATCAGCCAATACACCCAGGTCTTTCTCCTTCTCTGTCAATTCCAACTGATAAGCTTATAGCAAAAATTCTTGTTAGTCCTAAGTGCCTGACCTTGCATGTTGCACTATTAAATTTCATCCTATTGCTATTACTCCAGTTTTTTAGTTCATTCAGACCTTCTTACATGATATTCTGGTCCTCCTCCATATTGGCAATACCTCCCAACTTTGTGTCATCCGCAAATTTTATTAGCAAACTCCCACTTTTTGTGCCAAGGTCATTAATAAAGATGTGAAATATGATTGGTCCTAAGACCGATCTCTGAAGAACTCCAGTTGTTGTCTCCCTCCAGCCTGACAGATCACCTATCAGTATGACCCATGGTAGTCTCCCCTTTATCCACCTTTCAGTTCTCAAATTAATCCCCATCTTCTCCAATGTAACTAATAATTTCCAGTGTGGAACTGTATCAAATGCCTTATGGAAATCCAGGTAGATTAGATCTACTGCATTTCCTTTGTCTAAAAAATCAATTATCTTCTCAAAGAAAGAGATCAGGTTGGTCTGGCATGATCTACCTTTTGTAAAAACATGTTGTATTTACCATTTACTTCTATGTCCTTAACTACTTTCTCTTTCAAAATTTGTTCCAAGACCTTGCATACTATTGAGGTCAAACTAACAGGCCTGTAGTTTCCTGGATAATTTTTCTTCCCTTTCTTAAAACTAGGTACTATATTAGCAATTCTCCAGTCGTAGGATAAAACCACTGAGTTTGCAGATTCATTAAAAATCCTTGCTATTGGGCTTGCAATTTCATGTGCCAGGTCCTTTAATATTCTTGGATGGAGATTATGCAGGTCCCCAATTTAGTCCCATTAAACTGTTTGAGTTTTAATTCCATCTCAGAACTGGTCATTTCAACTTCCGTATCCTTATTCCCTTTAGCCGCCCAGCCCCTACCTGTAAGCTCTTCATTACCATTATTAAAAACTCAGGCACAGTATTTGTTTAGGAGTTGTGCCATGCCTAGATTATCTTTCATCTCCACCCCATATCTGCAGAGGCTTCTGCTGCTTGATCTTGTAATGTGATTAACTCCATTTATTCACTGGGCAAAAACACATCCACACACTCTTCAGGAATATCGCTGCAGGAACTGGGAGTGGAAGTCTGTGATGGTTTATAAGACAATCCTCAGTGTCTCCACTGGGGGCAGCGGTATCACCCTGGAGGAGGGGAAGGGAAGGCAACTGGGGATAAGATTGTTGTATCAGCCAGGCAAAGTACTAACAAACTTCAACAGGACTTTATTTTTACAGTGGAAACCTCTTTACCAAGCTGCTTCTGCACCCTCTGTAACTCTCACTCAGCCTCCTCAACTCCTCCCCCTCCTTCCTGTTTCCTGTCCTTTCAGACTCCCAACAGCCAGTGCTCCCAGTTCTAATAATTACAAGCAGCATCTAAACACCACATTCCCTCCTCTCTTAAGAAACTTTCCCAATTCAAATGAACTTTGTTGTTCTAACCACAGGAACAAATATGAAACAAGACACTATACTGTTGGCAGAAATATTACACTGAAAACACTGTAGAAGCTACATAACATAGTCTCTAGTCCAGGCAGGTGGTCGTCTGGGTCTGACAGGCCGTCTCTCAAGCCCCGGTTCCAGTGCAATGTCTTGTTGTGTTGGTTCTACAGTGAAGTCATCCAATGCAGACTGGGTGTTGGCATAATCTCCTTTTGGTGCATAGGCAGGTGCAAGATAAGAGGCATTCCATACCCGCCCATCAGAAAGTCGATAGGTGTGAGGTCCCTTCTTCTCTATGATTTTAAGAGCAGCTGTGAATTTATGGTCCCCTTTGCGTAAGATTCCAGGTTTTCGTATTCTAACGAAGGAACCACACTCAAACTTTGGTTCCTTGGCACCCCACCGCTTGTCTGTGAAAGCCTTATACTGTGCTTGGTTCTGTTCAACTGTTTTTCTCACATCATCCTCGTTTGGGGCATCAGGTCGTGCCTTTAACAATCCAGCAATGTTCAGTTTAGTATTCAGCTGTTTTCCATGCAGTAACTCTGCGGGTGATCTTTGCATTGTGGCATGTCGTGTAGCCCGGTATGCTTGCAAGAAATCAGTAGTGAAGGGTATCCACAATTGCCCTTCCAGTTTAGCTGTTTGCAAACTCTCTTTCAAACTTCTGTTAAACCGTTCGATTTCCCCATTGGCTTGAGGGTAATATAGGGATGACCTTCTGTGTAAAATGTTCCTCTCTGCTAGAAAAGTTTCAAACCCCAGGGAAGTAAATTGACTACCATTATCTGAAACCAGTTCTTTGGGGTTACCTTCCCTGCTAAAAACTGAAGAGAGGAATTTAATTACTGTAGCAGAAGAGATTTGTGATGTAACGCTACCTCAGGCCATTTACTGAAATAGTCTATTAAAGTGATGGCATAGCGACAGTCAATTGGAGCAGTATCAAAGGGTCCTACAATGTCAATTGCCACTTTTTCCCATGCAGATTCGGAAGAGGAACAGGCTGTAATGGAGGGGTACATGTCACTGCTGTCTTATCATGCATTTGGCAAGTGACACAGGATTTTATGAGTGCTTCAGTTTGAGAGTCCATCCCTGGCCGTAATTTCTATTGTACAGGCATCACATTATTCCGCATTTTAACTTTATGCAAAAACCCATAAGCACAGCCGAGTTTCTCCTCAACCTGGTATTGGGTCACAGCTGAAACTGGTGTGTGTACCACAAGAGTGCTTTGCTGAGGAGGATCAATTCATCCATTAACTACCCTGAGATTTAAAGTAGCCAATAAATCTCTGCCAAGGATAGGAGTACCTTTGTGGACAATGTAGAACTCTGCAGTTACACAGCAATCACCAAAAGTAACTATTGCTGGCAGGCAGCCATGTACTGGAATATGGTTTTTCAAATAGCAAACCAACTGAAGTTTGGGTTCAGTAAGAGGCACATCTTTAAAGTAATGCAAATAGATGGAATCAGGTAGTATAGATACTTCTGAGCCAGTGTCCAACATTAGCTGAATAGAGTGTGATTTGCCTGAGGGTATGGCGGAAATGTTTACAGTGCACTTTATCTGTTCTGGAATATGTGCAGTAGTGGTTTTGTCCACACTCAGCACAGTAACATCTGGTATTGTAACTGCATGCACCTGTTGATTGAACTGGCTACTGCGACATACTTTAGCAAAATGCCCAATCTTTTTGCAATGATTGCACTGAGCTACTTTTGCTGGACATCCTATGTAGCTTGCAAGATGTTGTGGGGATCCACAGCGAAAGCATGCTTTTACTGTATTTTGCATTTGCTGATTCAGTGGCTTTTCATTAGTTTTCCCTCTTGCAATTGTTTGTCTGCAGCGATAGTGAACTTTTCTGCAAAGGAGTCACAGTCTGGACTGGGCTTCCTGTATCTTTGCTCATTATTTTGGCTTCAGCTGTAGCTGACTCAATCTGAGTAGCAATGGTTATTGCTTTTTCTAGTGTAAGTTGTGGTTCTAGAAGTAAGCATTCTCTTACACGAAGCATGGTTGTTTTCTCAATGAGCTGGTCTCTAATCATCTCATCTGCCATATTCCCAAAGTCACAAGTTACAATCAGACTCCTCAGGGAAGCAATATACTGCATTATAGTCTCCCCTGGTTTCTGCTCATGCTGGCAAAATCTGTAGCGATTAGCTACTACATTCACTTTTGGCACAAAAAAGTTCTTTAATGCAGTGAGTGCAGTCTCATATTTATCATCTGCAAGGGGAAAAGTGTAAAATATACGCTGCCCTTCTGGTCCAAGGCAGTGGATGAGCAGAGCACGCTTTCTTACTTCAGAAATCTCTGTAGCACTGATTGCAAGCAGATAAGTCTCAAACATATGGATCCAGACAGTAAAAGCAATTGGAGGCTCACCTGGGCTTTGCAGAAAGGGTGCAGGTGGGTTCAGAGGCAGAAGATCCCACCCTCATCACCAAAATGTTGTATCAGCCAGGCAAGGTACTAACAAACTTCAACAGGACTTTATTTTTACACTGCAAACCTCTTTACCAAGCTGCTGCTGCACCCTCTGTAACTCTCACTTAGCCTCCTCAACTCCTCCCCTCTCCTTCCTGTTTCCTGTCCTTTCAGACTCCCAACAGCCAGTGCTCCCAGTTCTAATAATTACAAGCAGCATCTAAACACCACATTGATGCTGGGCTGATCCCTCACTCCTGCCTGGGCTGGGGGTTCTTCCCTGAGCGACCCTCTGAAGAGAAGGGTTGAGAGCCTCAGCACTGGGCCACTGAACCCTCAGCTGGCACAGCCCTGGGACTCTGCTGTAGGGGGCACGGCTACCCTGGCCCTAGATGCAGATGGGCCGGCTGGTCCCTGCCAGTGCTCCTCCATCTCTAATGGCCCTGGTGCAGGGATACAGGAGGGCTCGGCTCTGCAGGAGCTTGTGGAACAGGCCCTGAGTGGCTTGATTCATGGGGGAAGCCTGAATCTGACCCTGAAAAAGGATCATGTTCTGGGTGTGATGAGGGGTCTTTACCCTTTCCTGGCTGTAGGCACCAGGCAAGGGATGAGGCCAGCCTGAGCTCATTCATAACCCATCACCAAAGCCTACCCCATCATCCAACCTTCAAACCGTCACTGACCCTGACCCCATCACCCAACCCCACATTCTCACCCATCCCCACGCCTCCATCACCAAACGTCACCCATCACTGAACCCAACCCCGTCATTCAATCCCACCCCATCACCCACGCACGGAGGTTATCCTCATGGCAGGGCATGAAGGGAGACAGCACATGTGCAGGCTGAGTGGACACTGTTACCAAAGTTCTCCAATCAGCAGCACAAGGACGCAAATGCACCTACAATGGAGCACCCATAAGGACGGACACACCTCGCAAAGAACCTTCATTACTGCACAAGGTGAGTAACTTCCTCTTTTTGCATCCCAGGATCGCATTCACTCTTTTGGCCATGGCATAACACCAGGAACTCATATTCAGGTGCCCCCAAATCTTTTTCAGAGTCGCTGCTTCTTAGGATAGAGTCCCCCATCCTGTAAGGATGGCCTATATTCTTTGTTCCCACATGTATACATTTACCTGTATACTCCTGGGGGAATTCTGTGCCACTCCACATGTGCAGAATTCATGTGCTGCACAGATTTATTTTTTCATAGCAGAAAATACATTCTGCCCCGAAATGCTGCAATTATGCCTTTTGCCCACCGGAGGCCTCTGTGGTGCCAGAACAGCGAGTAGCCACTCCCGGGCATTAGCAGCCCCAGCTGAGAATAGGGAAGAGAAGACATTACATTCCGTACAGTGCTCTGCCCTTGGGGCCACACCAGGGGGCATGAGATATGGGGGGACGGACAGCATGGGTCCTATGGGGCTGCTGGGGAGTCACAGATGGGGGTTCAGAAGGGCTAGTGGGGGGACAGACGGGAGTGGAGGTGCAGGGACACATGGGGACAGGGGGAGAGGGTGGCTGAGTGGGGGTGCAGGGACACGTGGGGGAAGAGGGGCGGGGGTGCAGGGACACATGGGGTGAGGGGCAGATGTCCCTGACTGAATGAGAAAGGCTAGGGATCAGCCAGGGTCTGAATGGGGGAGGCTCTCTAACAGTCCCTCCCCACCCGCCCAAAAATGTTCTATACTTTTCCCCACACACACCCAACAACCCTCCAAGTTCACACCCAGGCTCTTTTCCAGCCATTACTTCCCTCTCTCTCAGCTCCTCCGTTACTCCTGACTCCCCAAAGCCTTTGCACTGCTTCTGAGGGGTGTGGGAAATACATTTCTATATTGTAGTTTAAATGAATTATTACTCAAAGTTCTGTATTAATATGCCTAATAAGGAATCTCTTTGTCAAAAATATTTCCTGAATTTTTACAGACATAATTGCTGACAGATATTTTGAAATAAATTACCAAAATAATTGAAACTGGCATGATTATATTGTATTATTTTGACAAATAAAATACGAAGAATTTTGCAAAATTTTAAAATAATATGCACAGAATTTAATATTTTGGTGCAGAATTCCCCCATGTTAGGTACAAGAACCAGAATGGATAAGGCAGCAGGGAGCCCCTAACAATCAATGAGCTCTCCGTTCTTTACTGTGAGACTAGCATCTGTCATCTGATTGGCCATCACCCTCTACCATGTAATTTCCCTCCCCCTTCCTATGATGGATAATGATACGAGTGAAGACAGGCCTATGTAAACCAAACAGAAGGTGTTTGTTTGGGGAGATGTATACAAAGTGGGGAAAAGGGAAGTGAGTAAACATTAACTGAAACGTATTCTTCTACAGGTACAGTAACCAGGACATCTCTCCTACCCTTCCCTATGTCATTGGTACCTACATGTACCACGACCACCGGCTCCTCCCCAGCACTACACATAAGTCTATCTAGATGCCTCGAGAGATCCGCAACCTTTGCACCAGGCAGTAACGGCGAACAGGGGCTGCTAACAGGGAGTTTCGCAAGGGAGTTCTCCAGGTGAAGGAGGAGCTAATACAGCATCTGTGGGGTAAGTGACTGTCTGTAGTGTGTGTTTGTTTGTGTTTGGGGGTTACTTGCTGTGTGCTGAGCTTGTGTTTGTTTGTTTGTTTGTTTGTTTGTTTGTTTGAGGGACCGTGTGCTCTGGCTGGCAGTTGGAGGCAGGTTTGAAAGCTCGAAGCCTCTGGTAATTGGCTGAGCCTTAATCAGTGGGCGGGGCATTCACTCAGGCCAGGGCTTTATAAAGCCGCGCACAAGCGAACAGGGGCTGCTAACAGGGAGTTTCGCAAGGGAGTTTAGAAGGGGAGTGGGAAGGGAGTGGGAGTCCCTCGCCAGCCGTAACCCCATCCCCGTGGCCCCCCCCTAAAACCTATAAACCAAACCACATTCCAAAACTCCCTTCTGTAAACCACCCTTTCACTAACTCGGATACAATGCAGGCAGAAGCCCAGCAGCAGAGTGGGGGCTATCCAGTTTATTGCACCAACTGTTGCATGTATGATTACCTGTCTTGTGGGCGGGTGGCGTATGTGTGCAGTCGGTGCAAGGAGCTCCTGGCCCTCAGAGACCATGTACGGACTTTGGAGGCCAGGGTGGCGGAACTGGAGGAGCTGAGAGAGGCAGAGAGGTATGTTGATGAGGCTTTCCGGGACACTGTAGAATTGTCCCACCTCCGCTTAGACAGCACCTGTGCTGTTAAGGAGGAAGAAGGGCCCAGGGAAGTAGAGCAGTCAATGGGAGCAGAGGGAAACTTTCCCGTAGTTGGGACCCTCCTTCCAGATGGTTCTGGGGTTGCCTCTCGCACTGAGGTTGCCTCTCCGGGGGAGGGAACTCCAGTTTCTAGGAAAAGGCAGGTGTTAGTAATGGGAGATTCGATTATTAGAAATGTAGATAGCTGGGTCTGTGATGACCGGGAGAACCGTATGGTGACTTGCCTGCCTGGTGCGAAGGTTGCGGATCTCTCGAGGCATCTAGATAGACTTATGTGTAGTGCTGGGGAGGAGCCGGTGGTCGTGGTACATGTAGGTACCAATGACATAGGGAAGGGTAGGAGAGATGTCCTGGAAGCCAAATTTAGGCTGCTAGGGAAGAGACTGAAATCCAGGACCTCTATGGTGGCATTTTCAGAAATGCTCCCAGTTCCACGCGCAGGGCCAGGTAGGCAGGCAGAGCTTCAGAGTCTCAATGCATGGATGAGACGATGGTGTAGAGAGGAGGGGTTCACGTTCATTAGGAACTGGGGAAACTTCTGGGATGGGAGGAGCCTATACAGGAGAGATGGGCTCCACCTAAACCAAAGTGGAACCAGACTGCTGGCACTAAACATTAAAAAGGTTGTAGAGCAGTTTTTAAACTAGGAGATGGGGGAAAGCCGACTGCTGCAGAGGAGCGTGTGGATCGGACACAGACTTCTCTTAGGGGAGAGTCTGATGATAGAGAATCTCCAGGTTATAGTCAGGAGCAGAGGACTGAAAAGTATAATGTATGGGCCGGATCAGATGATAAACAGTCACATAAAAAAGAATCTGGCACATCAGAAAAAGACAGGCTAATAAACAGGGACAAGTTTTTAAAGTGCTTGTACACAAATGCCAGAAGTCTAAATAATAAGATGGGTGAACTAGAGTGCCTTGTGATAAAGGAGGATATAGATATAATAGGCATCACAGAAACCTGGTGGACTGAGAGCAATCAATGGGACACAATCATTCCGGGGTACAAAATATATCGGAAGGACAGAACAGGCCGTGCAGGGGGAGGAGTGGCACTATATGTTAAAGAAAGTGTAGATTCAAATGAAGTAAAAATCTTAAGCGAATCCACAGGTTCCATAGAGTCTCTATGGATAGAAATTTCATGCTCTAGTAAAAATATAACATTAGGGATCTATTATCGACCACCTGACCAGGACAGTAATAGTGATGATGAAATGCTAAGGGAAATTAGAGAGGCTATCAAAATTAAGAACCCAATAATAGTGGGGGATTTCAATTATCCCCATATTGACTGGGAACATTTCACTTCAGGACAAAATGCAGAGATAAAATTTCTCGATACTTTAAATGACTGCTTCATGGAGCAGCTGGTACGGGAACCCACAAGGGGAGAGGCGACTCTAGATTTAATCCTGAGTGAAGCGCAGGAGCTGGTCCAAGAGGTAACTATAGCGGGACCGCTTGGAAATAGTGACCATAATACAATACCATTCAACATCCCTGTGGTGGGAAGAACACCTCAACTGCCCAACACTGTGGCCTTTAATTTCAAAAGGGGGAACTATACAAAAATGAGGGGGTTAGTTAGACAAAAGTTAAAAGGTACAGTGACTAAAGTGAAATCCCTGCAAGTTGCGTGGGCCCTTTTTAAAGACACCATAATAGAGGCTCAACTTCAATGTATACCCCAAATTAAGAAAAACAGTAAAAGAACTAAAAAAGAGCCACCGTGGCTTAACAACCATGTAAAAGAAGCAGTGAGAGATAAAAAGACTTCCTTTAAAAAGTGGAAGTCAAATCCTAGTGAGGCAAATAGAAAGGAGCACAAACACTGCCAACTTAAGTGCAAGAGTGTAATAAGAAAAGCCAAAGAGGAGTTTGAAGAACAGCTAGCCAAAAACTCCAAAGGTAATAACAAAATGTTTTTTAAGTACATCAGAAGCAGGAAGCCTGCTAAACAACCAGTGGGGCCCCTTGACGATGAAAATACAAAAGGAGCGCTTAAAGATGATAAAGTCATTGCGGAGAAACTAAATGGATTCTTTGCTTCAGTCTTCATGGCTGAGGATGTTAGGGAGATTCCCAAACCTGAGCCGGCTTTTGTAGGTGACAAATCTGAGGAACTGTCACAGATTGAAGTATCACTAGAGGAGGTTTTGGAATTAATTGATAAACTCAACATTAACAAGTCACCGGGACCAGATGGCATTCACCCAAGAGTTCTGAAAGAACTCAAATGTGAAGTTGCGGAACTATTAACTAAGGTTTGTAACCTGTCCTTTAAATCGGCTTCGGTACCCAATGACTGGAAGTTAGCTAATGTAACGCCAATATTTAAAAAGGGCTCTAGGGGTGATCCCGGCAATTACAGACCGGTAAGTCTAACGTCGGTACCGGGCAAATTAGTTGAAACAATAGTAAAGAACAAAATTGTCAGACACATAGAAAAACATAAACTCTTGAGCAATAGTCAACATGGTTTCTGTAAAGGGAAATCGTGTCTTACTAATCTATTAGAGTTCTTTGAAGGGGTCAACAAACATGTGGACAAGGGGGATCCAGTGGACATAGTGTACTTAGATTTCCAGAAAGCCTTTGACAAGGTCCCTCACCAAAGGCTCTTAAGTAAAGTAAGTTGTCATGGGATAAAAGGGAAGGTCCTTTCATGGATTGAGAACTGGTTAAAGGACAGGGAACAAAGGGTAGGAATTAATGGTAAATTCTCAGAATGGAGAGGGGTAACTAGTGGTGTTCCCCAAGGGTCAGTCCTCGGACCAATCCTATTCAACTTATTCATAAATGATCTGGAGAAAGGGGTAAACAGTGAGGTGGCAAAGTTTGCAGATGATACTGAACTGCTCAAGATAGTTAAGACCAAAGCAGACTGTGATGAACTTCAAAAAGATCTCACAAAACTAAGTGATTGGGCAACAAAATGGCAAATGAAATTTAATGTGGATAAATGTAAAGTAATGCACATTGGAAAAAATAACCCCAACTATACATACAATATGATGGGGGCTAATTTACCTACAACAAGTCAGGAAAAAGATCTTGGAGTCATCGTGGATAGTTCTCTGAAGATGTCCACGCAGTGTGCAGAGGCGGTCAAAAAAGCAAACAGGATGTTAGGGATCATTAAAAAGGGGATAGAGAATAAGACTGAGAATATATTATTGCCCTTATATAAATCGATGGTACGCCCACATCTCGAATACTGCGTACAGATGTGGTCTCCTTATCTAAAAAAAGATATACTGGCAATAGAAAAGGTTCAGAAAAGGGCAACTAAAATGATTAGGGGTTTGGAACGGGTCCCATATGAGGAGAGATTAAAGAGGCTAGGACTTTTCAGCTTGGAAAAGAGGAGACTAAGGGGGGATATGATAGAGGTATATAAAATCATGAGTGATGTGGAAAAAGTGGATAAGGAAAAGTTATTTACTTATTCCCATAATACAAGAACTAGGGGTCACCAAATGAAATTAATAGGCAGCAGGTTTAAAACAAATACAAGGAAGTTCTTCACGCTTCACGCAGCGCACAGTCAACTTGTGGAACTCCTTACCTGAGGAGGTTGTGAAGGCTAGGACTATAACAGCGTTTAAAAGAGAACTGGATAAATTCATGGAGGTTAAGTCCATTAATGGCTATTAGCCAGGATGGGTAAGGAATGGTGTCCCTAGCCTCTGTCTGTCAGAGGATGGAGATGGATGGCAAGAGAGAGATCACTTGATCATTGCCTGTTGGTCCACTCCCTCTGGGGCACCCGGCATTGGCCACTGTCGGTAGACAGGATACTGGGCTAGATGGACCTTTGGTCTAACCCGGTACGGCCGTTCTTATGTTCATTTACAAGCAGCTAGGAGTCTGATGAAAAGTCCCATGTGCTCTTGTCTTCCCGTCTCTGGAGATTTTGCTGTGAGAGATAACAAAGAGGGAGGAGTTTGTTGCAATAGCTGTTGCGGGGACTTTGGGGCAAGAAAGAACACAGAGCACAGCCGCTGCAGGAGAGGGGGGTGGACTCTGGTGAGGCCCTCCCTACCCAGCCAGCATCTTAATAAAGCTGAATCACTAATCTGGGTTAGGTCGTGACGCCTCTGGACAAGCAGCTGTCTTGGGACTGGAGACAGGGCTGCAAACAGACATTTGGATGCCTGCTACTCCCTGATGCCAACCATGAGCAGGGCTTGGTGGATGAGTGAGGTGGTGTGGCCAAGGGGCTGTCACCTGGGAAACCTTCTCACGGGCACGTGGGAAGGGAGTAAGATGGACGGCTGCCAAAATTACTGGAGGGCAGAGCAGGCATTTTACTCTTTATTTGTGTATATATCCTGTGACTGTGTTATTTCATGTTGGACTGTTCTCCTTCCCCTGATAAAGAGTTCCTTGTTTGCACAAAGTCTTAGGCAGCTTGTAAGTGGCGAAGTTCTGTATGTTCAGGGCACTGAGGGAGGTTGTTTTTCATTTCCCCAGAATTCTGGGTGGGACCTTGAGTGGGTTTAGTTGTTTGCCAAGAGGGACACTACATGTATTCACCCACTTATTGCTGTGTTAGCCACCTGGCAGAAGGGGGACAGAGGATTGGAGTCGAACTTGTATTCAAATTAGGGAGTTCGTTCTTATTCCGTGAGCCAGAATTACAGCCAGCTCTGGAGCTCCTGGATGACGGGATCGTGCATCAGCATCGATATGGCTTCTCTCCAGTCCACGCTGGATGCTGAACTCATAGCTAGCCAATGCAGCCATCCATGTCCGCCCCGTATCATCTAGCTCGGCATTTGTCAACACATAAACTAATGGGTCGTTGTCTGTCCACACCTGGAACTGAGCTCCATACAGATACATGCCTCTCAGCCCATCAGTTCCCAAAAGCCTGCAAGGGATGAGGAGGTTTCTGTTCAGGAGTACTTTGTGGACTTTTTAAGATTTGTCTTGTATTTCCTTTTCTCGTTGCTGGACTGGTATCCGCTGCTGAGGTCATTCCATGGGCGTGTAATAGCAGCGTCATTCTTCACGAATCTGAGGTAGTAGCCATTAAATCCTAGCAAGGGCTTGAGCTCTCGGTCACTTCGCAGGCAGGGCCGTGTAGCAAGAGCCTCTACTTGATCAGGGGTTGTACTTACACCCTCCTGTGAGACTATGTCCCAACTACATGATGGACATTCTGCAGAACTGCTGTATCTCAGCTGACGGCTTTAGTCCGTGGGCTCCAAGCTGGTCTAACACTTCCAGGAGACTTTCTTCATGCTCCTTCAGACGTCTCCTACATAGAATCTGGTCACCAGATAGACCAATACCTGCAACAAGTTCATGTGTCCCACAACTTTCTCCATTAGATGCTGAAATGTACACCTCTGCACCGATATAACGCTGTCCTCGGGAGCCAAAAAATCTTACCGTATTATAGGTGAAACCGCGTTATATCGAACTTGCTTTGATCCGCCGAAGTGCGCAGCCCTGTCCCCCTGGAGCACAGCTTTACTGCGTTATATCTGAATTCATGTTATATCGGGTCACATTATATCGGGGTAGAGGTGTACCAGGCACTCCAGCTGTGCCCAGTGGCAGATTACACTGCTCTACAGCCAAAATGCTTCTGAAATAAATGTAGTCAAACTTTACTAATTCTGGGTCACTGAGAACGAAAATGATGCTTAAAATTGTTGATTGGCTCTAGTTTGCAAGATATGCTATTGGGTCAGTATATACGACCCTTGACTTGGGAATGGCGGAGGATAAGTGAGTTATAAAGGGAAGGGATCTCAATTTAAACCAGAAATGACTAAAATACATCTTTGACTGGATCTATGAATAAATCTATGACTGGGTTTGGACAGTACTTGCTTTTTAGGCAAAACAATGAATGATGCAATCTGAAGCTGGTATTGCGTCATACATGATATGAACTGCATCATGTTATTCCTAGAAGTCATGGATGATGCAATCATAACGAAGCTTACATCACTCTGCTGAACAAATTGCCCTATATCAGCTCTTGAAATCATACAGTGTCGTGCTCTCTTATTTGTCAGTGTTTGATTTTGCAAAGGGACACATTTCTGTTTAGCCAAAGTGAGCAGAGATGCCTCGTACTTGTGTGAACAGTGCAGATAACTTCTGCTATGTTTGTGGTGAAGTGACTTTTGCATCACAAAAGCGCAGTATAACCACTATTGTTAAGAAAGCCTATCACCTTTATTTTGGCTGCAAAATTGGAGATCAGGACAAGAGGTGGGCCCCACACATATGCTGCAACGCTTGTGCAACAAATCTTCGCCAGTGATTGAACAGGAAAAGGAAATCTATGCCTTTTGCAGTGCCAATGATTTGGAGACAGCCAACAGATCATACCAGCAATTGTTACTTCTGCATGGTGCCTCCAGTTGGGAAAGGTGTGTCAAAGAAGAAAAAGTGGACTGTGCATTATCCAAACATTCCATCAGCTATACGCCCAGTACCCCACGGAGAAGGACTGCCGGTTCCTGATGCACCAGAATCATTCTCACTTGAGTCAGATGAGGAAGAGGAAGAGGATGAAACTTCTGGTCCTGAACCATCAATGTCACAGGACCCACATTT